>NC_139922.1:9154994-9759994 GCF_963514095.1 Eutrigla gurnardus
CTCGCTGCTATAATATTCACCGTCTAGGACGTTTCTCAAGGGTGTTCCGATAGTATTGACTGGCCTACATTCCTTAGTGCTTTTACTCTGTGATGCTGCGATGGTGGAAATCATCACAATTTAGTGATGAAAGCAGGACCACTCGGACTCAGCCGGTCCTCGGGAAACTAACTGCAGGAAGGGTTTGAATATCAGCGATGGTTTTACGTTCAGCCCCTTGGGAACCCAGAAATGAAGGGTTAATTGTTTTCTGCTATTTTCTTGATTTTGTGAATTGCACCGTTCCTTTCCTATTTAATCTAATTATGACTTGACTCTTTGCCAATTCTGGGCAAATCCTTTTTATTATATATTTAGATGGAATTTTGAGAATTGAGAGAGAGCAACACTGCTCAATGCTGTTGAAGGGCTGATCAATTGGGAGCATGAGCTTTCATTGCATCTGCTACGTTTTTAACTGGCAGAATGTGCATTTAAGCTGCTCTGTTATTGCCTTTCCTAATTTCCTATTCTTTTGATGGGTTTTATTGCAAGTCGTTGCATTCCTTAAACCTCAACAAATTTTGTTTACTGTCAACCTGAGCACTAGACGCAGCAGCTCCCCTAGTATTGCTTTAGAGGCATTTATTAGTGCTGCCTTCTAGCAAAGTAAAACTGTTGAAAATCCAACTTTTTCTTGGTCGTCAAGCTCAACTCCACGTACGTCAGGTCCTGGTCACTGGTTTCATTCCGATGCCTGGACCTCTGGGGACTTATTGATAGCAGCGCTTTTGTTTTCACAGCGTGGAAAAAAGAAAAAGCGTCCCGGCTCCTCTTTAAGAAACTATATCGTGAGCAGCTCTGTTACTCGAAGACGGTTCAATTTAGAACGTGACTCCTTGTTGCGTAGGCAAGATTATTTTTCCCCACTCCTCCATGGTGCGTGCCATCATCATTAGCAGTCTTCTGCACAATAGCTAATTAGCTTTCTCATCTCCGTCTGCCTTTCCCATCCTGACTCGACTCGGCTAATCCCAGCCAATTACGAATAAAAGCTTCCTCGCCGGCTATATAGATACGTGTGTTAGTTTGTGTGTGTTGCTGTGTACTATGCTACGCATGCTTCTCAATGGTAGTTTTTGCACCATAAACACATACCCCCCGGGGTGACACTTGAGTGATTTTCAATGTCAAGCCACTTGTGAGAAGGATGGCACCGTGCCTGTCCTAATCACTTCAGACAGACGTAGACCTATCGCAAAAACATCATTTAAAAAAAAAGGCCTGCCAAGATACAATGGCTGCATTATTTCATGGGTCCCGACTGTGGCGTTAAACTCTGCATGTCTCCGAAGGTTCTTTGTCATGCTGTGGCGGGCGGTGTAATCAGTCTGACATAAGGGGGTTTTTGAAATGTTTTTGTTTGAATTTCTGTCAAGAGAAAGTCTTAATCCCAAAGGCTATATGAAAACACAAATCCATCTCTTTCCATAATGCTGACAGGCCCCTGAAAGATGCACTGACTATCCCTGAATTTCAATTCTGTCGGCATCAAAGAACGGGACCTGAGGATGAATATAGTCTCTTTGTTTTTCCAGTGGCGGAGAGGAGAGGGGCTTACATGCCACTGTTCAACGGAGACTCTTACCTGGAGCTGAAGGGGCTCCATGTCTACGGGCATGATCTGCGGTAAGTCCATGTCTCTGCATGGGACACACAGTCGTCCCTGCATGCATTACTAAACACGGGATGTCTTGTCGTTTTCATGGGGTAAACGTGTTCTGGTCCTAATGCAGAGCTGCCTTCTCTAAGCCTGAACTCACATAACATACCTTCTAGGCCTTAGCATGTAGAATGAACACAGTAGTCTCTCTGCCTTATTTCCATATAGACAGAGTACCAGTGCACCAAAAACAGGCACATTCTGTGTAAGTCTCGGGATGTGTGTAGTCCTGTCTCTCAGACATTCTGTTCCACTGCTTTGCTTTTCTTCTTGCAGACAAAAGGTCAGCATGACAGTCATTCTCATGGCAAACGACTCCAACGGTTTGATCTTCTACAACGGCCAGAAATCGGACGGGAAAGGAGACTTCATCTCTCTCTCCCTGAATGAGGGCATCCTGGAGTTCCGCTACGACCTGGGGAAGGGACCCGCCACCATCCGGTTAGCATCAGGCTTTATTTAACTTTTACAGCTCGGGAACATAAAGAAAAAAGAAGACTAAGATATTTGAAGGGCTATAATCTATAATAAAATGTTTGTGTGTAATTCAGGAGCAAGGAGCCAATCCAGCTGAACGTGTGGAACACCATCAACTTGGAGCGCTCCAACCGGAAGGGAGAGATCATGGTGAACAAGAAGGACCCCGTCCGAGGGGAGGCGCCGGTAAGAAGAGCGAGCTAACAAGCTCCTGCTTGTGGTCTGATGGGAAGCGATGGGTCTATTCAACGCTCAGCCTCGCTTGTGTCGTCCATACTGTATCTGCTTTGACGTCTGCGGGCTTCGGTGCTACTATTCTTTTTACCTTGTTCATTGCAGCATGCAATCCTTGCCCTTGCCCCAGCCAGTGTTGAATCAGCAAATTTCCCACTTTTGCTATGGTTCTTCACACCATGCTTCATTTGTTGAGAATCCCCCCCCTTGACATCTGTCAAGGTAAGGAAGGAATGAAGAGCTCCAGATCTGTCTTAATTCTGGACGCTCAGTAATTCCACAAAACACATCTTGCTGCCTTCGTCCAGGAGATAAAACTTGGCGTTGCATGTTGAAAGCGAAAGCAGCTTTTGCTGCTGGTACACAGTCCATTTATGAATTCAGCCTTTGAGTTGGTATCTGGAGGCAGATAAAGGAGATACAGCAGCAGCAGCAGCAGCGAGAAGGGCGTAATGAAAGTCTTCAGCCCTGCGTCTAGACCAATAAAGCAGGTACACGCTTCCAAGGGAAGGCGATCTAATAGTTTGATAAGCCTGTAAGTCACCCAATTATATTAAACAGTGTAATTTGTGATTATGAACATGCACTCTGTCAACTCATCTCCCTCTAAGACGCATCGCTCTCCTCCGTCTTTACTCTCTGGCGCGGCGCTCTCCTCCCCCCACTGGCTCCCATCGTCTGTATGGTAATTGTGTTTTACTCCGGCAACAGAGGCAGAAAATCTTATTAAAAGAAGAGAGCAAGGGAGAAGCGAAAAGATTGGTGGAGGGTGGGAGGGGGGTAACGCAAGAGATGAGCTGAGACTAGTTATGGAGCTCAATGCGGAGACCCCATCCAGAGTGGCTCTCCGCTAATTCTCTCCTCCTCCTTCTTAAAGAGCAAAGAGGGGGTTACAGTACGCGCTGCTTAGAGAAGCCAATATTATATCAAAGGTGGTCACACACGGGCACATGTATGGTTACATATTGCATGCTGGGAGTGTTCATCAAATCAAAGACGGCTCTGCTGCCAACATGATGAAGAACACACTTTCAAAGGCGTATAGGTGCGGATGGGAGGAATGAATGGCAGCACTCTCTAAATGAGGCTGGCTGAAGTGGCTCCACTCACTCTGCAATCCACAAAGTCCATCTTTTCTTAATGGCACCATCTGCTTTGCGCATGGTATTTTTAGACTTGGCTGTCTTATTTTGTATCCACTCTCTCAAAGTGTGAACTCACTCGCTGTTTTTGCCCAAGGTTACGCCCAAGACGCATGCGCAAAGAAATGGGTTCTCCACATTTCTAGTATTCTTATCTAATCTCACTTCTCCGTGCTACACTGCAGCTATGTGTGATGCTCTTACACGTGTGCCCTGTGTGTGTGTGTGTGTGTGTGTGTGTGTGTGTGTGTGTGTGCGTGTGTGTGTGTGTGTGTGTGTGTGTGTGTGTGTGTGTGTGTGTCTTGTGGGCCTTTGCACCTGCTAGCTCTGCTGTAGATCTGCATGCCTCACTGTGCACAGATACCTACTAGTCTTCCCCTAATAACTCTCTTCCTCCCTATTCTCTTTCCTTCTCTATGATATGCCGTCTGGAAATAAGAAATCACGCAAGGTAATGAGACAAGTCCCAGTCACACCTTAGCCCATGTTTCATTTGAGTCCTTCACTATGTCCTCTCACCCCCATCTCTCCATGCAACAACAGCACAGGAAAAAAAAGGGTACTTTCTGCAGAGCTGCAGCTTTAAAGGGGCCAGATCTGTTAGAAAACTTGACCATTTCATAAGTCCACACACACACACACACACACACACACAAAGGAAGTAGAGATGCTCTTAAAGAACGCGGTTTGGCTTTCACCTCGGTCCATCTGCTGTGTGGGTGGGAGGGGGTGAGAAGGTGGGAGGGGAGAAGACAGCCATCTTTGTGACGGCCATTGTTTTTTAGCAACAAAGAAACGTCTTCATTAGTCGGGCGTAGGCGGGGATATCACGCCAGTGCCGCGTGGCCGGCGGAAAGTGAGAGGAAAAAAGGCCGGGGAAGGCGAGCGAAGGGGAGGACATATGACGTCGGAGAGCAAGCGAGGTGCCAAGCCAAGCCGAGCTGTTCTTTGATCATCTGCTCTCAAACGGGACCAATCCTCCGGAACATCAGAAAGTTGCTCACTCAGTCACTCACTCACTTGCCCATAACAACACAAACACCACTCACTAAACATCACCGGGCAGGAGTCACTCCATGGAACCAGCTGCCTGCAGATTATCACCTGTGTGAGACGAAACCACATTTCACTGCATGAAACCTCACTTTAGAGTCATAGAAGAGTAACTTTACGCAGGTAGTGTGTGCTCAAATTCTAGACCGCCACGTCATAAAGGTGCCACATCTGAAACCAGATGAAAAAAGGTCCAGGGGAGCATGTTCAATATGCATCTATAACCTTTAACTGCAGAGTAAGAGAGCGTCGCAGAGCACTGAGTTCAGATAAAGAGCCCGAGGCGGCCCGACTCTACCCTCCAATCGGTGACAACTTTTGGCTGAACCGAGAGGCCCCGGCAACGTCTGCTGGGTCCCGCAGCGTTGGCCAATGTCCCCGCCCCGTTCTCTGTTGGACGCGGCTCAAGGTGCAGTGACACAGCCCCGGGCTTCAACCAAGCACCGCTGCCTCCTGCACTCCAAATCCCATCCGAAATAAAAGCCCAGCCGGTGCCAGCTTGCCTTCACAAAGCCTGTTTATTTGGCCCCTTCCATCATTTTTCCAGCAATTAACTCCACTTTAACCCTCTGGCAATTACTGCTCCACATAAAATAAAGACCATTAATTCCTTCCATCTGAAGAGGGACGACTCTCACTTGCAAGAGAGGGGAGCAGAAGCGAGAAGCGGCACCTTGCTAATGCAAAGCAATTGTCCCAAAGGTTCGGCGGAAGAAATCGAATTTCATAGCCGTCTGCCTCACAATTAATGTTTCTCCACACATAACTGTTTGAAAGGTCGCTGCCTATGATCAGCTATTCATTAGAGATGTCTGCTAAGAAGCATCTATATCTCATGTCCAGCCTGGCCCTGATCTCCCTTTGTAGTCTCTTTATATGTCTCACAGATAGAGGATAATTGACCACTCTCTGAGAGACATAGAAATCAATTATGTTGTAATGTATCGAGTGTATTGACGTGGAAAGAAGGCGAGGAAGTGCAGTTAAAGCGTCTGTCGGCTACAATATGAATAAGTCTTTCTTTTTTTTATGGGGTAATCTATATGACTGTGACATGTCTGCAAATGTGTTTTATGAAACTCACCTTTTTTTTTTTTTTATCTCGACTAAAAGGATACAACTTTTTTTTTCATGCTCCCTGGACACAAACACATAACTCCACTCAAGCAAAAGCTGTAAACCATTACGTCCTGAACAGAAAAAGCCCTGAGAGGAATTGGCGATGGGTTACGGAAGAGATTAAATTAAGCGTTTTTAGTGATAAATGTGAAGCTTTTTGTCTTTTTCTTTTTTCCCGTACAATTTTGCACAGCTCTTGCTCACCATGCCTCTTTGTGTCCCATCTCATCAGAACCTGCACGTAGATCTTAACCTGAAAGAGTCTCTTTTTGTTGGCGGAGCTCCCGATTACAGCCGACTAGCCAGAGTCGCTGCGCTCACGGACGGCTTCAAGGGAACCATCCAGAAGGTAACCGTGACAAGCCTCTATTCCTTGAAGCAGTATGATGTCATTGGCTCCGCTTGTGGACTCTACTGATGTGTATATATGTTATTTTAATATCTCTTGTGCCCTTAGCAGCAGTTATTAGCTGGACTACATACCCCCATATTAGTCCATTTCAGTTCTAAACTGGCATGGTGACGGGCAGTGGCTCTGCTCATTTGGATTAGCATACACTAATAATAGAATGCAGATTTTGAAGTCCCTCCCTTTCACTACTCTCAGATCTTCCGCTGACAGCCTTCCAGTTTTATTTATTTTTTTCTCCTCCACTTTCCAGCAAAAAGCTCATCTCTGAGTGCCAAAAATAACCCAGCAGAACAAAGGCAGGATGTTACTGTTTGTGCAAACTTGTCATTAGTTCTCCACTGCAAACTTTCCCTTGACAGTTTCCAGCAAATCAAAAGCTAAATGTGGCGTTTGTCTTACTCAGCCTGTGGGGAATAGTTAATTACGAGGGAGGCGGCGTGTATTCTCAGTTTGATGTGCTGGTTAACGTGTGTGTTCTATCATCATTTTACCTGTGTGGCAACGGTGCACGTTGAGAGGAAGCACATGTTTCACCAGAATCTACAGCGTGACTGTATAATGCCGTTTGTTCTAAGGATGGGCGCCCATAATGAGGTTTAATGATCATTCAGCAGGAAACACAACGCCCTTGGACGACCACCAAGTAACAAATTATAATCTCCCAGTGATTTGCGACGAGGAGGGAAATTAAATCAGATAAATTTGACAACTAACGCAATGAAACAGAGGTACAAGATTTAAAAGCAAGACTAGAATCAGAAAGGTTATCTTCAACAAAAGGTTAAACAATTAATATCAAGAGTTTTACATAAACACAGGAGTGTGTGTGTGATTATGCTGATTTAGCTGCAATATCTTATCTTAGAAACAGACATGTAGGAGTAGAAAAACGAAGCCTGCATTTAAAGACTAGTCATTCAAATTTAGCTTCTAGGGACTTAAAGTCTGACATGCAATAGAATGTGTAGCCTTACTGGAGTATGGAGTATATATTCACTGTGTGTTATGTAAAAGAGTGATGTCACATATTTCTGTGCACCAATGAGAATTTCCAAACATTTGAATAACAGCGGATCAGACGTCCTGATAACACCTGAGGGTTTCATCCATACTTCAACTTTAACTGTTGATTATTTAGTAAGGAGCATTTAATTATATACATTATATTAATAGAAGAAAGGTTTTGGGGGTATTTAAAGTGGTACTCCAGTGATTTAGTCCTCCAACTTAAGTTGAAGGACTCCCAAGACAAATTAAAACCACAAGGGTCAACCACATGATTTTATGACAGCAGCTTTGTGATTTTAGTTTGAGTTCAAAAATTAAACTACAAACTACATCTGCTGATCTTGAAATCTCTTCATTAATTGATCTTATAATTGCTATAATAATAGCTGTTAGAAGTGCTGTGCTTGTATCTGACTTTGTGTGCTTTGTCCATAAAACAGTCAGTTTTAGACCCCGAATAATAACCGTTCCAAACCCGTCACCAATCACATTCAAGCAGACTTAAGTCGAATGCAGTGAAAGATGAGCTTTGGCTCCTTGTGAAACAATCCCGTCGTACATGTCGTCTTTCAACTCCAACTTTAAGCAACTGTAAACAATGAGCAGTGGACAGAAAAGTCCAGATCTCCGACAGCATCACCGGAACCACGGACATACAGCTCCTTGACCTCCATCGTCAGACCGATAGCCAAAAGGTTTCTGCCCAAACTGTCCAGTCAGAGTTACCTGTCAGTCTGTATAAGAGCAGCAACCAGACTAGAACTAAACAGTAAATCATGTTTTCCCTGGTCCGGACCGAATCAACAGAACTCCAGGTGTGAAAGCAGCCCCAGGCTTCAAATGTCCCATCCAACAAAGAGCAGTTTTGTAAGAGCAAAGGTCTTACAAAACTACTGCCTGACAAATACCCACATCTTTTCTCTCCGTACCTCAAATAGGTAACATTAATATTATGTAAATGTGTGTCCTCCGAGCCCACACTGGGATCACCCTAACCCCCAGACGTGGAATGAATCCTCCAGAGCCACAAAAGACATTAAGCAAAGCCACAGTTGTACAAAACATGACAAATGAGCTGACCTTTAACCTAAAGTATGTGAAAGGTCCTCAGTGCCCTGTTAACCCTGTGTTTCCTGCTCCCAGATCATTCTGATGGGAACCCCCATCCTCAGAGAGGAGAACGCCCTGAGCTCCAGCAACATAGCCATGTTCCAGGACCACCCGTGCTCCCAGGAGCCCTGCCACAACGGCGGCCGCTGCAACCCCATGCTGGACACCTACGAGTGCGTCTGTCTCAGTGGTTTCTCAGGGGGACGCTGTCAGAACAGTGAGTATCTCTTTGTTATTGTCCGTTCCTACAGACACATTACATTTCTCCATATCCTTAATCTTGACACATTGTTTACCAGCAACACAGACCACCACATAATGGCAGTACTAACCGTTTCCTCCTCCAACATAATGTGGTTTTACTCTAAAATAGTACATGGCAGCGTTTCGGCTGCTGGTAAAGTGTAGTATGAGTGGGAATGAAATCAGCCATACTTTACGTAACACAGTTTGTTCTTGGCTTGCCTCAATGGAAGGCAAACTGCAAGTCTCATCTTTTACTGCTTAAATAATACCTTTGTCTCCTTTATGTTCTGTCGAGGCAATAGGAATAATGGAAATATGAGACATGCGATGTCTCTTTTATATTACCGTACTTATATATATTGATTTTCAAGCAAGTAGCGGTTATGAAATTTATGGAACGTGTCAACTGAATATTCATGAAATGCTCTTTTCAAGAGTTGCACATCATTTCATCATCTCCTCGTCATCCTGCCAGACATACACTCACTCTGGCCCCGATCTGTCTTCCACACCGCCTTCGCCATTAACCTTGTGCGCGTGGCCGGCTGTCCCTCTCCCGTTAATTAAAACCACAAAACGCACCGGCACTCCCCCCGTCCCATTTGCTCACGCTCCGTTGCCTTCGGCTCTGATAACTGAACCCCCTGTCCTATTGATTGGTGTGATCTCATCCTCTGAACAATCCTCCTCCCCCCCCCTCCCTCACAGCCATCTACGAGAAGTCTGCCGGAGAGACGGAGGCCATTGCCTTTGACGGGCGGACGTTCATCGAGTACCACAACGCTGTTACCAAGAGGTAAGGAAGAGGGCAAGGGGAACATCCTCATCTATGCAGCTTCAGCCAGCATCTCCATCGTAATAACTATTAGCCAAATAACCCCTCTGTCTATCCATCCCCTCCCTCGGTTAGCCGTGATGACAGCGATGATGATATCATCAGTGCTTAGGCTTCAGGGTGAACTAGGCGCCTGGCTAATAGCCCCCCCCCTCCCATCCCTCGTCCACTGCAGTCTTGCCTCTGCTGACAGCATTTCACTAATTAGCCCGGCGGTTAACAATCACAGTGTTGCCCTGAGAGCGCTCAGTTCGCTCCGTGGCCTCCTGGGCAATAAGCACACACTCACCATTCAAATTTGGACTCTATGTGTGCATGAGTGTTCACCGTAAAGCTGGAGACATGTCCCCTGCAATTTTGAACTCCATACAAAGGGAAAACGCTGACGAGATGTAAGTGTAAAATGCTTTTTGGAGCGGGTGTTTGAAAAAAGAAAAGAAAGAAGAAATCCTGTCCCTTTAGGCAGCTGATGAGACACTTTTACTCTTCCATCCATCTACAAAGGTTGGCGCCTGCAGGTTGGCATCAACAAAAATGTTTATGTGATCAACCTGAAAGGACATGAAGCAGAAGGCTCTATATCTTCGTCTCGCAGCTCTTCACACAAACACTCCGGTGTGAAAACCGGGCCGCAGCCTGCAGATCATCACAGTCCCATTGGGGACGACTCACTCAGACACGACTGGCTGGAGAACCCTGTCCGATTATATGTGTGTGTGTGTGTGTCTTTTTGTGTATCTTTGCTGTTTGTCCGTGATCTCCAAACATTCCAGTTGTTTGACCTTTGTCCTGTCCTTCAGTCTCCCTTGTCGTTGTCCATGCACGTGTTGTCTCATATAAATGTCCTTCACTGTCTTTCCTTTTCACTCAAGCCAACTGACCAATGAGATCCCAGAGTAAGTAGACTTTACGACTGGGTTTTTTGCCCAGCTTTCAATCCAGCCAACCAACTAACAGCAACCTGAAAAAAAGCCATTTTTGATAGTTAACCCAATTGAAGAGTTTAAAGTATATTCAGTCATGATTTCAGTTTCCAGTCATAACTTCCACACTGAACTCATCTTGACCGTTTAAGTCCGATGTTACATCCAAGTTCCACAACCATGATTTCATTTGACGGATTCAGTTATTTCGAATACATTTTGCATTCCTTTTTTTTTCCAGTGCAAAGGGAAGCATGAAAAGTGTGCATGGTAGGCATTGTGCTCAGCCCTCTGAGAAAATGAATTGCTGTACTAAGAATGTGCATTCTCTTTATGCATGGGTGTAACTCGTTTGTAAACTAAATGAATTGCCATGCACTTTACGCTGAAGCAGTTGAACCACTGAAAACTGCAAAGTGAGGATATACTACAAAGCCCTTAACCTAGTTGCTGGTGCCTGTAGAGTCTCTGCTTGGGAAAGCCCTCGGTCATGACTTAGTTATTAAGGGGTTTTCTTTCAGCTCATTAGCTCGGTAAGTAACATCCTTTTTAAAAAATAAAATCCCACAACGCGACGAAGCAGAATCCCGCTCAAATTAAGCCGACTGGATTCAGCCCAGAGTTCCAATCCACGCCAGGGCTTCTGTCATTTCTCTTTTGCCAGATCTCTAACTGTAATTGTGAATAATTACGGAGTCGGGCCGCACAGAGAGGCAGTGACATGTTAATCACAGATTTTGTCTCCCTTTGTAGATTAGACCACCAATTGAGATCTCTCCTCAGTGTGTAGCCATGGGCATCAATCTCACTTAGCAGGAGGGGACAGTGGTCCTTGGAGCCAGACTGTCAAAAGTTTAATGGATGTCACATTTACTAAGAGCCTCGATGAGTGTGAGTCTAAGCAAACGCGAGCTGCGATGCTCGCTCTCCCCGAAGGCGTGTCGATCAATTCTGCGTGATTTGATTTTGTAAAGGGAATGAAAAAATATTTCTCGGGAGGCCGTTAAGAGCCGGGCGAGGCCAAAATGTTAAAACACCCATCTTGGGTTAATGCTGCTGTTACTATTTACAGCGCCGTTTGATCGCTCCTCCCTCACCTGTCCGCCCGCATCTGAAAGCTCTGGTCGATTCGCTCAAGCCCCATTATTTTGGTGACAAATCATATCTGGCCGTGACTCTCAGCTGATATGGCGCTTGACCCCGTTTTTTGACAATTGCCCAATTTTTCTCATTCACGGCTTCCATCTGTAGACAGAAGGTAATTGCAGCTGCCCCGTGGCGTGCAGCGCCATAAATATAAAGGAGGATACGGGCTTGGAGTAGCATTTCCCCTCTCTGGACACCGACCATGACTTACTTAACCTTAATGCCCACATTCTCAACAAAAAAAAGCTCCATCCAAGGGCATTATTCATCCATCTTGATCCGAGTAGTCCCCCAGAGAACCTGCTTGTGGCGTGATCAGGGCTAAGCTACACACTTCCTATGATCACACAACAGTTGCTATCGACTGTTGACCTGGTCGATATTGTGCTAGAGCAGATAAGTTATGCTTTTTGCAGCTCCAGGTCTAAACTAGACCTCCTGTGAGTCACCGATTAGGCTCACAACATCCTCCCTCCCTCCCTCCCTTCCTTCCTTCTTTCCTTCTGGCCTTGTGCGCTTACACTGCATGCCGTTGACTTTCTCCCCTGCTCCCTTAAGTCCCGAGTCTCTGGAGAACCCATCTGACCAGAGGTGAGTCTCTCTAAAGCTTTAAGACTTTGGTACTGTCCACTCGCCTCCTCATCCTCCCCTCCTCTCCAGACAAGCCCTCCCCCGACCTCTCACAGGGCTAAAGCCTCCTCCACCGAGACAATATAGTTTCCATTATTGAGATAGAGTTACCAATACGAATCACAAAGAGCCTCCGCTTCAATTAATTCTGAAGTTCAGAGCACTGATAACGGCACAAAATCAGTCAGAGCTGCAGCCTCTTCACAGGAGCCGTCCTCCCTGATGGCATGTATTTGTCTAACCACTACTGCCACCTAGAGATGGAATGGAGAACAGCACTCTAGAAAGCCTTGAGATAATTTAAATGCATACAAGTAGATACAATCCCTCTACTTACAGAAAAATTCTGCAACAATATGCCAGAAATCTATGAAGTCAGTGGTGTATGAGAGTCGGAGCGCTGTGCTCCGCCGTTGTTTTATTCATGATATATTCAGCACTTTTAATAACCTTGACCTTATCACTGACAAGCCGCTCCAATGGAGATTTATTGGGCCCTGTAAGCTCTTGGAGGGTTTGCCAGGAGAGGGTTCACTGAGCTGTGTTTGTGGGTTTTTTTCCTCTCTGGAGAAAAAAAAAACGATTCTCTTGAATCATACTTTTTTTGTGTTCATGTTTACCTCAGCAGATTTACTTCATCAAGAGGGTCAAAGTTTCCAAACTAAGCATGTTTTTGAAATTTGATTCTTTCCCTGCTTCTGCTGAGATGAACCAGCTTTATTGTCGGCCTGAGCTGTGGGAGTGGCTTTACCATAAACGCCAAAGTTCAATATCGTCCCATCGCTTGTATCCCAACGCTCTTTTTATTCACGTCCATTAATGGAACAAAATACTCCCAGAAAATGAGGGAATACTTCTCACAGTGTAAGGAGAAGTTGCCATACTCTTTCTCTCTATCCCCTCCCATTTCCTGTCCTGTTCGTCCTCCCATGAGCCTCTCTGTTTGCTATGCTGACTCCTCTGTCTTGTCGTCTGTCTTGTCTAATCTTTGTCTCTGTGCTGCTGATGTTTTTGTTTTTTTTAAACCCACGTGTCATTGGTTCTTTGTCCTACGTGTCCTCGTCTTGTCCTTGTCTTTGTGTTGAAATGCCCTTTGAAGAAGGTGGAAGTAGATCCGTTTGGCAGATGTGCAGACAATTGCACAGGTGCTGATTGATGACATTGTGCACACAATAGCACACACACACACACACCCACAAACACATGCGTAAACTGAAGGGATGATCCTCCGGATGTCTGTCCATCCCTCTGCTGGACACACAGGGACTCTGTAAGTGTGTTTGTATGTAGGAGTGGATGCGTGAGCGTGTTTGTGTGTGACAGTGACGTACGGTGTATCTTAAGGATTGGTGAAAGTCGCTAAATCTCTGCATCCGCATCAACACTGCAGCTGCAGCAGACCATGGACTGGAGATCACACAGCTGCCTAAACAACACACACACACACACGTTCAGAGCAACACAGGAAGCACGGAGGAGCAGTGCATTAGAGGCTCAGTAGGATGTAGGCACACTAATAGCAAAGCAGCCCCCTGCTAATCCTAAACTCAGTCTGCATCCTAAAAACTCTCCGTAGCTCCGTTAGTGTGAGGCTGTAGAGGCCGAGCTACAGGAGCTCTACGTGTTCCAGCACAGAGGACGCCACGTCCTTGAATCACGGCTAAGAGCATCACATATACCAGCTACACATGACGCGTGTCATCCACGCCAAAGATTAGACCCCTTTTGATGGATTGGACCGAGAGCTCACTAATGTATTTTCTGTCCTCCTAGTGAGAAGGCTCTGCTGGTGAACAAATTTGAGCTCAGCATCCGGACGGAGGCGACCCAGGGCCTGGTGCTGTGGAGCGGGAAGGGCGTGGAGCGCTCCGACTACATCGCCCTGGCCATCGTGGACGGACACGTCCAGATGACATACGACTTGGGCTCCAAGCCCGTGGTGCTGCGCTCCTCGGTGCGCGTCGACACCAACCGCTGGATACGCATCAAGGCCAGCAGGTGAGAGATGGGCGACGGCAGGCAGCGGGGGATCAGTGCGTGAACGCTTTAACAGTCAGACCAGGATTAGACTTAATCCATATTGTATTTGTGTTGCTGCAAAGTGTGTGATCTCCTGCGAGAATTCTACGCTACACAGTGATCCCCTGCACTGAGATGACTCCGATTAGTTTCAGATTAAGCGTATTTCATGCCTGGTCATGCATCAGTATGACACATTGAGCATCAAATTGCTTAGACACATTAATGAATGTTCAAAAAGGAACAGGAAAGGAACATTTTGGCACATCAGAAGAAATGGATCAAGGACATAAATGAATGAAATAAATAAAAAAAGTATTTATAGGAACACATACACTAAATACATATGGTATATTCATACATTGATCCTATTTGACATCTTCAATCAGCTGAAATATTGGTTTTAAAACTAGGTTTTGATGATTTCTAGATCAGAACTACAATGAATCAAATTACCACTGGCTGTTGTTAATGCAGTCTTGAAGACATGTCATACACACATAGCATTTGTCTACAGCGTGTGCATGAATAAATAATCCTTAAATGCGACACAAGAACACAGGTTTTAATGAAGTACTTGTAGAACTTTTTTTTGCCGCACAGTCGTGTCACATTAATGGATCTCTTCATTAGAAATTGGTTAACTGCCAGAACTTTGAAAATGACCCACTTAACAGTTTCTACGCAATCTCTGCTTCGCCGCCGCTGAACATTTGCAACCAACACGGCGGTGAATGGAAGTGCTGGGGATAATTAGATAAGCTTCGTCATGTAAGGCAGGAATAATCGATCCTCGAAACAGCCACTGGATCCGCTTCCAACAGAGATTTGGCCAAATCTTCCTCCCGGGCTTACGGGGAGACGACATGGGATGCTGGAAGATGACATAATTTGGATGCTGATGATGGTTTAAATCGCAGCGTGCGGCATGCAGCTCACATGGTGACACAGATATCTGCGTTTGCCTCTAATGACACTCGCTCACTGTTGGAAACCCACTTTAATGGGTTCAAATTAGCCCCGTCGTCACAATTCTCCTCAAGTGTGTGCGGATGTGCAGCGCGGCGCCACCTAAAATGAATGGTGCTCCAGCAGCATCTGTTAGCTGGTAGACGGGCACATTTACAGCGCTGCTTGGCAAAGGCAGTTATGTGAGTGCTTAGTGTGCTGGCAGTGGAGCAATGGAGCCTTGATGCTCCAGATTAAATGGAACTACCATTTACCGATATTCACCGGCTCACGCATGCATCAGGGCGACGTCCGACTGCATCTCACCCCTTTTTTCCCGTCTCCTCCTCAGAGCACTCAGAGACGGCTCTCTCCAGGTCGGCAACGAGGCGGCGGTAACAGGGTCATCGCCTTTGGCAGCAACGCAGCTGGACACGGACGGAGCGCTGTGGTTGGGTAGGTGCCCAAACATGTAAAAAAATAAAACGTTTGAAAATGTTTCTACAAATGCCATAGAGGACATGGTGTCAAGGGAATACTTGTAATTCTGTGCTACGCTTCCATCCGAGCCAGTTGTAGAAGGCTGCCAAAAAATGAGCAATGAACTCATTGGCATTGCAGAGGAAGAGCAAAGTCTCTGACAGGGAAAAAAGATTGCGGTTTTTTGGGAAAGGGGAGAGAAAAAAAAAAAATGTCCAAACCTTTTCAGGTATTGAGTTGAGAAATGAAAGGCTATCTGACTAATTCAGAAGTTGTCTGCTCTCCTGAATTGAAAATGACCAAAGTCAGCCCGTTATCTACGTCTTCAACTTGGTCTGAACCCGGCTGGCAGAAATAGTGTTTGAAAGAACACACGCAAGGCGGGATTGAACATTTTTGAGGAAATAACATTACAGATGGGCGTCGAAAATAAAGTCAGACTTTCCTTTGAAATGCACAGAGCGAGAGGTAGGTAGGAGTGGGGAAGCAGCCTGAGTGACATTTAAGAGACACGCTGCATGTAGCGGCGTGCTCGTGTACTCACAGGTACACGTAAACACACACACACACACACACACACACACTGGGAGGCAGTGCGGTGGAACAGGTGCTGAGCGAGCCCCGCAGCAAGACTACATAATCCTCACACAAGCTCTCCCGTCGAGAGCCCTTCTCCTTTTTAAATCCCCTTTTCACTGTTCATCATTAATTCATCTGTAACTTGCATGAAATTAGCCCTGTCGATCCCCGATTCTGAGGCACGCAATCCGATTAAAAGGGGCAGGGACAGGGGATGTAAAAGGCTCGATGGGGATACGCACTCTCAGCCCGACAGATTAAAAAGGAGGAAAGCGAGGGAGAGAAATAGAGATGGGGGATGTGAGTTGGACTAACATGAAGTGAAGAAAAGAAAGGGAGGATGCAGGAGGATTCTGAGAGTTTAGATAACAGAGAGGGAGAAGGAGAGCGAGCCGAGACGGCAGCCAGGTAAAACATCAAACGCTCGGGTCAGCCTCTCTCCGAGTAGGAACAGATCTGTTCGATTCTGAATAAAGATGTTTTCATGCTGATTTATTGAGAAAGACACTAATGACTACTTTGGGTGTGCGGGCTCAAACGAGTAGCTCAAAACACCATCAAAAGGAAAAAAGGAGGCAGCAGCCACACACCCGGCAATTAGGTCATCACGCCTTCACAAAAGGACATAATGAGAGTTTGTTAAAATCCTGTGGATTATTTGAAATGGAAGAAAGAAGGAAGTAAAGCTAAAATGAAATGGAAATGCTGAAACATATGAATCCATGTTATGTTGCCTGTGAAGATAAACATTTTACATTTATAATAAGTTAATTTACATCCAGTTTCACAAAATTCAAGCTGAAAAAAAAAAACCTTTTTAGAGCTCATCCCTGGTCTTATTATGCGCCTATATAACATCATACTCTCATATATTTTTCTACCTGGAAAATATGACGTTTCCTTCCTTCAGCTAGTACCAAACAATATTATCATGACATCCATCCATCAATCAATCTGCAACATTGTCTCCAAGGAGGTGAGATCATCTTTTCAACGATGAAAATCCTCCCAGCGTTACGCCCCGCCCGCTTCTCCCTTTTCGCTCGTCACCATTCAGAGCAGAAGCTCTTGAAATGCCGTTTCAGCTCGACTTCAAGGGTCATTTTGACAAATCATGAAACATTTTCTTCACCTATCTCTTGTGGTTTCCAGCCCTGCAGCCTTGGCCTCACCGCAACGGAGGCAAACAAGATTTGTTTGGTGGATCGCAAACGTTTGACTTCAACAGAATTGAGCAGCAACATGTTTTTTTCAGAAACAGCCTCCCACAATATGCTGTCAACAGCTTTTATAGGGACTACTTGTGGTGGTTCCAACGTGGGTTATTTGGACCTTATTTGACTTATTTGACAAGTCCATTCCTAGGGAAAACTGGCACACGGGAAATGGTTTATTTCATGTCCTCGGTTTGCTTGGAGTAAATGGAGGAAGATGTGGGTAGTTTGCATTAGTATCCGACATGGAGGAACAGCCATAGAAAGGTGCAGCACCTGGAAGAACTCTAAACTTCAACAGAAAGCCGTCACAAGTCTGAATCCACAGCTTGATGGGTAGGCCCTATCTGGGAAGTTCACAGCAATAAGCACTTAGCAATAAAGATGGGAGCAAATTAAAAATAATGAGGACGTCGGGTATTCATAATTTTACACTCTGTCATCACCTTTCATATGTAGCAGGTTTTTGAGCACTTCATGCACTGTGTCAAATGAATAGAACCTTCTCTCTCATCTCTCTTAACTCACTCCGGCTGCTGTGCAGCTTTCTGCCTCCCTCCCTTTGATCACGGAGGCTTGACAAATACTCTGTCAACCTGTCGTGTACATCAGCTGCCATCATCGTGTGAAAAAAAATGAAATACAAAGTCTGACGAAGTGAAGTAACTGCTTTTGTACCAGAAATACATTTTTCTACCAAAATATTTCCGCTACTGCCGTTTGATGGTATTCACAAGGTGTGATTCGTTCTGAAACCCAAAACGTATTCCTGGTGTGTGATCTTTAAAGGGGCACTCCAAGCGTTTTACACAGGGAGGTGAGTTCACTTGTCATGTACTTCTCAGGCTGCGACAACAATTGTGTAATGTCTTCTGCAGCCAGTGGAGTGCCATCGGCGGCATTGTGGGAAATGTATGAAGTAGCGGTGAATAAAGCTAGATATCTGCTCATTTAAAGTAGCCCTTTAAGATGGAGTAACGATTGTGTCTGATTCTTCCCCGTCTCCCCTCAGGCGGTCTGGAGGAGCTGTCGGTGGCCCGTCGGTTGCCCAAGGCCTACAGCACCGGCTTCGTTGGCTGCATCAAGGACGTGGTGGTGGACGCTGTGGAGCTCCACCTGGTGGAAGACGCCTTAAACAGCCCCCAAATATTACACTGCTCCGCCGCCAAATAACCCAGCAGAGACAAAATATTGAGAAAAACAGGGAAAAAAACGAAACCCTCCCACCCGCTCCCTCCATAGCGCCCATGTCTCCTGCTGTAATTATTTTCTATTTTTGTATGCTTTTCATCGCTTTTTATATGGAAAGAAAATGAATATGTTGTTTTAATTTTTGTTTTACATATTTTGTTCTTTTTATTTTTTAAATCTGCACCTCCATAAACAGAACACACTTTCTTTTCCTTCACTGCCCTGGCTCATTCTCATTTTTAGTGATTTTTTTTAAAAGCAGGCTTCTCTGTGAAAAAGAGATCTTTTATTCTAGTCAGTTTTGTTGTTTTAAAGCAAACGGCAACTTAGAAAAAAAAACAAACGCCTGCTCCTTTTCTTCGCTCATTACTTGAACACTTGTGGGCCTCGCCGGTGACCTCTGGTTTCTGCCTTGTCTTGGTGCCATACATAAGTCCACATTCCCCAAGCATGGCCTATACATCCATGAGTACGTAGACGTATACATTCCCCGATGGGAGCTGCACGCAGTGTTCGCTGTGGCCGGTGTATGCAGCTCTTTGATGCTGGAGCCAGCTGGCGTCTCCAGTCAAGAAACTCTGGTAATCAGCCCCGGTAGCCCACTGTATTTTCCTAATGGGACTTTTCAGATATCAGTCAAGCTGCTACAGTGAGAAAGTACACAGTCAAAACTACTCCATCAACCCCCATCTCACAGCGCCAAAAAAAAAAGAGAAAAGAAAAGAAAAGAAAAAAAAACTCTCCACTCAATCTGAATCCCATCAGAGCCTTTAGTTTTGAAATATGACTCACTAACACTGCAAGCCGACATGGCGGAGAGAGAGCGCTGCGCTCCACAATGACTCGCATATCATTATTCATAAGTCAAGACATGAATAAATGTTATAAATATAGAGTATATAAATAATACCTGAGACTGTGAATATGTAAGATGGGTTCTCTTTCGGGAATTTGTGCTTATCATGTACTATTGTGCGTTCTGTTTTACAATCCGCAGATGAACTAATGATGACCACTATAAATGCATGCACTTCTGCAGTATCTGGTTTTTGTTTGGTTGTTTTATTTACTTTTTGTTCCAAAAGAAGAAGAAAGAAAAAACTTTCTCATTTGGAAAATGTCACTGTTTGGGGGTTTGTTTGTGTTTTGCAATTACTATAAAAGGTTCCTTTTTTCCACTTATTTCCACTGATTCCAGAAACTACAGAGCTCAGAATAATGTTTTATATTTGTTCATTCCCTTTATCTCTTTTGGTCTTTTTTCTTTTCTTTTTTTTTTTACTGGGAGCAGTTAGTTTTGCAGGACTGCAGAATGGTGCAATAGGGGAAGAGTTGTTACCATATCTGACCTTAAGGAGGTGCTGAATGCAAAGCCTGAAGAAAAGGACAGACATAAAGGAGGCGAGGACAGATCTTGGGGAGAGCTACTATCTTTGGGAACGTCCTGTCAAACAACAATCAGTCGTCAACACAAACAAAACAAAAAAGCTTCAAAAAAACTGACTGAGATTTCATTTCTTTTCATATTTGACCTCGGAGCATTCCTAGAGGAGTCTTCTTTTTGGGCTGTTGAGAGAGAGAGAGAGAGAGAGAGAGACTGTGACGAAGATGCTGTGTTGTTGTGACCTTTTGAAGCCATAACAGCCGCAGAAATGGTGGAAAAGATGCATAATCCTACAGTACTTGCAAATTAACATAATAACGCATGGGATTGTATAACTAGTGCGAATTCTGTAACATTCAGTGAACTGATGCAACGTGGAGTCGTCTTTGCTGGACCACAAAAAGCTGCCACGACTGACTTAAGGACACTTGTTTTGATATGAGAACTTTGGCAATATTCTGAGACATAATCATGCCTGTTCGTGGTTGAGTATCAAATGGTCTTATGCTACTTTTTATTTTCTCCCTCTAATTTCTTAATTATGTTTTCTTATTAAATCATCCAACCACCTGTTTTTGTACAGCCCTGCAATTTTCAAGTGTAAATTTAGCAAATGTGTTATCTGTGGAGGTTTATGTTTTTAGTAATATACACTGGAACCATGTCTGACTTGTCTGTTCGCCCACATGATGATATACTTATGTACATGGGGGAGGGAAAGCCCTAAAGCTATAACTGTGTTGTGTGTAATCACGTTCAGAGTGTCCAACGCCGGACCAGGAAACCCTTTTCTGGTGTCCCAAGACACGTTTAAATTCCAGCACTCACTCTATTAACCTCAGACTGGTCTTATTTTACCACACTGTTCTTTGAACTTGATCCATGGCAACGCCAAACACAGGAGCGATCTCTGCGTGTTTGGATGGACTCAAGAGCGATAAAGACAGTGGCCGTCTATGGTTTGGGTGGAAACTATTTGCCTTAAAAACCGGTCACCTCGACTGAGCAAGTGACGACGACATCGTCCATATAACTGTTTCCTTATTTTAGCCAGTGTATTAGCCTCATCCCCATAATGTAAAGGAGTAATACATAATAATAATAATAATAATAATGATAATTATTTAGTAATAATGCTCATACACAAAAAAAAATCCCAGGGGTGCCCTCTGGCTTTTTACAAAAAATCTTCTATTTACTGTTTTTTGAATCTATTTTCTGTTCCTTATTTATGTCTACATGTGGAATACCCTCCATGTCTGGCCTCTGTAATCTACTGTCTGACTGCGCCAACCTCCTCAAAGGGCAGTGCACCGAGTAAGAGTGGCATGACCTGAACATTACTAACTTTATGACCTTTGTCTTGTGTTCCTACCACCATGAAATAAAATGTCAACCAATGGAGCCCGTTCTTGTCAGCCGTCTTGATTTTGTCATCATATGAAGGTGATTTGCATTTTGCAATTGTTTAAATGATGATGCTGCCTCAATTCTAGATTTTCATTAATGTCCTGCAAAAACATCAAAAGCAACAATGTGTCCGTCTGTCTCTCAATGTTTTCTAACCCGCCTGTCTGTGGCTCTCAGCTCCAAGACCAATCCAACTGAAGATCTTTAAATCTTTAAAAACTGATCACGAATATATACTTTGTTTTATTTGAAAGACTCATTAATTTCCTAAAGCAGCTGAACAATGTTATTGTGCTGTTTTTGTGTTTTTTTTTTTTTTGCAAACATTAGTCAAACAGGAGTAAATAGTCCATTTTTTTTTTTGGGGGGGGGGGGGGGGAGGGGGGGGGGGGGACTATTTTCATCCGTGGATTAATTCACAATTGATGAAGTATTTATCGCAGTAGGATAGTGTATGTGGTAATGATATAAAAACACACTACACCCATGTTGCACGTTCAATTTTATTATTGATGTTGGAAATTGTTGTTGCTTTTTCAAGAGCTTTCCACCCGCTGGGAAGAATGTGAAGCATGGAATGAAGAGAGCAGTGTTTGATTCACAGTGAGTTTCCAGGCACCTGAATATATTGAAGCAATCACAAGTTAAGACTTACAGTTTAAGTCAGTTTAATTAACATATTGGGGATCTATTAGCAGAAATGAAAGATCACATTCATAATATTGTGTTCATTGGTGTATAATCACCTGAAACTAAGAATCATTGTGTTTTCGTTGGCTTAGAATGAGCCCCGTCATGAATAGGGAGTGAATCTGCACTTTAGTGCCATCATGTTCTACAGTAGCCTAGAAGGAACAAACCAATTACTGGCTGTAGCGAAGGCTTCACACATATTTATGATACCTAAAGCCTCCAGCATGCGTGTGAAACTGCAGTCACATGAGGGGGTAGTTTGTAGTTGCTATAGCAACACCACTATTTGACCTATCAATAGCTAAGCAACCCCAAGGCTTTCGTTATGAATATTGATAATTAATGATGGTTTCGGGAAATATTTATGTTAATTGACATAGCAAATACAACATAAAACCTAAGTGGTCACATGACAGCGTGTCAGGGGTCCTGCCATGAGGAGATGAACGTAGGTGTGAAGGAGCTAGCTTTTGACACAAATTACCTAACAACTGCTAAGCAACAGTGAAAAATCCTGTCACTGCCAATGTGCAAAACCATCCTATTCCTGTTTATTCTGACGCAACATTATTATGGGATGGATGGCCACTGAGTAAAATGTCCCTACAGTTTTGCACTCAGCGACTCACAGTACTGCAGTCTTGGATAAAGAGAGTGAGCAGAATGGTTATTCACCAAATCCTGCACACTGTACCTTTAAATCTGTTTTCTGTCCTAATGAGACACATTTTGATTGAAACATCCCAGAAAAAACACTACTTTTCCAAATGAAAAGAAATGTAAGACGCCACGCTCATACACACATCAATAGACAGTATTTCTGGCAGCTGTGAGATTTACTTCTTATAATTCAAATCACCTCCAGCAATCTCTATAGTGTCCTACTGCTAATTGAAAGGCTGGATTTGAAGCGAGAGAAAAAAACAACAACTGCTACACAGCTTCATACATCATTCAGTACATCCCAACTCCTTCTTGAGCATTTTCATTAAGCCTAAGATGTATTACGTTTAATTTATGTCTTGCTAATGACTGAGAAGGACACTGCATCTTGTGTTGTGTTAATTAAAATTATATGAAATTGTGTAGATGAAATAGTTTCACCCGGCGAGGGATCCTTCTGGGGAAATATCGTTTTCAAGTTAATAAGCATAAGTAGTTAGATTACAGGCTTTTCCAGACATTAAAATCAAAACACAATACGACATGCACATAAATCCAACCGAACCAAACCAAATAATGAAACAGAGGATGACTGCTGGGTGACACCCTGGGGAACTGGAGGGTTGAGACGGTTCGGGGGGAAATGTCTTTTGGAGGACACAGGCTTCACAGAGCCAACGAGTCACAGGAAGCTAAGTTTGGCTCATGTGTTGAGTAACTGACTGGCCTTGAGAGAAGCTGCCGACGCAAAAGGCCCAGAGGCAGCCAGAAGGTTTTAAGATGTGCTGTTTTAACACATGTTGGGGAATGCTTTGGAATGGTTTGTTCAAAGGTCAGAGTCAAGTTATGAATTATGCAACAAACTCCGGCACTCTTTGGATGAAATTTCATCAGACCTTCCGACCTGAGCCAGAAAAGGGCCCTGGAGTCCACGACATCATCTGTGAAAGAAGAAACTGATCTCAGAAAATCACTGAATGATCTTCTAAGAATTCTGTTCCTTTTTCCCCCACTGGAATAAAAGGCTTCAGCCGTACCATTCTACATTACACCCCCTTTTGTGAAATAAAGTTCCTCCCTCACAGCTCTTTTATGTCCACATGGTAATAAAAGTTCTTTCTCTCTGACAAGGCCCCAGCTGTCTGGCTGCATCACTCTCAGTATAAGTCCTCTTTGTTTCCCTTTCCAGATTTTTTTCAATCTTTGGACAGGCAGATTTGCAAGTCTCAAGGCAAAGGGGGTCAAAGGTCACAAGCCTATAGAAGCAGCCACCTCAGGGTAGATGGGACATCCTGGTTTTCATTCCCTTGGGTGGAAAAACATGGCTTTGTCCTCTATGCTCTTTTTGTCCTTTCTAGACTCAACAGGACATCAGTCTGCGTGGTGATAAGAAGTGAATGTTTCACTCCAGGAACCTCAATCGCACCTTTCAATCTACTAATGTTACAAGTCATGTATTCAGTTAATCATTTAATGAACCATTATTTTGTTTTAGAAATGTTCCGACCTTGTTTTCCATATATTTCTGTGTGTGTTTATGTTTCATTACTGTTAACAAATTAACATAAAAATTGTACATAAACTGAATTCTTGCAAATTGACATGTTCCTTTGAAGCAAGAATATTTCACTTTGCTCCATGTTTTATCATCATTGTGCATCATACAAATCAATGCTGATCACTTGCATCCCCATAGAACAATTTATATTGCGCCTGCCAGTTTGAACCAGCTTTGTTTAATGGCCACAATTACAATGTTTAAGGTCATGAATATTTGTAAAAGCCCGGTTCCAACAAAAAGCCACACACAAACACTAAAAAGCAGCTTGATTGACCTTTTTCTAAGACAATTGCAGAAGCCAAAGTGAGCTTATTTCCCAGTTATCTCCCAGAACATGTGCCCGTCAGTGCAGCAAATTATCCTCAAAACCAACACAGAATATACGAAGGGTGCGGCAGCCACCCAATGAATGGTATTGACTTTGTTTTTCAGGTTCCTTGGCCTTGTATCAATCAAGTTTAGTATTAAACTCTAAATGTGCACTCAGTGTTATTCCAATACTCAGCTACTTCTCCCCCCTCCCACCCCCACCCCCATCAATTTCCAGTATGTATCGATCAGAGAGTAATGCCCTCCCATTGTGCGAAAGGATCGTTTTAGCTCATCAGAGCCAAACTGCAAACCCTGTGTTCAAACCCATGTATCCTGCCCGAAGCACATTCCGTCTGGCAGAGAAACACGTCTACTCTGGCAACAGAAATGCCACAGAGAGCAGAAATTCCCTCTCCGTCGTCTTAGTGTTTGTCTGTAGGCTGAGGCGGCACACTGGGTCAAACAGTGGCAAAGCAAATCCATAGATGTGAAGCCTGGGAGCTCACAGACAATTGCATAAGCCCATCCATCCCCCAGTAGATTAACCTCCACTGATAACTACGGGCTGGTGACGTCAATGCCGCTCTGCCTCTCTTACTCCTCTCCCTCATCATCACCAACTCCAGGGCTGGGCGGCTGTCCCATCACGAGGAAGCAGCCTACTGCTTATAAACCTGCTGTTAGCTCTCACAAGACAATAGCAGAGCTTTTCCATACAAAACACTGCAGTTCATTATTTTTTTGCATTATTTTCCAGTATCTTACAACACAGACACAAGTTTGACTTATTAAAGCTGTTTTTAAAACATTTTTTAAAATGTTGTTATTTTTGAAGTTTTTGGCCTACAGCTTTACTTCGCGGTGTTTTCAGTGTGCTTCCGTTTTCAACTTATTTTTTTACTTTGTCGATTAGAAGTGAATAATTAACGATACATCTATGCATGTCGCTCAAGGGCCCTTCCACTCAAATCCTGGATATGTCGGGGAACTTTAACGACGGTCTCTAGGTGCATCAAGCTAGCTCGGGTTAGTCAGGACAGGACAGGAAAAGAAGATAGCCCTGCAAAATAAAAGCGTAAAACGGTCACATTTGACAAAAGAAGAAGGGGGCTAACCCAAGAAGCCTTGGGCTACAGCAAAATTGTGTATAATACCGCGGCATCGTTCAAATATATTAGTCTCGATTTGTAATAGTGTTGGAAAAAACTGTGTTTTACTCGAAAATTATGTTTAAAATATATTTAATTCTAATTATTGCAGCACATACAGGTAATACAAACAAGTTGATAAAAAAAATAAAAAAATATTGAAGGATAATGGGTGTTTTGTTCCCAAATGTAACATAGAAACCCGCCCTGTTTAAACGAGCCTACAAACGAGGCTTTTGTTCTGAAGGCAACAACCGGACGACGTGTAGCTAGTCGTGTGTAGCTCAACGCACAGGTTTAACAGATCTCTCACTCTTCACAGCGACTCGGCAGAAGATAAAGGGAACGTTTGTGGACACTTGACAGCTTTCAGAGACTGCTATGACATCTCGCAGGTGAAGTGCAATTTGTTTTTTTAAGCTGTCATTAACGGCACCGAAATATTAAACTGCCTGTTTGTAGCGCACGAGCCGCCTGAGATTTAACGGGCGAGACTGAAGTGAGGCTGCCAGCTAGAAAGCAGGGGCGCCTCAACTTTGTTCAGCTACAGACGCTTGTAACGCGCACTTGACGCCTCGTAGCTTAAATTTAACCCCAAGAAACCCCATTATGTGTTTGACTGGTTAATTATGAATTGGCACAGAGTTATACGTGTCTTCTTTACTTAAAGTGTGGTGACGACATTGAAAACTGTTATAAATATGACACATTTGCTTTAACTTTCTTCAGCTAGCTGCCGCAAAACTGAAATAACAGTGGAATGAAAACTGCGCCAAAGTTTCTCTGTCTTAATGTTTTACACCAATTCTTCATTTGAGTGAGGCGTGTGATTTTTATTTCAGATTTTAAACCTTAAAGTTAATATTAACTCGTTACACTTCTTTATTTTCCGCACAAGCGTGTGTCCTCATCTTTCTAACCCAGTGTTGTGGGCTTTCTCTGTATCTGTCCTCTCTTTGTTTCCATGCATGCACAGTGCAGGGAACTGGGAATCACAGCTCCATACTGAGACACTGAGATACAGTAAACACACAACACACTTCAGCAAAACACCCAGAAAAAAACTCAAATTTGAATATGAATATTGTAGCACTGCTGGTTGCAGGTCTCCACTAATGTGTCAAGCACCATACAAACAATTCAAGTGTGCATGTGATTACTTTAAGCTTAAGAGCAATACCTATAAGCACTATAAAGGATTACATAACAATATACAATTGTAAATTAACACCAAATGTATACTTGATAACCCCACAAGTATAGTGATAACATCTAGAATCAAGGCTATTCCATTGAAGACCTGGCCTGCTTCACTTGGAGAGCCTTGGTAATCATTATGTGCAGCTTTTGTATGTATTTCCCTCTTATTATTAACCACATGCACATCTGTGAACTCCTAATGATTTGTAGATCTCCCTGAAACATTGACCAGCTTGTTGTGTGAGGAAGTAAGAGCTATGCCATCACCATGAACATGCCTGGATACATCCACTGTACGTCATTGTTAATTGTTTTTCATTATTGATTCATAATGTCAGCCTGGTAATATCATATTACCTGCTGGCTGTCGAAAGTAAAACTTATAGTTATTGAAATGTTTGTTTTGGTAAGATTATTAGCTGAGCTATGCTAAATTGCTGCACTGCACTAATTTATATGTTGATGCTTCGTACTAGCTGTCATTATCACTAGTGGTGGGCAGAATTACCAACTGTTGGTCCTGGTACAGATTCCTGTGCAAGGTGACCTCTGAAATGTTGACTCCAGCAATGTTGGTTGACCATTATGGCTGACGTGGACTCAAGAAAATGCAGTGTCGGGAATCAGGGAGTTTATAGTTGATACAATAGCCTACCACTATATGGGTGGAAAAGATAGCAGACGTGTCGTGTCGCAGGTGTTTGACATATGACTGTTGTGTCCTGCCTGCCTTTGGTTGGGAAAGTTGTCATTGTGAAATAAGGATGTCGAGGCCAGTCGACTGATTTGAACATAATCCAACTTTACGAAAGACTAAGGCATGTATTTCTCCTTAGACAGAACAAAGAGTGCTGGATTCTGACTATACTTATTTGTTGAAATTGTGTTTTTTTCCCCCATATCACAATAAAATCTAGCTGGATATGGCTTCGAGCTCGCTGTATCAAAGACAGTTTGGAAACAGTAAAGCTGTTAGACTGGCTGGTACATTGAAGGAAAATTTGAAATGATGACATATCTTTTTACGAAACGCAACAATTCCATGACCATGGACCACTGCGTTGCTTGGCTGCTTCCTGGTACACCTTACCAGGATGTACCAATGTACTATTTTGTCGATAGTGATACTGATCGTGGCTCAGCTTTGCATAAGCTATCAAGTAAAATCTAAATCCTTGTAAACTTGCTACAGACGCTGAACAACCAGTTTGACTTGCATGTTCCTGAATACACAGATGAAGAGCATAGCCAAAGTGTGTGTGTGTGTGTGTGTGTGTGTGTGTGTGTGTTTGTGTGTGTGTGTGTGTGTGTGTGTGTGTGTGTGTGTGTGTGTGTGTGTGAGACTGCGTGTTTGTGCATGCACAATGTATACCTAAAGTATGTAGTTCATTCCTGTACATTGAACCATCCAATAGACATTTTGGGTAATTGTTGTAAACTTCAAAATGAACTTCTAAATACAGCATGTGATTCAGATTACTGGATTGAATTGAGCTGTGTGTCTAGTGGTGCCCTCCCTCCCTTAACTGGTCTTATCAGTTGTAACAACAACCTGCTGAAAATAAGAATTAAGAACTGTTGGTGCCATTGTTTCTCACTTAATTACTAGAATTCAATTCAAGGTCATCTATTTAATGTCACATCACTTGTGATGTCTCTCTCAGACATCACGAGTGTACAACACTGTACAATATAGTGTACAATATACACTTGTGAGTTGACAGAGGGCCAATCGTTCTATTGCCCCGGGGGCTACAGCCACCAGAAGCCTAAGATCCAAGATGGAGGAAAACACTGAGACAAAGGTATTAAGAGTTGTTTTCATCTTAGCCAGTTTCCACAGTTTGTCGCCAGCCGAGACGCATATGACTGTTGCTCTGTGGCTCGCTCTGTACTTCCTGAGCTGAAATACCACAAGGGAACAATACTACAGTGCATGTCATCTTGATCAGGCGAGCTGCTCTCCTGTTTATGATCGTATCACCCAGACCCCCCTCCCCCCATTTCAGGAAAGATTTTAGTTTATCACACTATTGTGGAGGGCTGGAGTTTCCACATGTTTTGCCATTATTGTATTATTGAAGAGTTTAGTCATAAAGGAACCACATATAATGTCTGCCATTGTGATCGCCTACAGTGAGTAAGTGAGTTCAGTGTAATTGTGCTGTGATGATGCAGATTCACTTTATGTTTCTGTTCCATGTGTAGTATTTCAAACTTTCCACTATTGGAAACCACCTCTGCCCCCCTTTGTTTAAAGAGGAGACCTCGTTTGTCACTGAAACTCATTTGACCAGCTGAGAACAGTGAGTCAGTTTTGTCGATAAGCAGACAGGAAAACAACAGCCCATGTGGAGGAATAAGATAGCAGTGCCAACATTTCCAGGAGTGCTCTGGACCAACTGTTTTCCAGATACATGTTTTGAATTTTTTCAGACTCAAACCAATAAAGATAGAGTATGTGAGACTCGGCTCCACTTAGGATCCTTAAATGTCATGATTGTGTAGTTGAGGGTGAAGGTTTACATTTACCATTGAACTTCTCATAGTCAGCCGGTTAACAGACAGGTTTGTTACAGAAAGTAGAAGTCTGACTAAAATTGCATGTATTTCTTCATATTAAATTAAAAAGTTAACCCCACAGTGTGTCAGATACAGAAAATACTAGCAAATGTGGATTACAAGAAACTTTGTCTTAAATTATTTTATAAGGTGTTAACTAGCAGCCTTCCTTTTAAGTTTGTAGGTCTTAAACGTGAACTAAATTTAAACTAGTATGCCCTAAGTTTTGCATATTTTTTTGCATAAATCTCAGCAAAGTATCATCATAGATTTGCTTTCAATAATAAGATTATGATCAGTAGCTTTGTGCTCAGATGAATGGGAAGTGAACTAAACATGAGAGGGGGAAAAAAGGAGATCATGTAAAAGATTAGACATAAAAAAAAATGCAAATATGACATCTAAGTTGGAAATGTTAGTTTAATGTTAAACGTACCGTATCTCTGCCAATAGCTACATTATTTAATCCAAATTGAAATTTTGAATTTTCTTTTATTTTTATCTTTTACTCTGTGGTCAATTCCGTACAGAATGCAGGCAAAATTGCAAGAGTGATGTATTAAAGAGTGAATATGATAAATTTAAAGTATTCTGAGTTTGTTTCAAGAAGACATCCCGTGTGTATTAACTAGTTTCTGCTTCTCAGAAAGTTTGATATCCATGTTATCTATTGAAAAACAGTTGGATGTGTCTGTGAAAAAACATAGTAGTTATTTATTAACCATTAATGCCCAGAGCCACTTTTACTCTACACTGTTTGACAGGTACTGTTTGCGCCATGCAAATACAAAAAGCTGCAAACTCTGGATACCATGTGCATGTGTATTATTTTGGCATGACTTAAGAACTGCCTAACTACCCTGAAAGCTTTTTACCATTTGTCATATCACTGCTAACTTTAACTGTAGGGTTACATGGATCCAAGTGTTGAAAGCAAACTGCATGCATGTGCGCTCTGATTGACCTAGCTAGTCATTTGGCCAACTTCACTAAGCTGACTGCCTGGTGCTGCAGTGAAGCATCCAGCCATGGGGTGTGTGTGTGTGTTTTGCAACTCATGTAAATACCCCTGATCATCAGCTGGGCTAAAAATATCTGCAACATTACCAAAATCCACACCTCAGGCTTGTCTGTGACCAATATAGCCTAGGCAGAGGCTTTTATGCAGCACTGCGGCTACTAAGTATATCGCCTTTTTGTCAGCAGGCCTAGACGGCCGCGCTTTAAATAGCCAACCAGGGCTATATTGAACTTGAGACATTATGTAAGAGGATAGAGTGGTGACTGGATGCACACTGGGCCTGTTTCCCCTCAACCAGGCCAGTGCCTCACCTGCATCTCCCAGCTGCCTGTGTCTCTCCCACAGTACATCCACTCTGTTGTCTCCTTTCCTGTCGATGTCTCGTCAGATAAGACCAGGCTGAAATCTCTTTCTCTTTGTCTGGTCTCTCTCTCTCACTGCCCAAGGCCAGATGCAATGGGAATGGGGTGCCAGGTGGTTTTCAAAGGGAATCATATTCTTGGAAAGCCCTGAGTCACTCCTGCTCCTGCAGTTATGTGAGGAGGGGAGGGAGGACTTTGTTTTATAAGAAGGGCATGCTGTGCAGTCTGTGTTTATAGACATCACAAAATTTTGACTGAAGATATATTTAAAGCACTTCGTGTTCATTATTAGTAAGGTTTAGTAAGACAAGGGCTAAAACAAAACATTTCTCAAAGAGAGATCTTAGATTATAACTGGTATTTTAAACCTGCCTGGCAGGTTGAGCTATGTTATTCATATTAAACTAACCATTCCCCAAAAGCGTAGAGTGTAGCAACAATCCTTTAACTGACTGAAAATTAACAGTATGCCAATGCATTTCTGCACACTGACAGCATTTGAGGGTTATAACAGGACAATCAACACATGACGGCTTACAATAATTTAACTAAATCAACACTTTTTTTCACTGGACAAAATAAATGTGTATTTTTACAACCTACCCACTTGTTGCACTGATTGCACGCCCTATATTTACTGCAGTTGATCAGTAAGAGGCCTGAACGTTTGCAAGCAAACCAGCATTTCATATCTCTTAATCACGGGTTCCCAATAATCAGGTCTGTTCCTACAAGCATTTCTTGGTCAGTGATGGCCTACAAGTTAATCATTAAACGAAGCAACACACACTGGAAGAGAAAGGGCAAATACATTTTGTCCTGTGCTTTGACGCATAGACCCAGATAACAAAATAATAGTTTCCCTGCAAATCTCTAAAAGGCTTCCTAGAAATCCATGAAGTGCCTTGCAGCCAGGATTGCATAAGTGACATTTTGAAAATTATGAGTTTCATAATTGAAAATAAATTGTCTTGTTTGATCTTCCTGGCACCAAAAGGACATTGCTGGAATCAGAGCCAAAATCTAACCGCGCAATAAAACAAGTTTGTGGTCTTCAGTGAGGATGTATTTCAGCAAGAAGTGATAGGTTCACTTCTCGTTCCATTCAACCATAGTGTCAATTCACATCAATTTAAGAAGCTTCCTTTGCACTTTCATGTGTGGCCACAGTTCATTCAGGTCACTTTAGAGAGGAAACCTTTTGGTTTCATCTGTTGTTGTAGCCTCAGTTTCAGTTTGAATTGGATACAAGCATAATATTACACAATATTAAGCACAATGCTTAATATTTTACCAATGCAGTGGCATGGCTTTAATGGTGGTCCACCAAATAGTCCAGACCGGACTAAAACTACTAGATGGACTGCTGTTAAATTTACATACAGATTAATGTCCCCAGAAGATGAATCATCATGACTCTCTAGTGCCACCATGAAGTTGCTATTTCTGTTTTTGGATGATATTGAATGGATTGCCATGACATTTGGTAGAGACACAATTTGAGATCATCAAGTCACAATTTCGGCCCTGCGATGGACTGGCGACCTGTCCAGGGTGTACCCTGCCTTCGCCCAATGACAGCTGGGATCGGCTCCAGCCCCCCCGCGACCCTGAATACAGGATAAGCGGTAGACAATAGATGGATGGAAGTCACAATTTCAATTTATCTTTACAATAAGAACTTTGCCTCACAGAGGTGAGTAGTGAAGCTACCAACACTAGGTAGCTGTGATTTAAAAGCATTGAATAACTATTATATACACATTTAACTGAAATCAAATACACACTGCAGTGTAATACTGCCATGCTTTTGTTCTCTGCATTTATTATCATCTGCAAGCTGCAAAATTAATAGCCTAATGGCATACCGCTGAATTGGCTGGATTGGGGGGATTTAGCTTGGCCAGGGCTAACTATGATCTGGTGTAACTACGCCACGCACGATTAGGTGTAATCTCCAGGCACGGGCAACGCAGCTGTTGCATTCAGCCTACCAACGAGATAGCAGGGACGTTGTAGCTGGCTTGGCATGGTCTGTGTTACAGCCAGAGAAAGCTCTGTTATCGCAGAGTGGGCTTTGGAGCGGAGCCATCAGACAGCCGCTTACCTCTTAGGGTACGAAAGGGAGAAGGGTGAGGCTGAGGGAGGAGAGTGTAAGGGGGGTTGGACCAGCCTGCCAGTGCCTGTCACATTCATCTGGTGTGGTGGGAAAGGAGGGAATGCAGGGGACGGCTGATAGCACTGATGGGTGCTGGTATCAGGCCTGCTCACGCCCGTCCAAATCCCAGATTAAAGGGCCCCCGCCCCTTCGCTCGCTCGCTCTCCCCTTCTCTCTCTCTCTCTCTCTGTCTCTCACTCTCCCTCTCTCTCTTCAACTCTCTTACAAAGCACCCTCCCCCCTCCTCTTCTGTCGTTTCTCTTACTGTCTCTGTCTCACTCTATCTAACCCAGTAACACTTTTACAAGCACCCCCCCACCCTCCGCCTTTAGTCTCTATATCTCTCTCCCTCCCTCTCGCCCGCTCTTGTGTAACAGTGCCCAGTGCTGGATTACTAAACTCTGAAGCAAGGGGCTGTGGCAGTATTTGACCATTATGGTGAGGTAGGGCAGAGACAATCCCACTCGACTTTGGTGTATTTTCTGCTTTTAGACAACCCTCACACTTCTCTCAACTCCTCTACAAGTAACTACTGCCTTGAAGTCTGCTATAGTTTGCTTAATTGAATGCACAGAATCCAGAAGGATAATAAGTGAACCCAGGGGTACATGTGGAGTCCCGGCTGTGCAGATGTGTGTGTGCATATGTGCAGTGTTTCGTGCCTGTGCATTGATGTGATGTGTTTGTGTAAAGGTGGGCGTTTCAGGATGTTTGCTAACAAAGGGGCTAGGAGTGTGGTCTAGCTGTTAAGGAGGCTGAAGGAGTTGTGTGCGTGCAAAGACACTCAGGGGAAGCCACCCCCCCTGCTGTATGTAACCCTGAAAAGGTGAGCATTGGACAGTGCTGTTGTGTCTTCAGGTTTTGCGCCCGCCTCCTGCCCATCTCCATTGTTTTGAATGTGATGAGTGACCGCAGTGCTGTGACGAGGGATTAGATATGGATTAGTGACATAAGGCATTTTTGCTCCACTGTCATTATTTTTCCGTATGAATCTGTGTAGGATTAAAAACAATACCACGAGTAATCTGTCCACCAGCTGACACCAGCGACTGTGGCTTAGAGGTAGAGTGGGCTGTCCTCTGGCAAAATACCGAAGCCCAAATTGTGTGATGATAAGTAGGAAGTTAGTAATGTTGTAGTTAGGTTAGCAAGTAAGTTGCATAGTAAGTTAGCAACAACTCCAGTTCTCTTTAAATTGTTTAACTGATTAAAAGGTCAAGATTGTTTAATGGTTAATTATAACACCCTAAAAAAACAAGAAGCAAATAAAAGATTAATTTTAAGCAGTTGCCATACAGTCGTCAGAATGCACTTTTCCAGACTAGAGGTTTAATTGCATTTCAATGAGAATCCATCTCCTATGGATTCACTTTGAATGTTGTGGATAATACATTTAACACTTTGCTTCCATCCCGTTGAGTCTGTTGTTAAATCGCCAAGCCTCCCTGCCAGACTTCGAGAGATATTTCTAATGTCACAGGGAGGGCCTTGTCCTATTCACGTTCTTACATGTTTATAGAAATAATCCCCTTGTAATCGGTTAGTATTTATTATTTGTAAAGTTCCTCCTATAATCTGCTTCCTGGGCTCGTGGAATGAGAGAAAGTGCTGCAGATCGGTTTTGCCCCCTGGTGAGGATAAGGGGGTCAGGTGCAGTCTGGGTCAGATGTCTGGTCTGGTATGTTGTGGTCTGTCTGTAGCGAGCTAGTCCAGTGCAGTCAAGACTTTTTGCTTCTGCAGGTTTCGGTGTGTGTGTGTGTATGTATGTATATGTATGTATGTATATGTATGTATGTGTACGTATATATATATATATATATGAGAGAGAGAGAGAGAGAGAGAGAGAGAGAGAGAGAGAGAGAGAGAGAGAGAGAGAGAGAGAGAAACAAATGTTTGTAGAAACAGTCTGCATGCCTAGGTTCTTGCTTTTATACACCTGTCATACACCTGTCATGTAGCATTCCCTCCTGTACAAACCCTTTCACACATTTAGCATCATTACTATTGTCATGCAGTGTCTCCGTCTCTCTCTTCTTCTTTTACTCTTCTCGTGTTTCCTCTCATGTCATAGAAATAGAGAAAACAGTGATTGACTGAATGCATCTCTGAACATCTCCGTACATTTACGTTTAGCACCCGAAAGGACATTTCAAGCCTTTTCACTTTAGTTTTAGTAAATGTCACTCCCAGTTCATTTCATCTGAACTGTTAGGTCGTTCTGACAAACACAAACTGCCAACATTCGACAGTAAGGATGTCAGATTTACACAGTGGTTGTATTTATGTTAATGTGGTTACAGGAGGAAATTAATAGGAATGTCACATAAGATGAACTGAGAATCTGCTTTGCACCAGCAGTGACCACAACAGTATTCTGGTTTGTATTCACTGCTCTGAAGTGACACAAGATCTGCTGAGCCGACTCATGAGTCTTATTTTTATCTTACTGTCATGGGTTTGTGTCATACAGTGTACAAAAACAGAAGCGCCTAAATACTCACCCACTGTTGAAGCTTTTAGATTTGATCTCCTCAGCATGAGCTTCATGAAGGCGCTCTTGTGTCACCATCTGCCTGCTCTCTGCTGGGGTATATTAATCAATAATAAGCCTTTGTAATGTGTCTGGGTTGGTGGTAAAAGGCTATGATTTGGAACGTGAAATGCATGATTTCCATGACTCATTTGGTCTATATTTCACTCCCAAAAAAAAGTCTGTTTTCCCTTTTCTGAGAATTTTCAAAAGAAAAAGTTAAGTGCTGCATCTAAAGATGATTTTGGTATTTGAACAATCTATCTGGGGACTAATTTGTCTACGCATCCAACATGTATTTGATTTTATTTCTATTATTCAGAACAAATGTTTTTTTGTCTAATTTGTGTTACCTTTACAAGATAATCCCTTTGATAAAAGAGATCACAGACCAAACCAATTGCATCAATCAATACATTTGTATTCAGTGTTCAGACAAATAGTAGCTCAAAGTCCAAACACTTTAAATGCGACTCCACAAAAAATGCCGTGGATTAATATATAAAGTGTTACAGCAACAGTTTAAAATGAATGTAGGTGCTGTAAATTGCAGGTGTAGGAAGGAGAGAGCTATTCATAATACACCTAAATGCCTGGCCTATACAATAACTGCCAGTGAAGATTTAATATAGTGCAGTAGTGTTTCAAGCAATGTGTCTTATGGTACACATTAGTATTATGGAAGCAAGGCATTGCTCTATTTAACTGACAAGGTGTGAGTGTGTTCCTGTCAAGTCTGTCTTGGGGGGAAAATGTACTAAAACTAAACTATAAAAAAAATGATTCACTTACTGTATACTGTACAGTTTTCCTAACCCAACTTCACTGACACACAAATGTGGCCCTGGATGTCTAATGGTGCATTGGATTAGCCAGCAATGGCACACAGTAGTTAGGGAGGTTTAACCCAATGATCCCTGCTTAAACATGAGCTTTAAATCCACACAGCTGACATACAGCCATTGACTGGTACATTGCTGCTGTACAGACTCACTGCTTCTATCAGATTAATGTAGTCCTTCACTCATTAAACACGGTCCGTCAATGCTAGTGCTAGTTCCAGTGTGTAGATGTGCGGGGTTTATGCCTTAAGACCGTTACAGTGAATATGGTTTGGTTTGGATAAGTGGCAGGGTCAAATACTCCAGTAAGAGAGACCAACCCAGATCATCGGTCCACATACCTAACCTGACAAGTGGAAGGGATAAATATTTGCCTGCAGTGTTTTGCAATGGAGGAAGTAACATGTAATCATTAGCTTTGGCTTTGCAGTACTGTAAACCTGGACTGGACATACAGTTTGTATGACTTCACTGATTCATCAAGAAACAAATGTGAGAAAGTAGTACGCTCCGTACTAATGCACCATTAGAAACATGAATACATGTTCATTGTTATGTTCCATATGTGAATTAATATTCAGGAATAATAGCATACATTTGATGGATATAACCTTCAGCAGTTACTATTGTTTCCAATTTAGCCATACATCTGCTGAAAGTTGTCTTTTTCATACGTCTTACTTTTAAAATGGTGCACTAGCAAATTAATACAAGAATTTAAAAAAGTGATTGACATTTTCAAGTATATTGTAAGGAAAATTATAAAGTATAATATGCATGAGCAGAAACATTGAAACCAGTCAGAAACAGATAGTAGCATAGTAAATTGCCTTAAGTACCTCAAATCAAAAAGCATTGACCTTGTTAATAAAATCCAGCCTTCTCAGCTGATTTAACTGCCAGAAGACAAGGAGCTGAGACATCACTAAGTCATCTTAGTTGTTTGTTGATTTTTTGTACACTCCAGCTTGGAAAACCACCACAAGTCCCAGGACTAGCTAATTAGGTTCAATAATTCAACCTAATGTGCAAAGGCCAGTTAAGTCCTTCAACTGAGCAGGAGTCTGTTTATTCAGCAACAGTTAGCAATCCTGGAGCTGATCAAGTTCTACAGTATTCAAGCATTTGGCCAAGAGATGTACACAAAGGGACAAAGTCCTTATAGTGTTGGGCCTACATGAATGTCAACAACCTCAAATTGAAGCTGTTAGTCGGCACTTAAACCTTATAGCTAGCTGCTGTTTGATTTCATTTGATTGACTCGAGTCCAAAGCCAAACAAATGAAAATGTCACCGCCCAAATGCTTTTAGCCATATTTATTCTACATAGTATTTTACGTTGCAGAAACTCTACACAGAACCATCTACACAGAAATAAAGCCAGTTTTAGATCACATACATTCCAGCTGTCAAAACAGTCCAACAAGTCTGTACATAAGTAGCACAATCGCAAATAGTAACGTAGAGGCAGGTTGTTAAGCTAAAACACTTCAAGCCTGTATAGACTGACTGAACTGGACTCTGTTATATGTACAAGATTTGTCAAACTGACAAAGTAAAATAAATGATTTACCATTTTAACTTGATGGGCCACAGATTGCATACATTCTTCTAATATGAATGCATGGATCATTTTGCCGTTTAACAGGCCACTCTTTTGTCCCCTGGGCCCTGCTTTTTAGGTGGTTCCACCCCAACATCACCGGAATCGAGGCAGAGCAGCTCCTGTTGACCCGGGGGGTCCACGGCAGTTTCCTGGCCCGGCCAAGCAAGAGCAATCCGGGGGACTTTACCCTCTCTGTCAGGTAAGTCTCACTCACACTGCCTCGCTTCCATTTCATTTTGTCTTTTTGTTGTTCACTATCAGACTTACTATTTATCAGGGTTGCTCCTTCCCTCACTAGCAGCTGAACACATGAAGCTAGTTGACGAGCAGGGAAAGGCTAACGATGTCGACAAGCCGTCATGCAAACAATAGTACAAAGTGTTGGCGTAGAAGTCGAGTAGCACAACACACTTGGCAAAGCATCTTAAAGAGCGACGCCCCGGTCTTTATGGTGAATTTAGAGAGTCAGCAAAGCTCCCGTTTCAATAACATTGAAGTATTAAACAGTTAAGGTATCATTAAGGTAGAGGCTATGGCTAATAATAAAATCATAACGTTAATGGCAGAGCGAGGCAGCAAACAATCTCAGTCCTCTCCGTCTAACGTTAAGAGACGGAGTCAATTTAACAGGAAAACGCGCTGACTGAACATGTATACGTGTGCCATCATTCCAAAATATACAGGAACTGGCAAAAGGCCAAGAGGAGTCATGAAGTAGTGACTGGTGAGGCAAACAAAATGGTAACAGGCTTAATACGGAATCTGTAGATCGCGCCGCTTCATCCAGCGTCTGATCTCAGTCTGTTTCACCCATGGGCGGGGTTGAGACACACACACACGCACGCACGCACGCACACACGTCATGTCAAAGACAGTTATTATAACCTTTGTCACATTAAACGTCGAAGGCGGGGGGTATTTTAAAAAGTGGGTGGTATATTGTGACTCTTCCATAAATGATTGCACATACACTTGCATATTTATGCAGATTTGTATGGTCTCTGAATGACAAAGAATTAGAATTATTAGAATGGAACTGCTAGAATGTTTCTTCAGTATATGTTCCTTCCTTAATTTTGATGAATGAACCACATGATTAGACACCATTTGATGGAAGAAATTAAAACAGATTTCATAGGGCCCTAAATAATAGCTAGATGCATTACATATACTGTATGTTAAGTGGGATGACAAACAAGTAGACAGATATGCTTAGTTGGAGATGGCTTTTGGTATTTTGCAGTCCTGTGAACTTTGTCTTAAAAATAGTGAGGATCACTGGACTAGTAGTAGTGAACCAGAACATGGCTGGAGCTGCTCCACTGAAGGCACCGCCAAGCCTCAAGGCAGATGTGTGGCTGCATTTCGGATTCAAAAACTATGAGGACAGGGAGCTGGACAAAAGCAAAGCCTTGAAATATCCCTAACCAAATCGATATTTAATTGAATCGAATCAGGGATTAAATTGAATCCGGACTTTGTGAATCGGAATTGAATTGATTCAGGAAATCAGTGGAGATACCCAGCCCTAATTATTATTATTATTATATTGATATTTGGTACCAGTGTATTGATAACATCACAGCAGAGAGTATCACGATGTATTAGTATTTCGATATATTGTCCGAACCAATAGTGTTGTCTGCAGGGAAATAGATGCCGTTTGAACAGAAGTAGGTTTGTCTCAATGTTTCTGGGGACATGTTGAATAACAGATTAATTTGGGGCAGCACGGTGGCGTTGAGTTGACTTGGACAAGCACAGCCTAGTGCAATATCCCGTGAAACCTGTCATTCATGCGCTAAAACATATTTCTCTTCATCTCCTCTTCATGTTGCAGAGAATGTGAAATGTCTGGTAAGTAGGAGGGCCCAGCACTACAATGGTGTTGTGATTACAGAGTACAGGAAACAAAATGAGATAGAAGATGAGAGAGTTTGAAGAGTGGCTCTTCCTTGGAAACAGAAGCTTTTAAGAGATACATCAGTCGAACCAAGCGCCTGGAAGAAAGCCCAGACACATTTGTTACTCTGTGACTTTAGCTGTGGCTGGGGTGGGGGGGGGGGGGGGGATGGGGGGAGAAAATGGAATAGTGAAGTTCGAGGAGCAGCTGCTAGCTGTAATGTTAAAGAGAGAGGCTAAGGTTGTTAGGCTTTGACCTTCACTGCCTGTGGTTTGTGTGTCGTAAAACACACACACACATACACACCACACACATACACACCACACACCACACACCACAGGAAGGTTGGTTGGGTGGCCAGTCAGTGGCCAGTGTGCAGAAATTCACCACCTGCTACAGAAGGTAGGTCACATTCTTGAAAAGGAAGGAGGAGAAAAGCAGACTTAATATTAAAGAGAGACTTTGTAAGAAATTACTCATGAATGAAAAGTTTAAGTAATAAGTAATAACAAATACCAGTGTTCGGTTCAGTAAAGTCAGGGGTTGATACAACCTTAATTGGTCTGGTATGACCATGGTGGCTAATGTTAGCTCATGCTATTAAGCATAATATTGATCTCAAATTGACATTACTGAGTCAGTTTACTAGCGTTGTGCTACTATAACGTTTACCAGTGTACTTTTACTGGCTGCCGTTTTCTTTTTCTTTTTACTCCTGGCGAGGGATTTGTACCTTTTTTTTTAATGTTTTACTAAACTTTTAATTGGAAACCAAATGTGATACATGCATACATTTACATGGAATTATGTTTAAACTGTGCAAAAAGTATTGGGTAAAAATATCAGGTTATTTACACATTTAGGGCAGACGCTTTTATCCAAAGCAACTTACAATAAGTACATTTGTTGGAAGAATATGCAACAGTATATCGCTATCAGTACGGTAAGGATTTCACAAGAACAAGTTTCCAGCACGCCCAATTCCTAAGTTAACCCGTAGCTAGTATATAACAGAGATAAGTGCTAAGATACAAAGTGCAAAATACTGAAGTAAGTGCCAGTACATACAAAACTGCCCGTACATAAAGGTCATCATGGTGAAAACTGTTAAAAAAAATGAGGCCTATTTAGGTATTTGTTTAGAACAAGCACACAACTCTTCCTTGTACTTGCCCCTCCTTAATAAAACAACAAGTGACAGATGGATGTATGAATACTGTGTTTTCCATGCCCTGTCACAATATCGTGTTACTCAGGAAATTCTACTATTGGGGCAAAACTCTAATCAACCGGTAGCTATTTGTGACATTAACTAGAATGTTACATCGCCTTCAGTGCAAAATAAAAATAGTAAAGTGGCATGATATATAGAGCATGAAATTCTTTAGCCTAATCTTTTGAATCTAAGACTTGCTTGCGTGTGTTTTTGCTGGTTGTACTGCACCAAGTAGCTGTAAAATGAAGAAAATATTGGAATATACTGAAAATAATTACTTAATTATTCTGTATCTACAGAAACTATTATTAGCTAGCGTATCATGCTACCTAACTCAATCTCCATTTCAAACACACACTCACACAGGCATACACATAGAGTGTCCTATCAGAGCAGAGGAGAAGCTAATTAGCCAGTCATTAGCCAGGTTTCATCTTACCGAGGCTATTATCGTGATAGTCACTGTGAACGTTGAGATTGTAATGGACACTGAGGGGAGTCTGTTGTCCCTCTCTCTCTGTCTCTCTGTCTTATCTTCCTCTCTCTCTGCTTCTCCTCTTCTTATCTCCACCACCTCTCTTCTTCTCTGGTCCATGAGGTGAACAGAAGTAGGAGGGGTTGGACGGAGCAGCTGCTGAAAATTGAACTGTAGGCTGAGACGCTAATGAGAGCTTTATGAAGGTTTTGAAAATATAATCAATTCAGAGTTTTCAAAAAACTCAAAGAGGGAGATAGAGAAAGTTTGAAGCAGAAAAAATCTAAGAAGAAGTCCAACTCCTCAAGGAGAGAAGTCTGGTCAAGTTTTCTCATTTTTCATGCCCTTTATTCATTCTAAAGACCCAGAGGAGACATTTAAGGGCAATCTTAAGAGAGAATTTTGCAAAGCAAGTTACCACAGAGAGCAAATGGATTTTCTCTCCACGTCTGTATTATATAATAATGTCTGCTTGGGTTTACATAGATATGTTTTCACTGCAGCAAGGCTATTTATAGGAGGATGTCACGTAGTTCCTTATTTTGAATGCCAGTTTATGAAAGTTAACTGCATTTAAAGTAAATTATTCGAGTTTTTTTAAGTTTTTCCGCAAAATCCGGTCCGCGTTTTCCAGCACACCTAGCGCACACCTCGCAACCTGTCCAGCATCCACTAAACAACAACAAGACGGACTTGTCTGTGCATGTCCCACTAAGAATTTAAAGTTATCGATAAAAATGTCAGCTGTGTGGGATTACTGGCTTTTTTAAGCCTTGGTTTACACTCTTGAGCAGAGCACTGATGCCAATTCAGTTTATGTGTGGTTAATTGACTATTTATTTTCTACTCAGGTTTTCTGTGTGTTTTTTTTTGTTTATACAGTTTACAATATTTGCACTGATGGCTTTTTAAGCCTTGGTTTACACTCTTGTTCTTCAAGAGCAGAGCACTGATGCCAATTCAGTTTGTGTGGTTAATTGACTATTTATTATTTTGTCTATTTTGTGTTTATTTAACCCTGTTAAGAATAAACAGGTCAGCTTCTCATTACCAACCATTGTGGATCATTCAAACTAACCTAATTAAGTTGGCTAGTTGTTCTTAAGAGTAAAACCCCTTTTCAACATGAGTCTGACAACAAAATAAGTAAATATCTTTAATCTTTAATACATGCTTGGATCGGCCGGTATCGGTATCCGTCGATACTAAAAGCTACAATATCGGTATCGGATCAGAAGTGCAAAAAGCTGGATCGGGACATCCCTAGCTGTGACTAAACTGTTACTGTCCATCTTTTAACCTCATGTCAATGTCTGATCCCCCCACATCCGACTGTGACATACACACACACACAAACAAACAAACACACACACACACACACACACACACACACACACACACACACACACACACACTTGAGGGAGACTTTAATGAATACATTTTAAATGTTGAGTGTTTTCAGTAGCCAACAAGGTATGACGAGCTGCCAAGTAGTAGTTAAGTAACCAAGCTAATCTGGGGATATTTGTTGTTTAAATGGAACCTTTCCAACAGCAAAATAAGTAGCTATTGTTTAGTAGTTTAGCCCCATAATATCTGCCATCTGTTGTTACAAGTTATTTTCATGATGCTGGTGATTTTCATAATTGAAAGATTTCCTGGTTGTCTGAATTTGCTCCTCTTGACTAAAAAATGCCCAAACTTCAAAAGTGAGCCCAGAGAACTGAGGAAGGATGCATTGGTTTTATGCCTTGTTTTTTACAGAGCCTATCAGGGCAAGCTCTTGGGACACAGCACACATTTCCCTGACATCTCACATTTTAAATCAGATTTGTACATATATCCTTTAGGATTTCGGTTAAAAACCAGTGAAGCAGTCTATAGAGATGTAAATAGGGAATTGACATAGAGGCAAAAACTTTATCATCCTCAATTTGATAAGTGGACTGAGTGTGGTAAAAGGGATTTCCCAGTGGTTTCAGGCTGTGTTGGGTGAAAAATATTGCTTGAAATAGCTTCAGGGCAAAACAAGCAATAATTGATATATTCTGGGCCTTGAATGTGCATAATTATGTTCTCTCCCTCTCTCTCTCCTTCTCTCTCTCTCCTTCTCTCTCTCTCTCTCTCTCTCTCTCTGTCTCTCTCTCTCTCGCTCTCTCTCTCTCTCTCTCTCTCTCTCTGTGCACTTCATCTTATCACTGTTTTATTTATTTATTTTATTATAGTGATCCAAAATGTTTATTAGTAAAACTCACTATTTTGCGGTTTTCAATGCGCCTCCTAGAACGTGATGGAAGTTTTGAATCCTGCACACAGATGGTCTTTTAAGCTGCACAACAATGCTCTGCCCAGCCCTACCAGTGCAAACCAGTGCATAGGACACTCGAGGACAAACTTGTCTTGCTATATCTGCTGCATTGTGTTCCCCCTCATGCATTATATCATTATCAAGTTAAATACGTAGTAGAGAGTTGGATTTCACTGCATATTCTTAGGACAGACAGGACTGAATGTATACTTTGGTTTTCTTCTAATTTTGCTGAAAGTTAATCTTATTTACAGTTTGATTTGTGTCAGTTTTGTATCTTTTGATATATCTGAGATAAAAAATGTGCACACATCCTGATTTTCCGTGATTATCATATATACACAAAGCAGTGTGGCTGAGGTAAATCTAGCTTGTTATCAGTGAATCCAGGTATTTGTTCAGCTAAATTTCAGAATGATAATGAAATGTCCACATCCAGATAGTCCTTTGCCGCTGCAATTATCATACAGACTTTGAATGAGATCATTCACCCTGATGTAAAAATGTAGACATTCAGTAAGCGGGGCACAAGCTTGTACTTCTCAAATGTATATAACGACAATTTGATGCTATATCCTCAACTGTGAAAAGTCTGAGGTTCACATATGTGAGAGAGAAATGTAAGCCAAAACAATTAATTGCAAGTAGGTGGGATTCTTTGTTTTTGTTTTCGCAGTAAAAAGTTTTTGATCCTACGCACCTGTCAGTAAGACTTTCTGGCGTGCAATTTGTGATAATTGTTTTGTTTGCTTCCTCAGCCAGCAAATCTCCTGTATGAAATTCATTACTGCCCATCTTTTGAAGGTTGAATTTTTATGAATAGGATTAAATGGCATCTTGATGAAGGGAAATCCTGCCTCGTTTTAATTAAATGTGTTATAATGTCTTGTAAACCTCAACAAGGAGAGAGGATGAATGAGGAGGAAGAGGAAGAATCGGCAAAACAATTTAAAGTGTTGGAACACAGGGGTTCTCAAACTTTTTAAAGCATTTTCCATTTTTTACCGAGCTCCATTCACTGTCTAGCAGCCACACGTTGACAGGTTTACCACAGCAGTATGACCCAGTATGCTGTGATTTAATTGCAATAAATGGATAAAAAGAATGCCTAAAAATTTACTGCATAATGGTGCAGGTGCCATTTTACTGTATGATGGCTGAATAAATATTGAGACATATTTTTTTAAGAGCCAAGCAGACAATTATGGTGACCTTGCATTCCCTCCCTGCATTCTCTCTGTTAAGAAGACTGCCATAACGCATTAAATCCATAAATGTTATCAGTGTCTGAAAGAGGCAAAGCAGGGAAGTAAATGAAAATCTAATAGGACGGGTTTGGCTCATTCCACAGTTAATGGTGTTAAACTCTGAGAGAAAAGGGGGCTTTGGCCCAAGAGTTGTGGGGCCTTTAACGGGGCCATAGACCTGTGGCACCCTGCCAACAGCCACTAATAGAGCCATAAAGCAATTACCAGGAAATACTGGGAGAGGGATGGATATATGGGACGGAGCGAAGGAAGGAAAGGTTTTACAGTACGCTGAGTGGGAGGAGGGTAGGAGAGAAAAAAAGGAATGTGAAATTCATCAGGACAACAAGAAAAGTGGTATGGGAAATAGGATTTGTGCTATTTGATATGACCATTAGCTGATAATCAGTTTGCAGAGAGAGAGAGAGGGAGAGAGGGAGAGGGAGACTTTTGTATTCACAAAATCAGATATATTGCAGATCAGATAGTACTGACTGCCTGACTAAATCTCTCTCTCTCTCTCTCTCTCTCTCTCTCTCTCTCTGTGTGTGTGTGTGTGTGTGTGTGTGCATACTTAATGTGTTTAGGATGTTTTGTGTATGTCGGACAAAGTCACAGGAGATGGGAAAATGGGAAAACAAGTTGCGTTAGTTTCTTCACTTGCTTCCAGGCAAATATCTTTATAGAGTCGGACTGTGTGTGTCAGTGTGTTTTCACATTTGTGTGCACCTATTCAAACCAGTCAGAGGATTTTGAATATGCAAAGTGATAACCTACCAATTACAAATGTTTTTGTCTTATCAGTTTTCGATTGCCGCAGCTGCATGTATTGTTCTGCAATCACGATACAGCATTCTTCCAAATACATTAGATATGAAAACTATAGAGTATTAAGAAAAAGGGATGGTCCCTTGTGAGAATATTTGTGTTGTTTTGTTTATAGAAGTAAAGTGGAAAAACATTCTGTGATGAAATGCATCAGGATTTTAAAATGACTCCGGCTTCTTTAATCATTCCAGTGTAGGCACAGGGATTTCATTATATATAACCATGATTATACCTCATCACATATACAGGTATATTCAGCTTCACAAGAAATGCTCCAGTACTGCTGAGAAGTTGATGTGTCAAACACAATATAGATTATTATAAGAAAACCCTGAACAGGAGTTGAATTAAATAATAATGTCAACACATCTGCAGGTTCTTTAACGTGCAACAAAATAAGGTTCACAATTCTAAAATGGGAGCAGATGGCTTGATAAGCTGAGCATTTTATAATGTATATGAATTTATGCTCTGTGAGTGAGTGTGGGCGACATACGAGCTCGATTTTGTTTGTGTGAGCATAAGAACATGTGAGTGGGTGGCTGTTTGTGTGTGTGCTCAGTGTTTAAATATCTGCAGGGTGCAAGTGAACAAGTGGAAAACATGAAACGGAAAACACTGACTGCTTCTTCGGAGTGAGTCCACCTCCGTTTACATGCAAGGTAACTAACTGCAGGCTGCATTCCCACTGTGCTTTTTCCAATTCAGGCGCAACGATGAGGTGACCCACATTAAGATCCAGAACTCGGGTGACTACTACGACCTATACGGAGGCGAGAAGTTTGCCACGCTGGCCGAGTTGGTGCAGTATTACACTGAACAACAGGATCTCCTGCGTGAGAGGAACGGCCATGTCATCGAGCTCAAGTACCCGCTTAACTGCAAGGACCCTACCTCTGAGAGGTGCCGACCAGCCAAACCAACACTCACATAAACTCTAATTTGGTTTCAGTGAAGTGCTATGTGTATAAATGCATGCAGACAAATATACATAACAACTTATCCAAAGTCAGCTCGATACGTTGCTCTTTTATCTCATTAAAACGTCATGGTAGTAGGGCTGGGCAATATGGCCAAAATATTCTACATAAGCTGTTTCCAAGTGGAAATCTTGAATGCCTCGCATTCTGGTTAATATGTATGCATCAATGTATGGTGGAAATGCTTTATTGAAGGGAAACACCTAACCCTCCGTCACACACCAAAGGTTTCTCCCACATGTTTTTTGAACAAAATGTGTAAAAATGAGTCAGCAGTAGTGTTGTTTTTCGGCGTGGTGTGGAAGGAGCACTCACGCCTCTGTCTGCACTCAGTGTTTCCTCTTGTCATCCCTCTGTGAGTCCAGGTGTAGATGAATGCCCTCTCCCCATAGAAGAAGTTTTGAGGCTGATGTGTGCACACATTACGCACCACCTCTCCGGGCAGTGCCCGACTGCCCAATTCTATCCCCCCGAAAAAGATGGACATGTTTTTATCTAACGAAATATTCTGCTTCAATCCATATTTATTGGCATTTAGCCTCTCAAAAATGAAATCATAGCAGAAACCACTATCTTATCCAATTTGCTGAATCTGCCATTTAAATAGTAATGCACCAGATGCAAGCCCACCTGCCTTTTAAAGGTAATGGGAGATTACACTCATTGGTTTAAGTCATATTACGCCCAAAACACACCTATGATGAATTAAAAAGATCAAATACTATCCATTTGCCGCTTGCGCCATAACTTGTGCCCAGAATGTGCGCTGTTCAACCAGCAAAAGTGGAGTTGGGCATGCCTTAAATGCATTTGTGCCATGCACTTCGCACCATGTACTATAGATCTTTAAATAGGTCACTTGATCCCTCCATCCAACTCTAAAAATTAGTTCAGCTTTAAACAATTTCGTTTTTTTTTTTTTTTACATAGTTGGTTTACTATGTACAACACACATGTGTTAATGCATACTCGTTGTAGGGAGAATGCATTATTCTGTACACATACAATTCCACACATGAAACTCGGATGCATGCCATGTCCACATGCATCAATAGTGGCATATATCCAACTGCATCTTCAAACAAGGGATGGAAGGTGTTGCTTTTTTGTTTATGCACACCAAGTATGGAACATCCTTCCAGAGAGTAGACAGAGGTTGGACGAAACTATGCACACATCACACCTACGCGTCTTCATTGAAGTGGGAAAGTAAGGCAGCTGGTGTATAAATGCCAGGAATCCATGCACACAGGATGCATTTTGTGAGTGACATGATCATATTTATATCATATATATATATATATATATATATATATATATATATATATATATATATCAAATTGTCACATTTCAGCTTATATACACTTTATTTTTCTACACTTCTGCACACTGCGATGTGTGTATCTCGGTTTCTATTTATCTCTGTGTATAACTTGTGATCTATGGTTATGGTTTGTATCTTTTTCCATTCAGACACATACGTCTCTTGTCAGGGCCTCCTACACATTCATGCTCACCACACAGGAAAGAACAGAAAATGCACACATGAAGATTTTTCATCTGACTGGAACATCAGCAACTGTGAGGCTGCAGCAATGTAAAAGACACGTTTGTTCTTGAGTAGCAGCCTCCGCTCACAATACACATGTAGATAGACATTATGTTCAACCCCAACTCAACACTGACATTTCCCCTAAAGGCAGGAAGCATATTGCTCGTCCTCCCCCTTAGTTGGTCAAGTTTCCATCCCAACTCTGGTTACTGCCTTGAAACAGCATGCAGCTTGAGGCCGGGCTTCTCCATCTCAACAGGAGTTGGAAAAACAGACGGTGAATGCAGTCAGTCTGAAATAATCATCGCTGATGTTCACTGTGTTTTAGAAAAGGTCTTACCTGCTCCATGGTTGTTGTTTTTTTGTTGTATTCTTCGGTCATTACCCTGTATGTTCAAAGCGTCACTCAAAGTGGCTGTAATTGATATTTTTACAATAATAATGTGAAACAACGTGAATATGTAAAAGCCGTTGCACGTACCTATAGATAAGTACCCGAATCTGCAGCTCCCCTCTGATTTCCAGAGCTTTGTAGTGATTTACAGCTCTTTGCTAAGCTGTTGGCCCGCAACTTTACTGTTTTGGTTCACACCTCTCGTAACCTTTACACCACAGCAGGCAGATGTTCTCAGCAAACAAGCTTCTGAACTCAATGTACACTTCATGCACAGCACCAAATGTAAGGCTAGAAGCTAGCTGGTGAACATAATGAAGTATTTGGCTAAAGAGCCAGATATTTCCCTCAGGAGGTGACAGAGACCGAACATAGAGCTAAAAATAGAGTGAATATTGGACTTAGTTTTTTCAGGTTGTCAGAAACATGACTCCATAACTGCTGGGTGTGTAAATAAGGTGTGCATGTTCAGTCATTTAGGCTGATTGTCATTGGATTTATGTGTGGCTATATTACAGTCTGTTCTCTTACTCCTATCCAGATGGTACCATGGGCACCTCTCTGGGCGAGATGCAGAGAAACTGCTCACAGACAAAGGAAAAGCCGGTAGCTTCCTGGTACGGGAGAGCCAGAGTAAACCTGGCGACTTCGTCCTCTCAGTTCTCACCAATGAGGAAAAACACGAGAACCTGGACCGCAAGACCAAGGTCACCCACGTCATGATACGCTACCAGGTGAGGAAACTCTCCCTCACAGACTACTTCAGCATACAGTTAGTGCTCTGAGGCATTTATAATATTTGTTAATGGACGGATGATGAAGGGATGTCATTTATTAATACCAAACTGGGATTTTTTTTTAATTTTCAGCCAGTCATCCAAAACAACAGTAAATGTACAGTAAATTTACATATAACACGCAATATATATATAATCCACGATATAAATATATTAGAATATAGTATAAATTTACCAGACTACATCAACTACAGTATACAATATAAAAATAAGACAATATAAAATATACACAGGATACATTAGGCAGAGTGCAAATTTGCTGCTGTTAAATAAAAGTGTTGTGATAATAAAAACAATGTGCAAATTCGCCATGTATAGGTTAAAAGGAAGTTGAAACAAGAATTATACAGCTAAAGGCTCTGGACAGGAAAGATTTCCTGTCGCGGTCCTTATGACCGCAGAGCTGAATCAGTCTGCGAGAGAAAGAGGTCAGCTGTCTGTCTAGTAGGCGGTAGAGAAGATGCTCAGGATTATATATAATGGATTACGGTTTGTTCAGTGTCCTCTCCACCACAACTTCAAAGGTGTCTGGTTTGCATCCAATTATGGAGCCAGCAGATGAGAACTCAGATGAGCAGTTCAATGTCTGGGCCACAGAAATGTTCCTTCACATTAACATGGCTCGCACCTTTTTACTTACCGCTCCGCATGCCGTCCCTGTCTGCACGCACGGTCATGAAGTCTGAAGTCAGACGTGTCTTCGTGAAAAACAAATTGCACGCAGTCACAGTATTCCCTGCCCACGGATCATCAAGCTGGTCCATCTTGTTGTCATTAATCATCATTAATCATTAATTGTTTGCTGTTTGCCTCCAGCAGGACGGTAAATATGACGTGGGCGGAGGTGAGAGGTTCGACACCTTGGCTGACCTGGTGGATCACTACAAGAAGAACCCCATGGTGGAGAAGAGTGGGATCGTAGTGCACCTCAAACAGGTATGGAAGAGAACAAAAGCAGTGAGTCTGGTGCATCTTTAACATACAGTACCGAGACGGCAATATGGTGGTTAATTCAAACCACATGAAAAATGTTTCACAATTGAGCTTTTTGAATTCAGAACAACTTGTTTTGCTCTGTTGACTAATTACATTTCTGTGTGACAACAACAGCCCTTTAACGCCACAAGGATAAATGCAGCAAACATTGAGAACCGGGTACGAGAGCTCAACAAAGTAGCAGATAACTCAGAGAAACCCAAACAAGGATTCTGGGAAGAATTTGAGGTATGTAGCCTCAAATGTCAGTGCCAGAATCATTCCTTTCAATCATGGTTTTTAGAAATCCGTCGGTGTTGTTGGTTATAACCTGCTCTGCATTCAACAGACATTTTGTTCAGCGACGTTCGAGTTAAGAGCTGGATGACATGAGTCATTTGTACCAGAAATAATTGGGGAAACTGAGTAAATTACTATGTTGAATGCCATCTTCCCAGGGATGCCAAATTATGTGCATTTTGAGGATGAACTTTTCAATTGCTCTTCTACAGCTCACCCCTTAACATTGCAGTTTTTAATTCCTCCTTTGATGGCTTTCTTGTTTTACCGAGTATACGGAACAGTTTCTACAGTATTTTAATAATTTGTCATGCAAATGCAATATAAATATGTGGGTGTACTTTTAGTCACTGTGAAGCTATTTGTGTAGGCTTGTCTGTGTTTGTATATATTTATATTCATTTATTTTTTACAGCGCATTTGTCTACAAGATCATATTTATTGATCAGTGTCTGGTTTCCTGCCTCTAGGCTGCTATCTTTTTTTTTATGATAATCATTTTTCAAATTAATTTACTTTTCTCATCTCTTGTGTTGAAGAGTGTGTGGGTGATATCAACATACACACTACCATAGTATCTGCTCTGTGTAACTGGCTTTATCTTTAGGTCATATGACTGTAGATAAATGCTGAACTTGCTTGACATATCCTAACCTTTAATAGCACATATGCATCTAAAATGAATTCATGTCTAAAAGTAAGAGCTGTTGAGAATCCACGCTGGAATGCTTCATCTTAAGTCTACAACCTGAACACTGACACATGGAGTGTTTCTGCTCTGCACTCCAGGGTGACCCCTACTGTATTCAGGGCCCATTGCACTGTTCAGACACAGCATTACATGAGCCCAGTGCAGTAGTCTGGTAATCAAGCACGTTAAAATTCAGTCTTTCTCCAAACCAAAATGGATTTGTGAGTATCTTCTTCTTATTTGTTTGTGCGTTGCTGTGTGTCTTGGGGAATAACAGCCACCGGTTGGTCTGGAGCAGAGAGAATTGCGGTTGCATTATTGTGAATCTTCTTCTGTTTGGACCTCTGTCTTTAAAAAGTTGCTTTTTTTTCTTTTCTCGTCATCTATAAGGTACTTCAGCAGCAGGAGTGCAAACTGCTGTATCCCCGGAAAGAAGGCCAGAAGGCAGAAAACAAGAGTAAAAACAGATACAAGAATATCCTCCCCTGTGAGTCACGCAGCAACCTGCCATTTCCTGTCTCTCCAACTTCCTGTGGAAAGAATGACACAAACACCTCGGCAGAGTTCTAAGATTTTGCTTCGCTAGCTCACAGCCGATCAATTGCTTTAGTTTTGAAAAAAAACAACAAGTGTATTGTCCAAAAGCAGTAGAATGTTTGTTGTGCATTAATGGTAGTTTGGCTTTGTGTTTTCAGTCGACACAACTCGGGTTGAACTCAGGGAAACAGATCCAGATGTTCCTGGTGCAGACTACATCAATGCCAACTACATCAGAGTGAGTCTGCCCTGCAGAATACAAGACCATGTATCAACAACTGTAGATTACAGAACGTTAATGTTCAGCAAACATGCAGGATAGTTAATCTACACATGAAAGAATTGGATGTTTTGATACCAAAGTTATAAATCATAAAGTAAGCAAACGACACGTTTTTTAGGCAATGATTTAAGGCCTTTTTATTACTTTATTTTAAATGATTATTACTGTATTATTTATTAATTCAACGTTTAATTGTCCATGGTCTACAGAGTGTGCATGAAGAGGGGCGGCACATGGATGAGGGCAAGGTCTTCATTGCCACCCAAGGGTGCCTACTGAATACGGTTGTGGACTTTTGGAAGATGGTGTATCAGGAGAATACACATGTTATCGTCATGACCACAAAGGAGATAGAGCGAGGACGGGTAAGTGGTTGGCACTTAACATATTATTATGATGATCTATAAACATTATGTTGATAAAGAAGAAATGTTTACACATCTTATATTTCCAAAGCTAGAAGCTAGCTTCTTTTTCTTTCCCCAGCATTTATTTTTTCATGTGCTTTCTGTAGCATGTACTTCTAAATGGAGTCTCTGCTCTCAGGATTGCACTCCTGTCGCCTGATTGCTGTTGATTGCTTGTAATGAGGGAGATCAACTGTATAAGCTTTAGGGTGTCTTGTGATGAGAAACCTAAGGTTTTGTAATTGCTAAGCATCCCACTTTTAAAGCATGAACTGTTAAAATTCAATACACTAGTAAAGTTTAACTAATCTAGATGGTGTCAGCATGTTGACGAAGTGATTTACAGCAGCAGAAGCTAACAGGACATGTAAGAACAAGACGTGGATAGTTGAAGTGTTTCATGATTAGCTAAATGGTTTTTCAGGCACTTTCCAAGAAACACAAAGGTCTCAATAGATTCAATTTAACGAGACTGTATCAAGTCCTGGCATTCCCCTCCTCAAATCTGCATTTCTCTTACTGCTTGTCAAACATTTTGTTCCTGCATATTCATTTAAAGGACAGTAGTTGATGGCATTGGTGGATATGTGCAGTAGGGCTGATTGTGTAGGTGTGGGGGTGGGGAGGGAGACGGCTGACAAGGATAGTATGACAGTTAAGCTGATTGGAAAGCGGCTTGAGATGAGCTGGGGTTGTTGTTTTTTTCCAATTGTCTAATACCCACCACCCCCTCTCCCCTCTCTCTCTCTCTCCGTTTCCCCTCTGATTTAGAACAAATGTGTCCGTTACTGGCCCGACTTCAATGGCACCAAGGAGTTTGGGAAGGTGCTGGTAAGGAACGTGGACGAGCGGCCAGCACAAGACTACATCCTGAGGAAGCTGGAGGTTACCCGTCTGGACCAGGTAGAGAAAGCTGTGTACTCAATCTGAGTTGACCCACTAACCTGGGGTCAGATTATCTAACCCTTTAAATACACAATCCTACAACACATGCTTGTGTGTACAGCAGCATCGACTGCACGGATCTCAAGAATACAAGAAGCAGATAGAGGATTAAGTAGATAACAGAAATGCACACAGTCCTTCTAAGGATTTTTTGCCCTGAAACCCATATTCAATTTTTTTTAAAAATCAATAAAAAATGTTTTTCTTTTTTTCCCAAAGGGGACAGAATAATGGAATAATAATGTTCCTGCACATTCAGGCACACACAATGTAAAGATTTAGTCTCACTGAAATGGTAAATGTTTATACTATAAACAGGAACGCTTCCTGGTTGCAGTATTCCTTCACTTTATTCCAGTTTCCTGAGCATGAGTCCACTGTAAGAAATTAGTCACAGAATCCACAATTCTCATTTTGCATAAAAGAATAATCCAGCATTAATGACTAATCATTAGTAGTGTTGTAGTTGCAATGTCACAGTGACACAGCCTCTATGTGACTAGCACAGAGTACCCCCCCCCCCCCCCCCCCCCCCCCCACACACAGCAAGTCCTAGCCAAACAAGACAGGATTTTGTACTGACTGTGACTTTGGAAACCCCACTTGAATTGACTAAATTGAACTGCTGAAGCAACATATTAGCTTTGGCTGAACTTTGGAATCCATGCTTGGATTGAGTATTGTAGAGGTTGTCCCCGATTTCTTTCAGCAAGCCTTTTAATGAACCCTGCAGAGCCAGTATGGAGAGGAAGGAGGAGGACGATATGTCAGAATACATGTTACTTGGCCAAAGTCAGCATGATCAAATTTAAAAATAATAATGAAAGTGTTATGAGATACAACTTCAGCTCATGATTTTTTTTTCTTCTATAATTTACTTGTAGAAGGAGCCTCTGAGGTACATCTGGCACTATCAGTACCTGAGCTGGCCAGACCACGGGGTGCCCAATGAGCCCGGCGGCGTCCTCTGGTTCCTAGAGGAGGTCAACCGCACCCAGAGTACCATTCCAGACACCGGACCCATCGTCGTGCACTGCAGGTACAGCCAGTTATACATTGTGAAGCATAAAGTTTCAATGAAAGAGACTGGAGGCTGGGTCAGTAGACGGGATCTGCCAATAACACTTCAGCAGATGTAAATAGATACGTTTCACACAGGAGATGTGGTCCAAAGGCTGTGGGTTAGAGTCCATCATTATTAAAGTTGAATCCAAGCCAAATAACAATTTTAAAATATCCCATTTTGTGTACAATCCCTACACTTATACACGTGTGTGCATGCCGGGCTGGGATTTCCATGAGGCTAAACCCCACTGAGTCACTGCTTGCTCTTGTTCTTCATGCTGACTCGATTTTCCACGAGATGGTGAAGTGAACACGTTTTCTCACGCCATCATGGTATACTAATCATACATTTGTGAAAACTATGATATCATTAAATATGGCTTCAAGTGGCCACTTGAGTGCGCTAAAATTAAGGTTAAAACATCAAAACAAATTACAAAGACATGGGTATCTGTAGTACAAACACATACAATGTGCTTCATTTCACTCAAACCTCCATGTTGCCACTTTCAGCTCTATTTACTTAAAGCAACTGTGAGATAAAACTCTGCCTTGGGTTATACACTATTATTTCATGTGGATGTCACAAACTACACTGCAGGAACTATTTGAAACAATTGGTTTTAGTTTTGCTGTAGTCAGGATTTTGTTTGTTATGTTACAGCAGACAGGTTACTGCCACTCTCAAACACGCTGATGGTGATGGTGATAATAATAATAATAATAATAATAATAATTATGTTTATTTTATTGCACCTTTACAGCAAAATTGCTACAATAAAATAAAATGCACATAGAATGAACATAAAAACAGCTATATAATGCCATAAGTAATGTAAAAGGAGACACACTGGATACAATGACATACAATTAAAGACAAGCTGACGTAGAATACACAGAATGCCTAAAATAAGATGGAAAATCAAACCCAGTGAATAACATAATTAGTATCTGCAGCAGCATCAAAGCCTCACCATTCTCTTCTCTCTGTTCTTTTCTTCTATTGTCCTGCACACATTTCAAGATACTAACACCCCCACACAATGTGCTACAACCATGACAACATATCGACAGAAACAGCTGACTCACAAACTTCAATGATTGTTGGCTGCTGATAAATTAATGTGGTTATTGGGAGGCAAACGACGCTGAGCTCAGTTCTCTAGGGGATCTAACAGCATTTTATGTGTGACACAATAACAAATTCAAGATTATTGCTGTTGGCAAGTTATGACGTCTACATCATAACATTAGGCTTTCATGTGTTACTTCCATTGTCATGTATGGGTTCCAAACTATATAAATAAAATATGCTCTTATAAGTAAGTACATCTATTTTTCACCTCGACATTGATGCTTATGTCCTTGTTTGACGCTTCACTCTGCCGTCTCCACAGTGCAGGCATCGGCAGGACAGGCACCATCATCGTCATTGACATACTTATCGACGTTATTAACCGCCAAGGTGGGAGAATCAATTATGAAACTGAAACACTGGAGTTATTGGAATAAACTCTTTGTCCGGCTTCGATGCTAATTTCTGGACGTGTGCACATCTAGGTCTGGATTGTGACATTGACATCCCTAAGACCATCCAGAGGGTACGGCAGCAGAGGTCAGGCATGGTGCAGACGGAGGCCCAGTATAAGTTCATCTACATGGCTGTGCAGCAGTACATAGACACGGCTCAGAAGAGACTGGAGGAGGAGCAGGTAATGCACGACAAAACAAGCCAGCTGGCAGCCTAAAGAAATTAAAATAACACTTTTTTTTGACACGGTAATGAAGGCTTTAAACTATTACGTAAGATCGATGACAGCCAAAGCACTGAGGCAAACACCATACTACCTCAGCAAAGTTCCCAAAGTGCTGTTCCATTACTGGATGTGGATTCATGTCTTAAAGATACAGGGACGTGTTTAAAAGCTTTATCCTGTGTAAAATGAGTCCTTGTCATGTTGTCACTTTGCAGAGGAGTAAGTTGCAGGAGAGGGAATATTCCAATATCAAATATCCCCAGATGACCAACTCGAGGTCCAAGCCCAACATGGCATCCTCACGCTCTTCCTCTGTGTAAGTATGAAACGTATGGGGCACAGCATGATGGGAAAGTGCCAAGACATGATTGTTAAACACAGGAACATAGGATGGAAGTGAATATGTTTGCTGTTTTGTATTGTAGGATGACAAATGATGATTCTTCAAGTGTGTACGAGAATATAAACTTCAAAAGCCCTCAGACGTCTTTTAGCAGTAACACCAGGAGATAAAAACATCGCTGTGGACCTCCACATCTCTCTGTCTGCCTCTCTGTAAGTACTTTGTGATTTTCATTCTACATAGCTGGCTTCTCTCTGCGTGTTGTTGCAAAATGCATTCAGTCTGCCAATTTTAAACAGGCCCTGTTTTGGGGGAGTTTTTTTCTCCTGAATATAATATAAAAATGAATCTGTCAGAGCAGCATCCCACCTGTAGGAGAAACCGTTTTCCCTAGAAGGCCTGCATTAGAGTAGATGTGGTAGGGTAGTGTTGTTGCTGTTGTAGCTTGGGTGCACAGCCGTAGACACACTCGCAAATAGCAGTAACACAGATATATTGCAATGTGCCAGCAAAGGTGAAGAAGAGGAAGACTGCAAGCTCGCAAACATGGAACAGTGCAGGATCTAAAATATGTTTGCTTTGTAAATGTTTTATGTGGAAGAAAATGTGCGTGACATGCTTGTTAAACCTCAAGGACACACAATGGGTTTGTGCATAATACTGAAAAAGTAACTTTTCTTTGTTTGCAAGAAAACTCCACACAGACTCCACCTCAAGGCTTTACTTGATTTTCCTCTGAAATCAGAACTCAATATGCTGTTAAAACTTTTACTCTGATGCCAGACAGAGAGTTCAGTTTATTCCAGTAAGTCGAAATCATGTTGTAAGGGTAATGCTCTCTTTTTTCTGGTTCAAATTATAGAGTGGCCAGGTTTCCATTAGAGCTCCCTCAAAAGAAAACCTGAGCTCCCCTTAAAGCAACAAAAGATTCAATTTAGGCTCAAATTATAATCAACCTCAATTCGCACAGGGCCATTTTTCCCTCAATCTCATAGTGATTAATAAAACAGACCGGGAGCTCAGCAGTGTTAAAGGACCATACCAGTCTAATTCTGTCTTCAACACATTTAGTGTGCATCAGTGTCTGCAGTGTATAATTTAGTAGCACTCAGCACTCTACCTGATTTAACGGCCATTTACTGTCATTCATGTTGAAATGTGTGTAAAAACACTCTATGAGACTGTTTAGTTGCTGGCTTTAGGTAACTCAACCTTGTGAAAAGTGTTGTTTATTTAATCTAAAAATACTGTATTACTCTAATAAAATCCACAAATATCAAGTCACCTCTGCTCTGTTCTGGGTGCACTTGTCGTTAATGTCCGACTGCTTCCAGTTTATGTAAATGGCCGGTTGGAGCGAGCCGGTTATATCAAGTTAAATAAAGTCTTATTTCAGAGAACACCGACCTCAATAACCAGCAGCACATGTTCCATCGGCTGCATCCCATTGGTCAAAAGTGATCTTGTTGGCTCTGATTGGACTTTGTAACCAGGAAGCTGTGAGATAAACACGTTTGTATGAGATACGGTTCAACGTTGGTTTACGATCCACAATTCAATGTAGAGAAGAAGATACTGGTCAGACAACAACTTCCCAACACGTCCCAGTATGAACATGAGGAAGACGTACTGGGAGAAGTTGAGCCGTATCAGTACGAGCCTGCAATCCACACAATCTAACATTCAGCCAATCGTTTCTCTCCTTTAGATTTTAGTTCCGCCCTCTGAGCTGTCAACAGAGTCAAGACAGCAGTTTAGCTGAAAGTTATTACGCCTGGAAAAAAATGTTCTTACAAGAACTCAATTTCCAACCCCAATTTGAGCTAGAAAGAGGATTTTAACGATGAGGTGAAATAAAAAATAAAGCAATTTATTTGAATCACCAGTGAATTTATTTTACTGATTTTGTTTGGCATTTGTTTGTTGTGTTTTGAAGTACTTAATTCATAGCACTTACCACCAATACACTGCATATTAGTATATAGTATTTCTCAGTTCCTCTGTTTGTCTCTTTCATGTTTCATATTATTGGGGTCTCCAGCACTTTGAATAACATCCTGTAAAGTTTACATTCTGCTTTGGGGTAATGAACAGTCCAATTAGACCCTTCCATCCAAATTCTCTTCATGTATGCACTTCCATTAAATCTCTCAATAGCTGCACTATTCCTCCTTTGAAATCTGAAAATTACCTTCATTTTCCCATTTATTTGTAACATTCTGTGGCATTTAGCCCTTATACAGTCTGGATGTAATACCTCTGTGTAACTAACTGACAAATAGGCTTCTAACACTTTGAGAATTTGGTCATCCATATCTAGGTGGTAAGTTTTTAACAACTTGGTCAATAGAATGATGGAACTGTATACATCTATAATAGTCTTGCTTTTCCAGAGCGTATTTCCTCTCAGTGCAGGAATCTTTAATTATCCCTTATCTGTAATTGAGTTTTCCTCTGGCTATCAATGTTATAGATCTAGGGTCCAATTCAGACCTACAAATTACAGTCTGCTGACAAATATGTGTTTACCAGACAAATTAACTCAAAGGCCTACCTTCATCATCTAGCATCAGTCAGGTGTGTTTGGTTCTAGGGGACATATCATGAAAGAGTTACATCAGTGCTTGTGCACAGAGACAGTGGACTGTAGATGACCCTGCAGGTGCAGTGTCTGCGGAGTAAATGCTGCTTTTAGCTCTGTATCATGAATGCGTCAGGTCCCAGTGATCATGATTCAAAGTGACACCAGCCATTAACTCCACTTGTCATTCTGTCTGTTTGTGTTGGCTTCAGTTTCAGCGGAGGTGTCGCTTCATCAGCGCCTGCAAATCTCTTGGGGAAGGAGGGATTGTGTTGCCCTGCCTGGGCTGAAGGTGGCCAGCTAACCCTCCGTCCTGCTGCCGTCCTGCTGGACTCTCTCTCTCTGGTGTCAAACCTGATCCTCCACGGAGAGGATGACTCTACAGCATAGTGCTCCCGCTCAGGGCCCTTGTCTTTCCCCACTTCTACCCCCCTCCTCTCCCTCTCTTAACCAGCACAAGTGCCTTGTCACAGGATGTGTCTGCAATCTAGCCTCCCCAAACCTGCTGTTACATCGCCACTGTTACTACTTTCCAAATCCTGGAAATCCAAGTTCACGTGGAAAACAACCAGTTTTTCTTTGGATGACGGATGTTAAACACGGACTCTGTCCCGGCCTGAAATGAACAGAACTGTACGAGACCCAAGAAGAGGTCAAAGCTACGCTGTTTGTACGCTCGCTGCCAGTAGTCACTCTGTCTGCTATCTCTCTTCCGTCTTTGCTGGCTTTCATTTGAATGCAAACCTAAGACATTCTGTCTCAGCAGCTGTGGTGGTTATTGTGGCTGCAGGGTGATAGAAAGGACAGTTATGTAACCTGCTACAGGACACGAGGCACAGGTAAGGCAAGCAGCCCTTGTCTTCCAAAAGAAATTACATAATAAAATCAGGTAAATGTGGATTCCTTTTAATTTTTTAAGGAGACGTGACTGTCAAAGAGTTTTTATTAAAGAGTTGTACAGTATGTAATCGCCTGCAAATGCAAATGAGTTCTGAAATTTAACAGAACTGGAGGCCATTTTTGGTCTCTTCTTATGGTTATTGGGACAAACTCATCAGTCCTTTCTGTCATCTCATCATGGCCTCCAGCTGCTCCCACTTTGAGAACAAACTTAAACATGAAAATGTTGGGTTTTTTCTGTCCTTTAAACTGCTAGTTTTCATTATTGTTTTTGTTAATTCTCTGGATATCATGGTTGTGCAAAATGAAATGTTGATTTTTGTTTTTTAAGTATATAATATCTATATATTTATAAAGGAGCATTATGGTGGAAGAGTTCCTTTTGAAGCACAATTGTAGGACCAGCAACCCCCAGCACAAAGTCTGATTTACCCATAGATTGGATAGTAGTTTCAATCCAAATTTGACAAAGACTGGTCGAGAGGATTCCTGAATGGGTGTGTGGAGTTGAGCTTGGCTGACTCTCGTCTCTCAGCTTCATTTGACTGGCTGTCCTCGTTAATCAGCAGGTCTGATGCAGTTCAACATCTGTCGGGAGGGATCGGCACAAGGAAACAAGGGAAAGGGGGCGATTACAGCGGGTCCAGATGGTCCATCCATGGCCTGAGATTGAAGAATAGATTTGACTCCAAAAAGTAATTTAGAAGATGGCCATAATCCAGGCTTGATGATCGTGGGGCGAGTAAGCCGACGTCATTGATGTGATAACGAAGACGGTGGGCCCGTGAGCCCTCTGCACTGTCGGCCAGATTGTTTGCTATTTTTAGCCTCCAGGATCAGCACCGAAATATCCTACTCAAATACAAGTGTAGATGCGTCGGGGTAATCTGACCCACCTCGTTTAAAGTGTAATGAGGTCATATTCTTGAAACCAACAATGTTTCTCACACTATAGTAGGAAGATACCCTTTTTTTTAATTAAAAGCATCACAGTAAATCATGAATGAGCAGCACCTGTTGGTGTTTGTGCTCAGTGCTGTTTCTCAGACGACAGATGTTTGACTAACCAGGTCGAGGACACTCAGGCTGGACTCGCCTTGTTTTCTTCACTCATGAATTGGCCAGTTTCTGCTGCTGCAGCCTGTGATCCTTAAAACGTGATTACGGATTATTGTAATCTAAATATACTAGTAAAAGTACAGTAAAAGTACTCAGTCAATGCACTCTAATAAAGCGTAATTTGATGCCGTTGACCTTGTGGGGGATATTGAAGTAACGTAATAATGTGACCTGCAGCAGCCATATCATCCTGTGTGAACCCCAAGTTCTCACCGTTGAAGCTTTGTCCGCGTCGTGATTTCAGTCACTCGTCTGTCAGAATGTTCTCCCGGTTTAAATTGTTGCCAATTTATTTGAATAGTTGATTCCTTCTGTGAATAAACTCTGTGTTTTATGAGCTGTGAGGCGTTGATGCCCTGTGTCAGTGAAGGCCTACATCTGTCCAGAAATAAGCTGCACCACTCGATGTCCTTCGGTTGAATTTGGACGATGAAGATGTTTGGGTTCGTCTGGTCTTTCCTGTCCTTTCCCGTCCGAACTGTGATCTCTGTCAGATTAATGACAAACGACTTTGATGCTTTTGTTTCTGTGTTTTCTGAACCCTCTTGCGCTGTGGATCATTTAGATTTTTATTGTATTTCACTTTGCCTCTATGGGTAAATTTTTTTATGATATGGTGAAACATCAATACTTGAAAGTGTGAAACTGCTGAATCTTTGGCCTCAGGCTGTGTGTGGATGTCAATTGGCTGTGGAGGTATTTTTGGTAGTGCACTAGACTTTTCAGTGTTTTTTTTTTTTTTTTTTTTCAAATTGTATTTCTAATTGATTGTTTTATCCACTCTTGCATTTTGTATTGTCTGGTTATTATTGTTATTATTATTATGTTATTATTAATATTGTTTGTTTTTGTCATTTCACCATTGATAAGTACATTTTGGCTCTGAGTTGAACCAGCATACATAGAGGCCTGCAGTAGTAACACAGTGTTTTCTCTCTGCTTGTCCTCTTGCATTTACTTGAACATGATGTCCATGTCTGTTTGTTTTGATTCCTTGTTCCTCGGTCGGTCGCGGTATGCCTGAAGTGAGTATTGGTATACCGAGTGCTCCCGTGTTGTTCAGTGGAGGCTCCTCCCCTTTTTCTTCCTCTTGCACTGGCTCTGCCCAGACGCCTTTATATGCTGTATAGGCTACAACTGCTGATGCAATGAGCTGCCAGAAAAGGCATCAAAATGGTTTATTATCATAAAGTTGAATAAAAATCTATGATGGCACTATGTTAAGGTTCACATGGATTTTGCTTGATTCTGTTGTTTGTTTGTGTATATAAATGAGAGTTTCCCGTCTTGCCTCCGGGTGCTGTCCCTGTCAAGGAGAACACGGGACAGTGCGTTATGAAGCTGTGTTGGTGTTGAACCTGCTGTGACTCTCTATCTTATCTGTTGTGGTTGGAAACGTGCTGCACTGCACAAACTGTGTGGTGGCAGAGAATATCGCTGGATGAAAGTCGACTGACTGAGAATCCACAGGAAATGCATTCTAGAAAAACACCAATTCAAACCACATTAATGAAATCATGAAATTGTGCTTTATAACTCACGATAAAATGAAAAGGGGGAAAACACAAGCATGAGTTAGTGTTGGTTTAACTTATATTTTCAGCGTTTTAATATGAGCCGCATTAAGTGTTGAATAAAACAGTTTTATGTAGCTGCTATCTGAAGGAAATGGGCTGATTATTCTGCTTTATTGGAGAGAAGGAAACACTTAAAATGGAAACAAACTGGTAATGGGCATGTATTTTGAAAGTATGTAGTTTAAATGCCCCAGAGCAAAATGAGGCCAACTAACAAGACGCCTTTATACATAATATGTTTTAATTTAATGCCTTGTTTGTTTTTTTGAACCTTTATTTGTTTAGGATACAAAAAAATAATTCCTCTATCCAATTTGAAGGCGTTGAGGCTTTTATTTGTTTTTATCTGCATCTACTGGTTAACCAGTTAACACGGTGCTTCAGGAAGTACCAACTTTTATTACCGCCACTCCTAACTGCTAGAATTTAACCGGAATATCTTATCATCAGGGTCATGTCACCTGTAAAACCCCCGCATCCCAACCTTTCCTTTATCTGACTCACCTAATCCAGGAATAAATGAAGGCAACTTCCCTGTCAGTGTGAGCAGTCATGTGTTTGAGGTTCAGATAGGGAGGAAATGACAAACGGCTGTTATGAAACGGCTCCACTGTTTTGCAAGTTGACCCCGTAACTTACACGTTGATGCACAGGAGCTGTTTGAGGGGAATTGAATACACCTGCTGCTCACACAGCAGTAAACCTCTAACTGACACAGTAAATCTACTTTTCAAGACGCGGAGAATATGCATGAACATGACAAATCCCAATTAAACTGTTGCATCTACATAACAAGGCCGTCATTCAAGTGTCTTGTCAGTACCAGAAACATGATGTGAGCTGACACCTGACTTTATTTTTGGTTATAGTTCTGTAAACAAGGCGATATCCGAACACACAAATCAGATGTATAATAAAAGTTCAAGTTCATGGTTGGCACATTTGTTTTCTTTTTCTAACTACAAGCTTGACTGCTGTTCTTCAGTTAACCGCAAGCAAAGTTCATGTCAGCATTTTAAATGTCACTGTTTGGCTTTGCTAAAACGGTGAGTTTCTTCACCACCGCTGGAGCACACGTCAAATACTGTGTTCTCTGCCAAAGGTCAGAACATGACAACACATTCCATCAAACCAAGACCAAAAACTCTGATCTAATTTCAAAGTACAGGTGACACCTTTGTCCCACCACTCATTGTTTGATTTATGTCTTGACAAGTTGTTTAAACAGTTTAGTAGTACACTATATAATTTTCAAAGTGTTGAGAAGTATAACTTCCATCATTGTAGCGTTAAAGCTGTGCGTTAAATTGTGATGTTATTGTAATTAAAAAATAAAAGCTAATTGAAATTAGTCTGATCCCATATTTCACAATAACACAACATTCCAGTGAATATGGTGCTGTCTGTTTGCTTTCCGCCCTTTCATTTCTGCACCCTGCCACAATGTCTTTCTGAAAACCAACACTGGGGGGCGCTAAAGTCTGACATCTAACAAGCCTTTCACTTCTGTGGTTAAAAACCGTCCAAATGTTCAAATTCTGTACAATTCCGCAGACGTCCGGTCCGTCTCTAGGTTTAGTCTATCAGACCCGATGACCGGGTGAACGGGCTGGGCGTTGTGGTGCTGGGGTCGGACAGGATGGGCTCTCGCATGCAGCGCATGTTCCCAGTGCTGAATACACACTGCAGTGGCCACAACACGACCACGATGAGCATCAGCATGAGCACGATGAAGAGCACTATCCTCTTCCAGTCCGCCAGCCGGTCCAGCAGGCCGAATGTCCGGTTCTGCGTCTGGGGGGGAGCGTCCACCGTCTTGCTGGCCCCGATGTCAATGCAGATGCAGAAGGCCTTGGGACTGGTGGGGGCGCCCAGGGCGGGGGCGTCCATGGAGCTTTTATAGCACAGCTTCTCCCCCTCCAGCCACACCGGCTCCTCCTGCTGCTGGTGGCTGGGCAGCTTGCAGAGGACCTCGTGGCTGGTCGTCAGGGCGGGAGGTCCCTCTTCGGGCAGCGTGGTCTGGTGTCGGCAGAAGGGGCAAGAGAGGTGAGCGCTGCCGTCGTTACTGTCCTGGTCAGCCCGCGAGACCGCCATGAGGCGGGAGAGGCACTCCAGGCAGAAGGTATGGGTGCATTCCAGCAGCTTGGGTGTTTTGAACACATTGTCATAGGTGTTGTAGCAGATGGAGCACTCCGGCTGGTTTCCGACTGACACTTTCTTCCTCGGCTCTCCAGGAGCGTCCTGGGGGGGAAGGTGCATGTGCCAAATCTGCGGAGGAGACTCTTCCATCTTCAAATGTAAGTCTGCCCTTTTCTTTTTGTCTCCTTTGGACTCGTCTGGCCTTTCTGTCCTCTCCTCAGTCTGTCCTTACTGCTGGATTACCTTTTAAGACAATGGAGGACAAATATGATTAACTCTAACACCAAAACAACAATGTAAGACTTTTGAAGCACCAGCAAAGTTGCTGTTAATCACATACAGCATGTTGATGCAAACAACCGGCCTCGCACAAGCAACTACTGGCCCTGTATCTTCTACAGATCCCATCCTGAGCTTTTTAAATCCCCTGGGGGCGGGTCAGGCACATAACACGTCATCAGAACGCCACCTTCTGCGGCTCTCCCATCACACCGAGGTTCGCCTCGCCTCTGTTACGACAACCTATTTTGTCTCTGGACCTTTCACACCAACGACGATGCAAACGAAAAGGCAACGTAAAAGGGACTAATGTCAACACCGCTTTACAATCTGTTGACTTTTGTCCTAAAACATCTGGTTTCCCAAACCCCCAGGCCACTTTACCTGTAGAACAAGTACTATAGCAAATAGCAGCCAAGCCAACACAGAACAAGCCAATGAGATGAAACCTTAAAAGACAATGGAGGAAAAGTATAGATTCGTTTTCATTCTTGATGCTTTGAAAGTATTTTTAGTGAAAATTTGCATTGAAGTCCTGTTAACTTGTTGGGATGATTTTCATAATTTTCGTTTATTACTATTTTTACCCTCACATCGAGGATGTCGGTCCGTCGATGAGTCATTCAAAATGCGACAATGGGATGAAAAAGTGATATTGTGGATTTACTAAAGCAACAAGCACAACCCCCTCCCCCAAATAATTTCCAATTATGATAAAACATTTTCATCCAGACATTAGCCCTGAACATGGAAAGCTAATACAAGCCATACTGTATGGTTTCACCATAAATTATAAACATATTAAACCTCTATGATCAAGAATAAGAGTCCCCTCTCTTTGACCAGAGATTGACTCTGCCTTAGTTATCTGAGCATCATGTCATGAATGTTAAATGGCTCAGCTGATTGAGCCCAGCATTAATAAGCAGGTCATGGTAAACCTGCTGACACTGGTTGCTTTTTGTTTGCTAATGACCTGAAGGAGAGCTTACATACAACACACATAAGTTTGTTTGTTGTTGTTAGCAGGGACATCATTTCTCCAGAAACTTGTTTGTGTTATTCAAAACATTTGAATGTGTGTTTTAAAGATTATTGGGCAGTTTGCACAGTCAGCATGGCGTGCAAACGTACACCAGCTGGGACACGGAGCCCTTGAGCCTTTCTTGCATCGAACAGCTGATGATAGATTGTTTTGGGCGAGTTGCAGTTTTTGGTCCTACCTGGAATAGAATCAGGGGATACACACAGGCTGCTTTGTTACTGTGACTTTTTAGAATCTGTACTGTATATCACAGAGCATATTACAGGAACTTTACAGTAGCTAATAGACCAGGTTCTGGGTCACTCTAGGTCATCTGGACCTGCAGGTTTGGACAGTCTCTGGGCTATGAGGACCAAATGATGGCTTTCTTAAGGTCGAATTCAATTAGATATGTAATAAGAATATTACATGGCAATAACCTGCCTGCTGGTGTTGTGGTTTGGGCATTAAAGGTCCCTAATGTGAAGTAGACTGTGTGTGTTCGGGAAAGTCAGAGCACAGGTGTTCTCCTCTCCGTGCCCCCAGGGCTGGTCTTGCCCCAGCACTCCTAGCTACACAAAGTCCCTACTTGTTCTCCGTCTAATCGCTGCATCTACCCTTGAAATACCTGCTCAACCAACTCTCGCTCTTCGTCTCTGTTGAATTCAAACGAGCTTTAATGGGATGAGGACAACGTTTTCTGTCTAATTACACCTGCCTCATCAGGTTGAAGCCTCCCCTAATCACTGATCCAGACCTAATACCCCTATTGCTTAAATTGAAGTGATGTTTTCTGGTGCCGCCTCCTACAGAGTAATCAGATGAAAATTGACTACTTTTATTAACCGACCTCGCCGCTCACACTCACCGCCCAGTGAGACTGCAGCTAACTGAAACATTCAGGAAAGTCGTTTGAGCAACAAAAGCAACAAAAAAAAAGGCCAGTAGTGCAATTAAAATGTACTACGTTGCTTTTTCACTTTCATTGAGAGCTGGATGCTCATTTTGTTCAAAAGAAGTCATTTGCATTTGAAAAGACGGGAAGGAACCGCAGCCAGCTAACATTTTCCTCTGGCGCTCTAAAACTATGCTGTTATCATTCTGACTCATGGCATATTCATAGTATCGCCTGAGCTACCGTTTACACAAAGCATTCATCCTCTGTTAATCAGTATATGTTTCACATCATTTGAATGGTCAGAGATCAAGTCTTGGAAGGTGTGATGTGTAATGCTACCTGCTCCACAGAAATAGGGTGCAGCATTTCTCTGCTTGTAATTTACAGTTATCAGTTATATAGAAAAAGGCAACTTGTGATTAACAACAGGGTCAAAATACACTTCATCCAACTGAACTCCTGTAACTCTGAGAGGCGGTCAGCATAGCACAACCATGTAATAATCTTCACGCCGGCGTCGTCTCATAGTTTACGTCAGCCATCTGGGTGTTTGTGCCACTGACCAGTGGTGGTCTTAGGTCCCAGGACTCTTGAGGGTCTACAGTAGATCTCTCTGCAACGCAATGCATCACACTCATCGATGCAGAAGGTCGAAGTACGGTTACCTCTAACACACCAAAACAACAATGGGAGGCACATTTACACGACTTTTGAAGCGCCAGCAAAGTTGCTGTTAATCACAGACAGCATGTTGATGCAAACAACCGGCCTCACACAAGCAACTACTGGCCCTCTGTCTCCTACGGATCACATCCTGAGCTTTTTAAATCCCCCGGGGTCACGCACATAACACGACATCAGAACGCTACCTTCTGCTCCGGCTTGCTGGCTCTTCCATCACACCGACGTCCGCCTCGCCTCTGTTACGACCCCCCATTCTGTCTCTGGACCTTTCACACTAACGACGTTGCAGAAAAAAGAGGGATACTCCTGCAACGTAAAAGGGACTAATGTCCACCGCTTTAGAATCTGTTGACTTTTGTACTAAAACATCTGGTTTCCCAAACCCCCAGGCCACTTTACCTGTAGAACAAGTACTATAGCAAATAGCAGCCAAGCCAACACAGAACAAGCCAATGAGATGAAGGTGGTTTAAGCAGAAACACTACACATACATTCACAGCATCAAACTAGTAGACTCGGGCCTACACAAATCTCATCCTTTTATTTATGTTTTATTGAAATGTGACCGTAACCTTGGAGACGGCATCTCTTGTAACCTAACCTGAGCGTCTGCTTAGATGTGTGTTTGACGTAACCGCTCCTACAGTGAAATATTAGAACCAGATCATCGTTTATTGTGATTTGACGAGACATTTAAACTTTTATCCGAACCAAAACCTCACAGTTTTTTATCAACTGGCCATTCAGAAGGAATGCTCCAAATACATCCCGCAGCTCTCTTTCTAAACTCCTGCCCATCTCATTCCCAAAATATGCTGTTTACTTCATGATCTGACCCTCTGAGACTTCAATGGAAACAAGTTATTGAATGATATCCCTGCATTTCAGGAAATGAAGGAATGGATGTCTAGATGTGAGACTTCTAGTGGTAGTGAAGAGATACTAAACACTCGTAACGTGAGACTATGCAAGCTTTACAACAGTAAATAAGTCATTTGTTCTTTCACACATTAAAAGGTTGAATTTGTGAGCAATTAAACGCAGCGCTGCTCAAATCAATACACATGTTTATACATGTGGGGTTTCGCTGCTCCAGCCTCACTTGGCACAAGCAGCCCTACATGTGCTGCTGTTATGTGTCTGTATCCAGTCATTCCCATACATGGACTCACTTTAGCTTAAGTTACATCGTCTCACTGTTAGGTGTCTACTTAGTTACACAACAACAGGCTGTTTTCAAGTTTGAAGCAATGCTGTCATTCAAAGAAAAATGCCCCACCAGGCTTCGGGTTCAGACATAATGATCGTACAATGTACAGCAGAGTCAAATATTAACTCAGACTTATGTCCTTGCTGAACCCATTCTACCAGCTACAAACAAGGACACGTTTATTGTCTTCATCTGTGTTCATCTTTGTACTTCAATTTATGGTCCCTCCTCGCTATCAGTGGCACGTTTTCCTGTCTGTCCTGACCTACTAACCCATTAGTATCCCAGTCACTCAGAATGAATTACAAGCTTCATGTAAAATACTTAAGTTTGCTCTCTCAGCCTGTGTGCCTGACTGAGCTGGGTGGATCTACTCAACCGCCATGAACAATGCTGCCCTACCTGTTTCAAAGCCACTGAAACGGGATCTTCCTACCGTTTTAACTGGGGGGGCTGACAGTTTAACTGAACGTGGGCTGGGCTGGGTGAACACAAACCTAACCATGGACAAACAGCACAGACAAACTGGAAACAGGATACAGGCATTGGGATATGTACAAATTAGAGTTTTTACAAAGTCTCCTCACTCAGTCATTTATGGTTACTTTCAAAGAAACTGCTGCAATGAGAGCAAACAGTAAGCCATTAACTAACTGGTATAATATGCACAAAGGCTGAAGGCAACATTCAGAGCAAAGTTTACCTGTTAAGTGAGGAAGATAATGATGATTCTCTCTCAGTTCAGCCAGGCTCAGTTCAGCCCTTTTGCATTCCAAAATGCATTTTTCTGCAGTCAAAGTCAAAAGACTTCTGGGATGCCGGCAGCAGGGAGCTTTAGTTGTGCCTCTGTCAAGGTCTTCCTCTGCACTGGTCGGATACTCTGCCGGAGTCACAGGTGTGTATGTGTGTGTGTGTGTGTGTGTGTGTGTGTGTGTGCTCAGAGGCTGTGTAATAGCTTGCTGTGTCAGCTGTGGGTCCTCCTTCCTCTGTGTCTGTTGGCTGGGATCACCTGCCCCGCTCTGTCAGCTCCCTTTTTAACACTTTATGCAAATGGACCCAAACAATGGCTCGGCCTAGAGGCGGTGTCTGGAGGTGGGGGGGGATTAAGGAGAGCAACTTTCTAACCTTCTCACCACCCTATGTTGATGTCTTCCCCCCCCCCCCCCCCCCCCCCCCCCCCCCCTCCCCACACACACACACACACACAAAACACACATAATGCAAATACCCCTCACCTCCAATACCCAGCCCAATACACAAGCACATACTGGCTGATAAATCTTCAACAATATACAAAAAATCCTCCCCCAGCCGATGGAACACTAGACGTAAAACACAAAAGACACACAAACTACACAGCTTTTACATCAGCCAGTATGTTTAAGCTGCACAAAACACATAAAGGGTAACAGGTGGCGGCACACAGATCGTCTTCCCAGCGGCGCACCAGTCTCCGTGAATGGCTTGTTGTTTCACCTCTTTATTGGTACACGGTGTTGCTGGTCGGCATGATTCATCGCACTGTTCCTGGAGTACTAACTTTTTATTGATTGGGTGTTTATTTTGAATACTTTCCCAGCTATGCTGCACCAGGAAAAGGGTCTAGGTCAGTGTGGACAAAATAATGTCATGTTAAGTCCTAGATGATGAAAATCTGCATTTCAAAAACGTTTATAAACATTTATTCAGTGAAATGCTCTTTCTCATTAAGATAACTCCAAGGATGTGTGTTAGACTTTTTATTCGTCTACTCATTTTATTTTATGGTAATGACTAATGGTTCTGGGCCATTAGCAATAGCATGTCTCTGCAATAACAGCTGCCTAACTGACTCGGTTATTTAGTAACCCAAACACAAATACTGCCGTATCATATCAGCTAAGTAATTTATTGCGCACTGAGTTGTGAGTGCTTTGAGGAAGGAAAAGGTATACAATCAGACGCTGTTTTATTCCCCTTCCTGGAATCCATGAACTTGGCTTTATTATAAACACGTCAAAGATTTAGTGGGCGGCCGGGTGGAGGTAATGAGCTACGGTAAGTTATCTTGTGGGGTGGAGGGTTGGGTGAAGCTACGGCAACGTGAGCAGGGAAGATGTGCAAGAAGGCGAGCAATTAAATGACACAACTGTTAGTTATCCCAACAGGAGAGAGCAAAGATTATATTTTCACGGCCGGGGAGGGCAAAACCTGGATGAAGCCTAGAAAGGGAAAGTCTAGGGGAGCTGGTAGGAAAGGGGGAAGGGTCTTTTGTTCCCCTGCTTGAGTTGAATTCAACACTTTCAAATTGTCTTTAGCGGCCCACACTGCATTGAGTTAATACTACACTTTTAAAAGTGTTAAATAATTTGATAGAGTTGCTGTTCTCAATAGTTGAAATTAACCATCGGTATGTTCTTTTGTAACAGTAAAGTGTTATTGCCACGTCAACGCTATCACAGATGTAACATTTCAGTTGAGTCAACTCAACATCAGCCAAACTAATGTGGGAGGTCAGGAATCAGTAGTAAAGTGAGGCTGTTGGATGTGAGGAAGATGTTGCTGCTTAACCAAACTAGTCATAAAGTCAACAAATGCCTAAACCAAACACAACCAAACCAACCAAACCAGGACCGGATGTCCAAGAGGCCCCCCATGAGCCGTCTTGGAAACAACCATCTCGTGTCGGCTTCATACAGACGATGAATGCAAATGTTTATTGTGACTCTGACCATTTGCGTAGAGCCACTACCAACTTCCACACATAAAGAAGAAAATCAAATCAAATTGTGTCATGATCATTTATTAAGCATGTCCATGTTCCTCAGAGAAGAAAGTCTTTCAGTTTTGGACACTATCCACTTTTTTTTCTAGCCTCTGGTGTCAACTTCTTACACAACGTATTGGTTATCATTTTCTGAACTTTGCGCCGAAGACGTATAATTTTAGCGACTCCCTGACTTATCCTCCAGCATTGAACTGAGGGCAAACTTCACATTCTTGCCTATGTTTTGGAGGTCTTTAGCCATGTGGCCACCACAATGCTTGAAACTAAACATTCAAATCTAAACGTCTTATTATTGTTCTCACATTAAGAAATCTGGTCCAAGCACCCAGCATGCCTCCACTTCCTGCCTGCGGCCTCTCTTTACTAAACAAGCCAGGTGCCAGATCTGAAAGTAGGTCACGGTTGTCTTCAGTATAAAGCTCATATCTAATAAATGCTGAGGCTGACATGTGAGGGCTGAAAAGTAGTTCAGGAGTGTGGGATGAGTTTTGTTTTGGGGTAAATGGGATATTGGTTAATAGTAAACTATAAGAGCTTGAGGGTACAAACACTGCAGATGCTCTACTTTGGGCAGACTCATCATCTTTTGTCTCTCGGTTCATATTTGAGCCTCTCTATGTGAGATTTGCTCTGCAATATATCACAATGCAAACAAAAACAAAAAAACATTAGACTGTATTTAAGATGTTGGTCTCGTCACCTTTTCCTTAGTAAACCGAGAGCAGAGGTCATATTAAGGTCCAACTGACTTCAAAACAACACAGGTAAGCACTGGATTGGTTTCTATGGTGACGAGGGACACTATTTTTGTCTACCGTAAGTCAGTTTAGGTTGTGAACTTATCTTTATGGCCAACAAACGCAAAACAGTCACATTCTTCTTCAAATAATCGTTATCCCTGTGGCTCCGACAGTCTCTTTGTTCTCCTGCCAAGTCATTTACTGAGGAACAGGGAATCCTCAGTGTCACTAGCATTATCATGAAGAAATTAACAAAAGGTTCCCAATCTACAGGGGGTGCACATCTTCCTCGGAAACAAAGGTGGGAGATTAAGTCGTCACAAACCGGACATGACTTAGGTTTCCCACATTATCACAGTTCAAAGAACAGCTTTCCACATCAAAGATTCTCCTTTTGAAATCAGTGCACGCTATCATGTCTTGTTTGGTTTGAGATGACATTTTCCAGCACACTGTTCTTCAGTGTCAACATGTGACGTTTATGGTTATATTCATGCTGAGTCTATTCTATGCATAATTGCACGCAGGCAAAATGACTCTTGGAAAATGATGACGCGTTGTAAAAAACACCTGTTGTGACCGACGCTCCCTGTCTCACACTCACGTTAGTCACTGTGGACATAAGGAGCTGGTGCCATACATGCATTTCATCATTTGTCCAATCCACGTTGTGTCCTTGTTTTTGTTTGTTTTGTGTGTGTGTCACATTGAGATGATGAATAGATTTCAGAGGCATGTGAGTAGTGTTAAAGAAAATTTTTTTTTATCAACTGAGCAAGGAGACATGGAGATTGATGTTTTATTTCCTGAGAATGTGAAAAAATAACAGCGATCCTGAGGTGAGGCAGCACTTCCAGTGTATTCCTTGGTTGCAGTACCTGATTAAAGCAGCAGTGCACAGTGCAAATGCAGTGGGAGGAATGTGTGGGCAGGTGAGAAGAGGCCACCAGCTCATTTTTTGCCAGTGTTATCCAGCCCTCCAGTCTCCCTTCGAAGTTGCAGTAGCAGTAGGAAGTAAAGTAGTAGTTTTATTAGTAGCAGTTAAAGTAAGTATGTACCAAGAAGGTCAAGTTACATAGTTATCTTCGAGAGCAAAGTTATCTTCTAGACACAAATGCATGCGAAAGCAGTAAAACAACATGACATAAACATGAACTAAATAACGGATGTAAAAATAGAGGAAACAGGTTTGTAAACAACATATTTATTTTATTCATCGTATCGTTTCACATTCTTCCAAATAATACATTTTGCCTAAAAACCCTTTAACCTCTAATATTTATTCAAACTTATACCAACTTACTTTATTTCCTTCACACGTAACATGAGGGGTCCCAATTGTTCTCACTTTCTTTCTCTCAATGAAAGTTTTTTTTGTGGCTGAGATTTTCCTCCTCTAAATGGAGGTTTGAAGAACAGAGGGTCGATGCTGTAAAGCCCTCTGAGGCTCCTGCAGTGAGATCTCACCGACGGGCAGATGCTCTTCAATAAGTGACCTGGTAATGAACTAAACTGTACTGTAGGTGGGCATCTCTCGTGTGGAGCTCTGTTGGGAATGCCTTCTGTGTAACGCTGCCCCAGAGGGCCAGCAGACCATTTATTCCCAGTTTGACGCCCCTGATTAGACTAAGTGACTCAGATGTGCTCTTACTGACTCGGTTCTCACGCCACGTGTCTCCTGTCTCAGCTCCTTCCTGCATCACCCACAGTGTTAGTGGTTAGTGTTGATTTGTTTTGAATAAATTATGTTTGATAAACAGCCGATCACATTCCCATCTTATTTGTATCTATAGTGTAGTGATTATTATTTACTGTGGGGTATTTGCTGGTTTGTTTGTTTTAACTAAGCATGCATTGAGTTAAACTGAGAGTGAAAATTGGCCAATAAATTAATTAATTAATATAGCGCTTTTTCAGTTACACACCGGTGGTGGTAAACTTCAACAGTAGACTGACGGAAGCATGGCTGCCATCCTCTCAAGAACTCTTTAATGAGGCTCCCAAACCATCCTCTGTCCTTCTCCCGGCGTCTCCAGAGGGGACAGCGAAAGGCTGAGTAGCAACATTGTGGACCATCTGCAGGTGATGATGTGATGTTTGGCTGATGAAAGTAGACATGGATTGACAGCAGTCCAAGTGGGATGAAATAGCTGCAGGAATAATCAGTGGTGGATGTAGTATTGACACATACTGGACTATAGTACCACATGATACACAATACCAGTACAAGTAAGAGTCCAGCATTCAAAATCTGAATTATTAACTAAAAATAGGCTACTTAGAGTATCAACAGTAAGTATAAGTACATATTCCAGCCGCTATGAGAGATCTAAGAGAAGCATATCTGACATCATGAGATTGTTGATGCAATAGGTCGCATGTTTCTGCTGCAGCAGGTGGAGCTGTTTTGAACTGGTGTTACTTTCTGTGCACTTTGGTAGTTTGTTCCAGTAAGCAGGGCGTTGTGGCATGCTTGATTGGTTGCTACTGCACACATGTAGATTCATTCTTTCAGATTTTTTGAAAGCCTGAGATGAACAAGGTCGTTGTTGTTTTCTGGGCCTCTATGGTAACCTGGTAACTATAAGTGTGAGATAAATCTAGTCCAGCGAAAAATACAATATTTCCCTGGATGTGGTGCAGTGAAGGTATAAAGTAGATATGCTTATGATAAGTACTTTAAACTAGTATATTTACTCAACTCCAAGTGTTGAGTGTACTTGATTGTACTAAATGTGGGCCTCCTTGATGCTTCATGGAGCATGCTAATTGACTTGTATTTTATGAACCAGTTGTACATCTTCAACCCTAAACTTGCACATAGTCCACATTATGAGCTGGAGTTCCTTTCCTTTTTATTTAACTGCGAGCTAACTAACTCACCACCTCAGCCATTTCACAAGGAGGTCCATATACCACGACTGCTCAGCAGAGTAGCTAATGTTGTTTTTGCATGTGTTTGTGTAAAAACATTCCCTTGTTTCTATGAAAGGAACGTAGCTTACCGTCTTGTCAAGGAGGTTTTGCCTCATTTTAGAATAATTCTCTAATATATGACTCGATAACAAAAGAAACTGTACTGCAAACCTTGAAATGGTCCAGCTGTATTAAAAATAAATATATATATATAAATAACCATCCATTTGGTGGACATTGTGAAACCTGTTTTTGGATGTATTTGGCTTGATATGAGCTGCTATAAATAAATCACCAGGATATGTTTAATGTATTCATCTGAAAGGTAGGTTTCAGGCATTCTTCAAGAGAAGTGAGTTAAAACAGTTAAAAAGAAGAGTGGGCCTTGGCAGGTAGACAATGTGCATACATTTTCATCATGCCTCCAAGATTTGATCAGTTTGGCAATATTCTATATTTTGTTATTTTCCACACATCCATGAAAAGACCAAAAGGAACAACAGGCATTTCCTCGTGCCAGATATTTGTAATTGACATAACAGGAAAAGCAACAGCGAAGCAAATTTCATTAACACTGGCTCATTTCCACCAAGCGTTATAGGGAGCCAGCATAAACAATACCATGGCCCTGAAACCTAGAAATCATTTCAAATAGTAAAATCATAGCCAAAATGTCGGCTGTAATCCATATCTGTGTCTCTTTCAGCCTCGAGCCCATCAGTTCCAAAGGTTTAAATTTAGAACAAAACTTGCCTCAAATATTGAGGCAGGAATAACGTATAATTAATAATATATAAATGTTATTCCTCGAACTGAAATCTTTAAGCAGAAGTTCTGTGGTGGATTATTCCATATTCACCAGACTTATCCTTTTAACCCGAGCCTGGAAAGATTGACAAGCATTAGTTCATAACACTGAGAGGTGATTCTGTGCGGTGTACCAGTGGTATCCTAAGTTCATACTGCACAGTTTAATAACTGTAATCTGATCTTGGACTAAAATCTGATTATATGGAATTAAAGGTTAGATAAACCGTTCACAGAAATGATTTTCCTCCACTCCAATACTTGTCCTACTGACTAACTTCCATCGCTTTTTCAACAAAGAAGAGACAGATATTCCTAATAGGTGTAATGATACATAAATACCAAATGTATATATACCTGAGATGCTGATTTTCACACATTGAAACAGAAATGTGCCAGGGAGACTTTCAGTGTATTGGACTGAAAACTCTGCAGGTCCTTTTCCTGTCAGTGGAAGGATGTGGAGACAGTGCCCCCATGTGGTCATGGGGCTGAAATACGTCCTGTCCCCTATTAAATGGCACATAGTAGCCTACTTCAGAAGATAATAGAGTTTATAGAACTACAATGTGCCTCTCGTTGAGCGTTGAGGCCAGAGATCTATACATATGTGCCTGAGAGGCTCAGACAGACTCAGCAAGACACATCTCCCATAGAGCCTTTATATATTAGTGGATCATGTTTTAACTGCATTTTGGAATCAGACTGTTTCATATTACATCCATTTATTATGAGGGTTTTACACGTGAATGAGAAGACCACTGAATAAAATCAGCAAATAAGATGCATTATTTAAAGTAACACTTAATATGACATCAACATACTATACTTGTTATGACTTCACTGCATTGTGTCAACAAATGATATCAAAAAAGAAATAGAATGTGTTTTACACTTATCGAAGAGGCAAATTTACAAATCTAAACAGTGATAAATTGCATCACCCAAAACATAATACAAGTAACTTTTTGAGAAACAAACTACTAATGATAAAGAAATACTTACACATCACTTCAAAAAATGAACAAATATCAAAGAAAATCGTATTTTCGGGGGAAAAAAAGTCATAAAATAGCATGTCGAAAATTCACAAAAAATGAATATATTTTTATGACTGTTTTGGACTCACTACACTCAGACTTTGCTTGACATACCATACGAGGGATTTTTGTGACATAATCAGATTTCTCGAAAAAAGAGTCATACTATAGCATGTCGAAAATTCACAAAAAAGTCACATGATCAAAATGTCATAAAAATCCCTCGTATTGTATGTAAAGCAAACTCTGAGTGTAATGAGTCCAAAACAGTCATAAAAATATATGGTCATATTTTTCGGGGGAAAAAAGTCATACGACAGCATGTCGAAAATTCACAAAAAGTCAGTTGATAAAATTCATAAATTGTTGCAAAAAAATGCACATAGTCAAAATATTGGAAAAACAAAGTCATATGTTGAAAATTTATGAAAAAGTCAGTTGCCAAAATTCCTAAATGTTTGTAGCAAAGTGATTAAAAACTCATAAAAATCCCTTGTATGGTATGTCAAGCAACGTCTGGGTGTAGTGAGTCCAAAACAGTCATAAACACCCTAGTCAATTTATTAAAAAAAATAAAATAAAAAAAATCATAGGATAGTATGTCAAAAATTTACAAAAATGTCAGTCGCCAAATTTCATAAATTATGAAAAAGTCATGACAAGCCCTCGTATTGCATTCCGCATCACTGTTTTTGGTTGACACATCTTCTGAATGAAGATAATTCTGTGTTTGTGTCTCCAAGCTGTTTGGCTGGTGATTCAGTGCCGGAGATGAGTGGTCCTGTACATAGTGCTGCTGTTCTGTTACCTATTGCTTGGTGCTTCACCTTGTGTGTTGGGACAGTGAGTGTTTTTCCCTATGGCCTCTGTGGAGGAAGCTTTGGAGCTCTAATAGAAGAATGACTGAAGTGCTGTTTATTGGGTGTCATACATCAGCTACTGGTCTTAAGCTGGGAGCGGTTGCACCTGGCTCTCATGCAGGAAAAAAGTGTTTCTTGGTTGGTGTTTTCCGGCTAACAGCAGACCGTTTAGCTTCAGCTTAAAATAAATAAACGTTTTTTGTGATCATGGCTGTGCTCAATGTTTCTGGGTAGTAATTTGGCAAAGGTAAAGTTGGCAAGTTGTTTGTTACAGGAGGGATGTGGGGAACTGTCAATTGGAGGTGGCATTAAAGTTGGTAGGGGCCTGTTGCCTTTGGACCAGAAGTGCTACAGTTTATGTCTTGGTTGTAGTTTGGTTGCCTCTTTGTGCTGTGCATTATGGGACGACTTGGGTGACTAGTGAGTCTTTGTTCTAGAGGAACCTTTGGATGCTACTTTAGTTGGGCGTTTACCATAATTCCAGTTCTGTGTGTTTTTTAGCTGGTAATTATGGAAACGCTCTCTGAAGAAGCCTTCAATCTAGTGCAGCACCACGTGACTCAGATCTTACTGGCCTTCTTTCTCAGCTGTCTCTCCTAAATGCTTGGATTTGCTGGGTTGCAGCAGACATTGATTGGTGGGCTGGGGGGGATTCACTACAAATAGTCTGTGTATTGAAGGTTGTATTTGTAAAAGTGTGTGTTGGAGCTGTGGTGTGGCTTTATTCCTGTTGGGAACACAGTTTTATTGGGGTGGAGGTGTGATGACCCGTCCTATCCAGAAGGGGTCTGTGTTCCATTTCTTGACATTAACAGCTGATTGTGGTTCCAGGTCTAAAAGCTCATCACAGGAACATGGACCTCTCTCTCTTCCTGTGTTACACTGCTGCTGCTTTATTTGATTGAGACACAAGCACACACTACTGATCACTGAGATGTCTCGTGCATTTGGTTCTTTTGATTAAATGAGAAATAAATGTGTCTAAGACTTGTAACTTGTAAAGTTGTGTTGCAGCCTCAGTCATAGTATATGTTGATAAATGTCAGTGTAGTTTGTCAAAGTCACCAAAGTGATAGTATAGCATTTAGAAAAAGTACAACATCACAGTATGTCAACAGTGTCATAGTATATAGTGTTAAATAATGGTACTTCTGAAAAAGTCATAGTATAGTTTGTCAGTAAAATGTATTCAATAATTGTGTAAAAAATGAATCATCAATTATTTCTGAAGAAATGCTGCAGATCCTGAGACTTGCTTGCCACCTGCTGGTGAAGTTTAGGTGTTGTACCTCAGGTAGCAGCCTCCAGAGGTGACAGTAACAGGAACGTTTAGTGGGTTTGCTGTTAAAACCGATTCTCTTGGTAGGATGAGCATGCTTCGTAATACAGGTCAATGTGAAACTGGCTTGAAGTCTGACTGACCCTACTATTGGTTAGATTTATGACCTCAGTAAACCTAGTCCTAATGAGCTCATGGTCTCCATCACTAGTTTAAATGTTTCAATACAGCTTGATGTTCATGTAGTAAAGTATAGTCCCATTTAGAGTAAAATAAACAGGGTGTTGCTGTCCAGTCTGGGTGTTTTCTCTTAGAACTTGAACCCTGGGCTGCACGGTGGTGTAGTGGGTAGCACTCTTGCCTCACAGCAAGGTTCAATTCCCGGGTCGGGCCCGTGTGGAGTTTGCATGTTCTCCCCGTGTAAGCGTGGGTTCTCTCCGGGTTCTCCGGCTTCCTCCCACAGTCCAAAGACATGCAGGATGGGGATAGGTTAATTGATGACTCTAAATTGACCGTAGGTGTGAATGTGAGCGTGAATGGTTGTTTGTCTCTATATGTCGGCCCTGTGATAGACTGGCGACCTGTCCAGGGTGAACCCCGCCTTCACCCAATGACAGCTGGGATCAGCTCCAGCCCCCCCGTGACCCTGAATACAGGTTAAGCGGTAGACAATGGATGGAACTTGAACCCTTTCAGTGTGACAGTTTTGGTAGCCTAAATGCCTCATTGAGTGTTTGGTTGTAGTTAGCTACACCCTTAACTGCTGGCTGGCAAAAAACAAGAGGATGGCCAGAATAACTGAACTGGAGGCTTCAAAACGGTGACATTAGGGTGACTACATCCACTTGTTATGATTGGCCACAACCTCAGAAAAGCACACTTTTCTGAAATGACGGTTATGGTTAGATTCAAATAAGCTAAACTACAGAGTGAAGCCTCTGTGAAGTAAGGGGACAGAGAGAGCAGAGTGGCGGTAAGGATGCATGAGTAACAGATTAAGCCAGAGAGGGAGTGAATGTAGTGGCGGACAGGTATTGTATCTGGTGAGGAGATGGATTGGGAGAGCGTAGGATAAGAAGTGGGTGGAGATGTGGAGTTACAGTGAGGTTGGAGGTAGAGCAGTGTCTGGTGAATGAGATTGCCAGATTTGTGAGTAGGTGGAGGAGTGAGTGAGAGAAGAAAGAAGAGGCTTTTCTGTATGGATGTTGAAGTCACCAAGAAGAACAAGCGGCTATTTTCAGGGAGGTTAGAAAGGAGGCCGTCTCATCCCTACAAACATGCTTGAATGGTACTGGAAGAATAACAATGGCAGCATGAAATTCAAATGACAGTGGAGTCAAATGTGGCAGCGGTAAAACAGCCAGTGGGTCTGGGTGAAAGTGTAAGCCAAGGCTCAGTGAGAGCACAAGGCAAACATGTCTACTTCCATTCCCGGCCTTTCCTCGTCAACCCATCGATATGGAAGTAAAAGGATTTGAGCAGCTTTACGTCAGGAGATGATTTTAATTACTTAGTGGCAAATTACCATTATTCCTACCGATCACATATCCTAACAATATTCTCTGAGTTACATTTTCAACATTTCATACTGGGAACACAATTCTTTGCAGAGCTCTTTCTATTTTTTGCGGGAGTTTTCGGAAATATTTAAGGATATTTCTGTGTTGAAATAGCTGCTAATATTTACTCTGTTTAAAATGTGAAAACATATTAAGTATCATTAACAACGGGAGTTGAACCCCCGTCACCTGCGCTGGAGTCAGCATTGCTCAACATTACACTGTGCATCTGAAAATAAAACGTGATCAACTTTAGATAAATCGGCTGTTTCATTCAGTATAAATTCAGGTGGCAGGCATGCAAGTAACTCAATGTGTTTTTTATTCCATGTTCTAGATGGATTTTGCCTTATTTTTATGATACCACATAGCTACATATCAGCCTACTGTTATTTTAACATTGTGGCCATTATTATTTTCAAAGGTGTTTCCAATTAAGTCAGTCATAACGGCCATATATAAAGTCATAGTGTGGCCACTCTTTTACTGCCCTCACATAGTTAATAGCAGACAGGACACTTCCTGTTTATACCATTTCAAAATAAGAGTCCCAGATATTCCAGTATAATGTGCACACAAGAGCAAATTTCATTCACCAGAACCATATAGTACAAGCCGCTCGATGAAGTAGGTTACACACAAATACCAAGTAACTGCTGGAATATCACAATAATGAATGTTTCAGTTAAGATCCGTGGTTAGTAAATGTAGATTTTTAGGCTTCGCATTTAGTCGGTCCACTATAATTGTCTGTATTTCCTTTTTTGCATATGCTTTATTTCCTCATAGATTTCTATCAGAAGCAGCAGCTGACTTGGTGAAAGTCCACGTCTTTCAATGTCTGCATCAGTAAATCTGTGATTGACACCGTGGTCATTTGAAGAAAGCCTTGAAGGTGCGTTGATCCGAATGACTTACACCTGGCTTGACTTAGTCGCTCCTCTTCATCCTGGCTTGGCCAACATGAAACGCATTAAGCCAGGATACACTGAGGAGACTCAAGCCTCGCCTTTTCTGTCATCCCGGATTTCTAAATTCTGCTTTGTGAAATAGCCCCCAGGTGAAGGACTTACCCAGTGGTTCCCAAACTTTACCCTCAAGGGCCCCCTTTTGTAGATGAAAAAATAATTAGTAAATTTCCCGTTTCCCGCATTTTATTACCAAATTCCATGTTTTACATTTTTATAAAGTCTATGTATGTTTTACAATTAAAGAGCCTCCCCCCCCCCCCCCCCAGCAAATTGTGTCTAATCATGTGGTTGATGAATCAAAATGTATAAAATCAAGAAGAAAATATAAGAAAATATTCAGAAATGTATTGAAGAAAACATCTTTGTCATTCAGAGACAATGCAAAAGTACATGTGCAATCATTTATGGTTGAGTCACAATGCTTACCCCCATTTTTTAAATCTTTTTGTCCTCCAAACACCTGGACCATAACTATGGAAACACATCTAATAAAAATGCTAGCTGCCCTGGCCCTATTCCCACACTAACTTGACTGCAGTCTCTACTTTTTCTAAGGAAAACTGCCTTTGCCCAAATATCACACACATACACGTTTTGATGCCAAACAATGAATAATGCACACAAACACACTGCTGCTGTTTAGGGATTGTATTTGTACACACTTCAAGGCAACCAGCCAGTCCATCGTGACATCTGCAAGTGCTGTCCAGTTATCGCATTCACAGTATTGGAGAACAAGTTGTTTGGTGCATGAGATACTTTCAGCCTGTGCTCCGACTACAGGAGCGTCTACAGAACCGGCTGGAGATGTCCGACTAGCTGTGTTCATTCACAGCAGCGTCGGGGCTTTTGAGGAGCATCAACATACACCATTTTATTTCTTTGAAAGAAACAAGCTGCTTGTTAGATGTATTCTGCATTTTCCAGAAGAAACGAGTACAAAAGTATATCAGGAAACCTATTTTAGCATATATCACCAAGCCGGTAGGAAGAAAGAACATGAAGGGTGTGATTGGGTTTTGGCAAGTAACAACTCCTTGCAAACCCTGCCTTAAAATGAAAACCCTGTAATCCATGGCAGCGTTAATACAAAATGGAAAAATAAAATGCTGTGTAAGCACGATGGCACAAATGGAATAAAGGAGGAAGTCGCTCAAAAATACAGCTTGAAGCACATTACAGATACTTACACAGATATTGCACTTTTCAAAGCATTATACTACAGCCAAACAAAGATTTCCAGAGTGGGCCGTCTGGCAATATTATTTCATAAGATTAAATTGTTGATCAAAGAAATCTGGAAGATAAAAGTGATGAAATCAGACAGTTTCCTGCTAGCTCAATGCCAACTTGCCTTGACATGCACTAGCACAGTTGTGCATGTTTGTTGAGCAAACTCCATCTAATATCCTGACTGGGGGCTTTTTGACAGGAAACTCTTGCAGTGAACAAATGACTGGCAGACTTTAGCATTAGCCAAGGTAATTACTGTTTATCTTCCCTAAGCATTTCAAACATATGCATCTCAACTCAATATTGCATACTTGGACTTTTACTTCTTCAGAAGAAAACGCTGTAGTACTACATTTGCCAAACAGAGAAATGTTACTGTTACTTTAAGATTCTGACTTTACTCGATTTGTAACAATCAAATGATTTGTTATTCATTAAACATATTTAATGAATTAGCCTATATTATATTCATATTTAATTTCAAAACACCACCTTGAACACATGATGTAAATGTAAGTACATTGTGCCGATGATGCCGCAATCTGCTCCAAAACACCCTCGTGTCTCAGCAAATCGCTGTCAGAAACATTGGTCAATTACATTCTGGGTCAAGGGCCAGATGACGACGCTGTAGCTCCTGACCGCAGCATCGTCACTTTTCGATTGTCTAGACTAAGTTTAGTCATATTCTACATGTCATATGTCCAAATTGCACCACTCCGACACTGCATGTACAGCAGTGTGAAGCAGATCGGATGACCGGTTCTTCGCATATGCAACTGATATACCAGCAGACAATTTCCTTGCTTTACATGTTGACGTGGCATTCTTGCTATGCTCACGGTTAACTAGCTCCGCAAAAACATTAACGGCTTCCAATTGACCGAGGCTAGATTGGGAATCAAAAAAGAGTTATATTGCATAGTGGAAGTCCCATATAAAGCCTGTGTGTGGACATTTGTTAAAACAGATCTTTTTGCAGTAGAGACCTTTTAATAAACACTTTCCTACATCATCTTCTGTATTATTTCTGTAAATTCCGTCACATTTGCTGAACAAGGCTCTGCAGTGGAGATGCCTGTAGGTGGATTAACCCCTCCGTGTGCCTGCGTTGACACTAACAAGGGGAGCTCTGACCAGGGGTAGTGCTGGGCTGCACCCAGCCCCAACCACAGCTATGTGGTTGTTTGTTCAGCCTTCCTGCCCAGAGCTAAATACAGACAGCGATAGAGGGGTGATGGCAACGCGCTTTAACTGGAATTAAGGAGCGACACGTTTCCCTGGAAATGACTCAAATCTAAGATAGTGTGTGACAAGCTCAGGCACTGGTCTTGAGCTTGGGTTTCATCACAGAAATGAAAGAAGAGTATTTCTAGATAAATATTATTTCTATTTGGCATGAGATTATGTGCAAAAACCAACCAAGTCACTTTCCATGCAATGCAATGCAAAAAAAAAAATACATCGATCAACCCCCTCTTACTTTTGGATACAATTCATTTTCACTAAATCGTGAGCCCAAATTGTTACACATCTTTCCAGAACAATAAATATTTTACGCACTAACATACATAAATAAATGCCATCCAGAGAGATTCTACTGTGGGGGCTTTGAATGCATCTACTGTGTTCAGTTTCACATTTGGCACATTCACCTGCAAACCATGCAAGAGGAGAACCTGCTCCTCGCCATTCATTCTCAGAAGAACAAGCCACAGGACAACTATTACTGTAGCGGGCAACTCAGAGTTGCTACTATGGCATATAATGCCACCTCCACAACAACAACGTGAACCAGACAGCAAAGCTCAAAGTCGCAGACAGGTTTGTTCTATTTCACAAAGTAATTTTTTGGTTGAAAAATGGCAATCAAGTGAATGACAAATAAATACTCACTGAAACTTAAGGACCTGTGGCTAAAGAGTTCATGGGTCAAATGTCACACTTATGTCAACAAAATCCATCTGCGTTCTGTTTTCCTCAATGTCAAAGCAAAACATGCACTGCATCTTCACCCTGGAAATTAAACTGACAAATATGACAGATTCTTAGGTAGATTCCAGCGCTAACTCGCTTGTCTTTTCTTCTCAGGAAGATCTTTGGTTCCATTTACAAAGATCCAGTCGCTGAAAGTAATGAGTAGTTTTCCACAGCTGATGTTGACGCTGCTTGTGATGGAGCACTCTGCGCTGGGATGAAAATTGTCTATGCTTATCAAACATTTGCTAAATGATCATCGCTTACTAATTGAAGGTGAACTCTCGCACATCGGTGGGCGTCCATGTCTAAACCTTTTTTCTCTTCCACTCATCGAGTCCTGAGGTACTCGGGTGTGGAGTAGTTGAAGAGCAGGAAGTCCATCCGATACAGGTTGAACAGTTTCTTCTGGTAGAAAGGACTGATGTGCTTGAAGAAGCGTGCCGCCATGTTGCCGTCGGTTCTGGTGCTTTTTCCAGACGTCGGAAATTGAAGTGTCCCCTCCGCTCCGGCCAACCTGAGCACAGCCTGAGCGTCTGGCTCCAGAGTCTCGTACTTCCCCACTACGTCGTAGTGGATCAGGCAGGGGTGGCAGAGGGAGTGCACCCGCTCCCAGTGCTCGTTAAAAGGCTCCTCCCGTTGGGTCCGAGAGTCCACGAGATACTGGACGAACTCGTGGAAAGAAACGTCGTTCCCCTTCTCCAACGCTTCGGGCTCCGGTTCGGCCCGGTGCCGGCGGATGATCTTGGTTCCGTAGCGCTTGTGGAAAGCGGTGTTGTAGCTACGGGTGAACTTGTTACGGTAGGCGGACACAAGGCGCTCGAAGGGCTCCCGCACAAAGATGAACTTGAGGTAACTGCGAAGGCGGTGGTTGATCTCGGGAACGGAGAATTCAGAAAGTGTGCGGAGGTTACCCGCCACGTGGGCCTCATTTGCAGGGATTGCAAGGGGGTCCATGTAGCGTCCGTCACTGGTGAGGACCATAAGGACACGCTTCCAGTTGGTGCAGGCTACCTGGAAGTGATCAAAAGAGAGTAAGATTTTCTTCAGCCACTCATAAACATTAGTGTTTTCATAAACTGCAACAAACTTACATCTTAACAGTCTATAAAGACATGAACTGAATAAGACAAGCACAAGGACATGTATTAATCTTGGGGTTTTCAATGTCTGACACTGTTGCCCCCCACAGATCTCACAGGCTTGATGCCAGCATGATGAGGGTTTTGTGCTTTCGATCATAACCGCCATGATTCAATCAGAAAACAACCCAAATTTACTCTCTAGCCTCACAGATTGAAAACCTCTGGTCTACAATTAAAGCAGTATTACTAAATCTCACTGTAACCAACCTTAGGAACGTAGCAGTAAATAAGGCTGTGTTTATCATCCACAATGAGGTGTTTCAGATCCTCGGGGGAAAGCACTTGACGCTTCCTCGTGTGGCTCAGACACGCCTGCTCCAACAGCTCCCGACGACCGTGGAGGGACCTCTGAGCTTCTAGCAGCTCCTGCTGCTTGTAGGGAGATGATCGGAGCATTGCAGGGCCAATGAAAGAAGGCCCGAATGGGTGATTGAGGGAGGAAGAAGCAGAAATAGAAAAACCTTTTACACACTTTTGTTTGGTGACAAAGAAAAAAACAGGGGAGTTTAATATCTTTACACAAGTAAATTTCTCCTTTGTCCTAAAATACCAAAGAGCAGCAGTTATTACATCATCATTCATTTGGAGCTCTTTTAGTTTTGGTGTCTGCTACCTCTTAAAGGGAATATCTGACTCTTTGGATTCTAAAGATAGCTGCCTTTTCATTGGGAAGCACAAGAGTAAATCAAAAAGGTAACCTTGCAGGCTGACTCTGGTTTTGAAGTAATTCATTTATAGGAAGAAAAAAAAAGCAAACAACAACAGAGCTGCACAAAAAAGGCCAAAAATCTAAATTTAACTATTATGTACATTTAATAAAATGCGGGGAATTGCAAATTCTGCTAATAATTGTCTGTAGGTTCAACACAACGCGTTACCCCTTTCACATCATCACCTTGTTTTCACTGTCATTTGATACATTATTATACATATTTAGATCACAGCTGATATGAAAAAGGATGTCATTTAATTTTTTTAGAGACTCATGCTGTATACACCGATCAGCCAAAACATTATGACCACCTGCCTAATATTGTGTAGGTCCCCCCTTTTGCTCTCCAAACAGCCCTGACCCGTCGAGGCACGGACTCCACAAGGTCTGCTGTGGTATCTGGCACCAAGCCGTTAGCAGCAGATCCTTTAAGTCCTGTAAGTTGTGAGGTGGGGCCTCCATGGATCGGACTTGTTTGTCCAGCACATCCCACAGACAGATGCTCGATTTGTTTTGAGATCTGGGGAAGTTGGAGGCCAAGTCAACACCTTGAACTCGTTGTTGTGTTCCTCAATCCATCCCTGAACCAATTTTGCTTAGTGGCAGGGTGCGTTATCCTGCAGAAAGAGGCCACTGCCATCAGGGAATACCGTTTCCATGAAAGGGTAAAAACAATGCAAATATAGGTGGGACTGGCAGGACGCAAGGGTTCCCAGCAGAACATTGCCAAAAGCATCACACTGCCTTCGCTCTGCCGGCTTGCCTTCTTCCCATAGTGCATCCTGGTGTCCCGTGTTCCCCAGGTAAGCGGCGCGCACGCACTCGGCCATCGACGTGATGTAAAAGAAAACGTGATTCATCAGACCAGGCCACCTTCTTCCATTGCTCCATGCCCTTTTTTTGACAGTGGGCACCTTGACCGGTCTGTGGCTATGCAGACCCATATGCAACAAACTGCTATGTACTGTGCGTCCTCACACCTTTCTATCAGAACAGAACCAACATGAACTTTTTCAGCAATTTGAGCTACAGTAGCTTGTCTGTTGGATTGGACAAGAAGGGCCTTTGCTCCCCACGTGCATCAATGAGCCTTGGCCACCCGTGACCCTCTCGCCCGTTCACTGGTTTTCCTTGGACCACTTTTCATAGGTACCGACCACTGCAAATGGGGAACATCCCACAAGAGCTGCAGTTTTGGAGATGCTCGGACTCAGCCGTCTAGCCTTCACAATTTGGCCCTTGTCAAAGTTGCTGAAATCCTTACGCCCTGCCCAACTTTGACGACAAAATGGTCACTTGCTGCCTAAAATATCCTACCCACTGACACGTGCCATGCTAACATGATAGTCAGTGTTTTTCACTTCACCTGTCAGTGGTCACAATGTTATGGCTGAGCAGTGTACATGGCAAACTGCACAATTGTCCAGTGCAATGCATCACAGCATTTATAGCTATGTCCCCAGGCTATTTTTTTTTACCAAAGCTTCAAGTCCCTCATTTTTGGAGAGACACTTCAGTCTAGAAAAAAATGGAAGAATAACCAACCAACAGATGTTACCATCCACAGAGCCACTAGCATTGCTTAAAACTAACATTACTACAAGCACATGCAGGGATTGTGAAACGTTTTCAGTTTTAATTCAATAACGTGTGTATGTGTGTGTGTGTGAATGTGTGTGTTTGTGAGTGTGTGTATCTGTGTGTGTGTTTTCTCACCTGGTCTCCATTGTAGAGGGTCTGCAGTGGACTTCTCCCACTTTTCTCCGATCTCTTGTCTGTCTTCACATCAGGTTCTGTGGTTAGAAAGACTCATTAAAAATCCATGTGACAGCACACATTTATTGCATGTGTAGCAAAACAAAATTCATTGAATAGAAAAGTTCTGTCGTTCTTTTTCTAGGGAGTTATATGAAACAGTCAATCTTAACATGTTTCATATGTATCAAACAAAGAAAAATGTCTGGTGAATTTGCACTGTGGGTGCTTTTTTGGCCGCTTATTTCAGTCTGACCACATTACTTTTAGGTTTTTTTTCATAAGACTGTATATAGTGTAATGAAAAACATATTTTTACAGTGTGTCTTGTATTTGCACAGAGGTTTAAATTTCACTTTAAAGATGTCCATAGAGTTATGGGGAAGGTCAGTCAGAGCCAAGTTTCCAAAATTCTGGTTCTGCTTTTGTCATGACGTGATCCTCCCTCCTTTCATTTACAGATTCCATAAGAACAGTGTGTTCCTTCCAAACTCTCTGGAAGTCTTACGTAAGTTACATCTCTCTCTCTCTAGGTCTCCATTTGCTCTAGCTGCAGCTTTGTTTTTTTTTGTTTTTTTTTACTTAATCTGTCCTTTTTTACATTTGATTGTTACCCTAAAATCCACCCACAGCAAAGAAACCGGAGGACACAGAACAAAACACATTTGGAGAACGTCCACTACCAATGTTACATTACACAACCAAACAATGATAAACATGCATCACTGATTATCTGTGGGTCAGAACAACGTCCGGATGTATAACATGCATTTGTAATGATGGAGCTGCTGGAAGCTTCTTTGAGGAAGTTGGAGACCTTCTTATCGCCTCCTGCAGCCTCTATAAACACATCTGTCTTTTACTTCCATCCCCCACTCCCCTGATGGCAGACAGTGTTTGGGTCTGCAGCTAATGGTACCGAGTGAGTAAAGTGATTTGTTCTGCATGTGTGGCTCAACAAATCATCTGCTTGCTTTACATTTTACACAAGGCTGGAATGAGATGGAGATGGAGAGGTGGAGAATGTGCTTTTCTTCATGTTACCATGAGGGAATTTGCTTAAAAGAAGACCTATGGATTGATGGTGAAATTCCATAGTCATATGGAAACTATATCAGTTAGCTAAAAAAAAAGGCAAGCTGGAAGTATGGAACAGAGAGGGAGAGCCTTATTCTCCCACTGTTTCTTTTCTTTCTACAGAGTTCACATTGAGCATATAAGACTAAACAGTTTTGAAATGGCCCCCAAATATATGTGCCAGAATGCGACTCTAGTCTTGTAAAAAAAAAAGCATGTAAACCACTATTATTGCACCTCTCTTGCTAAATGTAAATCAGATCTGTTTCCTGTCATTTTGAGGAAGCAATAAACAAAAAAGGAGAACAGCTGCTGTGCTGGTGATTGAGTGACTGGTGCATGAAGTAAAACACGTAGAGGATTTGAGATGGACAGTGAGAATGCTGTGATGCAGCCTCTCCCTGTTCCTGCCTGAGCTTGCACGATTCATCAAAATCCTCAACTTCCTCTGAGTGAATCTATGCCACATGATCTGATCACGCAGAGATAGACATATAAGTCTCTCTGGACCATGTTGAAAGCTTTATTGGATATTACGGGTGGAACAAGTACGTGTTTGTCCCCAAATTTTTGGTAAAGGACGGTCAGGACAGTTGCCAAGAGAGCTCTGACAGCGCACTGGTTGTTGTCTATCAGTTGTCCAGTGACACTATAGCATGCTAGCCTTAAGTCGAGGGATGCATGGATACCGGTATCGAGTCCAAAACTGCACCTGTGTACTCGTACTCATAAAACTACTCTGACACAACCTCGACCATTAACCGCTAAGGCAACGTTGAATCCATCGTTTATCAGCAGCTGCAGTATGCAGCTAAACACAGTCTAGTGAGTCTCCATCACATCAGTTCATTTAGCTGTGAAGTTGTCAGCTGTGTGTCTGCCTGATATAATCTGTATGTATGGCAGCCTGATGGAATATTAGCAGAGGGAGAGAGCGCGTGTGTGACGGTGATTATGAAGTCAGCAGTAACATTACATGAATGTAGCAGTGCAGTGTTGGCCGGTGAAGACATGCTTCAACCCCTCAAAAGTCATCAGTAGACACAAGCTAAGGGGTCAGTCCCAAAGTTAGCAACAACTCTGGCTGCTTGGCTCAGGAACGCTTTAGGTGGACTGACAGTTAAGGTGGACCAACACGATTCTCCTTTAAGTGACAAGCTGCTCCTCTAAGTCTCTTAGCTTTTTAATCTTTCATATTTTTTAACTGTTTAAATGATAGCACAGTTAAAGAGTTAATTATCCATTTCATCACTGCAAAACTCTGCTCTGTTTGCATCAGGAAGAGACCAAGTTGAATGTTAAAATGTTGAATTTTTAATTTGCGCTCATACCATTGTGTGGCTTGCTATTCACATTAAATATAGATCAATTCAATTCACAGAACCATTTGATTAGCCGGTGTATCTGAGACTTCCACAACATGTAGAGCAGCACGATTTATGAAACATCATCGGTGTCCAAATGGAGGTAAGCCCCATCCAGCCATCCCTCCTCTTCAGCCCACAAATGATCCCACAAATACATTCAACTGATCCTACGGCTAGACTTGTGCGAGTAACGCAACGCAAACAATTTCTTCGGGTTTTGTGTGAACAGGGCTTTACATCTGATTCATCAAAAGGGAGTGTTAGGGTCTAATGTTGAAGAGAATAGAAGCTGGATGGAAGAGAGGTCACAGAAACGCAATACAGCATCCCAGAGGTTTGTCAAAAAAAACCATCATGCATAGAAATCTGACTGTAAGTTCCAGGTGGATCTAAATAGAACAGGTGTCTAAAATCTGTCAATAGCTGCAGTTCACATCTTAACAAGCTAAGCCTCCCACAAACTCAACTCAAGACACTTCCTCAGGAAGCTGGAAAGTAGGTCAAGACACACTCAAAATAATGGTTTATGATCTGTTTTCAAGTATAAACACTGCATGATGGAGAGGAAACTTTTAAGTGATCCATCCACACTGATATCAAGGGGAAGACTGGACTTAAATCCCAAAACCTGAATACTGTTCTAACCTGTTTGGAGATCAGAAAAGACTATCTTTCAAGTTAACGCGTATTCAACACATTTTAAAGTAACATGATGAGCCAGTTTTCAATCTTGATGTCACACCACATCATTAAAGCACCAAAAAGAGTTTGTGCTCAGTCGCTTGCCAATTAACTGATATCTGTAGCAATTACATTTTTTTTATGTTGGCTGAATGCAACCACATCTATGTGCGTTTGTTTTAAAATTAGTGAAAGCAGTAATGATGCACCCTGTCCTGTCCCATGCAACTCTGAGTCAGTATCGTAAACTGGGCAGTCCGCTCAGTCGTAGATTTAAGAACCGGTCATTTGATTTGGTCTCCGGTTAGATTGGACAAAACAGCCGACATTATGTTTGCATTTATTGTACGGCCAGAGCATGTCTGGGAATGCTGCTTTTGATGTTGGGGTATCGTCGTACCGAATCTAAACATTAAAAAAGCACAAGAAACACAACCTGTACCATGACAGGTGCGCGGTGGGAGTGTCTCCACTGTGCAATCATGCTATTAAAATGTAAGGTTTCAGTCAGTGCGCACATTTTTGACAATGGGCTACGGCAGGCTGAGGTGAGGGTTGGATGTAGATTACTGATTTCCCTTACTTGTGATCAACCGCAAGATACTTAAACTCCGGTTCCTGGCAGAGAACCATTTCCTCAGACTTGGAGGTACTGCCCCTTATCCCAACTGCTTCACACTCAACTGCAAACTGCCCCAGTGCACGCTGCAGGTCACGTTCTTAAGGAGCCAACAGAACCACATCATCTGCAAAAAGCAGGGACGAGAATTCTGAGGTCCCAATAAGGGACACTTCTCCTCCCTCCGGCTGTGACTTAAAATCTTGTCCATGAAAATCACCAACAGGATTGGTGACAAGGGACAACCCTAGTGGAGGACAACACCCACCGGCAACATGTTTGACTTTGTGGAAGGAATGAAGACACAGCGCTCACTTTGTTTGGATAGGGACCAGATGTCTCGTTGCAACTGCCCCGGTACCCCGTATTCCCACAGTACGCCCCACAGGCCCTCCTGAGGGAGACGGGCGTACGCCTTCTCCAAGTCCACAAAATACATTTAGACTGGATTAGCAAACTCCCTCCCTCTCTCCCAAGATAACGTTTTATTACTTTAAAAGCCTATATAAAAGGTATCTGTGTCTACTGGCACCACAAGACATCTGCCAGCCTCGATGTTCTCTTCCATTAACAGTGTTATCTTTGTTGAGTATAAAAAGTTAAAAGTATATATCCCTTATAATGCATCAAAGCTTTCACTTGCAAAGTCAATTTTTTTTCTGTTCAATGGAAAGTACATACAGAGGAAACTTCACTCTGATCATCAGAAACCACAGTTTTTTTTTCTGTGCCGTGTGTTCTATCACATGCAACTGAGAAACCCCACTTCCTCCCAGAACCAGGAAGTGACGCAATGCTGACGGTTGAAGGAGAGAAGAGGCCCCAGTCTCACTGCACAGACAAACAGGCCTGTCAGGCGTGTGAAGGACTCAAGGATTATTATTAAGTTATTGCCAGAAAACACTGGGACGCACAATGAAATGCAGCCCATTTACTACACAAGAACAACATGACAAAGTAAAACAATACCTGCAGTGCATTTTTTTATTTTTTTATTATTTGCATCAGGAGGAAGGTAAACAGCAACAACCAAGCAATTCTCTGGGCAGATAATACTGTATGGCCGGCATCTAAACATTAAAAAATCGACGTGACTATGTTTAATGAGCCGGCATCCCATTGTAGCCCTGCACTCTGTCCGTCAAATACAGCTTGATCCAGGATGCCTAAAATGAAGCCAGGTCTTTGTGTAGAGGGGGACACACCAGTCACCGACCTCCCGTTGATGAGTCAGCCTGAAGATTTATTTAATTCATCTCATTTCCCTGCGATGGACAATACATTAGCCAGGAGCAGATTGGATTGAGGAGTAGCCTTAGGTTCTAGCCGAGTTAGCTTAGCTTCCATCTTGGCTCTCCTCCCTTTCCTCACGGGGCAGTCACCTCTGCTTTCAGTTGTGTCTGACTGGGTGGTCGGGTGATGCCGTGGGTGGTGATCGTCTTAAGGTCCGGCAATTTATCAAAGCAACACGTTACGTTCTCCGATATCGAGGAGTATCTCCGTCATGTTCCGTACCAGCTCCAGTAATAAACAACGTGACTAATGAAAACAAAAATAAAGTGAAGTTCAGAGGAGCCACTGGCCGCTGCATCAACATGTGTCTATATTACAGGCCTCTGCATTAACACTTGCCCTGTGTTATATTCACAGACAAACAGAGGTCCATTAGGCTCCTATACTTATTTGGATCATTATAAACTTACAGCATTATCTTGGCTAATCAGATGACAAAGTTTGTTAAGGATGTGGGCATCCTGCATCAAACCGTTTTGGTGTTAACATTTATTTAGAAAGCCAAATCTCTATCTTCTGCTGATGGAAGATAAGCTTCCATTTTTTGAAAAACCACTTACTCTGTATGATCGTGATAATGGCACATATGACACCAACAAATATGAAAATATGTTGAATAAAATCACACTTTATTGCACTTGAAATTAATGCTCGTCTTTATGAGGGGCACGTAATGGAAGTTTCTGTGAGCTGAAAGACAATCACAATGCATTTTGCTTTGATCGTGGAGTCTGTTTCACTGTGCAGCAGAAACTGACAGAAACAGAAAATCGAAAACAACGGTAGGCAGATTGAGACAATTGGGTTATAAGGAGTAAAAGGGCCACAAGACTGTGTTGTGTTCGCTTGGAGTGTAGCTTGATTTAAAGGTGTCACACCATCCACGTGAGATGAAGAGCTGCACATGGTTATAATTAGACCAACAACATGAGGTGACTTTACAATCTGTCATATCCTTTGTTGCAGGGCAGGCACTTCCTTTGAATCTCATTATTACCCTCATTATGTACACTCGCATTTTTTTCAAATAAAAAAAATCAAAAAGAAACATTCCAGCAACAAATTTGCATGCAAAAAGGGATAAAGTGAACCCAGTACATCATTTCTGCAGCAATGGGCGATTCGACCACATTTTATGATGGTAAATTGTTTGTATAAGGGGACAATCAAGGCACTATTTCTGGTCAGTTCATAAAAGCCCCTAAGCTTTAAAATGCCACAGTAGAAGAGAACCAGAAAGCAAACAGAAAATCAACTTCAATAAACATATTATGCAAAAATAAAAATCTTCAATGTCACAATAATGATTTTTGGTCAGTTATGTTAAGCAGTTTCATTAAAAAAAAGTAACAGTATGCACAAACATACATCACATATCTGTTTTGTGTCGCACGTTGATTAGCCTCAGTCTCATCCACCCTGTGGCCCAACACCGATGTCTTCATAACACAGCTCTTTACATTCAAGGTGGTCCTGAATGTTTAACTAGTCTCTCTCTCTCTCTCTCTCTCAACATTCTTTGTTTGTTTCAGAACAGCTGCAATGATGTCAAAGTCAGAATAGTGGTAACGTTCATCCATCCGCATCAAATATTGCTGGTGTGTTCAGTTGCAGGATTACAAATTGTGTGTATGATTGGACTGTGTGTGCAGGGATAAACAGCTGTGTTTGTGGATAATTACACGTATGGTGTGAATGTGCACTTTGCCCATGTAAAACATGACAAAGTGTATTGTGCACTGACTCTGCATGGGCACATCAGAGCAGGCATTGATGCTGCCTCTGTTTAGAGTTGTGAGGAGCATGGGTGATATATAGCAAAACAATCTTCAAAAACCTGTCATCCATCTCTCTAACTGTTTTTATTTTGATTCAGCAAACATTGTATCAGTGGGTGTGACAGAACACTCACAACCTAAAACAGTGACAGGAGAACCACAGCTTTAAAATCTGATATTCAGATGCTCATGTGCATTTCAACCACATCAGATAATTCACAATTGGGTCCTATAGCTGGGTAAAGCAGAGGAGCGTTACCACCCTGGCCTGCCCTGCTCCATGACGTGGAAATGTTGGAGAGGGTGAATGTAGAGCAAACAGCACCATGAACAGAGCATATCTTCATTCAGAAAGTAGGAATCTCCCAAGTGTAAACCTCAGACACAAGTCCTGGTTGTGTTCAAGGACATGTCAGTTCAGTTATATCCTGTATCACCACATGCTGAGTGTACAGCGTAATCACACATGTACTACACTGTATAATTAGCTCTATTAACACTGTGTGGATTTAATTTTTCTTGTAAATGCTGCAAAACTACCCACCAGCCTTCCATTCTGAGCGTAAATGACACAATGACACTGCTGAGTCAATGCGACCACATAAAGGAAGAATCTGAGAGGAAATACAAACTCATCAACTGGTCATCTCTATTCTCGTTCAAATTATGATGTATCTAATAAGCGAGGAGGACTGGAAATAGAATGTTAGTGGATTTTCCACAGTATGACAAAAAACAATTATACTGGTTTATACTTGGGGGGTGGTGGGGATATCAAACAGTTATATTTGCATTTTATTGTTGAAAAATTCTGGTACCAGCTTATGGAAGCAAGACACATACAATATTTGAAATAGGGAATAAGAGGGAAAGATCACTTTTGCAATAAAGAAAAGTGTTTGTGTGCCCGAGTTTGGACAGAGATGCTGGAGTGATCACAGGGTTCATTTCCTCTTGCCCATCAGCTATGACTATGAAAAAATCCCTCATCACAAAGTCCAGCAAGGATCAACATTCATGAATTTATATTGAAGCTTGAACAGATCCTGCTGAGAAGCTGTCCGATCCTTTACTGGGTGATATGGTGGAAAATGGGACCGACACAACTTGAATCCATCAAAACTCAAACCAAACAAAACTCCTCAAGTCCAACATGACATCTTCAAATGTCTTATTAGGAACAAACTCAAATACTTTCAATTGAGTACTCAAAACTAGTGAATACTTGACAATACTTAAATGATAAATCAATAAAGAAAATAGTTAATCTGTGGATCGACTGTGGATAAATGAATGAGTTGATCGTAATCCTTTTAGTTCAACAATCTAATACAGCTGCTGCCATTGCAAGTATTCAATATGAAGCTTTCAATACACATCAGTTCTGGAGACAAATTATCAGTCAAATTTTGACATCTGCTTATGGAAGAAATACTCCTGGCAGTCTGTGGAGCTCTATAACACACATCACATTTTTAAAAAAAAGAGTAGTAATATTATACAAGGTATAGTAGCGCACACTCGGACTTAACTCGATTCATCATGGTCTGTAACAAATACTCACAACTAACCTACAACTACACAACTACAACTCAAACTAGGTGACAATCTGAATCCAACCAACTCAAATTAACAGTTAATAGAGCAACAAATCTGACATGCCTTACTAATGGGTTTATAAAAGCACACTGGATAGACTCATGTTTTCCTGAGTGCCAAAACCCAGGGTGTTGACACAGGAAGTCAGACAATAGAAGCACAACAATAATATGCACTGTGCTTCCTGTCTGATATTAAACAGTAAGCTTAATTATGAGGTGTGGCTTTTAAGACAAGTGAATGGGAAACACGAGGGTATTTCAAATAGACATCTATAATGTCAGTGTTCAACGCAGGTGAAAATACGGGAAATTTTCCATACTTCATGATTCTTGTAGCGTCCATCCATCTACACCAGTATTACCCTTCTTTTGTGGAGGAAGAGCTTAGTATTAAATGAGGCTTTCACAAAAGCAATGGAATAAACAAAACCATATCAGGAGGAGGCTCAGAAGACTTTTATAAATAATACGATTTTATCATATTTGGGTAAACTGACTTTTCATCTATTAACCATGTAACAGCATGACACAGACGTAATCCCCGCTTAATGACTCCCCTCAACAAAAAAACACTTTGACCATTAAGTTGTATCCCTCCTGTGAGTACAGGTCAGAAAACGCATTGCAAATTGGTAGCTTATAATGAAAGACAGCAGGTCTTATGCTGGCTAACCAGTGAAATAATCGGAGACACAAAATATGCCAACGAAGTTGGATATAAGATAAGATATATCCATGAAGTGTGAATATGAGGTGCTGATGTCAGGTTTTTGACAGAAATGGATCTGGATCTCAAATATGATACATTTTATGTCATGAATGGTTGAAATATATCTTAAAACGAAATAAACAAGGAATGAATGACAATCTCATGGAGGCATTTTTCATTATTTAAAGTACTGACACACATGTGGGTACTCCCACTGGTTAGTCTAGTGGGGGACTACAGGCTGGTTCAGTCCATCCTGTTTCACTTCACAAAACAAGAGAAGTGAAAAAGAAAGGATAGTACAGAATGAAACAAGACATTTGGTGTTGCCTTTTAAATAGTCTGACTAGATACACAATAATTAAAGGAGCCCTGTGCTTTGGCGACATCCTGCGAGTTAGCCCTCTCTAGTGTGGCTCCGACATGCTTTTCATGTGGGACTGTAAAGCAGACAAGCCTGAACAGATCGTGCTATAGGGTAAAGCTAGCACGTTGCATGCACTGTAGTTTTGGCTACAAGCGGCTCATGTGTCTGGCACTGACAACTTTCCACGTGTTCCAAGTGTGTTGGTCTATGAAATGTGATTCATTGCTGTGGTTGATCACTGGTTCTTCATGGGGTGTGTGCTGGAGACAATCCAGGTTAAAGTTGTGTAATGAGTCTTTTTGATGTTTTAGTGTTTCTTAATCCATACGACACATTCAGAAAATGCCTCGACACGTAACCTGTGAAAAATCACCCAGTATAAAAAACAAAAACGTGGTATGGTATCACCAAAAACTAGGCAGCATTCTCCTCTCATTCTTTACCATCCACATGGAAAACATTAATATTGCCCCCTCCCACCCTATCCACAACGACCCTGTGCCATTTTGCACAAATCAATCATCTACCTCTTTCTCTCTGACTCCTCTCCCTGGGAGTCTCCAGCTCCCTGGGGGCCAATCTGCCTTTCAATGTCTAGAAAACAGGCTCCGCCAAGGAAACAAAGAGAGGAGAGGGAAGAAGACAGAGGTAGACGAGAGGAGGGTTACAGCAGAGGAATGCAGGGGGTCTGTGTAGGAGGGGGACATTCAAAACTTTACCCTGTTCACAGTGAGCTTATTCATTCCTCACTTCATTCGCCTCTGCTGCTCATGCCCTCAGTCTCTCTGTTTGTCACAGGTGGACCAGATCAGCGCTGCCAAGATTATTGTAACGCCACACAGCCCCATTAAAAAACCCACATTATCCACAAATGAATGTATTGTAACCTTTTTGTCAAGAAGCAGAGTGTCAGGGGGGTGTTTTCTTTCTTTATGGTCACTCTACCGTGTATTTGAACGTGTGTGGCTATTGTGTTAACATATGAATGCGTTATTTCAGCCAAATAATATTACAGCGCGGCCACGGTGTAGTTACATTTAGAATGAGGGAGGTCTTACCTGGCTTGGTGATGCTCTGAAAGTAAAGCACGAGAACGAAGAGCGAGCCGAGGCACGTCGCCAGGAACAGGCGTCCTCCTCTGGCCATCTTCATCCCGAAGCCCGGCTCTGCCGGCGGAGCCCCGACCCCTCGTCGCTGCCTTGACACGGTTCATACGAGACCACCCAGCGGAGGATGAGAGACTCTCCAAGGCATTAGGATCCTATTCATTCATTGTTGCGGGAGTCGAAAAAAACCCAACACAACCAACAGCCAAACCACAAAAAAACGTTAGGTGGACGGTTGAACGACAGCGCAATTAGCCGTTAATGTGAACGTGAGTGGGACTTACATCCAGAACCGCCCGCTCTGCTCTTTGCTAGTTTGAAAAGAAAAAATGATAACGCTAATGTAATAATGAACATCAATTAAGCCGAGGCACCTGAGATAACAGTTAATATTGTTACGTTGATATGACAAACCCCTAAGACGTCTATGAAACAGTTCCGCCTCTCCTCAGCGTTGTCGACTAACTAACTATCATCGACAACTACACAAACTTTTTTACTTCGCCAAACATGGACGGGGCACCATGCCTGACGTCACGTTCACCACCCCCCTCTCGCTCGCTCGAGCCCTCTCCCCATGACCGCACGTTACCTTCACGTACTGTCGGAAATGTTAACGCTTGACTAAGAAAGTCGTATTTCGCCTGTGATGTGTGCTTATTTGCCAGGTGTTGTAGAATTATAACACGTATTTCTGTTACCTTATGATTAAAAAAAAGTAAATTCAGTCACATTTTTGATCTAATAAGTATGCTTTATTCTGTATCTACCGGTCTGAAAAGGTGGGTTTACGAGGAGCAGTCGAATGCAGCATTACAGTCGTTCACAGAGATTTCAACATTGAGTAAGTACAGTACGTCCTACCTCATGCAACAACTGACAGCTTAATTACGCGGGTGCTCTGACATTTCATGAACTACATGGAGAAGAAAAAAGTTATAGAGTGTGTATATATATATATATATATATATATATATATATATATATATATATATATATATATATATATATATATATATATATATATATAGCCGATCCCAGCTGTCATTGGGCGAAGGCAGTGTACACCCTGGACAGGTCGCCAGTCTATCGCAGGGCTGACATATAGAGACGGACAACCACGCTCACATTCACACCTACTGGCAATTTAGCGTCATCAATGAACCTATCCCCATCCTGCATGTCTTTGGACTGTGGGAGGAAGCCGGAGAACCCGGAGAGAACCCACGCTCATGCACACGGGGAGAACATGCAGACTCCACAAAGAAGGAACCCGAACCAGACCCGGCAATTGAACCCGGGACCCTCTCGCTGTGAGGCGACAGGCTACACAGGCTACATTCACAATTGCATAACCTTTCAAGATTGCAATACATGACTGAACAACTGTATTTTCCTGAACAGTATTCTTTGACCCCTTTTTATGAAATTCTTAAACTTCACCATCTGGACAGGCTCATATTCCACTCTGCTAGACTTACTCAATAAATTGCCTTCCCCCCCAGTCGGGTTCATACCAGAATCCCCTGGTATGAAACCCCTTGTGAACAAGAGCACATTCCTATGCATGCCGGGTCTCACAGAAGTTATTGCAGCATTGAACTCAAGCAAAGCTTTCAATCACATGCCAGAACTACAGCAGGATGTTTTTGACTCATGGTTGCACGTGGAGGATGGTGACAAATACATCAAGTAAAGGGATGATTGAAAACACAATTATGGCCAAGAGAAATTGTGTGTAGATTGTCTTAGTTGCTTATCTTTAAAAAATCGGTATGCTCTCTATACAGTTTGTGTAACGCGTTACGCCACATGCTCCCAGCAGTATATCACATCATAGTTTTATTTACTGCATATAGCCCAAGCATATTTCAAGCAGAGACAGACCCGGCATTCTTCATATGAAAAATAACAGCGGCATAAACAAACTGCACATCGTCTCCGTTGATCGGCATTACTTTCACGCACATTTATATGTTTACCATTAAATGCATTCATGACAATCAATTATCGTTCAAATGTGTATTTGGTGTTGATGTGTAACAATGGAAAAATAGGCAGTAAGCAGCAATTATAAAAGATGGAAATATGAAATTATATGAAAAACATGGCAGCTGAAGAAGATTGGTTTTCACTGATAGCAGCGCCTTTGAGTTATTTTATCATTGACAGAATGATGAAGTGCCAATGCATACAAACAAAGCCATGACAGTGTGCTACTTCATTTTGAAGGAGGAATCCAGCACTGACATTACAGACTTTAGGCTACTGTTGAGACAGCACTGAACCTGATCAAAATCTTCAGACATGGCAGGAACCGAGCCACTGAGTAACCATTCATGCTGACATGCTGTAATTAACAACATGCCCATCATTACCTGCAACATGCAATGCTTCCTGGCTTCATTGAAGGCACTCTGAAAGTTGAGAATGAGAGAGGTTTGGTTAGGGAAAACTTGGCAAAATAATAGAGTTGTTTGGGTCTTTAACTTTCACCACACAACACACACCCATAGACTGGATATAAGAAGTGAACTGTGCCATCACACACATGACCAATCAACAAAGGGAGCACCAAAATCACCATATTGCCCAGAAATTCAAATGTAAAACCTAACATACCTAATGATATTGTCATTCAGGAGGACCAATTGCAGGTAAATGAATCCAAGCTGGAACAAATCAGTCTTAAAATTGAATTGGAGACTAATAAAACTTCAGGAAAGTAAACGTTTGCAGTTTTCTTTCCTACCATGTGCTGTAAGACCTGCAGTTAGCGGTTAGCTTCATTACCATCCTTTGATCTCATATGGTTTTCTGTTTGTGGTGCTGGGATGGGCCGGGATGCCTGGCCTCGTGTGGAAACATCCCCCGATGAACTGAAAGACAATAATAGGGCCCTCAAACATGCTGCACAACATGAAGAGATAGTTTCCTGGACATGAACTGTTTAAGTCTTAGAAAAGATTTAATCATAAGCCTGTAAGGCCAGCCTATAATACACCAGCTGTATAATATACGCTTGTTTCAGGCGTATAATATACGCTTGTTTCAAATGAATTGTGCCAGGTCAAAACAAAGCAAACAAAATCTACAGCATGTTGTTGATTTGTCATACAGTCCTGTAAACTGTCTGCTCAGTGTGCTTCTCTGTCGACCTGTATGCTGTAATTTCATGCTGGTAACAAAGCAAACCCAAATCAGTATTTGGAATAGCTCATAATCACATCTCCAGTCTCAAAGGGCTACATCATGCCAAAAATCTGAAAACAGTAACTGAAAACGACTCTCCCTCAATCAGTCCTCCAAAGCTCTGATCAAGAGTGAGAACAAGAAAAAAACTCCCACAGAAACCTCATGACATGAACAACCTTGCTTGTACTTTCATCTCCACTGTTTAATGATATGTGCCTTTAAAATACATGCAACCCACTAATCCAGGCAACATCAATGCGACCAAAAGATGCCAATGTAAACATGTTACTTGGGAGCTGTGCTGCACATGGACTCATGATGACCTGGCTTCAAACACAACCAGAAGCTTTGTTGTGTGTCATCTGCCTGCCTGTATCCAAATCTGTCTAATAAGGGTTCAAATTATACCACGGTCTACGTTTCACATTTAAATTGTCGTTTTTCAAAGCGCTTTTACTTGTGGATACATCATGATGACTATTCAAATTATGACACTTTGGGTGCTTAATCTCAAAGCCTTATGAACAGAGCATCTACGAGCTCGGTGGGTCCCAATCATATTTGTCAAGCATTAATGTTAATCATTTTACCTTTTCTTTCCTGATACCTAAACTGTGTATTTGTCAATATGAAGTATCTATTGGAAAGGAGCACTCTCCTTTAGCCGACCACAATTTAAAATCTGTAAAATGGGATCTTTCTGCATTCTTATGCAAGTTAACATGAGACTGTAACTGGAGACCATAACTTATTAAATCTACCTCAGTTATATATTTTTAGCACATCGTGACCACTAAAACACTGAACAGTAGCAGTGAGCTGCTGTGAAAATGGGGATCAGATTCACTTGAAGTTGTGTGTCCACAGGGCAGCTGAGGAGAAGCTTCTCCGGCTCTTCATGTAACCAACTTACCTCTTTGTGGATCCGTCTTTTCTCTTTTTTTTGTCCTCAAAAACTAAAAGTGACCTTCTAAACTAATGTTCGATAGCTCCCTTTGTGTTTCTTTCTTTTTACTTCAGTAGCTAAAATGTGTTGTTTATGATGAAAGATGTAAAATCAGACCTCGTCGGTCACTCTTCTATAATGCACTTTGTTAAAAATATAATACAATCTTATGATTTTTCTTCTGTGTTTCAAATGACTTCTGTACAAAAAATGTCAAGCTGTGGTGACATTTTCAAGCCATGGGCATCATTCCTAACCCCTCTGGTCTCACAGTAAAGCCAGACTTCACATTAAATGTATTCATTGCGTAGCACATGCAGGAAGTGACGGGTAACAGCAGTTTCTCAGCACTTCAAAATTGGCTGACTGCAGCAAATGAACAGAGCACAGCAGTGTATTAAAGTATTTAGCTGATACCCAATCCGCTTAATGAAGTCAGTATCAATTCCATTCTTTTCTCAGATGACTTGATTTGTATCATTCAGAGGCCTGAAGCAGTACAACTATACAGCATATCTTAAGAAAGAGAAAAGTGAAAAATCAGAAAAATAAAAGGTTTCTTTGCCCTCATTTTCTACCCCAGTTATCACCGTGTGACCCGTTGGGGCCAAAGCTCTCTAGTAAGGAACCACTTCTCTAACCAATGCTGCTGACGTTTCATCTCTTTTCCCTCGCTCCATCTGATGAACCCGTTTAGGAGATTATTAGACTGTGAAAGCACTTTTATTAAACCATTAGTTGCACCATGGAAAGCATGAATCACTATGTGTGTGCATGTGTGGACACACACATTTCCTTTCTGCTGTTAAGGCTGTAATGGTACATGTTAAAAGCAGCAGAAGAAGAAAGTAGGCAAACAGCACCCTTGGCGCTGTGTCCTGGATTCCCTAGGGACTCTCTCTAGAAGGCTTCATAAACTTGTGTGTTTACGACCTTCAGATAAGTGCCAAAATAAAACTGCAATGCACAACGTCTCTTAATAGGGTGTTGTACTTTCAAAATATGCCAAAACACCTTCAATATGTCTGAAACTCAGTTGGAGAGGTGCAACGCCATCCCTCCACAAACCATGATGTCAATTGATGTTTTGTTGATGACGATGGAAAACACGTCTCTCACGTGGCAGCAGGGTTTTCTGCCAGTGTACAGCAAAGACAGGCCTAGTTGCAAACTACTCCTGTAGTGGTAACTCCCTTTTGTTGTCATGGTCTTCAAACCATTTGTGGCTCCTGCAGATTAGGGGCGAAATTGACTCTCAGCAAGACTGATCACTGCTGAGCTGAGTGAGAACACAGACCGGCCTTGTTTCCTTGTCCTTTGTAGAGTTGTGAATAATAATTATGTGTGCATGATTTGTTTGTGAGGTTGCATCATGGCGGGTTTGTCTGCTAGACTGCATATGTATATTGAACATGGCAGAGGTAAATGTACTTATTAAATGCAAGAAGTGCCTCATAGGGGTTTTATAGTGCAAACAAAGCAGGACAGCATGAACGATGTATTATTTTAAATTTGCACCTGCTTTTACTTTAAATTCACAATATCATCCTTAAAAGCTTATTTCTGTGACAAATCAAAAATGAAAAAATAAAAAACAATTACAAACAAGCAGGTCATCTTTATTTCTGGTCATCTTGAAATGCCTTGTGATTGTAAATTATTATTTTGTCATCTCAAAATACAGCAAGATATAATTCAAATGTATTCATTAACTTTACATAATTGTTGTACTACTTTGAGGACTACCTGACCAGTTATTTCCTTCTCACGTTTGCAGTAAAATTCATCCGTTTCAATATAATTCAAAAGATATACATTAAAAACCAAAGTCCTACATGTATGTGTATGACAGTGCATTCTTTATGTCTGCTGATTTTTTTGCTCTTTATGATAGATATAATTGGATACAAGCCAAGAGCAGCAGGAATCACACTGCAATCATTAGCATCTTTAGTATCCAAACTTTCCTTTAATAGCTTAAGCTACACAGTCCCAGCATTCCTCTCACAGTAACCAGGAAACTGGATCAAACAATGTAAACATTCACTTTCCCCTCCCAGCTCAATTCAGAGTCAGCAAAACACTCCCCAAATGTCACAAAGAAGCAATACATTGCATACACGAGAAGCAGCACTGCACATTTGACAATGCATCATGGGTATTATTCTCTAAACTTGCCGTTTCATTTGAGGGGGAACTGTTGAAGTTAGGAGACTTCTGTGAACTGGAGTCCAGCACAGCAAAGGCAGAGTGCAGCAGAGGCAGGTACAATAAGCCAGTGTTGAGTTTCACAGACAGTTTTTGATGCAAGGAAATGAGTTCAGTAGGTTCATCCTGCCTGAAATGCAGGCAAGGGGCCCATCCAGCTCCACTGGAACTTCTAATAGAAGTTCCTCTAGAAGTCATTGGAGAGAAGATTAACCTGATAAAAGGTTGAGAAATCATTGATGATTAGATGGATGAGTTAAAAACTGTAGCAGTAACTCCCGGTCTGATCCATGAGCTGACTGTAGCTCCACTGCAATCGGGTTAAACTAGTAATTCTCTCAAGGAAATAAAAGGAAAAGGTTGAGGTTAGAGCCAAATACTCACCCTGCACTCTTCACAGACATTTCTCATGCAGTCAGACTCCTACTTCTGCTCCTGTATGATCCCTCCCCCTTCAAAGCCAGAAATTCACTGCTACTAAATCAGATTTTTAATGTTGATATTGGATTCTTCTACAAAACCCCCAGTTTACACTCAGTGACAATGGGTTTTATACAAGAACATGTTCATTTTCTTATCATGACTTTTTCTGTGCGGTTTGTACGTACGAGTGTTCGGATGTTCATGAGGATTCATCATTAGCATAATTGAGGCATCGAAGGCAACCACATCTGCTGTTTGTTTTCAAATTTCATTGTAAAACATGTTCACACCGTTAAGCTTGAAAAAAAAAAAAACCTGACTAAGGAGGTAAATCCGGCAAAAGGCAGAAGTTACACTATGTTACAGAAAAATCACTGTGAGCCTGAAGATGTAATGGATGTTTTTATTGGCTAAAAAAAACTATCAAGACTGTCAAAACTGATTAACCACAATGTAAAAAATAACTATCTTGTAATTGCTGTGGGCTCTTAATATGATCCAAATCCTTCTTTGTTTTGTAAGCTAACCAAATGCTTTCTTCATGTGCCATTGATTATATTTTGGCACTGGTTCTCCGAAGACGAGACGAGGATTTGTTGACTGTTAAAGCATTTAACAGTCACATAAAAAGCCATCAAAACCACACAAATGCAGTTTTAAATGCATAAAAATAAAAATAGAAATAGAAATAAGTATGCAGTATGCATTTCCATAACCAGATGCTACTTGCTTGATGTGCGTTTGTGATTGCTGGAATACATAGTTAGCTCAATCTTTAAAGGGACAGTGTGTAACATTTTAAGTAATTTATTAGCTAAAATCTATATCTTCATTCATAGGTCATCAGTAGTATGATTACCATTGCCAATAATCTGATTGAGACTTGTAAGCAAAGAATTTCCTATTTGCGTTTACATTGGATGGGTAAGTCCTCAGGAGGCAATAACCGCAGAGGAGGAACATGGCGCCTAAACATGATTTCATTCAGAGCCAGCGTGGATGAAAGGAGATCACATTAGTGCAAGGTGCGTGAGCAGGACCAGCTCTCCCCCCTGGAGCGTACAGCGACTTTTACCGACCTTTTTACCACTGGTAGCGACAGGATCTCAGATAACGGCGCGTGCACTTCCTGCTGGAGCTCCTGGAGAGCGACTTATGGAGCTTCTTCATCCGCCCGTAGTGGACGTCCGACCTCTTGCCTTTTACAGTCAGTGTTGCAGAGCAATATAAGCACTATAGTGAGTCGTTTGTGTTTGTTGTGTGTCTTGTTGTTAGCTGATGCTATAGGCTACGACATAGTGATGGTAGGCTACCAAAAATAAACCAATAAAAGCAAGGCAGCATAAATCACTATCTTGCTCAAGGAGTAATTACTTATACACGCTCACACGTTTGTTTGAAATATCAACTCCATCACCTGAAAGAATACTTGTGAAGTGGTATTGGATGACATGTTGTCATAGCTTCTTGGTACATAACGGCTGCCGTAGCTAGAGAGCACTATTCGTTTGAATTCAAAATACAATTTCACCACTAGACGGGAGTAATTCCTACACACCGTCTCTTTAAGCTCACCATCTCCTGGCAGGAGCTTAATATTTAACAGTCGAGTGGTATTGAGCTTCTCTGGACAAGAAAGCCAATAAGTGTTAATTTGGAACATTTCCACTATTGTTCCAAGCTCTTATTTTTAAAGGAGAATGTGTCTTTTGACCAGGAATTCTCATGAGAACAATGCTTGGCCAACTATTCCACCATGCTGGAGGTTTGATCAAAGACATTACAGGAGCGAGAACAGAATGTCTTTGCCCCTCTTTCCCTTTAATATTAAATTGTAACCATCATTGACATGACGACGACACAATCTGCATCTCTGATCACATTGTAAATGGGCTTTTTCACCGCAGCATTCTTGTCTCTGATGTAGGGTAAACTAACTAACTTGTAGGCTCAGCTTGCAGTAGAGCAAAGGGGGGAAAAGTCTAACATTCCAAAGATCCTGTACTTCACTTCAACAAACATTACCACAGAAAACAACTCCACACACTGGCCAAGCATTTGTAGTTTTGCAGCTTTCTTACGCCAGGCAACGTTGTACTGCCAAATATGACTTCAACATTTTACAGACTTGTGTTCTTGCAGCAGATTGCTATGATAATCAATGATTGCAGACAACATGAACACATCATGTAAAGCAGACACTGGATGGTATAAGACAAACTGAAACCAGAGGAGCAGAATATATATCAGGTCAGAGAAAGAATCTGCATTTTGATTTTAAAGTACTGTAAATTGACAGGGAACCAAGAACTATCCAGCAGGAAACAGTAGTCGTCACTCTAGGAGAATGAAAGAAGAGGAAATAATTACATCTAGTCAGACTAAAAGTAATGCATTTTCATCCAGTAAGACTGAGTACAGACCAATCAGCGACCTGTGAGGAGCTACTAGCAGCTAATGGGCGGGGTTTAAGTGTGTGCGTGATGATACGGAGAACAACAATGGCAGCTGCTAAAAAGGTTAGCGAGTGTTTCTTCATTGAAAGGAGAGCAAAGAAGCAGTGAAGGTTTTTCTTGATGAAGATGTTTTCGCTCTTCTCTTGATTTGCTTCAGTCTGAGTTTGACAAGATTCAACCGATATATCAACCGATAACATGACAAGTATTTTTTGAAAGCACCTGCCCTTTTCCAAAAATGTCTCCAAGACAGAAGGTTAGGTTAAGGCAACAAAAGCACTTGGAAACAAACACCTTGTTGGTCTGACCCATTGACCACCCGTTCCGCCGCCCTAAGCAGACTCACACTTTGTACTACGTCACATGCTCTTACCATCCACTAATGCTGCGGCAGGGTTTACATCATTGGAGTGAGTTGAAAGGCCGGTGCTTGCAATAGAGCCACCAAAGGGGGCCTTCGATACCGAGGGGCCATTGACCATCTGTCCACATTTGATGAGTTGGGCGTAAGAGTGGGTTGTACAAACATGTCATAACTATCTTTTCGGTTTTAAAAACTCAAATTTGGCACTGCAGTTTTTTGTTACTCAAAAAGGGTTAAAAAAAGTGTTTGTTGGATGCTATTTTCAGCTGCTTTTCGGCTGAAGTTATTACAGCAGCAGTTTGTGGGATTGATTCATTCAGTGATGTTACTTTGACTACATCTGTGTTACCACACATAGCTTTGATTATCTCTTTTGCATGAATTGCTGTTCTCCAGCAACGGTAAGGTGGTCTTCAGAGGGGAGGATCCCTAACACAGTCCGAGTACTTCCACATGCTGCATCTTTGCTTATGGTTTGGCAAACGGACTAAGGAGAGCCCAAGCCTCAGTGTGTCGTGGGTATTTTCCATGATGCCACATCAATAGCAGGACGCAGGGCTTGTCATTAACTGATCTAATCAAGTTTTAGAAATTACAAAATGCAGACGATGTCTGTGATTTCTCCTGCACGTGGTCTGTGTGCATCCAGAGTGAAGTAGAAGCTATGCAATGAGGCATGGTGGTGACTGGGCCATTATCCATACTGACACTGCAAGTTATTGTAGAGCTCATACCTTTCCAAATGTTTGGAGGAGCTCACGGCTGTGGAATGCCTCCGCATTTCATCCATGAAGCTACAGCTTCTTCTCCAGTCCAGCTGAAAGGTAAAACTGCACTGGGTATTTAGCAAGTGGGTTGTCTAACCACAGCGCAACCACTTGAATGGTTCCCAAAGTATACACCAGCTCTCATGTGGCACTCGGGCCTGAGCAGTCTGGGCCAAGGTTGAGGCACTTCATACACCAGGGTAGCTTATTAAGAGTAGAAGAAATGTTGATTTCTCTTTAAAAAGGGAAGTGACCACAAAAGGAGGGACTAATAACTGATATTATTCTGCTTGGGGACCTTCCACATTTTTTTTGTCACAATATAATTATATTGTACTTCCTGTGTGCACAGGTTTTTATTAGATTATATTAGATATTTTTGACCAGGTCAAACAAAAGCCACAATATATATCATTTATTTTCATCGCAAAATATAAACTAAAAGTCCAGAGAGGGTCTCAATGTCAGTCAAAGAAATACATGGATGGAGGGCCAGTATGGCAACGACACAGTAGGTTGAACGAACGTTCCATCAGGGGAGCTAGTATTAGGCAGTGTTAAGATAAAATAGTCACCAATTACATGTATGGATTAATCACTGCATGATTTTCACACACACACTACACACCAATTTGCCTAATCACAGCAAACAATGGTGACAAACACACACTAAACCACATGCAAGATGGCTACCCTAAGGGCTCAGCCCCCCTTAGAGGAGCAAACCCACCATAAATAAATATATCCTATATCAACAGTGAATTAAAGTCTACCATAATTTAACAGGCTGGGGAAAAGTGGTTGGCTCCTTTAACGGTGCATTTGCCTGCAGCTAAAAAGAACAGAAGCACATTAATATACAAAAGAAAACTTCACACAAACAAAACACAGCTTACAAAAACACACAATATACAAATATACCTTGCAAGCCTGGAACAGATGGCCTCTCCCAGTTGGAGGTATGCAGGTGACTGGAATCTACGCAGACAACCAACTATGTTGAACTGAGAGAGACTCAACATGTCTTATGCTTGTGCATACCTTGATCTTGGCTGATGTGCCTCAGCAATCACTCCAATTTAGTCCCTCACACATACAAATTACATTTTAACCCGTATTTATTAAATATTTAATGAAATGAGCACAATAAATATATCATTGTCCTACAAGTAACTTTTAAGACTTCAAAATCATGCTATTAAACATTTTAAAAGAAGGGATCCTACCAAACAAAGGCTGGTCTCAGCTGCTCTCTCAGGTGTGTCAATGCTTCCCACTCCCTTTTATAGACTCTGCCCCTTCCTGATCCACTTCCTGTTTCCTCCACAATTAGATATCATTTTATTGTCCATTCACACGGAATTTGTCTTGCATTCACCATCAAACTCTCAGTCATACAAGCTCTCATAAAAATAGAAATATATACAGTGTAAAACACATGTTGGACATATAACATCACGGCATTAAACACAACAGCATAAAAATACAGTTTCCTAAAAGGAACAATTGTAATGAATTCTAAACCACTCTAATCCTCTTTTAGAGTGCAGGCGTGAGTTGAAGTGGTTTCAGACAACTGGTGAGACTAGAAAGGATGACCCCCGGGTCAACGTGTGGAGGATGTTCTGATCCTCTTCAACTGTGAAAAGAGCCCTGAGCATACACAGATCATACTGGAGGGATTACAACTCTCAGAAGGGCCCGGAGCATTTCAGGATTCCTCAGGTGTTGGAAAAACACATTCTCTGTTTTCACTCAGAGTGTAACCCTCCTCACCTGGTGAGAGCAGCAGTTTCCATGTTCCTTATTATGGTACTTGCACTTGTGAGTTTTAGTCAGATTTCATAGCTGTATGAGTTCTGATTGTGTCTACAGTCTACAGTTAGACACCAAAGAATAGCAGAGACCGGATTCATGCAGTTTTATTAACGTGTCATGCTCTACGAGCTTAGAAGACACTATAAATGTGTCAGAGTCTGACTCGTATGCAGTTTCAAACAATAACAAAAGTGAGGAAACAACTCAAAAGACCTCTCAAACAATCAAATCTTAAGCTCCTTATCGTCAGCAACAAAATCCACGAATCACTTTAAAAACGTGTACTAGTACTGGAGAAATCAAAGTAAATAGTAATTAAATTCCACCTTGCACCTTCAAAGGTAAGACAACTTAAATACATCAAAAGTAGACAACCATTCCATGCAGCTTTTCAAACATAGAATGTGAATAATGTTATTAAATATTTCTAGCTTTTATTTTGTTATGTATTTTTGTGTTGAAAGAGTACACGGAAGTGAAATACTTCTAATAATTACTTGTTATCATCTGTACAACAGCATATTTCATTTTTGAAAATCCCTCAGCCACATCACACAGCTCACACAATTTGTTTTCCTCCAGCTTATTTGCAGCTCTCAACTGTGCAACTGAAGATCTTGAGCTTCTACACTCTTAGAAATAAGGGTTCCAATAGGGTTCTTTTACAATGGCTGAGGTTCTACCTGGAACCATTTGCTTCTGAAAAACCCTTTCCCGAAGAAAGGGTTTTTCAAGGGTTCTTGGTAACACTAATGGTTCCAGTAAGAACCATTTTGATCGAGAGAACCCTTTAAAACCCCTTTCCTCCATAAAAGGTTTTAAAAGGGTTCTTGGTAACGCTAAGGGTTCCAGTAAGAACTATTTTGATCCAGAGAACCGTTTTTGGAAGAAAGAGTTCTTCAGGGATTGTTGGAAGCATGGGTATAAGATCCTGTGTCACCAGGGACATACTTACTTACCAATCATGGTGCAAAATACAATTCCTTGTGACTACTGATACAAATACTTTTCATATGCATTTTTTTGTTTATTTTTTTTTTCTTCTTCTCCAGATCCTGTTGATCAAACTGCAACATAATTGCCGATCTTGGGATTTGAAGACCTGCCACCCAGTCTAAAGTCACTGGCAGTAGTGACTGAGCTAACCTGCTAGCTGGGTGGAGTCATCAGGTCCACCATACTAGTCTATTACCTTACACATTCTGATCAGACATACAAATAATGGCAGTCCTGAAACTGAAATTTTCTGTTACCAATTTATTTTCACAACCATTAATTATAAGAATGCAAGACCTTCATCAGCGAATCTTGTTGACCCAGGCAAAGATTAGCTGTGACTGGGATTTTAACCCACACCCTCCAAATCTAAAGTCTGTACCATTACCCACTGAGCTATCCAGGAGAACGTGTAGAGCAGGGACTCCTCTGACTCGCCACACTCACTCGCACAGCCAGGTTGACAGCTCCTTCATGTCAGTGGTCAGACAGAGGGAGCTGATGTGTCTGTTTCGCTCTGTCTGTATAATGTGTGACTTCTGCTTTTAGGGCACAGGTTCAATTCCCATGTTGACAGATATCATACCTTGCTAATTGCGCTTCCAGACAATTAGCTCTGTTGGCTAGGAGCTGGTTCTTGATGCCAGACAATGTGGGTTCAAGCCCCAGCAAGGGTGATAATGGTAATACATCAAAATGCCTTCTAGTCTTTGTGAAACAAATGTACAAAACTTTAGAGTCATGGTAGATGATGTTTGACAAAAATCATTTTTATCCCAAAAACAGATTTTTTTTTTACAGTGGTTTCAAATCTGCCTGCGCGACAGTGAATGGCTTACTCAATTTGTGAAGCCACAGTTGAGTTGCCATTTGCCAATTAGCTCAGTGTGATAGACAATGGTCTTTGGTTCCAGAAATTGTGGATTTCAGCCTCAACTGGTGCAAAATGTGCAACATTACAATGTCAACTGTCTTGCCTTCCTATTCTCCTGTTTGTTGCTCAGAATTGCCTAAAGTTGCCAAAAATAGTCTGGACCCGACCCATTGGTGCGCAGCAGTTATAATTGTGTTTATTTTTTAAAGTTTAGTTACACTACTCCCTTCTTCAGGAGGAAATTGACTCAGGGCAAAGAAGCAGCCAGGGGAATTGAACCCTGGGTCCCTACAGCAAGGATATAACCCCGCTTTCTGGGGCATCTAAGTGAGCTATACTACTCACTGGACAAAGGCTTTTGAAAGTTTGTTACAAGTCACGTGATCTAGAGATACAGTTTGAAGTTGTGAGTTCAAGGCCTGGTTGATGCAGAGTGACCATGTTAATGCCTACTGAGGTGATGTGTGGATTAGTGACAGACAATTTGAAAAATATTAAACACTTATTTTACAGACAATTATACTCATGTATTTGTCTCCTCCTCATACTTTTCCATGATGGGCCTCATCCCATGGCTGCTGTACCCTGCTGACTGGCTTAGTTAAGTTGTGAAGCTGCACAAAAGTTCAGTGATAAAGAAAGGTCTTTGATGTCAGAGGCCAAGCCTTAACTGATGAAAAAATCATATTGTAAAGGCAGGAACACACCGGCCCAACCGTTGGACGTCTGAAGCGTTTGGAGAGGCTCGGACGAGGTCGGGAACACATATGTTTGGTGTGTACAGCTGCGTCAGAAGCTTTCGGAGCCGCGCGGACGTTGTCTGATCAGACTGAGCATGCGAAGTCTGAGGAGGTGGGCTGTTGGACGTCTGAGCCATTGGATACTCTGATTGGCGGTGTGCTAGCGAATCAGAGTATCCAATGGCGGTGTGTGGACGGGGCGGAAGTGACGATGGTAAACTCCGTATTACTCGTTCCCTACTGAGACGACGTCTTCGTAAAATAATGAGCCCGAGAGCACACAACGCGAGTGTCACCCTAGCCAGAGTCATCTTTCCAGAAATGCCAAGTATTTAGTCCACAAAGGTCTTCTCGAGTCGAACGAATACTGAACCAAGACTTTGTGTGCATTGTTTTTATCTGCACTCCGTTCCGTCATTTCCTGTTTTCCTGTTTTGGAGTACTGGCACGAGACTAGCGCCACCCGCTGTTAAGGAGGCTTATTGCATCTCGCGCAAGCGCAGAACGTACACGCTGCTGTGGTGTCGGAAGCACGTCGAAGCGGTGTGTACAACGCAACTTTTCTGCCGAACGGGTCAGACGAGACGCAACAGAGTGGGCGGAGAATGGTCGGATAAGGCAGTTGAACGTCTGGGCGGTGTGTAGGGGCCTTTAGTGGAACTCCCTGTGTGGGTTCTAGATAAAACCCTTGAAAAACGAAAGGGTTCTTAGTGGAACTCCCTGTGTAGGTTCTAGACATAACCCTTGAAAAATGAAAGGGTTCTTAGTGGAACTCTCTTTGTGGGTTCTTGATAAAACCCTTGAAAAAGGAAAGGGTTCTTAGTGGAACTCCCTGTGTGGGTTCTAGACGTAACCCTTGAAAAATGAAAGGGTTCTTAGTGGAACTCCCTGTTTGGGTTCTAGATGAAACCCTTGAAATATGAAAGGGTTCTTAGTGGAACTCCCTGCGTGGGTTCTAGATGAAACCCTTGAAATATGAAAGGGTTCTTAGTGGAACTCCCTGCGTGGGTTCTTTGTAGAACCTCTAATGAGGGGTTCTGGGTGGAACTCCCTGTTTGGGTCCTAGATGAAACCCTTGGAAAATGAAAGGGTTCTTGGTGGAACCCCCAGTATGGGTTCTTTGTAGAACCTCTCATGGGGGGTTCTGGGTGGAACCTTACACACACAGTTCTAGGTATAACCCTTTATGTGGGGTTCTCGGTAGAACCTTACAAAATGGTTCCAGGTGGAACCTTTATAAAAGGTTCTACCTGGAGATAAAAAGGGTTCTCCTATGAGGACAAGCCGAAGAAGCTTATATGGTTCTACTTAGCACTTTTATTTCTAAGAGTGTAGATAAACGAGAACGCCTGTAACGTTCATTCAGGGACTTTTGTTTTATGTATTCATGTCCTTAATTTTAGCTTTGACAAATATCTTATCTTCTAAATTCAATAATATTTTAATAATGTTCCATTACAACAAACATTATTCCTGTTGATATACAGCATTACAACCTCCTCAGAAACTGAGTTAAACAATTTACCCTGTGAACTGTGTGATTTACTCCAAATTAAATTATTTGTTCTATCCTCTGCCGTTTTTGTTAGATGGCTCCACAGTTTAAATATTTCACACTGAAGAGATTTATTTCTAGAAAAATGTACAAAAATCATTCTCATATCCATTTAATCTTAACATATACTACATTTAATGAAGTATGCTTTTATGGGGGCCACATAAAAGATCATATAAAAGATGTATGTACATTATGTGGAAATGAGATGTAGTCACAACCCGTGTGAACCCAAAGTTCGGACAGGAGCTTCATTATACCACTAGGAGGCACTGTTGTTCCCATCAGACTGGGAAGACAGGAGCGATGTGGATGAGGTGTGAGTGACAGACAGATTCAGACAAATAAATAAGGAGGAGAGCTCTCTCTCTCACACACTCTCTCCCACTCAGAGAACCCACGCTTACACGGGGAGAACATGCAAACTCCACACATAAGGAACCTGAACCCAAACTGGGAATCAAACCCAGAACCCTCTCGCTGCGAGGTGACAGTGCTAAACCACTGTGCAGCAAGAAAACAAACAAACAATAATCAATAAAACTTGGTATGTCTTTTGCCGCAAAACAATATACTTTTTCCATTTGAATTGGGTAGTTAAATAGGGAAACATTATGCAGACACTCAACACATCTGTTCCAAGTTAAGAGGACTCAGTGGCCAGTAGGATCAGTGGTCCAAAACGACCACACCTCCTCAAGGACAGCTAAACAGTCACACATGCTGCATCTTCAGTTTTCTGGAAGCAGAGATACTGTATGGTGCCGAAGAGGAAAACAAATGACTGTTGAGTGGAGTCTGGCTGAGACGAAGTAATCTGCACAATGCATTTCCATATCCACTCATTTCAGGGTGCACGTTTAACAGAAACGGCCTGCACCTGCATAGAAAGAGACTAAATAATCCTGATTTATGTGGCAGGAAACATGTGCTCTCAACATGTTACCCAATTTGTGACAAAATAGAGTCAAGATAAATGCCACTGCACTCTTCAAAGGCAGATGTGCGCCGTACCAGAGAACTTAGCTGGAAATCTGTAAAATATAATTTCAGTAAAGATGGACTGAACTGTGAAGGAAGCCGGTGACTTTTCTTGTAGTCCCTGTGGATTTACATCACACAGCGTTTGAGATTCTGGAAGACGACTTTAATGAACAGCAGCCGTTTGTCCTGTAGGAGACATGAGCAGAATCTAATAGCAAGAAATAGTTTGATTGTTTCAGTCTGGTCAAAAATGACTGCACAGTGCAAAACTAAGTGACATTTAAAAAGTGAAAAGGTGGCACTATCTGTCAATCTGTCACTGAAAACCATTAACTGTTTACAGAAAATATACATGGAAAGGCAGAACTGGTCTGAGGCCAGCTTTCCTCAAAGATTCCAGTTAAGGTGGGTAAACTATGACCTCTGCTGGTCACAAAAAACAACAACAACCGGTGTAAAACAGGATTACACTAATGCTTCAAAGACCCTTTGCATTATAAGTGCATTGCTGTGCTACACGTGTACAATGGAGAAGGATCTGAATATTTATTGTCATTCTCGAACATGTTGTCAGGAAAAGGGAAGAACAACTCAGAAGGTCCAAAGGGCAGCAATGCCCTGAATAATAATAATAATAATAATAATAATAATAATAATAATAATAATAATAATAATAATAATAATAACAACACATTATTTATAGGTGCCTTTCACAGCCCTCAAGGACACTGATAGTGATACATACATACATACATACATACATACATACATACATACATACATCTATGATGATGATAGTAGCAGTAGTTGGTTGACATGTTATTATGACATGAATGAATGCATCAAGTTCATTGGAAGTTGCTTCATATCAATTATAATTGATTTTAATTGATGGAAAATCCATCTACTCATTCGATGTAACGTTAGTCAAAAAGAAGTAGTCCAAAATCAAAGTGTTACAATTAACATCGCTGTGCAAATGAAGGTCTAAAGGACCGTATGCACCTTATCTGATCCAGTCGATTGAGTGAAACATTTTCTTGAGAATGGGCTCAGTGAAAAGACAGACTTGCACACAGCAAACATAAGTACAGGCATCTTTGATTTCATTTTGTGCCAAAGTAATAATAGATAATAAATAGATTAACTAAAAAGGAGACAAAGTAGTCCAGTTTGATTCTCTGGCACAATGCCAGTTGGACATTATTATTGTTTTAAAGGTGCTATTGAAAACATTGGTAACATCCAGCCACTAGATGTCGCCCTCGCACCCCCCCTTCCATTGCATTCAAGTCACAACACAGCTGTTGCTCGAAGCGCATGCGCCCTCAATGGGTTGCCAGTGTTCGTGTTAGCTAAAAGCTAGCTTTAACGATATCTTAACGGTCAAGAAGAAAAGTAGCCACCTCGGCTTTTCAGCCCTTGGAACTCCTTCAGCTGACTCCGACGATCAAACCCTGAACCAACGTTCACTCTGGTCTTGCTCCTCTTTTTGTCACTTAGCACTTGGGACTGGTACCGAAATGCTGTCCACTTACAGTCAAACTCCATTTTTTCCGTTAGTTTTTTTCCACACTAACTGGCAACCCCAAAGACTCTTTGGGTGCAGTCGAATAGTCAAAAAATAAGGTCCTAACTCCTATTCCTATCTCCTATTCCTTGACCTCTGGGGAAAACGTCACGGGGTTAAGGAAAGGCGATAGGAGAACTCAAAAGGACTTAGGAATAGTCGACCGCGGTGCTCAGAGAATCCGACCGGACTTTCACTAAGCTACGTCATTATAACGCGGCCGCTGATGATTGACAGCTGATGATCAGCGCCAGCGATTGACGTGCGTCTGCACTGGAGAAACTACAAAAATGGACTACAAAAAGCGCATCGTCCACTTCTCCACATGTTGGTTTTATCAACAGCTGGTTCACTGACCGGCTTCAGGTCCAGCAGCTCCTCCTTTCTGTTTGACCGGTTGCTTTATTTACTTTTCATTTGTGGTTTTAGTTTCGTTTTTGTCAAACATTTGTAACATGATTGAAATTAAAAAAAAAACATTCAATTATTATCACTGTCCACACACATTTATCATCACTATTCCAATGACTATATGTCTGCATGAAAGTAACTGTTAAATATGTAAATAGGCATATTGTTTGTTTTCATGAACGGCCGAGGTGTGCGGCACTTTAAATGTTGCTCTCGCAAAGAATTGTGGGTCGGTGTAATCTCCTTTCCTATCGCATAGGAAGGTCCGTTGCATCCTATGCTAAAGGAGCTCTGAAAGGAAGCATTGGAGCTCCTTTCCTATGCATTTAGAGAATTCGAACAGCTCTTATCATGGCGGCCATTTGTTTACTTCCGGGTCACTTCTTCAGTTAGGAACCTTCCTAAGCAAAAAAGACTATTCGACTGCACCCTTTGCCCCTGACAATGCAGAGATACCATGTGATACCAACGTTGTTATTCTATTGGCTTACAAGAAGCCACAGCCACACGTCACACATCTACACAGAGGTAAACAAAACATCAATTACGGACCGACAATTTTTAAAAAAAGATTAATTCACCATAAAACATGTATTTCATGAGAAGTGATACTTTGATTCTGCACCGTTCTAAAAGCACTGTGGATGTAATATTTTTTTCATTATAATTATTCGTTTTAAATAAAATTGTTATCAATATGACCTTTCCTGTATTTCTATTAAAGAATAATTCTGATGAAATTGACGAACTAATTGTTTGTATCATTTGGCATCAAAGTAAAAACCCCTCAAAAACACCGGAATGAAGGAACAGCTCACACAAAGCTTCTATTTTAATGTATGCTTTATCTATGCAGGGGGACATTATGATTCCTGATTACCTCGTCTAAGATGAGAAGGATGTTCACTAAATGTGTCCCATCTGTGCAACAGTGCAATAAAAAGAATTGTGTCTGAACAAAATGTAAGGTGAAGTGATTTGCTAGGTTTTAAGACTCCAAAGCATATTTGATGATTACAGTGATAATATTGTGAATTGCAATTATTCTGGTGAGGATAATGGTGACATAAATGGTTCATATAATCCTATGCCATGCGTAACTGATCTGTTATGTCTTCTTGGCCGACTTGCTGCCACCAGCCGCTAGTAAGCCTAACTATCATCTGGTGCTTCTGTGACTTCTGACCGAAATACAGTTACAGTTTTAAACACGTGGTTTATGATGTTTAATCTATATTCAAATGTAATTGTTTGGCAATTATGTTTGTTATGTCACTTACGTTACGGATGTAAATTAAAATAGCTCTATGTTAATTTGTTTGCTGTCTCCTGGGTGAATGTCCAGTGTCGTTACTGTGTCACTGACTCAGAGAAATCACTGTGTTAAATACGGGAAACTTATTCAAACCTAAAATGTACAGATTGCAACAGCAGGAAAACCTAGACAGCAAGATTAATTTACTTCCTACCTTCAGAGGCTCTCCGTTGGACCCGAGTTTGTATTTTACTGGATATTCTTTTATGTCAACTATTTCATATTGCAGGTGCAAGTTTCCCTGTCTCCCTCTCTGCAACTTGACAAGCCGGGTCTGTCAACTTGTCATTGCTGCAATGCACTCGATTAGGACCTTGCCAAAAACAATCAGTCATTTTCCTCCCTGCAGTCACAACAACAGATACAAGGAGAATTACGCTCTGTTACCTGCCCGACACAAACAACAAAACGCTGAAAATTACATTTGAATATTTCCATGCTGAGCATTATAGAATGTCACAGCTCTCCAGTTATGAGAAAATTCCTTTGGGAAACAGATTGTATTGACTTTTGCCATGTTGCATTTTTACAAGAGTTAGAAGACATTATTTGCAAAGATGGGTGTTTTTTTATGCAGCATATTGTTGTGGATCCAGACTCCCATTCTGATTTTTGTGACAATACACCGGTGCTCCGAGACAGCCTCAAGGTTGGTGTGAACCCACTTTAAGGTTCAAGCAAAGAGGACCGAAAGTGGTACCAGGTCTATCAAGAGGGATTAATTTTTTAAGGAAGATTAAAGATAGAACTCTTCAGAATCCTGGAGAAGAAAACAGAAAGGAAGCAGCCTTGTAAGAGATACACAGCTCATTGAGATGAACAACTTGATTTTCTCCATGTTCTCTGATTATACTCTCTGGGTGGCAACGCCAGACATATGGGCTTTTCTGCATCAAACATAACAATGCAGAAAACAATCTGCCATGTCTGAAGAAGCACTGATTCTTCCGTAACATTAAGAAGTGTGAGTTAAAGGAACAGTGTGTGTGTCACCAATGGGGCCAAACTCACACACATAACCACCACCGCCACCGGGATAATTGGTCTCCCCACACCCAACCTTGCAGAACTGAACAATAAGGCCAGGCATTGCAACCTCAATAGGACGTCACACACCCTCAACCACCTCCTCACCCTGCTGCAACACTCAGGTGTAGAAGGGCTCGCTTCGGGAGAAGCCTGATCCCTGCAGCCAAACAGGCCTCACTGAACACGCCTCAGTATCAACACAGTCATCAGTGTGGTGTTGTTTGTTCATGCTATGTTGTTGTGTAGTTCTTCTATTGCGTGTCAACCCTTTGTCAATGTATGATTCAGACGATACAGCACTGTGGAAACAAATGTCCTCCATGTGGGACTATAAAGGTTAAGTCGAAGGATTGAGGGGGAGTTATCAGCAGAAATTGAATATTCATAACTACGTTTTTGTTCATGTCTAATCACCTTAAACTAAGAATAATCTTATTATCATAGAATGAGCCCTTCACATCTACAAAGGGAGCGTCTCCTCTTCATGTTGCACCACCATGTTTCTGCAGTAGCCCAGAAAGAACAAACCAAAAACTGCAGCCTTGCACGCTTTTTAGTTACCTGAAGGCCACTGTAGTTCTCTGACACGCTCGGAAGGGGAGGGGTGGGCTGAGGGGAATTCACTAAATGCTACTATATACTTCCACTTTCCTTTAAGTTAATTGGTTTCATATAACATATTCATTCACACCTCTTGGTTCTTCTATTTAAATAATTCATAATAAATCATAAATAATAAAAAAATAGTTTTTGATTCAATTAATTCATAAAATACAACCTGCACCGTAGCTTAATTCAAAGCACTCAGGGGTTTTGCTGCTACAGCCCTACTTAGTCTCATATGACCAGCTGTCATATGGCCCCATCCCACTCACTCTTCATCTATTGACAGTAATGATGATGTTTTTATAGCAGCTGAGCCCACATCATTTGGAAAATCAAAAGAAATTCAATGTATTATTTATTCAGTATTTCCCACACACTGATACAGTATTCTTTATAAATGTTTGAGGCCAGAAACTTCTGTGTACATGAACAGAAGGCCAACTTCATCTTCAGACAGAATCTGCAGAGAGAACTACTGTTACATCCCCACGAAGAACTAAACATGATGTTGGCTTTCACTGCTCTGGTGTAAACATCACAGCGCCAGCTCATCTTGAATGAACGTTTTGTCTTTGAATTGTGTGGAGGTTTTCTTGCGTTCCTGTTATTGCTTTCTTTGAATCAATATCGTATTTGCAAAAATGCAAAAGAAGACTAAAGCAGTAAATGATGGATGCCTTGAATGGCTGAATCGTGGGAGTACATTTTATTTCCTTTAAATTACATATTTTGCTGTTAACGGCAGAAATAACAGCAGGCCTTTTTAGATATTGCCTGCATTTAGGCATTTTTCTAGTATCAGGAAACTGAAAAGCATCCAAAGAAATAGATAGTGCAGTAATGTCATGTTGTTTTATATGTGAGGACTGTGTCTTGGTGGTGATCCTGGAATGTGCAATGAAATAGTCATGTATTCTGTGTATTACCTGTATATCGCTATTATCTGTGTACACACTATCCTTGGCAGCAGAGCTACATTCATTCCATGAATGGTATAACAGATAGGAGCAGCCTTGGAGACATGCAGTAGTACCGATCGATTTATACATTTCACACTTATTTAACATGAATATGATTAAAAACCCTTTAATGTCATTGCTCTATTCATTTAGTGCCTTTATTTTCAATTATGATGGCCAGGGATAAGGTCATTAAAAGACATGCTGAGGGTTTCTTCAAGAAAATATAAAATGGATTCAATGATTCTTGTTATAGCTTAGCCAGGCAAATACTTCACCTGGCTGTTTTATGTGCATTTCGGAAAACCTGTTGTCCAGGCTCCATCAGTTATTTGATCCAGGACAATAGTTTGAAAGTCTGAAACAGGATGTTTTCCCTTCTACCAGAATGATAATGTCTGACCTTTATTAAGCACTGATACGGTGCTGCAGGTCTGGTTATCCAAGATTAACTGTAGGTTATAATTTATATATATATATATATATATATATATATATATATATATATATATATATATATATATATATATATATATATATATATATATATATATATATATATATATATATATATATATATATATATATTGGTTCCGCCCTCTGAGCTGTCAACAGAGCCAAGACAGCAGTTTAGCCGAATGTTGTTATGCCTGGGAAAATATTTCCTTACAAGAACTGAATTTCCAACTGGAATTTGAGCTAAAAGGAGGATTTTAAAGATGAGGTGAGTTTCACTAATCTTGACAAAAATATTCAGGTACATTTTGTAACTTTTATTGACTATGGACAAATCGTAAACAAACTATCTAAAAAATAAAGCAATTTTGGTAAACATGGTAGAGGTTAATGTAAGCTAGGTGGCCGATGTTGTCGATGGACAATGACTTTGACTAACTCTCCCCTCACAGATTGTTCTGTTTAGCAATCTGCACCAAACATCACAAGAAAACAGTTGCAGCTCACGATGTCATGTATTATCAACTGTGTTTTCTAATTCTAAAGATTTGGTGCTGAGAGTTAACATAACAAATAACAAATGGCCCCATCTTTCATTTCTGCATGTTTCCAACTTGCAAAGGAATCAAACCAAAATGATGCAACCTTGAGTGAAAATCTAGTTAGTGGTCCTGCACAACAAAATAAAGTCAATAAACTCAAAGTGGTTGCTTAGCAACAGATATATCACCCTGGCCTTCCTCCAGCAGCAGATGTTGTTGGAGGATGTTTTTCAACCCATGACAGAAAATCACAAGTTGACGTGATTCAGGTGAGCCCTCTCAAGTCAACAAAATAACACACATTTGCCTCATTCAGAAAGTCATTCGTCAATAGTGGCATATTATTTACATGAGGAACAGGTGAAAATGTGTCATCTTTAGATTTTTGAACTGCAGGGATGATTTGATTGTTAGAGCAAGAAGGTCGGAACCTAAACAGTAATTTCCTCTCATTTGACTTCAAAAAAGTCTAAGTTGAGCCGTGTATGAATTCCATTGCTCTTATTCTTTTCCACCTCCTGTGGTTTCATCTGTTATTCAGATAATCAGACTCTAGAAGCTCGGTCTCTGCTGTCCATATGATGGCGCCATTGCTTCATGTTAGAGTCATCCTTTGTAGTCTGAGCCTCTCAAAGGTGAAACTGTGCAGCACATATGGGAAAAATACCTCAGTATGGTAATGATGCGTGTTTACAAATGCAGGCTTCAATATGTACCCTCACACTGGGGCATGAGCACTTAGGAGTTGATCCTTTGATGTCCCAGAAATAGGCTTGGAAGCAGGTATCATTAGAGTTTTCAAGAGGTAGCGGGAGAGTGTGTTCTCCATCAAAGCACCGCTTTGTAATGGGAACACTGGATGAGAGCTGCGCTGAAGTAGTCCAGCCAGGAGTTTTCACGTTTTAAAGGCAACTACAAAACATGGCACACAGTGTTCGGTGTCAAATCTATAAAGCAGTTCAAGTTTATAAAAAAAAGGATATGTTACATGTTGCGCTCCATCATAATAAATCGTCATCTGCAAATTCAGTATAAGGAACACCTGCTCGCTACGCTGTGTTGCTTATCATTTTAACTTCAATAACCGTAAGATTTAAACTGCCGGTCTGACAAAGCTGCACCTTTAGCAATAATAACACTAACACACAGAAAACAATTGCTCTACAGATAGTGAGATATGAATGGTGTGTTCATGACCATCAGTGGGTGTAAAAACGCAGAATGGCTCCTTCAAGTAACATTAAAAGTACCACATTAAGAAAAAGGCACAGTGGCTTACACTGTTTTACAGGTTATACTGGATATAACATCAGTAAAGTAAAATCCTGCAGTTTACCATCAAACTATATGAGACTACAGATAGAAGCAAGATGTGAACGTCTCACTCACAAGAACGTCATGCCAATACAGGATTTTATAAGTATAATTTATCTGCCATAAATGATCATGAAAAGAGGCTCTGCACACCTGTTGGATTTCAAGAACCTTCCCCTCCCTATTCACATCCAGGCCTCCGATCAGTCTGCTTGATAAGAGATACTTCTGCACTCTGAGCAAATAGGGAGGTTACATTCTTGGAATATTAAACATTTTCCACCCATTACTTTTGTGATTCATGCAATTTAAGGCACAAAAAAACAACTTCACATTTTGATCTCCTTGCAGACTCATTTTGGTTTGCTTTCTAACCTCCATGTGCGCTCAGAATTTATAAACCATTTACTTTTAGAGAATGCAAACACTTTTGCAAATAAACATTCAGCATTTAAAATTTCAATCATGTAAATGTACTTAAAATACAAAGTTAAAGAACTAAATGCGTGTCCCCTGTGATTGTTATACTATTAAATATTATACCATGAGATTATTGTTACTCATAAATTCATGCAAAAGCAGTACTGTTGTGGTTGGGTGAGGTGAAGTTAACCTTGAGCTATTTTGTGAACGACTGCAACTATGATTATTTTCATTATGGATTATTATTTTCTCCATTAATCGATTCATTGTTTTTAATGGTTTTTAAAAATTCAGAAAATAGGGAAAAATGCCGCCACAAGTCCTAAGTGACAGCCTTTCATTGCTTGTTTTAACAAGTTACAAGTACAGTCCTGAGTAAATGTACTTAGTTACATTCTACCACTCTAGTTAAGTAGTTCAGATTAGCACCATCTCAACCAGCTAGAATATTATAATGTTGCTGCTTGTATGTTAATGCTACACTCAGCATAATACTACTAATACTAATACTCAGAAGGCATTCTCGTTAAGTACATTATACTAATTACACTTAAAATAATGAAAGACTTTTACTTGTAGTGGAGCATTTTATAATGTGAACTGTTCATTTTACTTTGGTAAAGGATCTGAATACTTCCTCCACCACCTCTTATTCACTTTGGGTTCAAATGTCCAGACACAACAAGTTTCACTATAGTTTACACCTAAAACCTGAACAATACAACTTATCAATAAGGACATGTTTATTATACAAAATGAATATGATAACATTTCTAAAGACAATCACATGAGTGAAATATGTTTTAGAAAAATTTGCTAGAACTGGAACTTATTTGCTGCGTTTTAATTTTTTGTGTATGTGACCAATCCAATGCTGTATAAGATACCCCAGAAACATTTTCACTATTACAGCCCTTACAGAACATGAGATGAAAAAGTATGACAAGGTAAAGTCTGTAAAGTTTTCTCTGCCTGTGTGGGCCGGCCTAATTAGGCTTATAAATCTGGTTAAAATCTATGCAGTAGCGGCTTGTTCCACTCAGACGGTGACTTGACAGATTCCAGTTTTTAGCCCAAATCACCAGGGGCATCTTGCAGAACATAATCCTTAATGCTCCAATTCATCAAGACCCAGCACTGTAACAACGACACAATGAAGAAAAAAAAATACAGCGGAGAGAGTGCAAACTTTCAGGTTGTTAAAACTCTGAGCTTATCCATTTGGCATCAAGGCCCTTTTGCTCTGCACTCACATTAGTCCAATCCCTTATCGCTCTCACGGTCCAGACACACTCAGATCTGGGCAGCGGAGGGAACATTGAGTTTTATATAAATCAATACTATGTCCCCAACACTTTGCTGCTCCCGGCACCCCGGGGAAGATTATAAAACGCTTGGCCAGATCATCTCTCCTCCATCATTTCTTTCTGAGGTGGGATTTCTTTTTTCTCCATTGGGCACAAATAAGACAACAATACAGAGTTCTGCGGAGTAATTTGGCGTCAGCTCCATTTTCATTACAGTCTATTTTCACCTCATGTCATGCAGCTTTGACTGTTCTGGTTGGACATTTTAACAACATTGTTGATGAGATTAAGAGAATCTGGAAGAAAACAAAAGGAAACCAGGCTCAAGGTTCACTGTGGTATATATACACTTTATATATATATTTAAAAGTAATGACTAGTTGTAACAAAGCAATACGTCTGGCAAAAACGTTGTGAAGCGGTCGCAGTATTCAATAAGAATAACTTGGGTAAGCTGATCGTAAATGCGTTTCTTCAAAGCGGGCATCTTCTCAGACACACTCGCCTGGGAAGTTTTGGTGTTTTCTTGGATTTAAGCTTCAAGTCCCACATTAACAAGGTGATAAAAACATAATTTCTCCACCTTAGAAATAAAACTAAAAAGTACAACAATTTATAAATCAATGTAGCAACCACTTTGAGATCTTCTCAAAGTGGTTGCTACATTGATTTATAAATTGCTTGAAATAAAGGTACGCACCTTTATTTCAAGCTGAATCATTTGCTGTACTGCACTTTTAACTGGCTTCCAGAAAGGAAAAAAACACTTCTGCCTAATAAAAAACACTGCAGTTCAGCTATTAGCCAGAACCAAGAGGAGAGAGCACATTACTTCCATTTTAGTTGCTATGCATTGGCTTCCCATAACATTTCAAATAGTTTCAAGGTCCTCCTCCTTATATGCAGAGCCCTCAATGTTAACCACTTGCCTTCAAGAACACTGTGATCATCTGCTGCTGGATTATTGGCCGTTTCCAAGCAACAGCCAAAGAAGATCATGGATGCAGCCTTTTTACGCCCCAAATCTATGGAACACACAAGATATAGATATCTAGGAAGCCAAATATTTTTAAAGAATCTAAAAAAAATGTATCTCTTGAGTTTAACCTTTAACAAGCTATGACTTTCCTGATACAACTTTTTTTTTTTTGCACTTTGCTTCACATATTCTTCTGCACAGATTGTATTTGATTTCATGCATGTGTGCACTCTATTTTTGAAATATACTATTATCATCAATTAGTTGGTTTCGTTTGCCATCTTATGGCATTCATTTTATGTATTCTATTTTGATCGTTTTTAAAAGTAAATAATGAAGTGCAATCTTCTCCTCACAGGTCTACACTTAGACCGCGGTTGCTCCAGCTTTTATGTCAAAGAATAAGCTGACATGGTGTTATTGAAATCTTTGTTGGAAATGTTATTCACAAGACTCGAGGCTAACAAGTAGTAGGCTTAGAAAGCCTTTCAATTCGACAGGTATTCAGACTTTGGGGAGATGGGAACAGGTTGGATTAGATGGGATAGTCTGTTGCCTAAGCAACTGCTACACTCCACTGTGTTCGAAGAGGTTGCTTTATCTGTGAGGATTACACTGGGTTCGGGAAGAAAAAAAGAAAAAAAAAGAAGCTGTTTGCCTGAAGTCAAACAGTTCAGCTCCCAGGCCAAAAGCTGTGTCAGTGCAGGGCTAAATCCTCACTTGGTTTAAACAACAAACAAAAGAACGGAATCTGTCAACAAGGTGCAAAAACAAAGTCAAGTGAATCAAAGAAAGGGTGACAAGGAAGAGAAGGAAAGATAAGAAGCGTAAAATGAGGGTGATGTATGCTAAGTCCAAAATTATCCTGAAACAGCGGCACTGCGTACCTAAGCTCTCAGGTGAAAAGCAGCTGGATTAGATTTTTTTTTTTTTTTAGCTGACAAGTGGAAACGGTAAAGCCACGTGGGATGTGTCACAATCCCCAAGAGCTCCTCTAGCTTTTTCCCCCAGCGGTGACACTTGTTAAAATTATTTATTTACATCTTTGTTTCATCGTGTGATCTTCATGGCAGCAGCTGTGGCCTGTGTTGTGGTGGTGATTAGGAATTTCCATAAGGAGATTATGGAAGTTGTGCGATGTCAGAGGGATAGAAATACAACACAATGACCTTCAATCAGAAAATATAATAAAAACAACCCTGTTTATGTTATGCTCCACCTGGTCTGTAGGAAGGCTGAGCTCTACTAGAGTAAACACTGCAGACACTGATGCACACAAGATGTGTTGACGACAGGGTGGATCTCTGCTAATGAGGAGAAGTCAGAATTGGACTGGTATGGTCCTTTAAATTCAAGACTGAGGGGCTGCCCCCTCCGGGTTGGGAGTGAGTCTCTGCCGCAAGCAGGGAAGTTCAAGTATCTCAGGGTCTTGTTCCCGAGTGAGGGTAAAATGGATTGTGAGATGGACATGTGGTCTGACGTGGCAGCAGGCGTTGTACCGGACCATTGTGGTGAAGAGGGAGCTGACAAGGAAGCCAAAGCTCTCGATCTACCAGTTTGTATGTAGTCCCACCCTCACCTATGGTCATGAGATTTGGGTAGTGACCAAAAGAATGAGGTTGCGGATACAAGTGGCTGAAATGAGCTTCCTCCGTAGGGTGGCGGGGCTCAGCCTTATAAAAAGGAGGAGGAGGTCAGACATCCAAACTCGGGACTATATAGCCGATCTAGCCTGGAAATGCCTCGGGGTCCTCCAGAAGGAGCTGGAAGGTGTTGCTTTGTAGAGGGATGTCTGGAATACCCTCCTAGGTCTGCCGGCCCTGAGAGCTGGATAAGCGGAGGAGAATGGATGGACACATCAACTGTCACTACTCAAAGAAACGTGTATGCTCTCTGCAACACAGAGTCAGATTGTAGAAAGATCAAAGATTGTAAATGACTAACAGCACTGAGTGCATTTGTGGTCTCGACAACCACAACAGAGTAATACATCTTCCATCTAGCGGTTCACAGGACGCCAATTTCACATAATCATGTTACACTTTCATTCATGTCAATTATTTAAAAGATGAGCTCATCAGAGGTATCTCTAATATAGAAGGATGTTGCCTCGATGGTGACCTTTTCCTAAATACTGTTATCTGGTGTTTGGATTTCAAACCGTCGATTGAGACGCACATGAACTGTCTTTTATTTGTGAGTCTTTTGTTTTTGCGTTCTTTTTTGCGACAGTTTGTGTCTTCAGAAATGTTTACATATTAGATTGCTATTAACTGTTATTGAGTGATTCTCTATGCCCAGATAATCATTCCTAGAGATACAGTAAAAACACTCCCTTGTTTCTCATCTTTTACTGCATTTACTCCATACTTTAACTATATTTTTATGATGCAACATAGAACATGTGAATCAGCGGTTGTTTAAAATACTGTGCAGGGTGATGAAATATGAACTGTCACAGTTTATTTCAGCTTCTACCAATTAGTTTTAATGGTAGCTTGGCACTTCTGTGAGCAAATGCCACCGAAAATGTCTCGGTTGTTTCAGCGCTCTTGTGAGATCGGGGACAGCAGCGTGGAGCTGTCGTGTGGGATGAAGACTTCCCTACATCTGGCGAACCTTCTGCTGTAAAACAGAAAGTCTTTCTCTGGTATGATTTGGCTCATCAAGCCTCAATTAAAAGTCTTAGTCGACTAAGCTTGTGATGGAAATGGACACATTTTGCACACAAACCACTACTACAAACATGTAATGGTAGCTAGAAATACAGCTGAGCGAAACGGATTAGTTTACACAGAGGTGATCTCAACATAGAGAGTGATTTGTGCTTTTGTGTTTGTGCGGCTGGTGTCATGTACTGTGTGTGTGTGTGTGTGTGTGTGTGCCCTAAAGCTGTACTGCACAGAGCAGAGAAGAGCTGCTTGACTCCTGCCATGTCTTCACAGTGGAGGCTCACATACTCTCAAGTGTTGTGTGTTGTCCGCTGTGATCGGACTCACTGAACAAACACACCCGTTATGCTAGACCTTCATGTACATGTACACACACACACACACACACACACATCCTCAGAGATCCAATTATTTAGAAATAAAGAAATACAAGCATCCCTAATGTAAATATGAATACAGTGAACGCCCCATTAGTGTTGTGATAGGGTTTCCACTGAGTTGAGCCCTGCTTGCTGTGTGTGTTTAGCTTGGTGTGTTGTGATCCGGCCGCAGCAGCGGGACCTCCATTTACCCCAGGTTCCCAGCATGTCAGTGCATTAACGGCGAAATGCTGAACGCTGTTGGATACAAGGCCATTCGAGACGGTGAGGAGTTATTTCATGAGGCGCGCAGTGGTGAATGTGGGAGGACTTCTTGGAATAAACACACACACACACACTCACTCACACACACACACACACACACACAAAAAAGAACACACCCAAAGAGACTAGATAGAAGTGCAGCTGTGATGTAAGCACACATAAGCAGTGACTGACAAGCACTAATGGCATGTGTTGAGGTATGTGTGCTTTTAACCATGTCCTTCATGAAAAACCAAAGCAATGGGAGAGTGTCAGAGTTCAGCTTTCTCTGGGTTGAGCACTCACTTGCTGCTTGCAGATCTGTTTCAGACTTCAATTTTGATTAGATGTCATGATTTAAGTCTGGATAAAGCAAAAATAACTATGTTCTGAGTTTATCACGCCACAGATAATTGTGTTATTTACCACAACACTCACATTTGAATGATTAAATACATTGGCAAGCAAAGAAAAATTAGGTATCAAAATCGGGGTTGATTATCTCCAATCACATAGGACATTATATACGACATGTCAACCATCTCGCTCTGACATGTCACACCAATTAACAACAAAATAAACAGCACCATATCAAAAAGGTTGCCGACCGCTGGCCTGTGATCTGTGAGGCCAGTTGGGTTTTCTTGCAGATAGTCTTTCATAGACGAAAGTAAGCATTTCAGACAAAAAAATACTACAGTTGCTGAGAAAAGTTGAAAACTTCACAGCTGGATGCACCTTTTGTCTGCATTCCTTTCCTGTCAACTTTGAAGGGCAAACGGTGTGTGTTGATACCAGAGAGAAACACAGGGATTCAAATAAGCAACCGTAGAAAAAACACCACAAGACTTCTCTTGAAAGCCTAAAAGCGGCAGCTGAGCAAAAATAACCACAGACTGAACCAAGGCGCTGTTAAGTGAACTGTTTCTCCATCTCAAAATGAATGAAAGTATGTTTTGGCTTCCACATCTTATTCAAATTGGATCTGATACTTCAAACAAGGGTAACAATACGTTCCCCCCATTAGCCGTATTTCACTAACTGTAGGTCTCCAAACTGGCTTGTTAGACGACTAAGATGCCAATAAAAGTGATGCATCACATTTATTGCACAAAACGAGTGTTTTTTTTCTCAAAGCTTTAGTCAGTTATGCATAATAATTCTCGGTATGGTTAGAGAATCTCTTCATTCAAACACGGGGCTGGTGTGTGACATCATCAACATCTGCATTAACAATGGAATGAAAGCCTTGCGTTTTGACGTTAAAGTGGGATTTTCATCATCTGTCAAGTACGTCTCGAGCCTCGCTCGCTTCTTTGAAATGGATTATCAAGAGAGGCTCCGGCATTTTGTCACAAGGTGGCTGTCATTTTCTGCCAGCTGTTGAGCGCATCCTGCACAGCTGGCCTGCCCCTCGCTCCAACTTCCTCTCCACAGAAGGAGAACAGTGTAATAAGGTGCGTAGCTACACTCCAGGGGACGCCCACTTGCTGCCTTCATGCTATGCATGCTTTCCACACAATAATTGCATTTAATCACAGTTGACCTCCAGGTAAAACTGATGAGATGAAAACTCTCTCTCTTTCCCAAAGACAAATATTGGTAGCTTGAAGAGTGTTGTGTTTTTGCACAAGGAGGCATAGATCAGAGACGGTTTATGATACTGCAGCCTGATGTAAGCGCTGTCCATTCGTCTGCCGAGTGCCTACTGTGAGACCATGTTCAGTCTTGGGATGCAGCTTTGAATCAACAGGCAAAACACAATATCAGTGCATGAAGCAATATGTAGAGGTTACAGTACTGAGTCTTAATCTACAGTAGTAGTATTTCTGATTTTAGATTAGAAACCATGTTTAAGAAAATTGCATTGTTTTTATGTATTTTGTTTGGCATGCTCATCTCTGTAGTCTGGTATCTGCCACTTTGAACTTCGATAATGCTACTATATTGCTTCCATGCTTATGTCAAGGTTCCCCTGGGCCCACACGAGCACACGAGATAGGAGCACATTGGAGTTGGTCAGGAGGAAATTTACTAGAAGAAGACTTCATGGAAGGTTTGGTGTACTCTCTCAAACAAAACGAGTCACAGGTAAACATCCAGACTGTTGCATGGGAAACTGGCTGTTTGTGGTCAACACACACAATTTACAAAGTACCAAGAGGTCAGAGCAGCTGGAGGACTAAATTCATGTTGTACCTGAACACAGCTTGCTCAGTGGGATGGAGCTTTATCTTGGACTGAGACTATTTGTCCAAGTAAAAAACAATCCATGGCAAATATCTGAGTCACAGTTTACTGTCTCTGGAGAAATAAAATTCCAGGTATTACGTTTGTCTCTCCTCTTTTGCACTGAAACTGGGATGTTTCTGCCGATAATCAAGCGTTATCATATGACTTTGTTCCAACATTCATAGCAAACTACAGAATAATACACTGGATCAATTCACTTCTTGATTACAAATTTCTCCCGGGAACTGTGCTCAATATATATTGTTAAATTGATTGTTAACGTCACGCCAGTGTTGCTTATATGCCAGGGGTAGAAAGAGAAATGAAACTCTGGAGAGATGAAGTGAAAGAGAGGGAGAGGAGCTGAGGACATAAAAGAAAAACAGCATAAGAAGGAAGGAGAGAGAGAGCTATTCCGATGTGTGAAGTGGCTGAGTGCGATGGCAATCTATTTGCTACCCTGGCGATGACAGGAGTGGGCGGGCGTTCGATATCATAACAGCACAGAGGTGGAGCGGCAAATCCACCTTTTGTCTGTCCCTGCCATCCATCCACCTATCTGTTTGTCCGTCCGTCTGTACATGAGGAGGGAGGAATTGTGGGTTCTGAGGCAGTGGAGTAATGGCCGTCATTCAGGAGGAAAGAAAGGATGCGATGTGTGGAAGAGAGCTGTGGTGATGGATGACTGCATCCAGGAAAAGGGACCAGAAAGGTGGGGCAAAATGGAGGCCATTATTAGTGTGTGTGTTCTTGTACATGCAGAACTGCATAAAGAACGTGGTGCTAACATGTGATCTGTGGCATCTTATATCAGGCCTTTCACATTTGGTTAATATTGTATTGTATTGTATTGTATCTTGATTTTGATTGTAAGCACATCTCAATGTTTAAATAAGACGTTGGACTCATCAAACCTATATTTTGCATCAATTTCAAAGTCTTACATACATTACAATGGAAAGTTTGGACAGCTACAAAAGGTTGATTAGTGTGAGATGGCAGAGATGACTCTGTGCCCCATGTCAATGTCCATGTCGATTTTTTTTTCGGACCAAATGGTCACAGTTTTACAAAGTTTAAAATACTTGGTTAATGAACAAATCAAAACACGCTACAATACTAAGTAGGTTTAGTAAAAACGTTAGGCCTTAAATGATTATGAAAACGCAACAAAACAAAGATGCAACAGAAGTACTTTGGTCACACAGAAGATGAACAGCAGTCTCCTAGGTGAAAGTCCTGTGTATTCTGACCCATCCAACACCTCCTCCCTGTGTTGATTTCCACAGACTCGTTTGAATAATCTAATCTGACTAATCTGTGATACGTTAAGATACGTTATGATTTCCCTGAAAACGTCATTCACAATTAAGTTCAGTTGTGTGGGAACGTATTTGTTTGAATGTCAATATGTCATCTGTCCAGAGGATTGGTTTTGCTGCATTTTACATTCTTGCTGATGCTAATTTAAAACAAATCCACTACAGGAAAGCACTATTGCTTTTGTTTTGTCTATTTTTCTTGTCTAGCAAATGAGATACAACTGCATTTCATTGTGCAGCCCCGTGCTACAAAATGTCAATAAATTATTCTTGAATCCTTGAGAAAGGCAGAGGCACTTTTTAAAAATAGATTTCACAATGTCATGATTTTGCTATTGTTATCTATTAAGTCATTAACAGATAGTTTTATTTTATTGGTGTTATTGTGCAATTTGCATAATTGGCATACATTGTTGCTCTTGGTTCATGAATTAAGTCAATTATGTTACTGTTGTTTTACACTTTTCAACCTAAAGTTACAAAATAAAATAAGTCGCTTTACAAAATCTCTGGACCATTTACCACTATGTATGACTTTTAATTATTATATAATTTCCTTTATCCATTTATCAGGCCAAAAATATATCCTAATCATAATTATCAAAAGCTTTTTTGAGCTCTGCAATGGATATTGTACCAGATTCTTGTTTCCTATCATGAAATTACTTGTGTTATCATTTATAATTCTTCCTTCCATGAATCCTAAGTGATCCTGGGTAATACCTTTATACAATTAGACATTTGCCTGGGATTTGTTTTCTGGTGTATTCCCTCTCCTTGTTGGAAGTGCATATGTTGTTATCCTTTTCCCATCTATTGTATGTGTGGCTGAGACTGAGCCTCAGGTTAAATGGCAGCTCATCAAAGTGAGTGACAAGCAGGGAAGCAGACAAATAAGGGCTTCCCTCAACCTACACACACTCCCATCCACCACCATCCACTCACACATACACGCACGCACACACGCGCGCACGATGCGCGCACGATGCACGCACGATGCACGCACGATGCACGCACGATGCACGCACACGGCATACTATGTGAATTGTATTGCATTTATCATTTCAATTGGACAAGCTGTCTGTTATTGACTTGACAGATGTTTGTCATTTGGATGAGTGAAATGATTACTCTGTGTTACTCTGTAATTGGGGGTCAAACTTTTTTACCCATTCATATTCCTCAGCTTCTCACATCAGCTCACGACAACAACCTTTTTTGGGCTGTGGCTGACTAAAACATATACAATCCATTCTTCTTATGTTGTCAAACTGTCCAGCGTGTGTGGACTATTTACAGTTACCAGAGGTGGTTATTTAGAGAAACAGCAGTAGCCTTTGCGGCCAGTCTGTAAAAGTAGCTCTATAGTGAGGAGATGGTTGCAGCATTGTGATGGTTTGCATGAAAATAAACACTCACTTGCGTTTTTTTCATTACACTAATTGGAATCTTTTAAGGGACTAACATTTGAATAACTCCAAAAATGGTGCAACATCTGTTGTTTCAGTGTGACAGGTAAATATTTAATCATTACTTGATGTTTTTATGCTTCTCAGATCTCGTTTCCTGGTTGTAGGTCGTGAACATTAATTAGGCTCCCACTAAAAACTCTAATGTCCCTGCAGCTTATACAAGCTAGTTATAGTTGAGTTGAATCTATTTTGCAGTAAATCAATGACTTGAATTTAACGTTTACAGTGTCAAACAGGAAGCCAACTTACTTGGAGTAACAAACCATTGAATATTACTATATATTACTATGTATACTATACATTATTATATTATTAGTGCAGGCTACATTTTCCATTTCATTACAGATATGTTAACTCAAAGCTGCGTTCTTATTTCATACTTGCATTTTCCTAATTATTTATTTCACTTTCCACGACAATCCCCATCGCAACCACATGCCTCCAACTGCAGCAGGCTCGCTAACTGCTAGCATGCTAGCTCACTGCTAGCTAACTGCTACCAGGCTAGTTCTGGTTGGCTACAACAAACAAAGAGTGTTTTATCTCTGTACACAGATGTGTGTGACATGTGGCCCTAGGCAATTGCCTACTTTGCCTACCCGTTGTCACACTCTTGCACTGCAGCTTGTCAGTTAGTACACATTTAGTGATTGTTGTTGCTTGAGCTAACAGGAGCTAACAGGAGCTAACAAGAGCTAACAAGAGCTAGAAGGCCAAGTCTGGAGGCAGTTACTAAGACTGCCAAGGCGTTATGCCTCATTCAAGAGATTTGAAAAAATGTGTTTTTAAATCATCTTTCTGTTAAATATGAACTAAAATGTATTCAATATTGAGCGCACACTCCCTACATTTATGAATATGTCTGGGCTGAATATGAGCAGCAAGATATCATATTTATAAATATATTTTAAAGTATCTCATTAATTAGATCATGTGCCCAGTTCTCAAAAACAAACTTCAGTGAATGTTGATGGAATTTCACTTTAAGTTGATGACTGCAGAAACATATAAATGTACCCAGACTAAATTTAGAAGATCACTTTCAAACATCCTGTTGACTTTCCAATCGTTTATGTGGAAATGTCTGGAACAATATTTTATCAAAAAGGGAAAACAGGAATGTAGGGTTATTTGAAAACGTGCAGAGAAGAAATGTCAGGTGAGAAAGAGCCAGAAGAACTGGGATTATAGATGTCCTGAATGGAAAGGTACAGAGCTCAAACTGGGTGAAGGAGGGCAGAGGAAAACAAAGGCGGTCAGAACTGACAGCAACATACTGTTAGAGAAAGCAGTTGACACATTAACACATACACAAACAGACATATGCCTCTCTGAGCTGAGGAGTACTTTTGTATGTTGGGTCACGCTGCCTGAGAGCTGCAGGTGTTATTTACCCATGCCTGTATAGCCCAGCACTACACCATGAAAAAAGCATTGAGTGGCTGGTTTCAAAGAGTCACGTCTGCTCTTTCAGCATCCAAAAGTGCACTTTGGAGCCTCTGTAATTTCCCATCTCTTCCCTCAGCTAAGGTTGGGTTATATTATGATGAGCAATAGTCTTTCTCCCTCTCCAGCCACCAGTCTTTCATCCTCCCTCCCCATCAGTCTGTCTCCGTCTTCACTGTTTCACATGCTACACTGAACCTTTGTTGCATCAATATCAAGCATAGACTTTAAGGAAGTTCCAATGATGTGTGATAATTCAGCTGTAATCATAACTTTATGCAAAATTTCATCAGATATGTAAATGTGTATTTGCCGCAGACATATTGAGGACGTAATCATTTAAAGGGCCTCCGTTGGTGGTCAGAGATGCGTGGGGGCACATTAACAAGAAAGCATGAACACAGTGTGCCCCCAATTAACATACTGTTACATACGGTAGAAAATAATTTCCATTTGGACCTAATCAAGATCACACGTGACAGGCAGCTCAGATACAAACTGGGCTGTATTTTGGATTTTTCCCCTCTTTTTTCAGTCAAATGTAGATACTTTTATTGACTAAAAATAATGTATTTAGGGTTCATGACCCTTTACCCATGAGCCAACTCATCAGCGGGGGCACATACTCAGCCTTTTCATTACTGATAATAGAGTAAGCACTGTCAATGCTGCTGCACTGTTGGACAATAACTGTGTTTTCTGTGTACTTCAGTCGTAGTTTTGATGACCTGATGGATTGCTTTAACTCTCTCCTGTTGGACAGTTTCAATTATATTGAACCAAATAGATAAAAACAATATCCAGCAAATGTAAAGCCCTGTGGAGGCATTCTGAGATAATTAAAAGGTTCAAAAGAGCAACGTTGAAACAGCCGTGAGGAAAAGGAGAAAAAAAAAACTGCACATGGAGTGGGACATTTTCAAGAAGACCCTAAGGAACTACAACAAAAGCTTGAACATGCCAGAAAATATTTTTTCTCAACTCTTATCAAAACAATAAAAAAAACGATCCAAACGCAATTATTCAAGAATTGATAAACTCACTAGCCTTACCTCTGCTGTTTCCTCTTTAACATCAGGTGCAATATCCCAACAGACTCTTTGTCAAGGCCTGCCCCTAAAATGCTGACTAGCCCATCAAAGATTAGCAACAGTCAGCTCTGACCAGAGTCCGCCATGCTCCAAAGACTCTCATGCAATCGCTTCAGATTGTCTTCTTTTTCAGGGTTGGTTTTGTGGATTTCATACTCACATTATATTGTCTTCTGTCTCAATCAGTGAGTCAGATTCGATTAGATCTAATTGGCAGGTGACCTGCACCCTGAGGGCAACCTTACTGCATCTGGCTCCATCTGGTGTTAAGATCTTAACAAAGTCAGCTTCCATAATTCAAGGTAAACTTTACAGCTTAAAAATAATGGAGGCGACAGTAGCAAGGCTGGGGTAGAGACCTGTCAATCACAAGGTAGCCCCGCCCTAAAGCATGACCTGCTTTATGGTCTATTTGACTCTAAATGGACCATAATTGACTAAATAAATATCACGCTGTATTGAAGAAGACTTGAAACTAGTGACCGAGACCAAAGAGGCTGCATAAAGGCTGCGGCAACACTTTTCTAATATGTTCACTATAATAACTTTACAATGTTCACAATCTACAGCTTGCCCTGCTGCCCTTATGTGGCCAAAAAAGGAAAGAAGAAATAAGAATCAAATAGGTTACAGCTGTAATGAATTTATCAACATTCTCAGAAGCTAAGTTTTATGTTAAAGTTACATCAATTAAACTTCATTAATGACTTGACAATGATGGTTAAAGAACTAGCTAAAAAGAAAAAGCAAATGTGATGCCAGGGAAGGATAAACGCCAGCTAAAGTCATATTGCGAAGTGGAATGCAAAGAGATCACCGGAGGAACATGTAAATGAAAACCTTCAGTGTGTGTGTATGAGACATATGTTAGAAATCAATTGGGTCCAAAGGCAACATTTATATTGTATTTACATAATCTTGTACTTTTTCTGTACTGAGACACCACCAATTACATATTCTTAAGGACATAAACAAAAACAAACTGGTTTTCTTTGTTTATTCCATTGCCGACTTGGTTGAGGACGCATGTCAACAGCAATATTAAAAGGCAGTAAACAACAACAGTAGATTTCTAACACATTATTTGCTTAATTGCTGAGAGTATTTTATCCACCATATTAACATAAGCAATTCCTTGGAAGGATAGTGCTAGCATAGCAGAAAATTGGCCTGGGGGGCTTAGGGGAATTAGAAAGGCAGATTGCATGACATGGTGGAGGGAGAAGTCTAAGCTAGCGGAACCGACATTTGAGGGTTTTTTCCCTCCTAATTATGATCCTTCTGTGCATGTTTTCTAGTCCGCTCTCTTTCCCTCAAAACTCTTTCAAAGCTCATTTCATACACTTGGAATGGATTTGTCATGTGGAAATGAGCCTTCATGTCTGATTATTCATTTATTATATTTTTGTATACTGATGAAGACACATCCATTTCAGATGACATCACATTAAGTTCTACTCTCGATTAAAAAGCACACAGAACGAAGTGGCAACGTCACAGGATCCTTCACTGATTTTATTTTAGTTGTTTCGTTATGACACATACTTGCGCCTCAGCTTTATTTTCATTGTTTAACTGACGGTACACACATTGGTTTTTATGCTTTCCAGCTATTCCTCATCCTTGCTGTTTACTTTTCGTATTTATTTCTCAGTTGTTCGTCTTCCTTCATTTCCCTCCAAACATTGCCCACCCATCCAGCGTGAAACAAAGACTAAAACCTCCTGAATGAGATCCCCCACCATGTAATCTCTCCAAACAAATGACGAACACCCGCTGCTTTAGCGAAACGCCGGCTGCAAACGGCTCCCGCGGTCCGTGATGGCAACTTGGGTGCGCGACTAAATGCACCACAATGATGGCTGCCAAAGCATGGCGAGATGCTCCGCTTTCATTTCCATTTAGCCGCCGCTGTTTGCTGACTGCGGAGATGCTTTTATTAATGGGAAATAGAAAGTAATAAAAAGCTGTGGGAAAAAAATTAAACTCGCCCTTCCTCTCTGCTCGATCCTCTATCTTTCCATACCTGCTGCGTACATGCACATTATCACACTGTCCCGGAAAGCTCGGCCCTTGTCCATTTTGGCTCATTACAATGATAAAGGTGTGAGAAAAGGCCCTGATCCTTCATTCTCCAGGCTCTGTCCCGTCAGCACTTTCCCGAGACATTGTTGGAGGAAATCCGCCGACATTTCCTTTCCACATTTTCTCTCTTGTGTAATAAGTTGACCTCTCGTCGTTTCATCATCACAGTAGTCAAAGGCCACAATAAGTGCACTTGTATTACAAGTGACTCGGACTCCAGACTTAAATCTGCCGGCTGGTTAAATCTTCACTCTCTCTACCGAACTCATTCACCTTTCCGCTTCTCATCACTTTCTGCTGTTTGGTGGCTATTGTTGGCTGTTCTGCAGGAACAAAGCATTGGCTTCATAAAAAAAAGATATTCTATAAAGCTAACAGAAATCTTTCTTTAAAGAATGATGCAGCTACATTTCCGAGTATAAAATGTGCATGCTATTTCAGTGTCGGCAACTTGATGGCTTGTTAAACAGTATGCTTTGCTGTATTGTACCATGAAATATTTTATTAAAGAACACCGTAAGTGTGAAGCTCTCTCTCGGCTGCATTAGCAAAACCAGAGGATGGCTGATAATTGGTAATTATTGCCACAGGAGCCCAGGAATTATTTTCTTTCCTGAAAGTAATTTTCACCTACTAAAATTCTCAGCTGAAATAACTGCCTCTATTTTCAGGATAATTTTGCATCTGCACTTACCAACTTACATCTCTATTACAAGATACTAGTGGCATAGTAGCGCAGCATTACTCAAAGGTTTATGCATTATTTTATGCCATAGGCCATGTACATAAGCTAGAATTACGATTGTATGCCTCCGCCAAACTCTTATGTTGCAGATTCCATCCATTAAAATGTAATTTTAACCTATTAGATTGAAATTGTTGTCATTAGCAATTGGATTCTTGAGTTGTGGTCACTGACCTTGAGTTCAGATATTTGTACCAAATTTGAGGAAATTCACGCAAGGCCTTCCTGAGATATCAGGTTCACGAAAAAGGACCAGCTAGACGGACAGACAACCAAAAAACGAGAACGCTTCAGTGACAGCTGTCGCAGGGCAGCGCAGAGGCATGAATAGTACATAGTTCTGGGCCATGAGCCTTTTAATTTAAGATGAATGACTGAGTTTGAAGCACTTAAGCTGTACACTGAAGAATTGCTGTCAGGTGAGTTTTGTAGTGGAGATATATAAAGTACACTATGGAGGGGACTGTCAATCATCCGTCTTCTCTTGCATAAGAGAAAATGTTTGCTCACATATGTATGTAGAGCCTGATGAGTGCTTACTTTTGCGACAAAAGCCCATCTTTTCCTTGCAAGCTTTTGTTCTGTGTGTTCAGATGGCAAGAGTTAGATCAACTTAAAAAGCAAGGTCTGCTGACAACGCAGAGTTGTTCAATTAAAATACATGGCCTTTGTCTTTCAAAAATAGATAACAATGGATCTCAGAGAATAGTGCAAGCACATCTGAGTGTTAAACTCGGTCCTTGTTTTCACATTTTAGCTTGCAAGAATCTCCACAGAACGGATGCAAAAATCTCAAGGACATCACAAGACAAAAATATGCATACACATTCTATTTGCCGATTTATAAAGACACTTGTAAGATAAGATAAGGCAAGGCAACTTTATTTGTATAGCACCTTTCATACACAAGGCAGACTCAAAGTGCTTCACATCATAACATGTCATACAATAAAGTGAAAAAATAGAAGAATTAAAAGAAAATAAAGGTAAAATTAAAATGCATTACAGAAAGACAAGGAGAATAAAAACATATTTGCAATACAATGGACAATAAAAAACAACAACAACAACAAAAAAAAAAACAGTGAAGACGTTAAAAGATTTAGCAGAAAGCTATGGTGAACATAAAAGTTTTCAGTCTAGTTTTAAAAGTGGTCAGAGTTGGGGCAAGTCTTACATCTTCAGGAAGTATATTCCAGCTATTTGTTGCACAGTGACTAAATGATGCTCTACCGTGATTTGAGTTGGAATCACTAACAGATTGGTCTCAGAAGATCTTAGTGGTCTAGAAGGCTTATGTAGTGGGAGCATATCAGTGATATACTTCGGCCCTAGACCATGTAGTGATTTATATGTGAGCAGGAGGATTTTGAAATCAATTCTCTGACATACAGGGAGCCAATGACAGGATTTAAGAATTGGTGTACTGTGCTCACATTAGGTAAGGTAGCTAAGGCAAAATAACGTTTTTTTTAAAGTAGCAGTCCAGAACATTTTCATCTATTTATTACTATTATTATTACTATCTAACAAAGAGTGAGTTAAAGCAATGGTGATTGATCATATGACCCACTAATGAAAGTGCTTGTACTTGCTGCTTTGGCCAGAAATAGGATTGCCGTGTCTGTGGCGACATTCCCGCACAAAATAAAAAAATTAGTGACGCGATTATGTGATTTTTTACGTCAGTCAGCAGCAATTGGTCCGTCCAGGTGGAGCTACTCACTGAAGCGTACACTGCGTTTCATTGTAATCGGAAATCGGTAACTTCCAACTTCTGAGTCAGGATCCCTCTAGTCTAAAGTATTTGACCGGTGCAGCAGGTACATTTCATTACTCCTGACTCACAATGGAGGATCAAGACAGAGAAAGAAGACCATTCAACTTCCAGTTCCAAGAAAAAGAAACAAAAAATGAATCGAAGTGAAGAAGGGCAAGCAATAAAGAAGCAAAGTGACTGCGAACGAGGGGAAAAAATGGATCTCCTTTCAATGTGGAGCATTTGAAGGCATCATGCAGAGGAGAGACAGTCGACACTGTTCGGTGAGGGAGATGAGGTCCCAGAGGCTCGTACATCTACCGCCAAAGAGGCCGCTAGACGCAATGCATCTCAAATCTTATGGACTGCCACTTTAAAGACAGCCTTGGTTCACATTTTACAGAATGTTGAGCAGACTACAAAAATAATTTAGTGAAATCTAAAAACACTGTTACCTGTTTCTCAACTTATTTCTCAACTCTCCTCATCAAATCACCTGCAGCCTGGTCTGAAGTCTGCATGAGACACCCATGTTCTCACCGCACATTTGTTCTTGATAAATACCTTTATGTGCTTGCTGTGACATATATTTTCCTACAGTAGGGATAGAGACACCTAGTGTTCAGCAGGCTAAACATAATAATAATAATAATAACAAAATATTGATTTGGAAATAAGGTGTCAGGCCGACATTGCTGTAATTTGGTCGCTCGAAGAAAGGATGACCAGTTTTGCTGCTGTCTGGATGACATTGCATCATGCCCTTAAAATGTTACAGTCTACTAAAATGTGTTTTACTGTCTAGACTGTGTGAAAATTACCAGTTTGGATGGGCAAATTGAAACCAACCTCTCCTGGTAATACCACCGCTGTTTTGGACAGAACGAAAAAAAAAACTTTCATTATGCCTCTGATATTCAAACTTTTGTTTCCTGATTACCAGATGACAGACTCAGCAAAAGGGCACAACCTTAACTACCAACAACAGTTCAGAGGGGGAACAGCAGTATCGATCATGCAGAGACTCATCACTTCCAGCGAGCTTTAATAAAATTCTAATGTCATGACATTAAAGGTTTGATGCCAGAAGGAAGAAAAAAACAACCGGAGCTGATAGGAGGCACGCAGAGAGTGTTGATTGACACAGCGTCTTGGCCCCGGTGTAGAAGACTTAAGCTGTTAATACGCCTGATAAAATCCCCCCTCCATTAAAGCTATAGGCGGCAAGGGCCTTGTTAATTGCTGTGTTGACACATGACTGCTCTAATTTCAGTGCAAGTTACTTTCTTTTTCCTCATCAGGGGTAATTTTCCTGTCCAGCTTAGAATACTAAACACTTCCAAAGTTTACCCCTCAAGCATTACTTTGTATTCTTTATGGGATTATGTGCAATAGAGAAAACTAGATATTCTGAGGGATTAACCATTTCATGCAAAGTAAATATTTAAAAAAAAAAACACCTTTTATCCAGTATTTGTTTTAAAACACAGTACATACTGGAGACCGGTCACCTGTGCATTGAGGAAATGCTATTGATGGATTCCCATTGATTATGTCATTTCCAAGTCACTCTGGAGTCAGCAAATGTAACAGCAGTGACCAGGATGAGGCCAATAACTACCTTTTGTTTTGTGTCAGTAACTCTTTCATTTACATACTAAGGAGAGTGTTAAATGAGCACTGGACTAAAGAGTAAACCATTAGGTATATATAAACTTACATAGCTTGTGTTTTAGAAATCATCACGTTAGATGATGTTGCTCAAATATTTATTGCAGGTATTAAACAGTATTGTAAAATACACCACGTCAGCACATGCAAAAACACACAGAAAAATAAAATTGCCTTTACATTGAAATACCTGCAACAAAGTAAAACATTGGATGGTACAGATAATACGTAATTTGCCTATAGCTATTTTTAACCTTGCCTGCGCCAACTGACTGGTTTCCAAAGTGGGGTCTGGGGACCTCCAAGGGTCCTGTAGGGGGTTCCAGGGCATCCTCAGCAAAAACAGGAATATTTTTTTCACTATAATTACATCCATGATTGAAACAATGACAAAATGTATGATGATTTTTTATAAACTATGTGGAAAAAAACATCTCAAAGAAATAATTAATTTGAGGTGCGCTGGGACCAAATCTTATCAAATAGATGTCTTGAGTTGGATGCAAACCGTGGTCTGTCGTGTCTCAGGTCTATGCTCTACTGACTGAGCTAACCTGGCAGTCCAAGAACCCAAAAGCAGAGGCTGACACAATGCAATAGTTCACAGGCTTTAATTGTCCAAAAGCAAGCAAAACAAGATTTCTGCCTGAACAGGAACAGGGCTAAACCCAAACTGCCCTTGGACTCTGCAGGAATCCAATAAACAGCAGTAGGGTTTATCCTAGTGCTGGGCGGTATACCGGTTCATACCGAATACCGGTGGTTTTTTTGTTTATGATATGCATTTTTCATATACCCCAATACCGGTGAGTGTGTAGCGTATGAACGTCGGGAACGCAGAGCGGCGGAACGTCGCGCCGCCGGACATTGTTTGAGAGGGGGCTGTTTAGCAGCTGCACCAAACAAGCAGCATGCGAGAGCACAGCCTGTGTTGAGCGTAAGATGCGGTGAAAAAATAGATAAACACGGCGAAAGTTTCTTTTTGCCGAAACTTTCGCCGTGTTTATCCATTTCTTTTTTTCGCCGAAACTTTCGCCGAAAGTTCCGAACGAGCAAGCAATGAAACAGAAGAACTTGTGCCGAAAAGAGGAGCCGTGTCTGTTGTTTGGAAATTCTTCGGCTTTAAAAAATCGACGTCGAACAAACAACAATATTCTGCAAATGCCGTCGGGCTTAAGTTGTAGCCGCTGTTCGCACTGCGGGAGAAGAGACGAGTCAAATGTCACTCAAAGACGCGTTTGCTAGGGGGACTGCCTACGACAAGAAAAGCAAACTGTGGAACTATTTATTTTTTTAATTTATTTGTTTCAATATTATTTATGGATGTTGCCTTAATTGATGTCCAGTGGATAAAGAAGTCTTCATATTGCAGTTACAGGAGACGTATTGTTTACATTGTGTAGCCAGTTGGTTTACAAAAGATGTTTTTTCAAGTTGCAAAACAATAAAGGGTTCTGTATTTTGACTGCAACAGTCATGCATTCTGATTCCTTCACATCATTAATGCTAGTGTGGACATTAATGTTTTTCTACAATATTCACTCCTTATGACATTAAAATATGTCAGTCCAAGCCAATTTACTGCAGTAATTATTCTCTAAATTATTAGAAAATTAGGTTAACACCCAGTCGTGCTTGAAAAAAAAAATACCGTCAAATACCGTGAAACCGATATCATTTTGAAAAATACCGTGATATACATTTTTGGTCATACCGCCCAGCACTAGTTTATCCTCATGGAGGGGGGCAATGGTAGCTGATAGGTCACTGGGTTGACCCTCCAAACTACCTTAAAGGGGCCCACAAAACCAGAGCCAGTTTGGGGGACTCAACCTGCAGGAGCAAGTCCCGGACAGAGAGCCACACTCTTTGGCCTGGCCGAAATGTAGATGCAGGTCTGCGCCTGCAATTGGCCTGTGTCTGATGCTTTTGAGACATCCGCTGGAGGCTGTGTCGTGCTCTTCCCCACACCTGGCAACATCGCTGAACAAACTGCTGGGCTGACGGAAACCCCACGTCTTCTTCTTGGTCTGGGAACAGTGGTGGCTGGTAGCCGAATTGGCACTCAAATGGAGACAAGCCTGTCGATGAAGAGTGCAGGGTGTTCTGTGCATACTCCGCCCACAGCAGGTGAGAAGACCAGTAGGCGGGGTTGTAGGCGATGAGGCACCACATCCTGGGGTAGGCCATAGACTCGGAAGATATGAGTGCATGTTAGTTTAGCACTCTTCATTGCAGTGGGGAGTGTAGACAATAGTAAAAAAGACAAGCCTTGGAGAAAAACATTGACTAAAATCACGAGTTACCTTGGGATAGCGGCAGTCCCATAATGAAGTCTAGGTAATATGGGACAGGGGTCTGCAGGGGAATGAGCAACGGATATAGTTACCCTTGAGGGCGGAGGTGTAGATCCTTGTTCCAGTTGCAGGTCTGGCAGGCAAAAATGAATGCTCAGACGTTCTCCCTCAGGGTTGGCCACCAGAAGCACCTCCGCAGAAACTCTAGTGTCTGGTTAGCTCCAGGGTGACAAGTGAGCTGGGAGGAGTGACCCCACTGTAGGACCTGGGAGCAGACAGAGATAGGAACAAACAGATAACCCACAGTCCCCCCTGCTCCCTGGTTGGGATTCCCCTACAGAGTCTGCAGTTTAAAGAGTAAAGAGAAGTTTTAATGGTCCGTCCAGACCACGAACGGATGTTGAACTCCTTCCAGTCAGTGCCTCCATTCCTCAAGAGCCAACTTACTGCCATTAACTCCCTCTCCCCCACATCATAGTTTCTCTCGGGAGATGACAGACGGTGAGAGTAAAAGGCGCAGGGATGAATCCTGTTGTCAGTCCCCTTTTGTGACAACACAGCTCCTTCTCCCAGATCTGAGGCATCCTCCACAATGAATGTTCGGGTAGAACGTAACTTAATGGGCCCTAGTTTCGTTGCGCAGTGCAGGGCGGCGGAGCTGGTGTAATGCAAGTTTCGACCCGCGCAGCCTTGCGCCCGGTCAGTTTGGCAGTTTGGTGGATCGCCTGCTCCAAGATGGGTGTGGCGGCGCAGCAGTGGGAGGCGTCACAGATTCAGCTTGGCGTAGCGGAAGTTTCGTGGCAAAAAGCCTCGCGGAGACTGCGCTGAAAGCCCGCCAGCTCCAACCTGGTCTACTCTCGGCGCAAGGCGCAAATAGAGTCCATTCATTCAAGGCGAATCACAGCTGGCGGAGTGGAAGTTTGGCTGACCGTCGCGCAGTGCGCACACGTCACCGAGACCTCACAGGCAGGTTTCCACAGTTCCAGGCACATTTAAATGCAATAAATAATTACAACAAACACTATTTAATGCAACTAATTGAATCAACACGTGAATTTACATCTATATAGATTGTCCCGTCACATCTGACGTCAGATCAAAGGCGGATTGCACGCGTAATGGAAACTCAGCCTCTCGGACCAAAACATCTCCCTCTCTCTCTGTCCTGGTTTTTATAATATCGGCATTGTTATTATTATGATACGCACGCACAGCGCGTGATGCGCGTGGTGGGAGCGGCGGCGCTGCTTCTGTCATCGGTTTGTCAAGTGACGGAACTTGCACTGAACCACCCCTAACGCATTAAAGGTGAGGAGAGGAGCTCATTTGATTGGTGAAGATCTGAATCGGCTGTATTAATCCCAGTCCAGGCCTCGTCTCCTCCTCGTCTCCCACTCACGCCTTCTTCTCCTCCCTCTTTCCCACTTGCGTGGGTGGGCGAGACGGGAGGTGTGCCTGCGCGAGCCTGCGTGGTGCACGAAACTTGCAAAGTCCAGGCGGACACACCCCGTCGGCGTGGCGCAGGTGCGCTGAGTGCTGACTGCGCCTGGTCTACGAAACTAGGGCCCAATGTGGAGTAGCTGCTTGGTGGCCTCGCGACCAGTAGTGGGATGATCAAACACGTTATTCTTCCACGAACAACCGGTAGCTTGCACAGAATGGGGACTGCTCCTCCCATACAGCACTGGCCCAAGCCAGCGTTCGGTAGGGAAGGAGGAGGGTTAGAGCTCGAAGGTGAGTGAGCATTGGAATGAACCCTCGACAATCCCAGGGATTCCCGTCATAGCGCTAGGGGGCTGAGAGACAAGATTCCACTGATACTGGAGCCGGAGCTGGGGCTGAGCATGGGCGTAAAGGAGAAGTTGGAAGAGGGGTGGCAGCTGCTTGAAAATGCACAGAAAATAGTCCGGATCCTGACAATAGGGGTCCGTTTAGGGGTCCTTGAGAAGAAAAGGTTTCAAACACATTCCTCACTGAACATGTTAATGCACTACCACCTCCACCACCCCAACCTCCTCCTTATGTGCTATTAGGGTGACCAGATGTCCACCCGCTTTGTGCGGGACTACACAGCATTTTCAACACATTTTCCGCGTCCCGCATATTGAGATGATGTCCCGCAATTTGATTGGCAGCTGTAGTTTTTTTATTTACGTCTGGCTTTTATCCAATGGCTGCGGAGAAAACAGAGAAGGCTGTCATTACCGTCATTACGGGGCTGTTTGTTTGATGCTGATGCTGTCAATCGAACTGGGCACACGTTGGGTCAAGTGGACTAAGCGTGTTGTTGTTACGCACGCGCAACGTTGCTATGAAAACAGTCTCGACTCACTACTCGATCGGAGCACAAACAGTGTTAACATATGTTTATGTCCTCAGTTGTATGTGATGTGATGCTGTATTGTTCTTATGTGTTCTGTACTGTGTATATGTTTATGCGACAAGGAGGCGCTAATGTGCAGGCTATAGAGGCAGGGCGCAAAAGCGTCATTAGTTTTTTGTTCCAGTTGATCTGCCGTAGGTTTTGAGACGAAGCTGTATGACCGTGAGACTGCTGTGTCTACAGTTCGCAAATAAATATGCCAAGAAAGGCTGAAGAAAACCCGCTGACTCTTTTCATCCGAATGCAACGTTAAGCTGCAACAGTTAATATACCATAACTTAACAAACAGGCATGGATTTTGGCGGAAAATGATGGAAACTACAACAAAAAAGAGGCGATGCAGCTACAACAAAGACTGGGAAACTGTATATCACTGGGTGAAACCGGTGCAAGGCGATTCACAGCGAGTTTTCTGCGAACTTTGCCAGAGTTATTTTTCTGTTTCACATGGCGGGGAATACGATGTCAAGCGACACAGTATATGCGACACTCACAAGAAATGTGTGGCTCAGAAAGAGAAAACCCGATCTATGGATGTATTCCTGCTGAAACCCAAAGACGACTGCTGCCAGACAGATAAGGTAACAGCAGCGGATATAACCAACGTTTACCACACCGTGCAGCACTCTCAGTCATACAGATCAGAAGACTGTGGTAATAAGCTAGCACCGGTCATTTTTCCAGACTCAGAGATTGCAAAAAAATGTCCTGTGGTCGCACAAAAGGGGCATCCATAGTTACAGATGTGCTTGCACCTGCCTCTGTAGAGACTTGTTTGAGAGAATTAAAAACACCAATAGTTCAGCTCCAAAGTGACAAAAACACACACACGCCATTTTTTAACAGTTAGATATACATTATATCAAAATGTTAGACTCCCTCTCAGCATTGGTAATGTGTCCCACATTGTCCCACACAAACATAGGGCCCTAGCTCTCAGCGCACCTGCGCCGCGCCGACGGGGTGTGTCCGCCTGGACTTTGCAAGTTTCGTGCACCGCGCAGGCTCGCGCAGGCACACCTCCCGTCTCGCCCACCGGCGCAAGTGGGATAGAGGGAGGAGAAGAAGGCGTGAGTGGGAGACGAGGAGGAGACGAGGCATGGACTGGGATTAATACAGCCGATTCAGATCTTCACCAATCAAATGAGCTCCTCTCCTCTCCTTTAATGCGTTAGGGGAGGTTCAGTGCAAGTTCTGTCACTTGACAACCCGATGACAGAAGCAGCGCTGCTGCTCCCACCACGCGCATCACGCGCATCACGCGCTGTGCGCGCGTATCATAATAATAACAATGCCGATATTATAAAAAACAGGAGAGAGAGAGGGAGATGTTTTGGTCCGAGAGGCTGAGTTTCCGTTAAGCGTGCCATCCGCCTTTGATCTGACGTCAGATGTGACGGGACAATCTATATAGATATAAATTCACGTGTTGATTCAATGAGTTGCATTAAATAGTGTTTGTTGTGATTATTTATTGCATTTAAATGTGCCTGGAACTGTGGAAACCTGCCTGTGAGGTCTCGGTGACGTGTGCGCACTGCGCGCCGTCAGCCAAACTTCCGATCCGCCAGCTGTGATTCGCATTGAATGAATGGACTTTATTTATGCCTTGCGCCTTGCGCTGAAAGTAGACCAGGTCGGAGCTGGCGAGCTTTCAGCGCAGTCTCGGCGAGGCTTTTTGCCACGAAACTTCCGCTACGCCAAGCTGAATCTGTGACGCCTCCCCCTGCTGCGCCGCCACACCCATCTTGGCGCAGGCGATCCACCAAACTGCCAAATTGACCGTGCGCAAGGCTGCGCGGGTCGAAACTTGCACTGCGCCGGCTGCGCCACCCTGTGCCGCCCTGCGCTGCGCCACGAAACTAGGGCCCATTATCTTTGTCCCACATTTGGTTTATTGGGATCTGGTCACCCTATGTGCTATATTTTTGGTATCTTTAAATGAATGCCATGGTCAGTGGTTATTATTTGTTATTTTGATAGGTTGCCAATTGCCAAGTGTCAAGTGCGATTAATCTAATTTGAGCTTGTCAGATATGTGATATGAAAGCATGAGAGTGGCATGACGCTGAGGGGCCGGTGTGGCTCAGAGGCAGTGCACACTGAATGTGTGTTATTGGGTGAATGTAGACTCAATGTAGTGTAACATGCCTTGAGTAGAAAAGCGAATCTATGGAAAAGAAAGTACATGGATTGTAAGTCCAACCACTCAGCCACAATAGCTGAATCAAACACCATTGAAAGTGATAGGACTCCCCCAGGAAGAAAGAGAAGTGAGCTTGGATCAGAGCTAAGCTTGGAACCAAAGTTTAAGAGAACAACAAAGCCCTTCCCCATCCCTGCTTTGGACAATCAGACATCTACAGGACCGTTTTGAAAGTACAGACTGATAAATGTTCGGGTGGATGTGAGAACAACTCTGATGAGACTGAATATGAGTAAAGCTACTGGGCCTGGTATCATCCCTGGTCATGTACTAAGAACATGTGCCGAAAATAAAAATAAAATGAAAGCACGAAAGAAAGAAACAGAAACAGAAGAGAAGAGCAGTACAACTGTAGACACGCAGCTTTATGCTGACCAAAGGAGGCGTGTCCGGGGCGGACTCATTCAAGTTACTGTCCTAAATATATATGATTTAACTATTATAAATGCGATCCTATACCCTCGAACGCATAATCTCGCCATTATGGTCAAAGCTTGTTCCTTGAATCACATTGCAAATTATATGTCAAATTAAATTAAATATTAATAATCAACATTTGTTTGTATAACCAGTTTGAATGAACCACTCTTGAAAGAGTTGAAAGGAAGTTTGTTTCAACATAACACCGTCGATCAATCAAGCTAGTCTCACGTAAATTGCTTAGTACAAACGTCTTCGATATTTATTTGTTTCTCTTATGATATATCAAGATGACTGAGAGATGAAATCCATTGTAACGGCAGACTATCGATGTACATATGTGTTGATAGAATGTTTGAAATAAAACCAACCTTGCATTTTTAAGGATGTATGTCTCAGCAGCAGCAGCAGCTTGTCATACTTCCTAGTAGGCTATGGCAGCGGCGGAGTGATATCACATAGCGCTTATAAGTTACCGGATCTATAATAGTTTGTTTACCTGCTGTCATTGCTACAGACGCAGAGTAGCCTGCAGTGCTAGTTTCTTCAATCTCACAGAAATGGACACTTTTGGAGAATATACTGAAACTTTTGAAGACGATTAGGAGGTTTTTTCCACCCAAACCCAACCGTACCTGTACAAGCCTGAATATACAGAGGAAGAATTGCGCGAGAGGGATGCTCAATGGGCAGAACGCGAGCGTCTGTGGAGACCGAGATAGCCCCCGCTGGAGCTGAGAACCGGGACCGAACAAACGGAGCCTGGTGGTGCCAGGAGGGAATCCCCCGCAACGCGTCCGAGGGTTTACGGTTCTCCGGACGGAGCAGAGGTTCGGGTTTGCGGTGTGTAATTGTGGGTTCGCGTGGCCGTGGGCTGCCGGGTCTTTGGGTGAGGTCCAAGGGCTTTTCACCCAGGTCTGAGGGCATGAGGCCCGACAATTCGGCGTGGGTCAGGTCTCTATTTACCGGAGGGATTCCGCGCAACGTGTCCGAGGGTTTACGGGTCTACGGACGGAGCAGAGGTTCGTAATTGTGGGTTCGCGGGGCCGTGTGCTGCCCGGTGTTTGAGAGAGCTCCAAGGGCTTTTCAGACAGCCTTGGGGGCATAAGTGCCGACAAATCGGCGATGTTCAGGTGTGTATTTACCAGCTGGATTCCGAGCAGCGCGTCTTAGAGTTTTGAGTCCGACGGAGCAAAGTAAAATTCCGCTGCTGCTGAGAAACTAGTTCCTCAAAAAATGGATGATTCATGCGATGCGAGGTTAGTTTTGTTTCAAATATTATTCCATCAACACAGATATGTACATCGACAGTCTAGTGTTTTAATTGATTTGCCTCGGGTGCACTGTGGAGTCGGTATGAGTGTTTTTAATGCAATGCTAGCTAGAACGATTGACTTGCACTAGCCATAGTATAAGCGAACTCGGCAACTAGAAGAACTGAATTAAATTTCTTGAAAACGTCTCCAGACGTCTCGAACACACCGGCTGAGTTGGAAAATAGGTCTCATGTCCAAAATTCCGAACTATCCCTTTAATGGCATTTAAAGTGGCCTCCAATGATGTGGGGGGAAAGGTGGTTTATTTGATTGTTATCCATTCATTTATGAAGCATCCCAGAAAAGGCTGATTTTGACCATAAAGATATGATGGCTCTTGAACTTTGCTCTACTGAATCATTGCATGATATCCATGTGCACCAATCACATTTATTAAGTGTATAATATATCTCCATCCATCCATCCATCCATCCATCCATCCATCCATTGTCTACCGCTTATCCTGTATTCAGAGTCACGCGGGGGCTAGAGCCAATCCCAGCTGGTCGCCAGTCATATATATATATTATTACTTTATTATTATTGAACAGTAATTTGAATGCTCCTCTCTTTTTATGTCAGAAAGCGATACATTTGCAGGTATTGTGCATATTTTTATATTATATATCTCTATATCCATTTTTCAAAAGCTATTGTTGTGTTCATATTTGTGGGAACAGAGCTTCATGTCTCTAGGTGGGCAGTGGTTGACTGACAATCGGGACTCTGACTCGGTCTACGGACGGAGCAGAGGTCCGGGTTCACGATGCGTAATTGTGGGTTTGCGAGGCCGTGGGCTGGCCGGTGTTTGTGTGAGCTCCAAGGCCTTTTCAGACAGCCTTGGGGGCATAAGTGACGACAAATCGGCGGTGTTAAGGTGTACAAATTTACCGGCTGGATTCCGAGCAGCGCATCTTAGAGTTTTGAGTCCGACGGAGCAAAGTAAAATTCCGCTGCTGCTGAGAAACTAGTCCCTCAAAAAATGGATGATTCATGCGATGCGAGGTTAGTTTTGTTTCAAATATTATTCTATCAACACATATGTACATCGATAGTCTGCCGTTACAATGGATTTGCCTCGGGTGCACTGTGGAGTCTGTATGAGTGTTTTTAATGCCATGCTAACAACTAGAACAATTGACTTGCGCTAGACATAGCACAAGCGAACTCGGCAACTAGAAGAACTGAATGAAATTTCTTGAAAACGTCTCCAGACGTCTCGAACACACCGGCTGACTTGGAAAATAGGTCTTATGTCAAAAATTCCGAACTATCACTTTAAAGTCCCAGTCGGCAACATTTTTTTGATCATATTCACCGAAGCCGACACTATGCTCCGATAGAACAACATAAATCATCTGGTTTTAGAAAAAAAAAGTGCGCCTCTACGTGCACGTAGAGCCTGTTGTTTGTTTTGCAAAAAATCAACACAGCCCGGCTCATCCTGTCCAATCAGCACGCAGGACTGTGTTTGTGCACACACATAGCCCCTCCCCCCTCGGGTTGTTCCACTATCACAGGGGGGAGGCGGAGGGAAGTAACAACAATCTTCCAATTCCTCAGTTAAAAACCAAAACGAGGAGGTCCAAAACAACCAAGGAGAGAAAACACCAGTGGAAAATAAGGAAAAAAAAGAAAGATTGCGACAGTGCCCATGATAAAACCAGAGTCAACATCAGACCTGCCTTTCAGGGGGCGTGATCTAAGGGATTTCAAAGGGCACGAAGTCGAGGGGAAGGAGCTCGGTGGTTGTGGGGGAGGAGCGTGAGAGTTGTAAACATTCAAAATCTCGAGTGCCCTCGATCCGCCAGACTTGCCGACTGGGACTTTAACTTCGCACTTCTGGGTCGCAGAAGCACATGATCTAAACAGGATTTCACAATTATCATGTATTACGAAATAATTACATATCTAATAATAATGGATTGGATTTGTATGGCGATTTTCAAGACACTCAAGGCGCTCTGACAGGGTCCTAGGTTCCATTCATTCACACACAGGAATACCGGTGGTGGTAAACTACGTTAGTAGCCACAGTTGCCCTGGGGCAGACTGACGGGAGCGTGGCTGCCATTCTGCACCTACGGCCCCTCCAACCACCACCTCAAACATACAGCAGTCATACACATTCAGAAGAGGCAAGCTTGGTGAAGTTTCTTGCCCAAGGACACAACGACCATGACACAGTGACAAGGGCGGGGATCGAACCACCGACCCTCCGAACATTATATTTTGAAGCATAAACAATAATTTTCTTAGCTTGGCTCCAAAAGTGGTCTTGACTGGCTTTAGGTATTTCTGCTGTTAACTGAAAATTAACATCTGGCCTCTTTATCTGCACGTGTGATTTAGGAGGCAGGGTCATTTGAAACACAGGAGACACTCCAATATGCATCTTGAAAGAGTTATATCCTTGGGAAGGGTCCCGAGAGGAAGAAGGAGGTCGTAATCTTTAACCCGATAAGGGCCTCACACTTGGAGATACGTGGAGATGTTGCTGAGGCTCCGATTTAGGAGTTCATAAATCTCCTAATCAGGAAGGTTATGAGGCCGTAAAGAGTCCTTTCACATTCCTTTCGGATCAGTCCAGAGACTCTGGCCTGTGACTCCTCTCCATGTTGTCCAGTGGTGAATAGTTCATCCTCTGCTTATTAATCAAATTAACGTTTGAGTCTGTTGTTCCTACACTGGAGAGTGTTTCCACCTGCTTAAACACATTGACGACCTGCAGTATCCAGTCTAAGTGACTATCTTCCAGTGGCACTCACGGCCATTCTCCTAAACAGTTGGGATACAGAGTCAACCGTTCCACAGAGGATGCTGTCTCCATTGTCCTCCCCTCACATATCTCAAAGATAACAATATCAAACTGTTGTTGGTTGATTTCAACTCAGAATTTAACACTTACTTCCCCATAAAAGTGATTGGTAAATTAAGCACTCTGGGCTTGAGTACCTCACTGGTTATTAGACTTCCTCACAAACAGACCCCAGGCAGTTCAGATTGGCAGGCACACCTCCTCCACTCAAGTGTTGAACAACGGAGCACCCCAGGGCAGTGTTCTCAGCCCCCTTCTGCTCATGTTGTACATGCATGACTGCTACTGCCTCATGAAGAGAACTCATCAATCATCAAACAATGAACAATCCTGCAGAGTGATGCTCAGAGAACAAGCTTCAAGGAGCTGATTGTTGGTTTTAGAATTAACGGAGGTGAAGATACATACATAAATATTTTGGACAGAGCACCTAGCAGCATTTTTATTATAAAATACAACCAAAGCAGCCTCCAAAGACACAAAATGATATTTGCGTCATCGGAGGCTCCTTTTCAGAATAGAATAATACTATTTACTATACAGAGAATTCCCATCCCTTTGAAAAAAAATGAGGGAATGATGCACAGCCATTAAAAAATACTATTGGGTCTCTAAAGATACATGGCTTAATGCAAATTGGTGAAGTATTCCTTTAAGAGGAGAAATAGAAAAGCATCCTGGCTGGAAACATTCAAACTGGCATGAGATGTGCACTGCCCAGGACAGAAGGGCTCATTTGGTGATAAAAAATCACCCAGAATATTTTTGGTACCCATCTACCAAGCATCAGTGATATTGATGGCAAGAGGTGCCTGCAAATAGCTCTAAGGACAATAAAAGACAATACCCACCCCAGCACCAGCCTGTTCACCCTGCTGCTGTCTGGCAAGACTTACAGTATCAGCTGCCGTACCACCAGATTTTGGAGCAGCTTCTTTTCTCACTGGGAGGCTACTAAATTCATCCTCCACAAAGAATAGTTTTGTAGTGTTTACATTTTCTTATGTAGCAAAGTCAGACTACAAACCATTTGTTGCGCAACCTGTTGTACAATAACAATAATACATTTGTACCTTGTAGGCTGCGGCTGTTAGTGGCTAAGTGGTTATTAAAGATTTAATGTTCATGCAAGCTGACATGTACCGTGCAAACATAAACATGGAAGAAGAATCCATGCAGCTTCTTAAATTCTCATCATGCTTCCTCAAAGAGCAGGATCTCTTCAGCCAAACCCAACTGTATAACCATTTGCTATAAATGGTTAATTCCTTGACGTTAAGTGTCTCAGACTGAGCTGAATTAATTTATCATCGGCCAAACTCACCACAACAACAGTTTTGACAGCACGTTTCCTCAAGCTAAATTACTCTTCCACATCTGTGTGGCCACGAGCGCCAAAGATGACTGATGACTTCCATCGTCTGCCTGTGTCAGCGTGGGTGAACATGTATGTATGTAGATGGACAAGCCATGTAGTGTACACAGAACCATTCTGGACTATATCCTGCCCCCAGGGTGTAAGCAGTGTGAGTGAGTTGAACAGAATACAGGGAGATGGAGGAACCCAGTACAACTGGACTGGTGTGTAGCAGAAAGATCCCACTGAACACTGTTGCTCCAGGTTCTGTTGAGAGGATAAAAATCAAGAAAGGCTAGTGGAGTGCATTGTGGCAAAGACTGATCCAGGCTCCACATTGTTGTTGGATGACCCTGTATGTTTTGGCTGGAGCCCTCTGCTTTGGCACCCACTCTGTGCCAGCAGAGTGCCCTCATTGAAATTAATGTGGAGCTTGTTTATTTCGTCAAAGAGCATCTGAAACCCTCACCTACGTGAGAACTGTGTCCCATAATACATGCTAGAGAACTACTTTTATGGAAGGTGTGTTTTATATAGACATCTCAATATCTTCAAAATAAAGAGATTCCCATGCAAATGTATAATCTCAAATCTTAGCGAAAAATACTATTCTAACATTTCCAAGATTAGGGGTTTGGTTTGCACTTGGGCCACCTGTGCTGAAAATAATGCACTCATGATGATGCATGGCACTTTGGGTAAAAGCAGCCGTCAAATGGCATGCTATTAGTTTCGCCTATCGGATCCATCTCTGTCATGAATAGGAAACGCAGATGGAGCAGACAGGAAAGACTGTAGTGGGACTATGTTAGCCATGAAAGTGAGACAGGGATTGTGCTAATGGCTATTTGGCCGCACTCACAATATTTTGGTCCACTCGGTCTGACATTCTGTAATACACACTGCATATCCAGTTATAGCATGATCACCTTTACGTGGCACTAGGCAACTCTTCTGCTGATAATCACTGTTGAGGCACTTACTGACGTATCGTGTGCTGAAATCCATGACAGCCATTTTTTAGGAAGATTTACGTTGCCAATGCAATGTAGTGTAAACATCACTAAACATCCTCCCAGTGACAGATTTGCATGCATCACACACACCATTATGCCGTGGAAGGTATTTTTTCTTTACTTTTATTATTAAAAGGACTCCATCGCTTTCTTTCATGTGTACTTTGTGTGTGTGAGGGCATTTTTACAACAAAGACAAATAAGTTAATCAGGCCAGTAGGAAGGAAAATACAAATATAGATTCAACACTGAAGTCATTTCCTCTTTCATAAGGCTATCATGACATCTTACCTTATCTAGAAATCTGTGAATGTTAAATTGCCAAATGTGTAGTTTATCACTTGCTGTATAGAAGCTATAGCTGTTACTGAGAGAAAGAAAAAGAGAAAGGTGGGAAGGGGGAGGTATTAATTTGAAATGAGGGAGACCTCAAACACCTCCATTATCACAGAATTTGTTTTGGTGTTTTAATACTTATACAGTGGTAAATTCGAAATTAATTATGCATGAATTTGATGAATAAATTATGGACTTATACAAGGGAAGCACCCAGATGAAAATGGAAATGTGAAGCTATCAAAGCACAATGTCAAAAATCTTTCACTGTGTGCAGAAGATGGGAAAATAAATGTTTATTTTCGGGTCACTGGGGATGTTAATTAGAATAGCTTTTTTCCCTTCTTGTCCAAGCATGAATGGCGCTGGGCCCAGAGCTGAATGGGATTGCCACCGCAGGGCCATCTCTGACGCATAACAAATGACTGCTAGTCAACTTAAAGGACATTTTCAATGACAGGTTGCCTGTTCTTCTGAAGATCACATCCTCCGACCAAGGAGAACTGTTTGCAGCCCACATTAACTGATTGGATATGCAGGGATGATGCTTTAATAGCACTGTGGTGCTATAACATCTATGACTACATATTAAAGTATAGCACTGCAGTGCATTACTGTGTGGTCCAAGCAGCTAAAGCAAAGATTAGGTAAAAAAGGAAATCAAGCAGGCCTTTGCAGATGGTAACATTGGTCCGAGCTAAAGCCTGCATGCGTAGTGAACGGTAACATGGCTCCACATTGTGTGTATGTGGCCCTGAATGGCAGCTTTATTTCAATTTCCATCAGAGGCTGTGATTGTAGCCATAACCTCTCAACAAGCATCCGAGGAAAATGCTTCCTCTCCGTTTGTCAGCTCCCAAACGTGCACTTCATTTGACAAACTGCTCACAGCAGCTTTTTCACCAAATATGATGGTAATCAGGCAACGTGTGTTTCTCCTGCTACGCCTTTCACTTTTGTCCTGCCCTGCAAAAAGATTTCAGATATGCACCAAACCTTAGCTTTCCTGATGAGGAATGATTGTGATTGTGTGTGTGTGTGAGAGAGTGTGTGTGCGTGCGTGTATACCGCGTGTGCAGGACTGTAAACATGATTCACCGCAGGGGCTTGATCAAATCTCTGCTGCAGCATGGCAGGAGAGGGGAGTGTTTTTTTATATCCCGGCCAAAGAAGAACTACAAAGTATCTCTTGTGTTTGCAATGGAACGTGCAGGCACACTCTGTATTTTGTCCAGCATTTCTACACAAGCAAAGTTTTGAGATGGTTGCTTCGCCCAGCACACCTGTAAATAATGATTATTAAAGTGCAGTGCTTCAGTTAGCCTTCCTAACTCACCTATACATCCGCAGACTCTAACAAGATGCAGCGGCCTTCCACCAACTGCTGATCTCAATAATATGGAACATGTTGTGTTTAGAAAACGCCTGCAGATCCACCATCTGTTTCAAATCTGCCACTCTGTTGAAAGCATTAAATAGGCTGATTATAGACATTATCAGTAAGTGCCACCCATTGTGACAACAGATGTAAATGGTTTTAGCAATGGCATTGTAAAATGGCCCCGTCCGTGTCGGCTAAAATCAAACGATTCAGCATCCTTCCTTTCATCCGGAAAAAGCCTTTTATTGTGCAATTGGGAGTCTGTGAATATGACGACTCGTGCGTTATGATTCGGAGCATCCATCGAACAAACAGGTGAGGAACAAAAGGAGAAAACAATACATAAGCAGTTATTATAACCACTGACTATGAAGCAGACAGAATACCTTCTAATCTGAGTGTCGAAATCAATGAAATCACTAGAGGGAATAAAAAAAAAAACACAATGGTGTGCATCTCCATCCTTTTCATTGGTGCACATTGATTCAGCCACCTATCCCTTTCCAGACACCTTAAGCTAATTAGGCCCTCAAAGTAAGGCAGGAGAGAAGTATCCGACAATTAACTCCAGCACTGTGCTCCGATGGCATTTCGTTTCCAGCGTGTTCCATTGTTAGGTATTGACCAAATGCCACATGGGCATTGATCCTTCTCCACTATTAGCATGCCTCTGATTCTCATCTCATAATGCTGGTTGTATCGTGTTTATAAACGTGTCAAAACTCTTGCACGCCTGCTGTTTGTCAGGGCAGATGACATGATGATGGGTTAGCACTGCTGGAATATCAAGTGTCTCTCAGATAACGCAGAAGACCCCCATCCATGATGCAACCTCGATTTAATGAGAGAATTGACTTTCACATAGGAAAGTGGTTTGTTGGCAGACAATTCACTGCACTGATTTCTAACGTAACTATAACAACTCAACACAAACACGACTATTTTTTTAGTCATACATATGGACATAACGGCTTCATGGATTTATTACGGACATGACGACTGCACAGCTCGGTCGTTTCTTTATGGATACAAAATCAAAACTACGAGGAAAATGTTTTCGTTTCTGCGGTGAGTGGGACGGACGAGCGCCCGGCACGTTACTAGCTGAAGCTATCGTTGCTATGTTGTAACATAGTCATACATATGGACGTAACAGCTTCATGGATTTATTACGGACAGGACGACTGCACTGCTCGGTCGTTTCTTTATGGATACAAAATCAAAACTACGTGGAAAACGTTTTCGTTTCTGCGGTGACTGGGAGGGACGACAGGCGCTCGGCTATCTACTGCTAATGTCTACGGGTGATTTGAGGTGAGTAACTTCATGCTAAAACACACATATTTATGTCGTTTTGCCACACTATTTGAGCTAAACGAGCGCCGTGGTGTCTCGTATGGATCCAACCTGTGTTGCATAGGTCTTGGAATTGTTTTCTGGGGCCCAGGAAAGCAGATAAAACGTGCCCCAATGGGTTAGCATTGGAGCGAGTCTGGAAGGCTCCCAGGCAGGTACAGATCTCGGGCTAGGCAACGTCAATTTTTGTCGGGTTTTTTGCTTCTAATAAGTCGGGATGACCCTGAGGACAACGGAAATGGGGTCAAAAATGACCGGATTTCTCCTTTAAGTGACACCATGTTGCTTAGCTTCCATGTGGTAATGGCTATCTGCTCTATAACCACCCCCAAAAAATACAAGCTATCCCTGTGATATGTAGACACACAGTGCACCTGCTCAATCTGCTCAATGTGCTATCATTACACACAAAGAGATGCACATAAACAACTCACAGCCAATTATTCTCTCTTTAATTATTTTGCATGCTGCCCTTTATGGTGATTACAATGACCTTTCCCTCCAGAGCACCTTCTTCACTCTGCCTCTGCCAATCCACCATCTTGGAGGCTTTTAGCCCCATGCTTCAACCGCGCTCCCAGAAAGCCGACCCTCATAATCGACCAGGCAAAAGACTGAGACCAATTAAAAGTATTTTACCCAGCACTTAAGGTTGACAGGAGCCGGCGCACTCAGCTCTGCAAATGCCATTTTAACAGCAAATTCATGAATGCGTAGCCTAATTATTGGGCAAATGAACCTGATGGTTTGAGTGTTGGAATAGAGACCCCCACCTGGGCCATCACACGCTCACACACACACACACACACACACACACACACACACACACACTCTGCCGTTTTTATTCATTAGTCCCGATTATTCGGCTAGCAAGAGAATCAAACCAGAAATACATACCGTGCCTACAAACACAATGTAATACAATGACATGGATCAGAATAGATTGTGACCATGTTAATGGTATTGCTGTTTAATATACATTAAGTTACATTATATTCACATTTCTATTCTTGCATCGGACATATGCATTCTATTATGTCTGATAATGTTACAGCCCCAGTCTGTGGGTGTGTTTCTTTGTTCACTTCAGATGACACCCTCATCCTCCCCCTCCTCCTCGTCAGTGTGTGGAGCGCCACACCTGAGGCTACTTGCCAAATTAGGAAAGTAGTATAAGTTGCCAGTGGGCTGGCACGCCCGGGGGGGGACATGCAGAGAGCCTGAGTGCAGGAGCTACGAGCTACGACCGACAGTTCTTTCTGAGAATAGCACCTTGACTAAATAGTGTTTTTGTTGGCTTAAATGAAGCTGATTTTGAGTTACAGTTCCCCGTCGTTTCTTTCCTCTCCTTTTCACCCGGTTTATCATTTAACAATGTTACCCCCTTCATCCCCTAGCCATATGGGGACGTAACAGATGATGATAATAATGATGTGTAGTACTTGTAGTAGACAATAGGTCCCAGAATTTGTCATTGATTCTGGCTGAAGGTCCAAGTCTAGCTGGCAGATAGTATCAGCAGACACTAATGCATTAAAAACTCCCATCTCTGACTGTTTAATGATTTAGCTGACTGGATTCAAAGAACAATCCTGTAAAAGGAGGCTTGAAAAATGCATTTCATGGCTGCATACACAGCACTGTGGTAAAAGACTGATGCTAGAGCTGCATACCAGACAAAATGTCAGCATCCCCATCAGTTGATGATCTATGCAGATATGTAAATAAAGAAATATCATTTTTTTGCAGTGAAGAGTTTGTTAGTCCTAGCATTGTATGTTGTAATGTAAAGTTGCAAGAAAAAAAGGCTTTCACGATTGTGAGCCAATGTACTTAGCAAGCATTATGCTATCTGGGATAACATTGGCTGGAGTTGATGCTGTGTAACTCCCCCAAATTCAACGCTTCCACAAACCGTCAAGAAAGAGGACTTCATTCTCTGCCCTGCTAGACAATACTCCACTTTATCTATCTATCTATCTATCTATCTATCTATCTATCTATCTATCTATCTATCTATCTATCTATCTATATGTAGCCGAGCTAAATTTAATTTTATTTAATTTTATTTTTGGTCATTTATTCACATCATTTTCTGTTGTGAACTTCCCCAAAAGTGTCTCTTATTGTAAATAGGTTCCACTCTATTATTTTCCGTTCCATACCTTTTTGTTTCCCTGGGGGGTGATTTGGCGTCGCACCTGTGTGACCAGCTTCAGTGAGCACTGATGCTCGGAGCTGGTAAGTCATGTTTATGTCTCTCTCCCTTTATTCTTTTATAAACGTTTTGGTTGTCGCTCTTAAAGTATTTTATAAGAATGCACACTGCCTTGTGACGTGCTGTGAAGCATGCGGGTTAAATTCCCGAACTTTCTGTTTGTTAAATTGTTGTAAAAACCGGACTTTTATATGTTAAATAGTGTGTGAATTAGCTTAATGCTAGCGGCAGTTATTACGGGGTTTCCTGGTCTCGTGAGTTTGCGCACGGGGCAAAAACTCTGCTGCGTGTCTGTGTGGACATCTTGTGTGCCGCTGTGTCATTAATATGAGTGTGCATTATTTCTTTCTTTATTCTGTAGTGGAGAGAAATACTGTGGACTGTGTGTGACGCCCTTTTCTTTTTGTTTCCATCAAAAAAACGTATGTCTGTTATGAGTTTTTTTGGCATAGGTTATTGTAGAAAAAATATAAAATGAGTTGATGTGAGTGGGAAAAACGAGGTAAATTGCTGCACATATTAAAGACCCTTTTTCTTAATATATATTTTTGTTATTTGCTGATGTATTATTTTATATACTGTTTTTTATTTAATTAATTTCTTTTACACTATTCTATGCTTTATTTACCATTATTATTATTATTTTATTTGTTATTATTATTTCCACATGTAAGCATAAATAATTGAATTCATGAGCTAGAGTGAGCACTGACGCTCGGAGCTGTGGAGAGAAATACTGTGGACTGTGTGTGACGCCCTTTTCTTTTTGTTTCCATCAAAAAAAGGCAAATAAATCCTCCACGACTCAACTCCTGTGTGTGCCTCACTGCAAAGACACAACGCAGAACAGCTACTGTTACATATATATATATATATATGACATCAGCTCATCATTCACTCCTATACCCTCCCAGAAAACATCTCCCCCAACTCTCAACTCTGATGGTCTTACCAGCTTTAGCCCCCTCACCTCTGAAGACGTTCACAAACTTGTTACATCTAACCGTGCCACCACCTGCTCCCTTGACCCGATTCCCTCCTCTCTTCTCCAAGACATCTCACACGGCATCTTGCCATTCCTCACCACCCTGATCACGTCCTCCCTCACCTCAGGTGTCATTCCGGCGGCTTTAAAGACGGCTACAGTGAAGCCCCTCCTAAAAAAACCCACCCTAGATGCTGCTGACATCCGAAACTACAGACCTGTATCTCTTCTTTCATTCCTCTCCAAAACCCTGGAATGTGCCGCCTACAACCAACTGTCATCCTATCTCTCGCAGAACAACCTCCTTGACCCTAATCAATCAGGATTCAGGACTGCTCACTCCACTGAGACGGCCCTCCTCACAGTGACCGAGTCCCTGCGAGACGCCAGAGCCTCATCCCACTCCTCCGTTCTCATTCTCCTCGACCTATCTGCTGCATTTGACACAGTCAACCACCAAATCCTCCTCTCCACTCGGCTGAACTTGGCATCACTGACTCTGCTCTCGCCTGGTTTACATCATACCTGACAAATCGCACCTTTCTCTGGACATGGTTGTCCCTCAAGGCTCAGTATTAGGACCGCTTCTGTTCTCATTATACACCAGATCACTGGTCTGAGCTCTGTAATCACATCACATGGATTCTCTTACCATTGTTACGCAGATGACACCCAGCTATTCCTCTCTTTTCCCCCAACCTCCGACACTCACATTGCAACTCGCATCTCAGAATGTCTGGCAGACATCTCAGTCTGGACAACTGTGCATCACCTCAAGCTTAACCTGAATAAAATCGAACTCCTCTTCATCCCAGGGAAAGACTGCCCTCGCATGGACCTGTCGGTCACTGTTGAGGACATCACAGTATTGCCTTCGTCAACTGCGAGGCACCTGGGTGTAATCCTCGATGACCAACTATCCTGCACCCCCAACATCACTGCTGTGAATCGATCCTGCAGATTTGCCCTCTACAACATCCACAGGATTCAAACTTTCCTCACAAAGGATGCAACGCAACTCCTGGTCCAAGCACTGGTCATCTCCCGCCTTGACTACTGCAACTCTCTCCTGGCTGGACTCCCGGCCTCGGTGACTAAACCATTGCTGCGTATCCAGAACGCTGGAGCACGCATTGTCTTCAATCTACCCAAATTCTCCCATGTGACCCCCCTCCTCCGTGACCTCCATTGGCTCCCTGTTGCTGCATGCATCCAATTCTAGACGATGGCACTGGCCTTCAGGGCCATCAATGGAACGGCACCCATCTACCTTCAAACACTGGTCAAGCCACACACCCCGAGGCGAGCACTTCGCTCCTCTGCTTCAGCTGGCTGGCTGGTACCACCATCGCTGAAATCAAACAAATGTCGCTCAGCAAAGTCCAGACTCTTCTCTGTTCTGGTCCTCAGTGGTGGAACGAACTCCCGACTAATGTCAGGACAGCAGAGTCATTTGCCATCTTCCGAAAAAGGCTCAAGACTCACCTGTTCAGACTTCACCTCGACTCTGCATAGCATGACCCACTAACACCCCCCCCCAAAAAAAAAATAGCACTTCTATCTTCTTACCTATAGCACTTTGTTCATAGCACTGTTGTACTTAAGGTATCCTTGCTGGACAGCTACTACTTTACTCAGGCGAGGACCTAACACTTGTTTCTATTTTTAGCTCTTACTTTATCTGCAATGATATGTTGTGGTTTCTTTCTTTTGACAAATGTACTTGTATTGTAAGTCGCTTTGGACAAAAGCGTCTGCTAAAAGCCCTAAATGTAAATGTAAATATATATATAAAATAGTTGTTTGCTGCAAAACAAATACTCATAATGCCAAATACGTTTAAAGCAAAACACAGCTCCATCAACCAAATGACCATTTTAAGATATTTGGTTTGAGGTGGTTGAGAGGAGTTTGCATGTGGAGAATGAGGCTGGATTTTAATTTGACTTCCGCCCGTTCATTTCTCAATTGGATTTTTCTTCAATCAATTGATTTGTTAAACTATACTATATATGAAAAAAAACACTGACAAATGTAAATAAGCCTGCGATCACAAGACCACCAACTCCTGGGGGTGAACGTGTCGTTTAATGTGCAAACAAGCTACACTGTTATTAGCCTTATCAGGAGGGCAGCAGCAAATTAACATACAACCTTCCCAGTAGAGCTCACATAAGTGACAAAGGTCACGCCACCTGCATATGTTTGTAATAGAGTTGGAAGACGGTTAAACTCACCCATGGTGGAGATTCTAAATGCCACCTAATTTACAAGCACAATCAAATTAGCGTGAACACCGGTGTGGCTATCAATCACGCTGCCAGGTGCAGCTTCACACCAGACTTCATGAAAATACAAAATTCAGTTTGCCTGCTTTACCTCCTCTGTATGATTTACTATGAAGTACTTCTTCAAAACAAGGTGTTCATCTCTTTTTGTTTTTTAAAAATATGTTGCCTAGGAATAACAAGGATCATGTCCGCCTTTCTTCCTCCCTGTTCAGCTGTGTGTTGTTCCTTCCCGGGGTTATTACACGGACCTCCACCAGGCTTTGTTTGGCCTTCCACAAGGCTCCAGCGGGACCTAATGACTTTCATTATCAGATGGGGGAATTTAATTTGAGCTGCACCGCTGTCAGAGATGAGTAGCCCGATAGGGAGCCACGCAGGAGAAAATAAAAGAATGAGTAATTACTCTTTCGGGGTGTGGGTGGGGTGGGTGCACTTTGTGGGTGATGAGAGCACAGCGGGTCAAAGCACTGAGAGGGAAAGGGGGGGAGACAGAGCATGGTTTATGAAAGAAATCAATAGTGAGTTGCTACCGTCAGGTTATGAGATTTGAGTTGGGATCCGTTTCCTCTTTGTGACCGGAGCAATGGTCCACACGATTTTTTCCGGGAGGCTGCTAGACGGTTGAGCAAACAAAAGGGGGGAACTGTGTGAGCACGAGGAGCTGTTTGCGAGGACAGGAGAGCGAGGCCAGATTAGTAATGTGTGATTAGGAAGCTATTCAGTTGTGGAATTACAGGCTTCTACTTCGCAACAACCACACCCGACAACAGGAACGATGGCAGAAGATATATATTCATTTGGATGCATAAAAGCTATGGCTGTATGTATGAATACTTTTGCTAAATCTACACGATAAAATAACAGTTGATTGCAATCAATGCAGTTGAAGCTGCCATGCGGCTCACAGTCAAAGCAGTTGTTGTCACGCCGTTTTTTCGACTGTCTCGCCGCTCACTTTGGCAGCAGAAAAGTGACACCATAGCGCCAACCTTGATGAAGACAAGAAGTCTGTAGTAAATGGAAATCTCTCTGAGGTGTGCCATTGCCAGCTCTGCTCTCTGCTCTTCCAGCATTTGTAAATTTCCCATCTGTCTCCACAGGTCTCTCCAATAGCAGGAAGGCTGCTCTGCTGCAAAGCAGCAGTGTGGTAGTTTGTGCTTATCAGCCAATTATCAGGGACTGCCAAACAACATGGGATAAAGGGAGCTTATAAGGCACAGCTTGTTGCAGCATTATTATTATTGTAGCGTATCATTGTTGTTTGTTTTGTCATGAACTTATTTGGTCATAATTGTAATTACCAATAAGGAAAAAAATGAATTGTTCCTCAGCGATAACGTCTCCTACATTAGTGTCTTCAATCAGTCCTAATAATAGCAAGCTAACTAGGATTTGAGTGGAAGACAGATTTAACATAGGTCGTCCCAAACGTTGCATGTTGTCGAAGGGCAGACATCTTCAATCTTTAAGGGTTATTAAAAAGGTGGGGAACATGTCTTGTATGCACACCATGAAAGTTGACGGCACGTCTCCTAGCAACACAGAGTCCCGATTGTCAGTCAACCACTGCCCACCTAGAGACATGAAGCTCTGTTCCCACAAATATGAACAAAACAATGTTGAAAAATGGATATAGAGATATATAATATAAAATATGCACAATACCAGCAAATGTATTGTTTTCTGACATAAAAAGAGAGGAGCATTCAAATTACTGTTCAATAATAATAAAGTAATTATATATATATATATATATATATATATATATATGACTGGCGACCTGTCCAGGGTGTACCCTGCCTTCGCCGAATGACAGCTGGGATCGGCTCCAGCCCCCCCCCCGCGACTCTGAATACAGGATAAGCGGTAGACAATGGATGGATGGATGGAGATATATTATATCTATATATCATGCAATGATTCAGTAGAGCAAACTTCAAGAGCCATCATATCTTTATGGTCAAAATCAGCCTTTTCTGGTATGCTTCATAAATGAATGGATGACAATCGAATAAACCATCATTGCAGGTTTTGTTCAGGCCACTTTAAATGCCATCAAAGCCCTAACACCTATGTTTTTCAGGTTAGATTTCAAACAGTGAAACAACAACAGTCACTGTGATGGATGTTCACGGTTTAGAGAAAATTGAGATTGAAGTTTAAATATGTGAATTTTGGCCTTGTGGGGCCTCGGTGCAATGCGGGTTACAAGCCCCTCCCCCTAAACTGGTGAACTTCCTGCTTTGACGCGTCACTCATCTTGAAGAGCTGACTACCCCGCACCACCATTTAGCCTGAGGCTGAGGAAACCAGTACAGTGTGTGTAAGCAGAGACACTAATGAAGCTGACAGTGAACATGCAAATGGAGGCAAAAAGCCACTGCTGGGAGATTTAGCCAGGAGCCTAAAATATTTATTGTCATGTCAATATGTCCTACTAAAATTACAACCAATAGCGTTATCCCACTTTTCCCTAAATCTCAAGATGTTCATATAGTAATGGCTTAAGATGGCCAGCAGAGAGCAGCATTGCAATCTCTTTGACCACAGTGAGAAATTTCTATTAAAGACCCTCTCAGGCTGCGTCTTACCTGCTACTGAGTCGGTAGTGGTGTTAGTGTGTGTGTATGTGTGTGTGTGTGTGTGTGTGTGTGTGTGTGTGTGTGTGTGGGGGGGTCTGGAAATGAGAGAAAAAAAGAGTGACAGGAGGGTGGATATAGGCAGAGAATAAAGCAAAAGTGACTGACAGATGGGCAAGACGGGGAAACTCAAACACTGTAATTCTCTGCAGATCTGATGGGACTAGAGAATCAAATTAAAATGGCTGATTTAATTTGTGTTACATTCACAGTCACTTTGCACTGTGTTCATTATCAGTGTGTCATATCCCCCAGTATGGAAACTATCACCATCAGCACCATCCTCACATATCTGCACACCATTTCACAGCATATTTCAGTCTCTTAAGGTGATAAAAAGAAATGAAGTCATTCATGCACTAAAACCTCTAAATAATAAAGTTATGTTAACTTATACTTAGCTGCACATACTTTCACCGCGTTCCCTTGATTGACTCGCTATAAGAACATTAAACGACATCATGGCGTATGCTGAGTGTATGAGATCAAATACCATAACTCTACTATTGAATAGCACCCCATTACGTACAACTTCAATCTCAGTTAATCGAGAAATGTCTCCTTTAATGTGCGTGCCGCCCTTTATCTGCATCTTACATCATCTTCATGAGTCCAGACACACAAAAGGATGAAAGCTCTCCTGTGGATTCAAGACGTCCTTCGGTTCCATGAAAAGAGTACCTTTCATAATCAGTCAGTTCTGCAGATTGGCTGTGTGCCCGAGTGCTGTGCATCGATGGGAAGAACATGACCACGCAGAAGAAAAGTGGGCAACACATTTCTGTGTCCTCTTTTGGACGAAGAAGTATTGGTTGCAGATTTGTTTTCAGCAACTTTGTAACCATAGTGGATTCTCAGCATGCTAATACTGAGCCAGTGTGATTTCTTCACTGACTTGGTGCTCGTATTCATGCATGTTTGTTCCACCTTGTGAGGATGCTGTGTATTTGGATAAGTCACATCAAACATAATGAGACAATCACATAATTCCACCAAACCCTGCTGGTTTTATAAGAGAACTGGAACTAAGCCAACAACAGAAAACAATCTCAACATGCTGGAGGTTTTCACATCTGGTTCTCTGCCTCCAATACATTTTTAATGTCCATATAATGTCCTTCATCCAGGACCAACACAGGAAGAAAGGCGTGTCATAAAGTTACTTTAAGACAGTGATCTCCATCTCCATTTTTTTAATATAAACCAACACATTCTCACTTCCACCTTAAATACTGATTCACTGACCAGCTGACTGTATTGTTGACGAGTTGGGAGTTAGAACAGGTTGTATGAAAACAACTGCAGTGGCTGCCGCTGTCATGAATATGCATCATTATTTGTTGTTGGTGTCACCTTTTTCCAATCACGCTGAGCATGTGGCCATGGTAACGACAGAGTGGTTCACATCAGACTATAACGCAGGAGTTTGTGTTCTGCCACAGATGTGAAGTTAGACCAGCAACAGTGCCATAGGCATGATGTGCCAATTAACGAGCGCCCTTCGTCTAACAGGAGGAGCAGTGATACATTTTGTTTCTCCTGCACTTCAAAGTTCACACTTCAGATCTGTGATGATGACACTCTACTTGATGAGAGCTGATAGGGGGCTCGCTCAGATCCATTCAGACACACGAACCAGAGAAGTCTGGCAAGAGAATGGAACCCTTCCTGACGAATTGGACTGAAAATAGTTTGGACGCCCCCTGACTCGGGTCCCAGGTCTGGTCTCGGTTACTCGAGTGGACGCATGAAGACCTCTACTGTAGAAGACAGATGTCATGCTTCCAAAGCCTTATATAATAATGCCATCTTAATATTCTACTGCTATTTAAACGGTCCAATCCAGTACAAACAGCTGAGCAGGTCAGTCATGAGACGAAGCAGAGACGCGTTCATGCTCCGCTAAAATTATTATGACGGAACTGTACGTGACATAGAAAACAAAAAGACTACTTTTCTTTCTGTGGCATAAAATGCTCGTTCTTAACTTTCCCCCAGTATTTTAGAATCTGACCTAACTGAGGGTCGCTGCAGATGACACTTTGACGTGTAATTTGAATGCAGAAAAGATGTCATTCACTGCACACTATGCGCTATAATATGACCTTGTTTGAGAGTTGTGTGAGAAACGGAGCTCACCAGTGCAACAGCGGCAACCCAGACTCCAGACGAGACATCACGTCAAACCTCCTTTTGACTTCTCCCTTTTTCTTCCCTCGTCTCCTTGTCTACTCATTTATTCCAATCTCAGAACACCGTGTTCCCAGAGAATATTTCTCTTGAATATTTCACCACGCGCTCTCCCCCCTCCTCTCACTCTCTGTCTGCACGTTATAATACTTATTTATTTCAGGAATAATTTTTTGCCGAATTACGACAAAATGGCTACAGCTGTAATCAGCGGATAAGTAGCAGCCGACATGGCAGGTGTTTGAGGCGAGATAAGGCGAGAACCATTGTGAGACTGTGCCTCACTTCCATTTAAATGTTTTGGGGCTTTGACTTCCTTTTTTGATTTGTTACCTACAGCTTCCCTGTGAGCTGTCGGGGGGGAGATAGCGAGACTTTCTCCTTAATGTGGTTTCTTGGGCTACTGTGTTTGTTCCGTCCTTCAGATGTTGGGGGTTAGATTTTGGGCATGCCTGCGCGGTGGGACTCAGACGAGTGCATGTCATCGGTGGAATTCATTATTACATTACAAGGAATCCTGGTTTTAGTCACGTTTGCCCTCTCAACTTCAAAAGCAGGAGGAAGAGCAGGTTGTAACTGACCACGCCAACACTGATGCATCTGCACGCAGACTATATATATATATATATATATATATATATATATATATATATATATATATATATATACAGTATATATATACATTGTGGCGCGACAGAAGTAAGGAGGAGGGAACCGGGGAGCATAATAAATAATGTGTATGTACCGCTGTGGCATCTGACAGCCACGGCGCTGTTGCCACCGCACTCTATCCCTCCAAGGCACCGCGCAGGGAATGGACGGCGTGCCATATATGGAGTTCCGATTGCCCATCAGAATCACCGGCGTGGAGGAACACGGCTGGGAGGAAGTCAGCGCAAAATGACAGGAGGGGATAAAAGGAGATGACGGAGAACACGTTCGTGTGGAGAGTAAGGAGATGATGAGAGAGAGAGAGAGAAAAAACTAAAAGCCCTGTGTATGACCCGCTTCTGTAGGAGAACCCTGCGCCCTGATCGACCCCCGGACCGTCTGACTACCCGCCTCTGCTTCGCCCCCCGCCTGCCTGACCGCCGCCTCTCCCGCCGCCTCTCCCGCCGAGCCCCGGACGGTATGACTGCCCATCCCCGTGTACCGAACCCTGCTCTCGCCCAACGACGTCGCCTCAGCCTCAGCCCCCTCAAGCCAGCCCCGCACTCCGCGGCATCGACAGCATCCCTGCAACAGTCTTTAATAAAGAACAGTAATTGTGAATTTGGTGTGGACAGCCCTCTTTTCCCTGAAATTGGTCACGTAGCGCCTTCTCGTAACCCTGAGGGCGCCACACTGGTGGAGAATGCGGGCAACGTAGATCTGACCAATATCAGGGGAAAGCCGCACCAAGTCATCACCATGAATCCCGATCCTGATTACGCCAGTCTCTGCACACAGCTGCTGGAGCTACAGCGGGGCGCAGCTGGAGCAGACGTCCGCGGAGCTCTGAGCTGGTAAAACCTCTTCCCCACCCCCCCATGGAGTGCCCGGCGCCAGCGACTGACCTGAGGAGGTGTTTCACCTGCGGTGGCCTGGGACGCCTATCCTGGGGTTGTCCCCTTCGCCAGGATGTCTCGATGCCCTCGGCTTCCTCCGATCCGAATCCCCGGAAAACCTGTGGACTCCTCTCCGCCTGCTGGGGCCAAGCAGACGGACCCAACCCCGTGACCCCCATCCGCGTCAACGGACGCGACACCTCGGCCCTCCTAGACTCAGGGAGCGCGGTGAAGCTAGTCCGCCCCGAATTCGCCCCCGGCCCGCCGCTTCCAGACACGGTGGCCGTGACCTGCATTCATGGCGAGACCCGCCGCTACCCCACCGCCCATGTCGAGGTGCAGACGACGCAGGGCACATTCCTGAGGAGATCCTGACCGATCAAGGTACCCCCTTTATGTCTGGACTGATGCGCGAGATGTGCAAACTACTACGCATTAAACAGTTACGCACATCCGTATACCACCCACAGACCGACGGCTTAGTGGAAAGGTTTAATCAGACCTTGAAGAAGATGTTTAAAAAAGTGATGGAACTGGACGGGAGAAACTGGGATCAGCTACTGCCTTTCCTAATGTTTTCGATACGTGAAGTTCCCCAGGCATCCACCGGTTTCTCCCCGTTTGAACTACTCTATGGACGGAGACCCCGAGGCCTGCTGGACCTGGCCAAGGAGGCGTGGGAGCAGCAACCCTCTCCCCACTGAACGATGGTTGAACATGTGGAGGACCTCCGTAAGCGAATGACGACGCTGTGGCCGCTCGTGAGAGAGCACATGGCCGAGGCCCAAACGGCACAGGCCTACAACCGCGAAGCGCAACCCCGCGAGTTCCAGGTGGGGGATAAAGTCCTGGTGTTAATTCCCACTGTGGAGTGCAAGTTCCTGGTGCGGTGGCAGGGGCCATATGAGGTGATCGAGAGGACGGGCGAAGTCAACTACAGGGTACGACAGCCAGGTAGACGACACCCCACCAAGATATATCACACAAACCTCCTGAAAAAATGGGTGGCCCGTGAGGCGTGTCTGTTTCTCTCTCCCCCACAGAAGCCGCACAAGACAGTGCTGGAGGCAGTGCCCATGGGAGAGCAGCTCACGCCCCGACAGACCCAGGACCTCCGGGAGCTGGTGCAGAGGCACCACCGGGTTTTTTCCACCGAGGCGGGCTACACCACCCTCATCGAACACCCCATCCACACAACCCCCGGCAGGAAGGTAAAACTAAGACCCTACCGTGTCCCAGAGGCCAGGAGACAGGCCATTTGAGAAGAGGTCCAGAAAATGCTACAAGCTGGCATTATAGAAGAGTCCCGGAGTGAGTGGTGTAGCCCCATCGTCCTAGTCCCCAAACCCGATGGTTTTGCAACGACTTCCGGCACCTCAACGCCATATCACAGTTCGATGCCTACCCCATGCCGCGGGTGGATGAGCTGATCGAACGCCTGGGAAAGGCCCGCTACATTTCCACCCTCGACCTGAGAATGGGGTACTGGCAGGTGCCTCTCTCCCCCGAAGCCCGCTTTTGCGAACCCCGACGGGCTGTTCCAGTACCTCCGACTCTCGTTCGGATTACACGGGGCCCCCGCCACATTCCAGCGCCTGATGGACCAGGTACTCCGGCCCGAATGGGAATACGCGGCGGCGTACCTGGATGACATCGTGATCCATGGGGAGGAGTGGGGAACCCATCTGGAGCAACTGAGCGCGGTACTCCAGGCGCTGCGGGAGGCGGGACTCACCGCCAACGCCAAGAAATGTTGCCTCGGCCTTCAAGAAGCCAATTACCTTGGCTTCGTCATTGGCAGGGGCTGTGTGAAACCCCAGGTGGGGAAGGTCGAGGCGATCCGCGAGTGGCCCCGCCCCCAGAGCAAGCGCCAGGTGAGAACATTCCTGGGCTTAGCCAGTTATTACCGCCACTTCGTCCCACACTTCTCCTCTCTCACAGGACCCCTCATGGAGTATACGAAGAAAGCAACAGCCAGACCGGATACGGTGGACCCCGGAGGCAGAAAAAGCGTTCCAGGGACTGAAGGACGCCCTCTGCTCCGATCCCGTGCTGGTGACACCTGACTTCTCCCTTCCCCTACTGGTCCAAACCGACGCGTCGGAAACCGGGGTGGGTGCCGTCCTGGCCCAAGTACAAGAAGGTGAGGAACATCCCATCACATACATCAGCCGTAAGCTGACGCCCAGCGAAAATAATTATTCGACCGTGGAACGGGAATGTCTGGCGATCAAGTGGGCTGTGGAGAAGTTGAGATATTATCTCCTGGGAAGACAGTTCACCCTGGTGACCGATCATGCTCCGTTGGTGTGGATGGCCCGACACAAGGACACCAATGCCCGAGTAACCCGATGGTTCCTGGCTCTCCAGCCGTACTCGTTCAATGTCACCCACAGGTCCGGCTCAGCCCATGGAAACGCGGATGCCCTGTCCCGGCGGGACGCCCTGAGCGGCTGGATCGCCCCTCCCACATGGTCGGAGCTGGGGGGGGGGGTATGTGGCGCCCACGGGACAGAGGTAAGGAGGAGGGAACCGGGGAGCATAATAAATAACGTGTATGTACCGCCGTGGCATGTGACAGCCACGGCGCTGTTGCCACCGCACTCTATCCCTCCAAGGCACCGCGCAGGGAACGGACGGCGTGCCATATATGGAGTTCCGATTGCCCATCAGAATCACCGGCGTGGAGGAACACGGCTGGGAGGAAATCAGCGCAAAATGACAGGAGGGGATAAAAGGAGACGACGGAGAACACGTTCGTGTGGAGAGTAAGGAGATGATGAGAGAGAGAGAGAGAAAACTAAAAGCCCTGTGTATGACCCGCTTCTGTAGGAGAACCCCGCGCCCTGATCGACCCCCGGACCATCTGACTACCCGCCCTGCTTCGACAGCCCTCTTTTCCCTGAAATTGGTCACGTAGCGCCTTCTCGTAACCCCGAGGGTGCCACAATATATATATATATATATATATATATATATATTTCCACGTTGACGCACGGTAAAGCACACACACACACACAGACACACACACACTTGTCTCACAGGAAGCTGCAGTTAATTATATCACTGTGCTGTTTTGTTCCACCAAGTCCTCCAGAGAAGCTAAAGCCAACGCATTCATGTTTGATTTTTGGCTCCGACACTCAGAGAGAAAACTGTTTCCACCATGCCCTTAGTCTCCCATTATTAAGCCAATAAAGAAGCATACAATGCTGTGTGTGTGTGTGTGTGTGTGTGTGTGTGTGTGTGTGTGTGGAGCGGTGGTGGGGGTTCCTATGCTGAAGCTACAACTGCATGGCGGTCTCATTTTTTTATTAGCTCCCAAGACACAACGGACGCCAAGAGAAAACACCAGAGCCTGCACTGTCCTCCTTGCTTCCTTTCTTCTAAATTAAAGTGATATCTCATTGCTGTACAATAGACTAGCTGTCTAACAGCTGGAAAATGGAGAAGAATGATAGTGATGTCTGTCATCACTGAAAAGATGGGTCTGCTTTGTTTTAAGACATTTCTGGAAGAAAGCGTACATGGGATTAGAGGGAGGCTGTGGGCTGTGAGGCCTGAATTATGGTTGCCGGATCATAAAGCCATAATTACTTAATGTTTGAAATAAAAAATCTGGCAGCTTGATCATCCGAGCTTGTATTGCGTTATCTGTAGTAACTGATTAGAAGAAGCATGTCTCTAAACTTGGTAGCTGAGACCACAGACTGCACATAAGACTGCGTGGTCATAATGACGTCACCTATTGGTTTGTGCACCACAGTATTCAAGCTTTAATTTCGGCATTTTGGCTGTTGCCATCTTGGAATTTTTGCAAGCAGTGGACGGAAGTGGCCATATTTGGACTCTGGTTAGCTTCATAATTCAAGGTCAACTTTACAGCTAAGTGAAGTCATGCATTGGTAGCGTGGTAACGACGGTAGTGAGGCCACGGTAGCGACCTGTCAAGCACAAGGTAGCCCTAAAGCAGGGCTATTCAACTATATTGTTCAGGGGGCCACATTTTCAGAAAGCTATAGAGTGACGAAGTCCCGCCTTTCTATTTCCGGTACATGGGACCTCAATATGAATTTCTGATGCATGTATTCCTATGGCGAGATCGAAATTATTTTCTGGTCCCGTTTGAATTATGCCAATTTTTCATGCAAAAAAGCTACGATTTATGGCGAAGAAGTTTGAACATGGTAGGTTTTGTGTGAGGCCGAGAACAATAAGGATGTATTGTGGCAAAATATCCATTATTTTGCAGGATTTTTTTCCTTCAGGATTTTTTAAAATGTATTTGTAAACAGAACTGATCGGCGGACTGCCAATTGAATAAGCCTGCCCTAAAGCACACCCTGTTTTATGGTCTATTAAATCTACGGGACCATCATTTAGAAGTGGAGGTTGCCGCCTGGCTGAGACCAACTTAACCCTCCACACCTTAAATCCCAGATGACAGTCTACAGCCATGCTCTTTAAGGCTGTACAGCTTTAACGCTAATATAAGCATGTTAACATGTTCACACTGACGATGGTAACATGTTGATATCTAGCAGGAATAATGTTTACTATGTTCACCATTTAAGTCTGATAGCATGCTGATATTTACTAATTAATACCAAAGTGCAGTTGAGACTAATTGCAATGACTTCAGTTGTGCAAATATTCTAGCATTAATATAAAATAGCAAACACTCATTTTGAACAGATAATAATGGCACTAGATGGAGAAAAAAAACATCAGGGGATCATGAGAGTTAAAATTAATCTGGTGGGAAATTTTGTCCGTATAAAATTTATGGCAATTCAGCCAATAGTTAGATATTTCAATCTGGATGAAAATGGTAAAACAACCAATCATTTCCGTATTGTTTACAAAATTAATAACTGACATTTGTATATTTACCAGAAATATAATGACCAAATCCTCACCATGACTCTTTTTGAGCTCGATGTGTACCTTCTCACAAATACAGCCGCTTACTGTGAGTCCGACAATAGCTCCTGCTGGCTAGTTGCCTTCTCTCGCCTACTCACGGCTACAGTACGTTACCGAGCGGCCTCAACACTGTCAGTGATCATGATGGAAGCATTACGACATGTATTTAGTGTCAAAAATGATTATATTCTGCATGGATTACATAATAGTGTGGTTTATATTGATATTATATAAGAGTGGTTGACGTTTTCCCCCGCAGGACTTCATGTCGCTTTTGTTGATTAGACAATTCAATCCTTGTTCATCTGTGCCAAGGCTAGTCTTCCAATAAACCTGTTTATTGGGACTGAATTTCCATGTTTGCAGTGGAGGCACCAGAACAGACCATTGGGGGGGTACCAAAAGTATTTTTTCCATATTTTATTATGTAATGTTTTATTATTCACTTGGAGTTTAGGGTGGGCAACCCAACATGGGGGTTTATTCATCCTTGATAGTGTTCTTCCTCTTTTTATGTTGTCTTTTTTTAGGGTTATTTGAGGGGTCATTGGCTTGGAGCAGCTGCTCCTGTGTGCACCAACTACCAGGGAGACTCCGATGAATGGCCAGACCCAGGACCAGCACCAGCACATGACATCGTGCACAGGAGGTCAGGGGGTTGGGAGTTGGGATTGACTGAATTGATAAAAAAGAATAGGTAAATAAGACAAATCATGAATAATAAGACAAAAATCTAACATTGAATATTATTGTTATTAATGCCGAAAACAGGCAGGCAACCGAAAAAAATCCACTTAATCTCAGGAGCTCCAGGAAAACATTAGAAGAAGGAAAGCAGGCTAAATCATGAACCAAATAACACAGGATGAACTGACTAAGACATCGAGAAAACACACAGAGACCAAATCCCAACGTCCCCACTCACTGCCTTTAATGCACGTTCCTGATAAGTGCCTGAGGGTTCAGGTCTGTCCCACGGTCACATCGTGAAGTGCGTGAGGGCTCGTTGACTTTTTGGGCCCTTTATGCCCACTTTCCGTAAGTCAGCATCGATGCTGACTTTGCCTGAGGGAATTACCCACAGTTCATAGAGTTGCAACGTGAAACATGGCGTTACCAGAGGAAGCCCGGAGGAATAAAAAAAAAAGGTAAACAAAGAGGACGGCACATGTGTGGAATATAACATTTACACAGAAACATTAAGATTAAATATTTAATATAGAACATAAAACACTTAAAATCGTAGTTATCATCATCATCATCATCGTCTGTAAAAAATGTGAAAGAATGACCAACACTTTTAGATAATATTTTTTCTATAATCAAAGTAAAGCGACATGCCGAGTGCTGTCCCATACCAGGTGACGTCTTAAGTCTCTGAGGGTTCAGGGCTTAGGCTTTAGGGGGCACATTGAGATTTGGCCAGACTAAACACACAAGGGACTTATTGGGAAACAAGACACAGGTGGGCACACATGAGGACAGGCTGGAGGGTGACTGGAGGAAGACACAAGGGAACAGGGCAAGGCTTACAAGACTAAAACTGATTACCAGAAAAAGGGAGGGAAAACTAAAACAGGACAGATACAACTATTTATTTAAAAAACAAATGGATGTATAACTTATCAAAACAGGGATCTAATATACATGGGAGGGAAGAAAATATAGTGTTAATTGAACAGAAAAAATACAGTTTAAAAGGTAGTAGTCATATGATTACATTTTAATGTTTGGCTGTCAGATTATTGCAGTGGAGTAAATAGTTTTAAATTCACCCCTGAATATTAGTGGATACATGTAAAGTGGCATGAGAAGTAAATATTGGTAACTTAGCTCCATTCCCCTCCAAGTAAGGATCTCTATGAAACCAGAGGAAGAACAGGCTGGGACCAGTAAGAGCAGCCGCTGCATGAAGGACCAGTGAAGGAGAGTGTGAGGTTTTCATTAAGTCCACTTCACCATTTGAGCCCCAAGAGTGATCTCTAAATACTCTTCATAATTCTCCTTATTATTCTGCCAACAATATCACCAAGACATTATATCTGAAAAAAACACAAACACGACATGCTGGGTATCAGACTAGTGCAAAAACAAATCTGGTAAATAAAAGACAAACGTACATTTAAAACATGTGATATCTCAATATCTTCTGTTGCAATTATCTTTCAGCAGGAGATCCAGTATCAGTAAAGTAGAGCGTTAACCAAAGCTAAGTTGGAGATGATTTCTAAAAAAACTGTTGTTTTGTCTTTTCCAACTCTTCTTAGCAGTCATGGCCCTTCTGTATCATTTCAATGACGATAAATTATGTCTGAATCCAGAACTTGCAAAAAAAGCAAAGGAATAGTTGACAGCGTTGCCACACTACAAACAAATCATAAGTGTCAGGGATGTTTGCCATGCAAATCTAACATGCACCCGCCTTTGTCTTCCCCTCGTTCCTTTTAATCCTCATTCTTCTGGAGTCGGAGCCGAAAGACAAAGGTTTGTTTTTAAGTTGGCAGGGTTTCCTGATCTGCTGCCACTAATTGACACTCACAAGATTTGTAAGCCGGAGCAAAGGCAAACATGTCATAAAACTTTCATGATCAAACATTGTTGGCTTTGCTCTCTGACAGTTTATTGTGAAGACGCCACGTCTATGTTGTGATGTTCGCTTCAAAACTTTGTGGTAATAATGAGTGTATTCTATACTGAGTGTATACTATGTTAGGGGGTCATGGGACGTACACATTGTTTGAGTGAATGTAGAGGTAATCCTCTGCATCTTTAATCCTGTGTCTTAAAAATGCCTTTAAAATAAATGTGTGTTCAGGTGTGTCAGTGTTCTGCACTAACCCCAAAAAGTCAAGGAGAGACACATTTTGTTCCACGCCACCAGTGTCTTGCTTTTCTCTGTCTCCATCCAACCCATTCTCTTACCTCTCTCTCTCTCTCTCTCTCTCTCTCTCTCTCTCTCTCCTCACCTGCTTCAGCTCACAACATTTGAAACCTCTTCACAGAAAGTTAGAGTACACTTCCATGGAAGCTGTCTGGAGTTCTGTGAATAATTCTTTGGAGACTCATCTTTGGTGGAAGACTATCAAAGCGGGAGTCTTCAAAACAGATATTATTATGTGGTGGATTTCACAGCGGCGCTCTATGCACTTGACTGCCTGTTCTTAACCCTACAGCGAGCACGATGGATGGCCGTGCAGCTGCAGAATTGTGAAGACTTTAAAGTCAAGCTGAAACACCATTTCTAGCTTCTGTGCCGTGAGGTATTTCTGTGTGAAACAGGACAGGCAGGACATAACGTTGGGAGGCGTTGGTTTGGTCGTTTAAAAGATTAGCTCACAACCTTCTCTATCTCTGTGCAGAGCCGAAGTTTCAGGTTGGTTGAAATTGGTTGGTACTAGCCGATGCAAGCTCACGTCATATTTTGCTTTCCAAGAAGAACAAAACAGATTTTAAGTTAAAAACACGAACAAATTTTGTTTTTGTAATTTGTTTGGCCTTTGATGCTAAATAGGTGCACAATATTACCGGGGATGCGACCTAAAAGTGTTAAAAAGGCATTCTTCACTTCAGCTCAACACTCACACAGCAACAGCAGAGCTTGACAGTGCAGTAATGTTTATAATTGGAAAGCATGCATCTAGAATTCTAATAATCCCGAAAGCCTTTCAAGAGTCACTTAATATTCAAAGTGTCTCCCAGTAGATGTTGCCCAAGCCGGGTTTAAAAAAAATACATATCTCTTTTTTATCTTTTGAAGAAATTATTGTCATTTGAGGGATATTATTCTGTGAGAATCACAGAGGAAACGTAAGAAGGTGCGTGGCTCGAGTCGACCTGCCTGAACGCAAACCATTTTAACATATCTGAAGGTTCAGTGAAACATGGGAGCTTTGAGTTTCTGTGATACAATTTCAGTACTTTTTCAGTACGTTATTCACAATCAATTTGGTACTAAGCCCATCTAACAGTATGCTGCTCACCGTCACGCGCTTCCGTCACACTTCAACGCGACCTTGCTGGCAAGAAAAGGTCTCCACACTCGCCTCTTTCCACTTTTTTTGTGAGCATGAAAATATATTTTTCCAAGCGGCTGCTCCTCTTAACTTGGCATGCTGCCTTCCTTTGAGGTCGCCCGCCATCCAAATACACACACACTGTGATGCCGCGGGACGACTGTAAAAGGTATGTGGGATGAGACGGATAAAAGACTCCTGATTCTCTGTTCTTCTCTTATGTAATGAACAAAAAGTTGTGGCGACAGAAAGGAAAGAACCAAGTAGAAGATGTAACTACCCAGTGGAAAGAGAGAAAGCACTCAATTTTCATTTGTTGGTAACACCTGCCGAATGTTTGCAATTAGCCGTCAATTACCAGCGGTTGTTGTTTGGCCATCTGTCCGTAAACGCTGCATCTCCCCCGTTATTAGAACAGACACGGAAGCAACAGAATTAAGTAATTCTACATGCACGGAGCCACACACACTTTCTGACCTCAGCAGGAGTGACACTTTAACTGGCATAGATGTTGGTTTAACACACGCCAGGGATGTTGCAAATGGAGAAGGGATGTGGGAGGCAGGGAGGGGGGGATGTTGGGGTCAGGCCTGCCTCCTCTCCAGTTAATTGGCCTAGCTTGTAGCATGCGCTTGACAGATTGAATTATCAAGCTGCCTCCACGGTCTGCAATCCCCCCGCGGTATATCCTGGTTGACTATTAATGACCGGCTACAGCCTGTTCTACCCGACTCTCTGTCCTGCTCTCTTTCCTCCCCTCTCCGTTATATAACCGTAAGCCCAAAATGTTCGTGGTGCCTGCCTTCCTCCGTCCATGCTGCTGGTTGCCCTTTGGTCTTACAAATTCAGTTCTCTCAAAGAAAAAGAACCACACTATTTTCTTTTTTCAGGTGAAAACTTGAATTTCCTCACGTGTCGTGTAACTTTGCCTCTACACGGCTGCCTCCTTCATTTTGCTCCTCAAATGGCAAAGTTGAAGAGAAGGTATGGCCCGAGCAATGGAGCAGATAATCACAAACAGTGGAAACAGGACGCAGGCTTATCCCCCCTCACTCTGTATTCTATTGTACGGACGGCCCTAATAAAGAAGGGGTGAAATAGAAATGGCAGAACAAAGTTGCTATATAGCCCAGAGTTCATTATGGTCCGTGTCCTCAAGACTGTTTCACCGCTCAAACACAGGCCCTCAACAATGGTTCAGGATACTTTGCTGCCTGACTGGTTTACTCATTTTGTTTTCAACCCCTCCCTGTCTTTCTTTCTTGCATACGATTTGTTTTACAGCTACGTTTTGTAGTTCAAGGTTTGAATTGAGAGTGTCTCTACACAACAGAGTAGTTTGAATCTCTGGGAGAAATGTAGTGAGAAGTGAAGAATACAACAGGGATGAAGCGATAGAGATTTGTTACCTGAGTCTTTCACCTTATTAACTTTACAGTGAGACTGATCTGACTCAGGGCGTCAAATACCAATGTATTGCATGCTTTCCTGTACAATGGCCCTCGGCGTATTGATACCGAAGTGTCTGTATAACACAGGCTTTCAACAGCAATGAATCTGTGCCATTATTAGACGCTGAGAGCAATGGATGCAGCATAAGTAGCGAGAAAGGTGCTAAGGGTGAGAGAGAGGGCTGGGGGACGGGTCAAACACAAACAATGACATGACTTTGACTCAGGAGACACGTGTTTGTCTGTGTGAAACCAAAAGTTGATCCATTTTTACTGACAACGTGATGTTATGTCACTGAGTCACATGATGTTAAGTTTGTTGTTAAGTTTAAGCCAAACCATGATTCTTTTTGTAACCCTAACCCAGGTAGTTTTGTGTCCTAAACCACTGTTTTGCTATATTAAACATGTGTTACAACGTTAACCCGCAGAAACCTTCTGAGTTAAGCTACTGCAAAAAGGCTGCCGACAGCACTAGAATAACGCCGGAGGTTTCTGGCAAAACTGGCAAAATATGACCAGTAGGGATGACATCATGTTGTCATGGATTTGCTTCCTTTTGAACACTCATACCGGATGTTTTATTACCGTTGCAGACAATTTTTGTCTCAAGTAAAAATGGTAAGTAAGTAAGTAAGTTAGCAACTAGCGAACACATTGGTGGATTTATTTGCAAAGGAGTAGATATTTTGAACAGGGGATTGCAGACACCAATAAGGGTGTTCAAGAAGAGTGAGTATTGGACTCGTACAAACAGAAGACCACTGGAAAACCACTTTTTGAAGTAACACCATCAGTCTAATCCTGTTCGAACTTTACCCCCCTGAGAAACAATTAGCTCTGCTTTTGCTCTTGTCAAGCAAAACATAAAATGCTTCCACGAAAACAAAATGTAAATAACAAATTTGCGTAGCCTGTACAAGCATGTATTTAACGGAAGCCAATTCTTTTTTTGTCTCATACACTCACATACATGCACTCCTCCTGACAGCCTCTCAAAAGCTGTTTGGAATGGTTTTCTTTTGCTGTAAGCATCATTCAGACTATTTTTGAGCTCTTTATCTTGACATTTTGTGGTACTGGTAATTGTTGGCTGTTTGACAGATTTGTTCAGTCTGGTCCATTTGTGTTGTTAAGTCATCAGGGGATGCTTTCGACTCATTGTTGCTCATCAACAGTTTATTTCCTGCATGGCAGCAAAACACATTGTACAAGCATTTATGAAGTACCCTACATTAACTGGGCTTCCTCTACATGCGCTTAGACTGACAAACTGAAAAAGACATATAACAGACGTTGACAAACTTACTGGAGAAGGAAATTATGGTTACAAACATCTACAGTCAACATATAAAACATTGGAACAGGACATGTGATCATCAGAATATGTGATGAAGTAAAGGTCTCGTCCTCAGATATAATTCAAGCGCCCTCTTCTATGTCAATCTAACCCTAAAGGGACCGTTCGGTAATGTGGGGGGTATCAAATACAGTATAAAAATACATTCATTTTTTAAAGTTTTTATTTTTTTTTAAAGTTAGATATTTGGCCTTTTATTGCGAGCGGACAGCATGAGAGTGAAAGGGGTGAGACAGAGGGACGACATGCTTTTAAAGAGGTCTGAGGGCAGATTCAAACCCGGGACCGCTGCAGGGAGCCTCGGTACACAGGGCGGTAACTCTACCACTGAACTATCAGCGCACCTATCACATTCATTTAATCAATCCGATGTAGTAGTGCCCTTGTGATGGGGCAGTCCTATTATAGGCAGCCCTGAATATTACTGAGACAGAAAAGGGTTCAGCAGTAGACCGCATTATCAGCTGGACCCAAGGTCGCCTACATCAAAACATGGCACCTTCTGCATTCCTGTTGTGACTACTAAGAGAGTAAACATTGGGAAACTTGAACACACTGCTAACCTAAACAATCTCATTCCTGTTCTCTCAAAATCAAAGTCAACCTCAAAGCCTGTCAATAACACCATCAGGATGGGTCTGCTAAATGTAAGGTCTCTTAATAACAAATCATTTTTAGTCAATGATTTTATTACCACTTCTAAACTTGATTTTATGTTTTTAACTGAAACAGGGCTAGAACAATTTAACAGTGCAAGCATTCTGATCGAGACAGCACCCCCCAACTATAATTTTATTGATGTCTGTAGATCTGGGAAAAGAGGTGGAGGGGTTGCTGCTATATTTAAAAATACATTTCAGGGGAAACAGATGTCCCTTGGTGTTTTTCCATCATTCGAATATCTTTGTGCTGTGTTGAAATGCTCTCCCAGAGTTCTCCTGTTAATTATTTACAGGCCACCTAAATATTCGTCAAATTTTTTCGATGATTTTACTGAATTATTGTCTAGCATCTCCACTGATTTTGACTGCCTAGTTATAACCGGTGACTTGCATTTTCATATTGATGATTTGAATGACAAGGGTGCAAAAGAACTTTTTAATATTCTAGACACATTTGACCTTTCTCAACATGTGAAAGAGGCTACTCATTGTAAGGGACACACCCTGGACCTGATTATCACAAAAGGTCTCAATGTTTCTGATGTTTTTGTGACTGATCCTTCATTGTCTGATCACTTCTGTGTTTTCTTTAATATTTCTTTCATTCCTGACACACAAACAGAATCAAATAAGGTCAAAAAGCGGTACATCAATGAACATGCCAATGTACTCTTTAAAAATGCCATTTCCTCGTTACCACCTCTAAACCCATGTCATGCTGATGATCTTGTAAACATCTTTAATTCCAAAATTCTGAATGTCATAGATGTCATTGCACCTGCTACGGTTAAAACAATTTCTGGTAAGCAAAAGGCACCCTGGAGAAAAGCTGCTGTTGTGACAGCCCAGAGAAGAGAGTGCAGGAAGGCTGAACGAATCTGGCGGAGTACTAAACTTCATATTCACCATGACATCTATAAAGAGAGCCTCCGGGCCTACAATTTAGTCTTAAAAAGTGCGAGAGAAACATACTTCTCCAATATCATAAACAACAACACTAATAAGGCGAAAACCCTATTTGCAACTGTTGACAGACTGACCAACCCCCCAACACAAATACCAGCTAAACTCCATTCCACGCAGAAATGCAATGAGTTTGCATTCTTTTATACTAATAAAATTGAAGGTATCAGACGCGCCATCAATATCTCAAACAAAAAAGTTGGATCACCACCCTGTTCAGGCAAAAGTAACACAGCAATGATGGCAAGCTTTAATGCCATAGACTCTAAAACTCTAGTGGAAACGGTGACAAATCTTAAATCATCCACCTGCTGCCTTGATGCTTTACCTACCAACTTTTTTAAGAATGTTTTTGACTGCCTATCAATAGACGTATTGCAAATAGTTAATAACTCCATTCAATCAGGCAATTTCCCAAAGGCCTTCAAAACTGCAGTCATTAAACCTCTTCTAAAAAAGCGGAGCCTAGATGCCTCTATTATCAACAACTACAGACCAATTTCAAATCTACCCTTCATAAGTAAAATAATTGAGAAAGTTGTCCTCCAACAACTAAATCACTTCCTGGCTTCAACTGGCTGCCACAACAACTTCCAGTCAGGATTTCGACCTTTTCATAGCACCGAGACGGCCCTTATTAAAGTTGTAAATGACATACGTCTTAACAGAGACTCTGGCAAAACTTCAATATTAATGCTATTAGACCTCAGTGCTGCATTTGACACTGTCGACCACTCAATACTCTTGGACAGGTTGGAAAACTGGGTGGGGCTCTCAGGCACAGTCTTAAACTGGTTCAAGTCATATCTACAAGATAGGAACTATTTTGTTTCCATTGGCGACTTTGTATCAGAACCTACCAATGTAACGTGTGGAGTCCCCCAAGGTTCAATCTTGGGGCCAACTTTATTCAACATCTACATGCTCCCACTAGGACAAATCATGCAAAATAATAACATTGACCACCATTGCTATGCCGATGACACCCAAATCTATGTAGCACTATCACCAAAGGACTATCGCCCCATAGATCTTCTGTGCCAGTGCATTGAGCAAGTCAAAGACTGGATGTGCCAAAACTTCCTACAACTAAATGAGGACAAAACTGAGATAATTGTTTTTGGTGCTAAAAAAGAAAGGTTTAAAGTAATTCAACACCTTCACTCTCTGTCCCTGAAAACCTCAAACAAAGCCAGAAATCTTGGGGTTATTATGGATTCTGATTTACATTTCGACAGTCACGTTAAATCAGTAACAAAATCAGCCTACTATCACCTAAAAAATGTAGCAAGACTTAGAGGGCTCATGTCAGCTCAAGACTTAGAAAAACTTGTACATGCCTTTATTACTAGTAGGCTAGACTACTGTAATGGTCTCCTTGCAGGTCTTCCGAAAAAAACTGTCAGGCAGCTACAGCTTGTTCAGAACGCTGCTGCTAGAGTTCTTACAAAGACCAAAAAATGTGAGCACATTACACCAATTCTTAAATCCTTACATTGGCTCCCTGTATGTCAGAGGATTGATTTCAAAATCCTCCTGCTCACATATAAATCACTACATGGTCTAGGACCGAAGTATATCACTGATATGCTCCCACTACATAAGCCTTCTAGACCACTAAGATCTTCTGAGACCAATCTGTTAGTGATTCCCAGAGTAAACAACAATCACGGGAGAGCATCATTTAGTCACTATGCAACAAATGGCTGGAATAAACTTCCTGAAGATGTAAGACTTGCCCTAACTCTGACAACTTTTAAAACTAGACTGAAAACTGTTATGTTCACCATAGCTTTCTGCTAAATCTTTTAATGTCTGCACTGTTTTTAATTATTGCAAATATGTTTTTATTCTATTTTCTTTCTGTAATGCATTTTTAAAATTTTTATTATTTTCTTTTAATTCTTCTATTTTTCTTTTCTTTTTTTTCTTCTCACTTTGTTTTATGATGTGAAGCACTTTGAGTCTGCCTTGTGTATGAAATGTGCTATACAAATAAAGTTGCCTTGCCTTGCCTTGCCTATATGACTATTAATGTGCGCATTCACACAGTCGGCGGGTTTTTGAGACTGGAGCAGATGTTCGTCACACGATATTATTGATGTGAAATATTAATAACTGAACATTTGTCACTCAATATTTGTGATGCCACATATTGAGTGGCTAAATTGTCCGGGGGGTGGGGGGGGTTCTGCCATGTCGATTGTAGGGTCATGTTAAAATCAGCTGTTCTCTGTGAATAGATCGGTCAATACCTGTTGATTTTGGCCCGGGATCCCATGTGAAGAAAAGAAAAGAAGACACAAAAACTTCCAATGAAATGTTTCTATCTATCCATCCATCTATCCATCACATCAGTAATTTTCCTGTCCAATTAAACTTTCATGTTGCAGTTCATTGGAGAAAAAACATCCCAATGAAAAGCTGTCGACAGTCAGGATCACCCAGAGTACATTTCATCTCTACGTGGACGTGGTGACATGGTGTTGAGATGAATGCAATCATTCAATGCTTGGAATTAAGCTGTTACAATGTGTCAGTTGATACAGTGGCCCTGACACCTCAACACACTCTGACTAAAGAAAAAAACATCAATAGACTAAACATGCACTAATTTGACCAAACAACAAAAGAAATTGCAAATTCAGAGAAGTAAAAAAAACACACACACACACACACACACACAAGTCATTGCCATTGCTATGGCACCTAGAGTTACTGATTGATTGCGATATAGGCTACGTAGACCAGTGCACCATTGGAAGCCCAAGGAACCCATGCAAGCTCTATCACCCGACCTCCATTCAACCAGGCAGTTCCTGCATGTTTGGTTTGTTGTCGCATCCTGCTATCTACTGGGCAGCTTAACGTCAATCAAATGCAATAAAGCCTTTTCTTTATTGAAAAGCGGACAACAGCCTAAACTTGAGCCATGCTGTGAGCCGAGCCCTGCTGAGCCGTGTAAGGATTCCTGCTACCGGAACAGATAAGAAAACATCTACCATATTCACACAGAATGGGAAGAGGACATTTTCTTTCTTATGTCAAACTGAAAATGTTTGCGTCTGTTTGTGCAAAGCTTGCATTGCACTAGTAGAAAACGAGAGGGATTTCCAGCCAAAAATGAGCTTTGAAAAAGTATGATTTTAATAACTAAATGTAATATTCTTTCACGTAGCCACTGATGGGGGCCCCCCTTACTCTTACAATCTTGCAAAAGGATTTTCCCAGACTTCATTCACCATCATTGCATCATCCACCAACAAGCTTTTTTTAGGAAACTGTGGAACATAAAAGATGAATGAATGCTACCATGAAGATTATAAATTCCATCCCGGTAAGAAGCCTCAGGTGTTACCAAAGCTAAACACATCTTAATGCATCTTGATGTGCGATGAATGAACAGAGGCACATTTTGATCATGATCAGCACCGCAAACACTTTTAACAAAACTGCAGCTACAACCAAGCTGCATCACCAGGACCTGGGCTACTTTCAAAGCATCCAATCTGTTACATCGAAGACGTTCAGAGCATTGCAATCGGAGTTGAAAACATGTTTCAGAGACTTTGCATCACTCCTGCCAGTCTCCTCATGAACGTGTTTCCCGTTTGGCTCAGATAGTGATGTGGATCACTTTGCCTCCAAGCACAATTCCTGCTGGACACCACTGCAGTGGAGAAAGAAAGCTTCACAGTTCAGAATGAGGTAAAGTTGAGATCCAGGGCGTCTACTGACATGAAGGGTGAATTTTGACACCTGCTCTCAGTGGAGAAGCATCCTCACATAAGAAGATGTGCCTTTTGCCTGTCAGGCCTATTTGGATCAACTTTACCTGTATGAGTTTGCCTTCTCCCACATGAAAAACATGTTCAGATCCACAATAACAGATGACCTCCTATCCGCCTGTCTGAGACTTGCCACCAGCTGCTACACCCCTGATTATGAGAAACTAGCATCCTCCTCCCAATGCCAAATATCCCATGAAGGTTAATCTCCCCCTTCTTAGGAATGGAAACTTGTCAGCTGTATAACAGTGGCTTTGTGCAACTCATCATGGAACAGCGACCTTGCTTAGGGAGCGGTATCTTGAAAAATATGTAAAGTGTAAAATCACCCCTGCTGTACACTATGCGCATGTGCTATACACAAGGTGTGTGTAGCATTAGTATATGAATCATGCAATGAGACATTTAAAACTGATGGTCAGTCAACATGAGTCTGCTTCTGTATTTGGAGTATTTCTCTCATGTCGTATTTCTTTTTCCTAAACTGTGCATGCGTGGTCCAATCGGTGAACAGGTTTTCTTCATCTTTAATCGCATGCATCTGTGTTTGCAGCACGTACGACCACCGTAAGTTGGAAAGGAAAACCTCCTTAAAAAAAATAACAAGCACCCTGCATTAATACAAGTGTGCATGTTTTTATTTGATTTCTGAAAACTCATCTTTTAAAGATATTTCAAAATGAGCCGCAGCTGTGAAGTGTTTTTATACAGTTCACGCTGACAATTGCAAGATAGAAGAGGCATACTTTTTACAGACAGTCTGAGGTCCACTCACAATCAAATCAAATGTAGAAAAAAACCCAGCCTTTTGTCCAGCCTGGCATATTCCTCCGCTTTGAAACCGAAGGCTGGTATAATGGTAGTGATGGTGCCGCCTCCCGCTGTGGCTAAAACCAGGCTGCCTGCTGGCTTCCTGACAACCCTAGCATTACTGCATAATCAGAGCTTACCATCGCTCGCACCAGGCAGCTACACAGAAACAACACGAACACGCTCGCACTCAGATACAAACAAAAATGCATCAACGCATGCATTTATAGTGTCTCACAGCCATGCATGCACACAGCGACACCAGCCAACGTACACACATCGCTCCACATGAGCAACACCAGCACGACTGAGCCAGTACCTGCCTCCTCCCTCCTCATACGAATGATTCGCCCACACACACACACACACACACGCAGCTTGTGTGTGGGCCATTGTGAGTGACAGTGAGTAGTAGCGGCAGTTATCTGTGTATGCGGGGTTGGTATGTGTCGTCTTAAAATGCCACCCGTGGGCGTTTCACTTGAAGATAAGATATTGAGAGATGTGAAGGCAAGTCTTGCAGACCAACTTCAGTACGCACTTCAAGATAAATGTGCAGAAGGTGTGTGTGTGTGTGTGTGTGTGCCTGTGTGTGTGTGTAGGGGGTGACCAAAAATGCAGGAGAGAGAAAGAGCAAATCCTATTCCAATTATCTCTCTCGGCCTATCCCTGTGACAAATGTCAGATAAGACTTTTGCAGTGATAAAATCCACCTGACCCTCAGGACTTTTGACCCTTCTCACAGCACTAAGACTCTTGTTACATTGTCTCTCCTGATAGGCTGCTGAGCCCAAAAGGAGAAATGGGATTCCTTTCTCAGCTGATTTAATTCAATAAAATTAAGCTTTTCTCTTTTGATCTCCTCTGTTTTTGAGGCAGCAGGGTGAAAGTTAGGAGGCCGTCGCTGCTGGAGGTATCATTGCGCAATGCTCGATTCATGCACAGGCATATTTCGCCAGATATTTCATGCAACTTATGCTCACAATCTGCGTGGAATTGACATGAGATTCAGTAGGGCAGCAGATAGTTATGCAGTCAGTATGTGGGGCTTCTGACGAATCACATTTAGTGACTAACGGAGAGGTTAAAGGTGCTGTTCACACGTGGGTTGCGCCAATGATGAGTAAAGAAAAGGGACAAAAATCGAAATCATCATCAATGATTGAATGAGTAAAGACATGTTTTACAAGGCCAACACTGAAATTCAGCTCTGAAAATGTAACTTTTTACTCCTCATAATAAATGGGGTATGAGTCACTAAATAACATTTTTGATGAGCATAAAAAGCAATGGAATTTAATAAAAAGAGAAGGGTTGCATAGAAAACCGAGGCAGAGGAAGATCTTTCTTAATTAAATCCCAGTTTAATTAGACAATCTTGTAGTCAGGATGAATTAGTCTAAAATGTTTAATTAAAAAAGGCACATTCACCTTGGTGGCCAATGCAAAGTGTGCTTCAGATGACTAGTTTCAGGTCACTAAGACCAATTGCATGCATGTCTCTCGATGATGTGAATGTGACTGGAAACACTACAAGCTCCAGTTACTTTATTATGATTATTATTATTATTATTATTAGGTAAACCTAGCTGGTACTACTTCCTCTTTCAGATCCAGAACAGCTGTACTATTGGTCCTTTATTTACCAGACAGAAGATGGCGTGGTGTTGCCTTTAATACCACCATGTACATCGTTGTTTCAGAGAGTGGTTGTTTTCACTGCAATGTCAGATTGAGTCTTTCCTCTACAACCATTTCTGAATTTTAATGCACTGCAACAGCGAGTCAAAGCATTAAAGACCTCTGACACATTTGTAAAATTTGTAAAAGACATGCCTAGCGGGGAGCTTTATTTGTGAAAGCTCAGTTGCTGCTATGACTTGCGGTGCTGCTTATGGTTGAAAAATATAAGTGTCCTATTTTTTTATTCTGAGCTGCAGTGGTGTTAAGCCCTGCTAGTAGTTGGGTGACCAGTTTGATGACAGTACACCACTTTGGTCTAGACTTAAATATCTTAGAAATGATTAGGAATGGTGATGACATTCTGGTCACTAGACAGTCTGATTTGTTACAGACATTCATGGTGGCTCTACGCTGTATTCTAATGAGTTTGGTGATCCTCTGACTTTTCATCCTCAAATTTTCCATTTGTCTAAAACTTTGGTTTGAGACCAAATATCTTCAAAATTCATGACATTCTCATCAGCTTATGCTGCACTTTGTATTTTGAGCCAATTAGCAAATATTAGCAGTCTGACAAGCTCAGCTGAGAAGAAGCTCAGAGCGAGGCTGTGCCTCAGTGCAGCCTGGCGGGGCTGCTCCTGTGGCTGTAGACTTGCCATCTGAAGGGAACACCAGTGACAGCTGAATGGTTGGTGCTTTGCCTTGCTATGTGCAATGCAGACTTCCCATGGCTGCATGTACTGGTGGAGCTCTTCTGTGTCCTTTTTTACCTACATACGGTCTCTTATACTTGCATTCTCTCTACTGTCCACCAGGGGGCGACTCCTATGGTTTTCAAGTCTTCTTCAATACAGCTTGATGTTCATTTAGTAAATTATGGTCCATTTTGAGTCAAATCAACCATAAAGCAGGACATGGTTTAGGGTGTGGCTACCCTGTGATTGACAGGTCTCTACCGCAACCTCGCTACCGTCGCTACTGTCGTGTCACGCCGGTGAGGTTTGTCTTGTCTTGGTTTTTGTCTCGTCATTTCCTGTTTTATTTTGAAAGTAACTCCCCTGTCATTTCAGGTCACTTGCCCTTCCTCATGTGTTTCCTGGTCTGATCATCCCTGATTCCTGATTGTCTCCACCTGTTGCCCATTATCTTTCTGTGTATTTAAGTCTGAGTCTCCCCTTGTCTTATGCCAGTTCGTTTTGTCTCTCGTCATGTCAAGATCCTTCAGCCATGAGCCTTGCCAAGCTAAGTTTGTGTTTTTGCGTTCTTTTGTTTGTAGCCGTTAGCGGTGTTTTTCCTCCCTGGAGCGATCTTTTGTTTGTTCTTTTTTTAATTTAGAAATAAAACCTGTTTAAACTGCCTCTGCATCTGAGTCCTCCCTCCTTGTCCAAGCCTGACACGTCCTTACCAATGTAATTAGCTACTAAGATGACTTTAACACTTTGCTGTTAAGTTCCCTCAAATTATAAACCTAACTTTGTAAACAGCTTCCGACCAGCAGCCAGATCTTGTAAGGTCACCACTCAGGGTGCCATGCTGCCGCTTATATTTGTCAGATCCACCTGTTGTTCCTCCGCAGTCCAAATATAGTCACTTTCATTTATTGGTTGCAAAAATTCGCCAACACCAAAGATTGGTGATGGCCAAAATGCTGACAATTCAAAACCACCATCCACAAACCGATGGGTGACGCCACGATGACTAGGTCCACTTATTATTATTCTTATTATACAGTTGTTGGGACCTCTCTAGAAGGACTACACAATGCGGCCTACAAAAGCCTACACATGCGGCCAGGACAACAGGACAAAGGGGATTAAAAACTACACCGCCATTTTAGTTTCACATCTCACCCAGGTGAGAAATGTGACGTCACACAACTGGTGCCCTATTGGCTGACAATCTTCAGGGAACCCCGGGGGGTCCCCTGGAGCGGCCTAAGCTATATAATCCGGCGCCGCTGGAGGAACGCTCTCTTTCCATCGTAACTCGCGTTACACCAGGAGGTGAAGATTATATCTGCAGCGTTTTCCTTTGTCCTAGGCCGCAGTCTTTCCCCAAACTCGCTGGACGAGCAACAGACTGTTTACCCCTCTTTTTCTCTACTCGTTTTATTTTTCTTTTGTTTATCATTTTGGATCCCGAGGAGACCACCGCGACAGCGCGACTCTCCCGTTCCCCGCGGTAAGAAGAAAAACTTTCTTCGTCCCAGCTGCCAGCAGAACGGATAACTCGACCCGTCTTTGTCTGAAATCAGCTGCCTAAATCGCCGAGCCGCGCAATTGTTCCTCATTCGCTGCAGAAGGAAGAATAACTAACGGTTTTCTTCAACCAATTGGATCCGGCGCTGAACGAGCGCCCACGAACTACCGTCCGTTGCCGGCGTCAAGGAACGCCATCACCGCACGGGACGAAACCCTCACATCGACGCATCTCACATCGACAAAAGTAAGAGGCTATTTGTCTGGGCAGAAGCAGAGATTCGATAGTGTAGGACATGCTTGTAATTCTTGTTAATGTGTTTTAAGTTCTGATCGCGGACCGCCGAGTCCGTTTGTTCATGAGCTGCTGTATTCGAATGCTGATCGTGTACCCACGCAGCTGGGTTGATTTCTGTAACAGTGTTTTCGACTAACCTCCGCCATATTCGCGAGCTCAGAAAGCCTCTACTATCAGTTAAAAGACCGGTCTCACGGAATAAACGCCAGTTCATTCACGCGCGCCCGTGTGATAGCGGCATGCCTTCTGAGCCTCAGAATATCGCTCGCGCATTCTCCCTCTCTTTGTTTGTGTCCCGCTAACACACACACACACACACACACATATACGCCGCACACACGAGTCCTAAGCCAGCTGTTCCCGGCGGACGCTAGGGACATAGCTACATCTGGTGGCTGCATACGGCTCTCTCTCTCTCTCTCTCTCTCTCTCTCTCTCTCTCTCTCTCTCTCTACTCCATCGGATGTCAGTGGCTCCGCCCCTGAACGCTGTGAGGAATAGCTCCATCTGGTGGCCGCACATAGCCATCCCTCTCTCTCTCTCTCTCTCTCTCTCGACACACACACACGCACACACACACACACTCCACGTGTCTCTCCCTTTGTTTAGCTTAGCTTTGTGTGTTAGGTAGTTAGGTAATAAGGCTTTGTTAATTGCAGTGTTATTGATTGTGATCATTATTACTGATTTTAATAAATCAGTAATAATGATATATATTAAGTAATATAATACATATTATAACTAGCGGTCTCTTGTGCTTGTTGTGTATATGTCACTGGATAACAGCAGGTTGTGAAGGCTAGTGCTTGAATTTCACGCCCTTCTTAATTGTTAGATTGTTTTTATGCTTCCATGCCAATGATCACGATGATTGGCATGTGAGTATAAAACCTTTATATTGAGACTGAATACAGTTTTAGGTTATCTTTTCCCTGATCCCAGGGTGGTGCCCCGTTTATTCATGATTATATCATGATAATATATTAAATATAATTATTAATACCGATAATCATATTGATATTGATAGTTAACTGTTGATAACCAAATCTGCTCCTGCTACAAGCCCAACACAGTCCATGGCCTTAAACTGCGTCTCGATATGATCAGGATATGAGACACAAGTTGAATCCTGTGCAGTTTGACTGACTAAAGACTCACAGATGATCTATGTGGCCTAGCTTTTCACCTGTGGACGGATGGTCTCATGGAGAGCTTTATTACAACAGCGAATACTTAATTTATAAATTCATGCATTAGGGCATTTGGGATTGAGATGAATGGCTTAATTGTTTGCAATACAGGATGTTGTAGAGGCTATAATTAGATATTTCCCTTTGAAATGCTGTTTGGCAGAAAACTGCAGTTTTTTTTGGTCTTGAAAGGCTCACAGCGGGGAGCCTAGACTCCTCATTTACACCCATAATCTTTTTGCTTCCAAAGTGATACATTGACAGGAGGTCTCAGGGCTGTTTGGACCTCCCGTCGTGTACATCCACCAGGGTTGGCTGGACGGATCCCTGGCCTCATTGGTCTAGGGAGGTGTGTTACATGAAGCTTTGTCATCACAGCCGGCTCTATCGCAATGATTCAGTGGTTTGTAAGAATATAATCCCTCGCCTGCAGAGAGGCAGAGGCATCACACCGCTACCAAGTTCATTCTTAATGGAAACTGTCATGAACTGTGCTTTATGTTGTTTAAAGGATGCATGGTCGTACCATAAAACTGTCATCATACTGTTTAATTTGCTGGATTACTTTTTTGTTGATCCCTCTTGAGCATGAGGTAACGCCTGCCCAATCTCTATTCCTCCATCTGCTTTAGATATCTTATCATCGGTGCCTCATTTATATATCATGCGTCAGCCTTTTTCTTGCACAGAACTATAACTCCATACAGCTATCAACAGAGAGTTTCTGGTTTGGCTGAAGGGTGACAATTGCCCATGTTTGGGAGAGTTACACTGTCAGGTTGGCAGTAGTGATGATCTTTCCACCTCCTTGTCGCTTCGTGTTTCTTTCCCCGTCTTTTTCTCTTTATGTGACTCTTCTATCTTTGTCTTTATTATTGGAAAAGAACGCACCTCAGTCGACAGCCAAGTAAACCTGAAACTGCACTGTGCAAACACTATAAGTGACTCATGCGCTGCCTCAGAAATACTGATATATACACTATATTACAACTGAGGTGAACATTGGGAGCCAAAGACAAACTGTAGGTGGAGAAGGTAAAAATAAAACACAATGCAAAACATTTGGAACAACTCATCTGGAGAATGTGACTCATGGGTCTCACAGTTGAGTTCATTTTTCCTGTTTCTCCTCTATTTAGAGGTACTATAGTGCCGTGGAGCCTTTTTTTAATTAAAAGTTGCGATGAAAAAGGCTGACTACTTTAGATATTTTATGGCAAAAATCCTCCCTTCTGTATTTTACTTTATTTAAAAAAAACTTGTTTCATTCAGATGGAAATAGGGTCCAATATTCAAGCTGCTATAATCTAACTGGTCACTTTTCTTATGTTAAGCGTTTGCATCAGGTTGGTCTAACTAGATTGGGGAATTACACTTCAACGATTTACGAAGTATTTCAGGATACAAAGTATCGATCTGTTGTAGCAGGTTAAATTCTCTCAGAGATATGAACCAAGTAAGTTCAGATAATTGACTTTTGGTATTCAGCTGCTTAAAAAATCTATGTTATTTACAGCCTTTCTTTGCTTCCATAAAGGGCCGTTTTGTTTGTATCTTGTACGTACACTTGTGGATGACGTCATAAATATTCCTGCTGCCTGGTGGAAACCCTGCGATGTGACAGCAACAGTACAGAAGAAGAAGACTGGTATTGTAGGAACAACAGCTTCATGATTCTTCCACACTTGGATTTAATTTGATTAATGATCAAAAGAGGAACTATTTACCCCGGGACAACATAGTGGGGACAGAGTCTCCTCACTCCAGATGAGATAATACTCACGTCCAGATCACTGGACAGACCTGGATGGAATGTGAGGCCTCTTTATGGCCTCAAAACATGCCAGATTAGAGATTTATGAATGCCTAAATCGAAGCCTCAACAACATCTCCACGCTCCCCAAATGTGTGGAGGACACAGACCTTCAGAAACACCAGACTTTGAGGCAACACAAACATGGCTTGAGACTGATTAACACCTTTGTTTTACAGAGAGCCCTGATCGGGTTAAAATTGACGACCTCCTTCTTCCTCTCAGGACCCTTCCTAAGGATATGACGTTTTTAGATGCTATTGGGGCGTCTGCTGTGTGTTAAATAACCCCCCTTCCTTACAACACCCATACCTGATATTTAGTCAGGACCCTCATGCGGGCCGTTTTGCACTAGTTTCGCATTCATTCAGTTTAATCGCATATTATTTTAAATGCGTCTGCGTCATATTACACATCATTTGAAAGCTACGAGTCTCGCGAATCGAACAAAGTAAGCCGTTTTAGGCTCACTGAAAACACATCAAAAGCAAACACAGCATGTGCGCAAGGAGTGCACAGAAAAATAACAACAACAAGCCAAGCGTTCCCTACCTTTCGAGCTGTCTGGAAGTCCAAAAACAACATGTAGCATGCTAATCCTTATATCCAGAGAAAGGTAAGAGTCCAACGAACAAAAGTAGCCACTTCTTTTAGTCCCACGAGCACGCTAACTCCGGTAGTCATCCATAACACGCCATGTGTTGACGTTGTGAGTTTCTGAACAAAATATTGTTTATAGCTAGTTATCGCTCTTCGATGATGGGCGAACAACAAAGCTTCGTATTTCCGTGTACGGCGGCTTCTTGGCGACAAAACAAGCCCCCTTCCACGATTCTGCGATCCGAATTGGCTGAACAATCTGTCCATCAAGAGAGCCAGTGCTTCACTGGCTCTCGGCTGACCAACCACGAGAATCCCCAGGCAGAGAGCCAATAGGCAGAGGAGTACATTTTTGACTGACAGGTCTTATAGCCAATGAGCTTACGATTCCAGCGGTATGTTACATGGGGGGAGGGGGCTTGAGGGTGAGAGTGCAGCAGCTCAGAAAGGTCAGACTGTGACCTGCAGATATGATAGTTATGCAGCGTCTCATTACAGAAGGCTGTTATGTAAAAAAACATTAAAAAAATGTTGGTTTTATTAGTAGTAGTTGTAGAACTGGTGAAATAAACAAAAAAAAGGAGAATTATATACCTAAAAATACCCATAATCTCATCTGGAACACTTGTTCCAGATGCAGCTCCGTCTGACATTGCCCTACAACACTGCACTTGCAAAGCTCATTTTTGGGTGTCTTTTTATCTACTTTCTACCAGTTGTTGGTCAGGCTTGTGGCTGTGGCTTCATTCAACTTTTAGGCCTATATATAAGAGCCACAGCTAACTTGCTTCATTCAAAAAGAAAAATAATTTAGGCGAGGCAAAAAAATTGCAATTTCCACTATGTTTGAGCTGCAGTAACTCAGTGTCAGTAACACTTAGAGTAAATCTGACACTTGCAGAAGAAAATTCAAAGGTTTATCTTTCAGGAATGCTCAGCTTTGTGCCTGTAGTCATAGGGGTTCAAAAACAGTAACCATTTTACTTTGGGTATGTCGTTTTCAGCCTTTTCTTCAAAAATAGGACGGCCATTCAAGAGGTACTGGCGAACAGAGAAGTTACCAAAAATGCTAAATTTAACATTGTCATTGTAACGGACTTCCTACTGCACTCCTGCAGTCAGAGGAAAAATATGTTTGCTCATCAATCTGCTCGCATCACCGAGGACAAAATGCTTACGAAGTTACCAAACTCGTTTGGGCTAGCTTAATAGGTTTGCATTTGTGTGTGTTGGATCAAAGTTCCTTTCAACTCTTATCAAAATATTTAGTTCAAAATTATTTGTACAGAGAAATGTTTACAGTTAATGTTTCATTTGGTTGGACCTATGATTCTGTGTGAGAACGATAAGCAGTGTGTTAGAAGGAGCCAAGTTTGACCATCAGGGCGAGATTGTGTGTGATCAGCATGTTATATACAATTAGGGAATCACAATACAAGTAGTTCTATTGGAGGCCCTCCTGGACCGGCCCCTCCTCAGGATCGGGTTCAACTAGAATCACGCCCCCTGCGTGTAGCATAAAGACAGAGCGTTTCCAATGGCTTGTTGAGTAGAGTAGGAGATGGGGGTTGAGGTCAAAGCTGACGCTTGGCTGGCTTCCCCTCCCCTTTGCTTCATTTTGTTTTCTTTCCTTTTTCTTTTCGCTGTTAATTCTTCTTTTTGTATTTTTCGGGTATTGTTACTATCAGTAACATTTTTACTCTTAACAACTTAGAGTTCCTACGAAGATCACTAAGTATTCCGAGTAAGCTATATAATTAGTTAGCCAAGAATCAACGTCACGCCACCGGTCGTTTCCCAGCAGCAGCAACCCGAGGCAGAGACGGCCTCCAGACCAGACGACCTAGGAAACCACCGCAGAGCGGCGCCCACGGTCCTGAACCATCCCTCGGCAGACGGCCTGCAAACGGCAGTGCCCTAATTCACCGACGGGAAGAGTGACTGCTTGGGGTTCCGAGGAAAAGCTCAGACCACGCTGCATAACGTAAGACCGACACAGTCTACACTCAGTTGGTGACCAGAGTTGAAGCAAATGGTGAAACTAATTAATAGCGTTCTCTAATATTTTATATCCGTTGAGGCATTATGTTTTATTACTAAGAAAGTCCAAATTAGACTGATTTATTAAATTATATTGATTAATTGTTAATTCATTAATAAGTGGTCATTAGATTCATTTAAGTATACTCATCAAAGTGCATTTCATTTAAATTCAAGCTGAAATATAAATCACAACCTTCTCTAGCTTTATGCAGACCTGAAGGTAGCAGATTGAATGATGAATGGATGTCATGATATTATTGGTTGAAATCGGTACTAGCTGATGTAAGCATGAATCAATTTTTGTTTTACAGGAAGCCAGCATATTGGATTTTATATAAAAAAATATGAAGATACATTTATTGATACGGATGTGATCTAAAAGGGTTAAAGATGTTATGGGTATTTCTGCTGTATGTTTTCACAGCTTGACTTTATGTCGATGTACAACATCCTTACCACATGCTGAGTAAGAGTTGCTACAGGTGCTTGTGTCCGTCTTTCAGTCACTAACCCGATGAGGATTGAGATCTATAGACAGTCAACATCACAGTCCTCTGTACCACCACTAAACTCCTGTCTTCAGGTCAGTTCTCTTAGTGGCTTCATGTCACTTAAAAGTTTGATGCACACACACACACACACACACACACACACACACACACACACACACACAGTCATGGACCCTTTTTAAAGTAGGACATGCGGACACGAGAGCCCCCTTTTCATATTATTCCAGGCAGTTCTCAGACCCCAGCAATGGAGCACAGAGCACCCATGGGACCCTATTACCAGTGACACCACCAGACTCTACAACCCTACAGCAACACATAGTGACAGAGAGAGAGAGAGAGAGAGAGAGAGAGAGAGAGAGAGAGAGAGAGAGAGAGAGAATGATGAAGCAAGGCAAATGAGCAGAATAAAATGGCATAAAGAGGAAATAGGAGAAAGAGGGCAGGACGGTGTGACAATAGAGGAAGAAAAGAAGAGCAGAACAGGGTGGGAAATGAAAGAGAGGGAGAGACAGTGAGAGCAATGAAAGGAGGTCAGAAAAGAAGGAACATACAGTTTATTCAAGACTTTTCCTCTTGGTTGAAGGAATTACGCACTTGAATTCTCATGAGTACCTTCTGAAATGTTGTATTCCTACTTGTGTGGGGCTAAAAGTCTTCTTTTCTTAGCTTTTCTAAAGACATGAAATGGATATCCAGGACCTCTCCACGCCTAAATTGATGGTATTTCAGATAGTCCTCCTGATTTCCACACAGATCAGCGTTAGTTTAATTACAGCATTTCTTCCTGTTCCTTTCAAAGTCCTGTAATTGGCTTTTTGACACACAGAAGCCCTATAGCATGTGTGTGTGTGGAGTATGTGTGTCCTGGTGTATAATTGCGTTCTTTTTACTTCTGTATCTGTGTGTCTGAACATGTCATTAAGCATGTGTCGAGGTCTGACTGTATTCTATGCAAGTACTTGTAGTGTGCGTGTGTTCTCTTGTGTAACTAGTGCGGTGGCGGCGGCACTAGTTTTTCCTCCACATAATTGTGTACAGTTGTTGAGACAGTCATTACTGTGACAGATGAGCCAGAGCTCGTCGTAGTTTTTCTCTTCCCTCAACAGGCAGATGTCTCCTCTTGATCTCCGTCTGTTGCCTTTGTCTCGCTGCGCAAAGCGTTTGGCGGGATATTCTCTGAGTCAATTAGCTAACGAGCAGATAACGAGCAGATAAGGCCAATTAAGATAATAGTGATTGTGATGATGGTAATTATGACGATGAGATTGGTGAGCCACCAGGTCAGCTTCAGGGAGAGGCAAAATAGGCATGGATGAGAAGCAGCAGCGGGGGCTAGAAATAACTTGTATAATTGCAATAGTGTGCAATTAAGAAGAGATGGCAAACATCTTTTTAGTGATTGACGCGCTGATGTTGTTCGCTTTAACCGACACATCCACTTTGATGGGAATGAGCTTCATTTTACACACAGAAAACAAAGCAGAGCAATTAGCCAGAAAATGTGTGCAAACAAAATACATGTTGTTAAAATTCAATGAGACATGTGATGATTTGTCAATTCTATGGGAAAATAAAGGGAGTTTGTCATTCTTTGGTGTCACTTTGCTGTGACTGACAGCAGTGGTGCATGTATCAGTCTGCTTTTAAGGAGATTCTAATAGTGATGGAGGTGCTCAAGCACCTCAGGAGAGGCCAGGGAGGGATTGTGCATGTGTGTGTGTGTGTGTGTGTGTGTGTGCCCAAGGGCATTGAATTGGTTCTCCCTAGAGGGTAACATATGTGAAATGATCCTTTATTCCCCCCCCACACACACACACACACACAAACAGGACCACATAAAGAGTTCCAATATAAAATAACAACCTCTCTGTCAGGTGGTCACATTCAAATAGTGAAAGCTTATTTAAACAACACATTCAATAGAGAAAAAAACAGTTTTATGAACTGGCTCTAACTCCACTGCTTTAAGCATACTTTCTCTCCCTCTCTCTCTCTCTCTCTCTCTCACACACACACACACACACACACACACACACACACACACAGATCTGCTATGCCAGATCTCCCCTATAACCCCTCTCAGCTACACAAAGACACAGTAAGTGTCTCAGGTTAGAAATTGGATATGTCAAATGCTCACTCTAGCGTGAAATACATAACAGTGAGAAATGTTCCTCTTTCCATTTCTTCTTCTTATATTTGCCTTGTGTTTTTTTGTTGTCTTCCACACACCTTCATTTGCAGATCTGCAGTCCACGACCACTTGGGTCTTGTCAAGCTAATTTCATAACCAACTCCTGCTGCAACTGCATTGACAAGACTGGATCCCTCACAGGCTTCCTTCTCACAAACCATTTGAGATACCCGGATTAAATAAAAAATGGATGTTTGGCATTTAACATTCTGCAGCTTTTGGTTTCCTTCAAGTGATGTTTGCTCCTGAGAAGGAATCATTACCCTGAGCCATGTCTAAATGCTAGGCACTTGCCAGTTAAACGGGAGATAATAGTAGTAGATTGCAGATTGCAGGATGCTAATTTGCCAGGTAATTAAAGCTGTAATTAGTAGTGGTAAGTAAATCCTTCCTCAGTTTGTAAGTTCAAGATGGTAAACAGGGGGAAGGGAAATCAAGTCCCGGTTGTGAAATCTGATTTTGAAGCGTGGTATGCTACTTCAAAGGACCCTTGTCTCCCTGAATTATATCTTTCTACAGTCTTTATACGTTCAATTAAAACAAGGGCTTGAATCCATTGTTCTTCATTTCCATTTTTTCCCATCAGTGATGTGATCCATCTTTGTATATGCACTTACTTCTTTCTCCCTTAAGCTGTTGAAAGAGGCGTTTCTGACGGAGGCCGGGACGTATCCTGCAACATCAAACCATGAGAGAAAGACAAAGGTGAGATTGAATAATGTGTCTGTATTTACTGTAAATGACATATTTATTCATTAATAACAAAGCTGTTGAGGATTTGCATTCAGTAGGCTGGTTGGTGAAAGATGGTGTGATGAGGATTTGTCACAAAAACAATGAAGATCAAAGACTCAGATCATCGACCACCAGAAACCGGGTCTCAGGTCAATGGTTCAGTACTTTCCTGCTATTCAAAGGGTGAATATTCAGAAAGTAAGATGTGTTCACAACGGCGCATCCACACACGGACACGAGGTTGCATTATTTTTATTTGTGGGAAGGAAAATCACAAATTCAGGCAACATGTGACAATTCATAATGTAATGTAATATAATGAAGCAGCCTGAGGCTCAGGCACTCTGTATTGCTCATAATGTGGCACGCTCTTAGCGCCCAGTTTCTGGCTGGACCGCGGTGACCAGAGCATCTCCACCAGTGACAGAGATGCCCCAGAGCAGCCGTGTCCTCGCGTCACAAGCAGCACATTTCCTCCGTGTCACACCTCGAGGCCCCATTCCCCCGCACGCACTTTTTTCAGACAAAATGTGTCATGATGAGTGTTGCGAGTGCTGTTTTTATACCTCGTGTGATGCCCACACGCCTTGTCTGAGCTGAGCGTTTCCTCTCCTCATCCTTCTGTGTGTGCAACAGTGTAGATGGTATGTTTGCAGTAATGCTGCCTCCATAGGCTTCTGTCCTCCTGTTTTAGTCCGAGCCATCGTGGGTTGCATCAATTGGACTTACTGAAGCGTTTGGAACGCAAGTCTTCACCCATAATGTTGCCAATGAAATTGTCGATGTATGAATGCTGCACAGTTGATTTTTTGCCTGTTTATTCATTGAGTTGTAGATAAAGATGAGCCTACACTAATATTATTTGTAATTTTGTAAAACTAGATTCCAGTCGAGGCTGGATTCAAGTAGCGCTTCAAGTATTTAAATTATTCCAGAGTGCTGTGAAGTCCAAAAGTCCAAACTTATTGAGAAAAAGAGAAATATTCATTTTCGTAGCAATGCACCTGGTGCAATTGGCTTTTTAAGGTAACGGCTGGTTTGATTCACGTTACACCCAAAACACTCCTATGATTAATCAAAAGACAAATAAATAGCCTGCTTGCATTTTGCACCAAGCATTGTGTTTAAATTGTACACCGTTGCTACAGGTGGCGTTCCAAAAACACTGGATGCAGCTGAACAGCCTTATTTCTCTAGACTTCCTGTCTGGTTAATTTCTGTCAAATTCTGTGGCCCCAATTTGTAAGGCAGGCTGTCTGGTAAAAAAAGTTCAGGTCTCAAACCCAAACCAAGATAACATTGTTAAGGTCTTCAGAGTCACTTTCTAAAGATCCCTCAGAGGCATAAAGACCTGACATACCTGACATGACATACAACAATAAACACACGATTGTTGTGAAAGAAAAAAATGTTATTGTAAAGTGTTGGCAAACATTTGCCTATTTACACATCTAGCAGACCCATTAGCAACATTGCCATTCATTTTGAATGGTGCTGCTGGACAAAGACAAAGTCCAATATTCACTCTCTTTTAACTGTCTCCACCAACTCCTGATGAAAATATCTGGCTCTTTAGCTGCTGAATGCTCCACTATGTTCAGAAACCAGCGGCAAACTTTGTCTACTGTTTTTGCTGTGTGCCAAAAACACATTAAAGTGTGCCACAGAGCTCAGGGTGGCTGCATGCTAAAGTGACTAGTTTCACATTACACATAGTCATTAGATCGATCGTTAGGGTAAAAACAATGATTTGTGTCGCTTTACGGATGTGTGCTTGACGAAGCTGCATCAGTTAAGCCCCTTGTTCCTAGTTTAACACCCATTTCCCTTTAATGCCCTCTTTATTGACAAAAACACTGAACGGAGAAATGTGAAAACACCTTCAATTTACCTCTCCTGTTGACTCACAGCTCAGTGTATGATCGGTGAGGCATGAGTGTGTCGATGCATTCAACGTTAAATATCCATCTGTTAGCCTATGTGAGAGAAGGATGTTTCTGACAAACCTTTTTCTTCTTCTCTTCTCTCTTTAGTCTTTACATTGCAACTGCAACACCTTGCTTCAGTAAGGTGTGGGATAATATAATTATAGACCTATGGTGGGCAATATTCTGAGAAAAAAGTCGTAGTCATAGTTTTAAAGTGGCAAATTTGCGACTTTAAAACTAGCAAATTTGCTAGTTTTAAAGTGGCAAATTTGCTAGTTTATTACGATGCTAACAACCTGCAGTTATGCTAGCTAACTGCCTATGAATGACGCTTTTATCTTACTAATTAATCCATCCCAACGTGCGACAATGCTTTACTAAGGTCCTTAGGGTGATGGCTGTTGATCGTTATTGTTGGTTAATTTTATATGGGTCAAATTGTCATCTTATTTGTGTTTATTGAGCGGGTGGTCTGCCTAAGCTAGTGGTAGCTTTCATTTGTTGTCATAGCAATGGCAAACATCCGGGTCAAGTTTTTGTGATTACTTCCTCTATGACCGCGAGCTTAGCCAAACCACCCGATCAACAAACACACATAAGATGACAATTTGGCCCATGTAAAATTAACCAACACTAACCATCAAGAGCCACCACCCTAAGGACCTTAGCAAAGTGTTGACACACGTTGGGATGGATTAATTCGAAAGATAAAAGCGACATTCATGGGAAGTTAGCTAGCATAAATGCCGGTTGTTAGCATCGTTATAAACTAGCAAATTTGCCACTTTAAAACTAGCAAATTTGCGACTTTTTTCTCAGAATATTACCCACCTCTCTCGGCTCCGTTTTTTTTTTCTGTTACAGTGGCCCTAATATGCCGTCGTATCACAAAAATAGTGATAAAACTGTTTTAGCTGAAACTCTTCTTTTAAAGTTTTAACTCAATCAAACTACATAGGCTAAGAAAATAACTAATTTATTTCCTCAGGTATCTATGGTAACGCATTGCCATCGGTGGCCCTTCAATAAAAGTTCAAGCGCCAAGTCAACATCTTTGTTGAACACAGGACACCTGCTGTTCAGCATCTCCAGATATTGATTGATTTTAGATTGTTTCTTATCTCATTTAGTAGTACAGAAATGATATTCAACAATTAGCCTGACTTGCCCGCATGCACACTTGAAATGTTATTTCCCTTGCTATTTTTGTTTTAATGGAAATAAAACAGCAAAATTATATTCAGGAAACAGAGACGTACTCTGAGATTGGTGCTCTCCTGTGATGCCACATCTAGTTATCATCTCAGTTCCCAGTAATACATTGGATGAATCATTCTGTGGTTGATGACACAGAAAAAATACAATAACAAAATACAACTGTACCTTGTACAGGTTTCCAATGATAAGTGAGATCTCTACGAAGAAACATTCAGAGAAAACCATAGGGATTCAGAGCAACACATATGTATGTAAATGGAATGTAAATGGATTTGTGTAAGATGAGTGGAGAAATGTAAGGATTTTCTGTAAAGGGAAGGTAAAAAATAACTGGTGTTGACCTGGTGGTTGGCGGCTGGGGAAAGTTCAATAAATGTGAAAAGAGGTGAAGCTCCACCAGGTGCAGTTCCTCTAAAGCCATTATCATCCTCCACCACGTTCTGATGGCAAAAGCAGATAGACAGCCCTTGGCCTTGTATGTTTACTGCCAATATTGCTTTTAAAGAGATGCCGTCCTTCCAGACTCCTGAGGATGGCTCTGACATTTGAAGGGAACATTCTCTGAAAGGTGATGTCTTTATTGTGAAGTCTATTGAAAGTGACAACAGCTCACATTTAGTGGCGTTCCCTTTCTATCCAACTTTGGCACAGATGGATGGAACTTTGACCTGCTGTATTCTACAACCCTGATCTGAAGCTATTTATGAACATTACAAAGAAAATCAGTTGGACTGAGTTTATATAAAAAAACAATTTTAATAGACATTCTATATTTTTCAAAAGAAGTTCCAGATTCATGTAGAATAGCATTTAAAGTATTGGAGAAGTATTTATTACATCCCTAATTCATGAAACAAAATGATTTAACTAAAGGTTCATGATAAAGATGGCGATACGATTTTTCCCCCCACCTCACATGTGCCATTTGGCATCCCCATACCATTTACAGGGAATCATTACTTTAGACGATCAAACAATAGCCGCATAGGGGAGCCAACACTCCAAGAAAGACAGTAATTTACCTTCCACCTTCCCATCATACAACAAACTCCTCACTGCTCCTCAGCTCATTCTGGAGAAAATAGACTCTAAAGACAAGCTCTTATCTCATCCTTTAAAATCTTGCTGTAATTGTCTGCCTTTTCTCTAAGATGGGAGTTCAAACCTCTTCTTGCACATCTTGGTTCTTTTATGTGTCTGATGTAGTGGTGAATCACAGAGAGCCATCATTTATGCCCCCTTTAATAGACACTTGTGGTAATTGCGCAGTTAACTTTGGGGACTTCTGGCATGGATGCTCGGGAAAGAACGGCCCTGTGTTTTGGGGGATTGCATGAGGTTAGAAGTGTGCGACTATTTGGGGCTTTCAACTGCTATAATAATGATATGCAGAGAAGGGGAGTTAGGTGTTGCATAGATTACTTGATGGTTTCCAGTTTCGTTCGAGTGCTGTCACCTAACTGCATTCACGAAATAGATATCCACTTCAGAGGTTTTGCCTTAATTCTGACAAGGGAGCTAGACAGTAGCTTTATCAGGGACTGAAATGAAACAAATCTGCAAGGAAATATAAGGATGTCAACATTCCAGAGAGGTGATGAAAGTATTCTCAGGCATTCAGAGTGTTCAGAGTTTATATACAGCGGCCCACACTCTCTCAAATAAAAAACAGACTTTGATTTAAACAGCAAGTTTCTCTAACTCAACGTGAAACACTAACCCCTGCACCCCTGCTTTTCTGCCCCATGCAGGGGGTTAAATGGTTTTAAGTCGGGGGGCAAAAAGACAGGATGGACGTGAGATGAGTTTGAGGGTGCAAGGGATTATTGGCAGTAAGCCCAAGGGTGTGGAATGGTAGGGCTCGTGGGGGTGGTTGTGTGTGCTCGTGCGGGTGGAGAGGGTGAATCGCTGGTCAAGCACCACTGCCTGGTTGTCTGGAGTGACCCACCACCATGGATGGTCCACCGCAGGCTAATTTCATCCTCCAGTGAGCAAGGGAGCAAAGGGGAGCTGGCTGTCCTCCGAGGCCCATGTCAAGCCCCCTCTTATAGGCTTGGGATTGACATGGTTCCCTAGGGGCGCCGGGTGCTGGTGGAGGTGATGAAGCAACGTGGTGGGCTGGGAGAGACGAGGAGGAGCAGAGGAGCATGATAGAGGTGGATGAGAGAGGCTGACTCACTGAGACTGACTGACTGTGGAGGAGACAGCTGAGGTTAACCTGGGAATAAGAGTCTGTTTCAGTGGAGGAGGTGGGGAGTCAAAGGAGGAAAGACGTGGCTTCAAATGGGGATCATTTTTTAATTCCTTGGCTATACTTGGGTTGTCGGCTGCTTTTCAATCGGCGCTGTGAGTTAGGATAGAAGGATATGAGCCGCATGATCAAAAAATGTGACGTGGCACAACTGAACATATTCTGATATTTGAAAATAGGTTCACCAAACGTTCTAACATATTTCATGAGGTAGTTTTCAAATAATATCTGGAAATAATAGCTTGTGCCAGTAAAAATAATTGGGAGAGTTTTATGCACTTATTTCTGTCTTTGCCTCAGTTTGCCAAAGATATTTTTGCATTACTTTTGTATGCAATTGCATCACTATAGAAATTCATAGTTCTCAGATGATATATCCTATTCACATATTTGATCCCCAGACCTTTCCTCTAGCAACACTATTGTATTGATGTTGAAATTCATGGTAAAATATTTAAACGACTATTGGAGCAATCACCTTGACATGTGGTGCATACATTCACACCCCCCAAACCCCAGAATCAATTGGTTTAGGGAAAATGTACCACTTTTCAACCATATCTCCATCTGACTGTGGTGGGGATGTCATGAGAAAAATGCCTGGAGTTGTGATGATGTTTTCTGTGCTTCTGGAGCACATCTGCAAATGTGTTGTTCTTCCTGCATCCAGGGCAGACATTCAACGTGAAACTGATGCAGTTGGATGAAAGGAAGTAATACAGGCCTGGATTTGTACCGCCAGGTGGCGGGCTCGAGATGCCTCTCAAAAAACGGAACTCCTTGTCTTCTCTTGTTTTCATAACTAGTTCTGTTTCCAGCAGCAAGAATGGCATGAATATGTGTGCAGAGGATGGTGTGGATGAGGATAACCAGCCCCATTTATTCAAGCAAAATATGGGCCAACAAGTGCAGCGGAGAGAGGCTGCAGCTACAATGAGCAGGGGCCCTCCAGACCCTGAGCTGGTGGTCAACTAATAATTTAAATAGATTTATCAGAAAACAGTACTACTAAACTAAAACTAAACTTACTAAAATATCAACAAATTAAATGTATGTACCTTTAACAGAGTGAAAATAGAGAGTAGAAATAAAGGTCTGTCTCTCTACAGTTAGGACAAATAAAAGCAACTAATAAGGAATTCATGGTCTTCTAAAATTCTCATAATAATATAATATAATTAATTCATGAAAATGTCAATGTTTTACCACTGTGTTGTCAAACATGGTTGGAATGAATTCAAGGTTCTTATCAGTTTTACCTCAGAGGCAAATTCAAGCATGAGCTGCTATTATCAGCGTTATTAGCCACAGTCAGAAAAGCTCTTAGCCGCATCGACCTGTCCACGCGGGACTCACACTGCAAATTGGGAATATATCATGTTCATCAGACGTTAGCCCCATCCACTGGCAGCCGCATTTACAACCATTTCATATTTATAAATAACAAAATTAGGTGGATAACCTTGTGAAGACTCTTGCCATTGTTTTTTTTTATGATAGCCATCCACGGTAATTACACATTGATTGAGTCTCCTGACAAATAGAAGGGTCGAATGAGAGACAGGGGCCTTTTTCTGTGTCTCTCCCCCCGACACCCCTACTGCTCCGTTCTGGTCTTAGATGACCTCAGCAAAGTGAGAAAGAGAGGGAGGAGTGGGAGAGTAGGCTACAGCGGGACACACAAAAAAGGGATTTCATTATCACTTCACATCGTTAGTTACAGATACACAGCCACAAGACAGCAGCAGCAGATAAATCAGATACCAAGGTGATGGCACGAGTTAACGGGGGTTTGATGGTTAACTAACGGCTGCCTGCTCACATCCTTAGTTCATAAAGTCGAGTGAAGAATGAAAGGCAGATAAAGAGACCTTTATGCGGTGAAGACACTAAAAGACTCTTTTGTAAAAATCCTCTGAGTAAGTAATGTAATTTGCAACAACACTGAGATACGATTACACGCATACATATCATAATAAAGAGCTTTAAAGAAATTACATTCTTGTCATAGTTTGTCTGGAATTACAAAACATAAACATTTGAATGGAATCATTTGTGTTGCTTCGTCTGGGCTTTGTCTCATTCATTTAATTTGAGAAGTGATTTTCTCTATTTTTTATGGAAGATCTATGTAAACTTAGTGATGCTAAGTGCAGTATAAATACGCTTTATTACTACTGGAAGGATTTATATTACTGAGACTGTGCTCTGAATGCCTCCTCATAATGTATAGCTGTATATAGATCCAAATGCATTGGCTTTTGGCTTTGTTTTTATTCAAAGTGCCTTTGGTCAGCTGCATTCTTGTCACTTGTTTAGGGACAAATATTACATATAATATTATATATGCAATATAAAAACATTCCTTAATCCTTGGGTGATGAAAGTACATTTCCATATTTATTCTATGTCCAAACGTCAGTCTTCATCATCCAAATCAGTGCTTTAAAGCAATAAATCCATATCTATCACTCACAAGTACAGTTTACACTAAAAAAAAAAAAAAAACTTTACAGGATAAAATCCCCATAACAATCTGCTCTCTTAAACTTTTAAAGTTAAAGGTATAACTAACTCACCACTATCAAGTAAAATGTACTTACCACTAAAATTATTATTTGTCAAGATGTTAAGGAAGCGTTACATCATTATATTTAAGTTAGATTATTATATTCTATATTATATTGAAATTATCAAGGAAAGTCAATTTAAGTTTTCCAGAAAAGATTATCACTTTCATCAAAATATTAAGTTAATGTTACATCTGTAATATTTACTCTTATGAAGTATTTTTCTGTTAATTTACTCACTATAATTATATAAATGTTGTTCATTTTCTATTGATAAATGTTACCAAAAAAGTCATTTTCTCCATGTTGTAAAAATACTTTCATCACAAATCCAAAACCTAAATACAGTTCCATTAAAACAGTTTGTTTTCTTCACATTAAACACCAATCAATGAACGTTCAGAGCGCCGTTCATGGAGAGTATTCAAGTTGCATTCAATACGACATCTGATATTTCCGTCCAAAGGTCGGGGAGAATTTCAGGAAACCACTGGCCTTATCTGATCTTTAACCAGTGATGATAAAACAAAGTTGACCCTTGATGCAGGCAAACACATGGGTGCACGCGCACGCACGCGCACGCACGCGCACACACACACACACACACACACACACACACACACACACACACACACACACACACACACACACACACACACACACTTTCTATTATCTAGCACAGACACAAAATGCATGCACTCTGTCATACATATGTACTGATAATTTGTTATATACGTTAATACATGCATAAACATGTGCGCACACACCCACACGTACACACGCGCACGCGCACACACACACTATGGCGTCAGAATCGTTTCATATTACTTGCGCAACTATCAACTGAACGCGTCACACCCGCGTGCTTTGACGCCTGTGCAGCACACAGCGCCTGACGTGTAATGTAGTTTCCTCATTGACTTATAATGGTGACGCGTTCACGCGCACGTTCACGCGCACGTTCAGGCGTGATGGCTGCTGCACGCCTGTGATCACATTAGGCGGAGTAACTACGCGTAACATTCATGCGTTTTTTAGCGAACGCACGCATTAACGCTCGCATGAAGATAATTGAACATTTTTGTCAGGCGCTCACATGTACGCGGAAACGACGTGCGCAGACTCTGTCACGCGTAACAAGAAGCTGCGTACATATGAAGCAGCGTGCGCACGTCTGTCTGTCACTGTTTGACAAATGTTGTTACGCGTTCACACGCACGTGCGGTCGCCGATTCTGATGCTGCGCGGCCGGAATTGATCTGCTGTGCGCAACTACTCCGCGTAACATGAGCGTGTAATGTAGTTGCCTCCCCTGGTTGACTGAAATGAACAGGCCAACTACATTACGCGTTCAAGTTACGCGGAGTAGGTGCGCACAGCAGATCAATTCCGGCCGCGCAGCATCAGAATCGGCGACCGCACGTGCGTGTGAACGCGTAACAACATTTGTCAAACAGTGACAGACAGATGTGCGCACGCTGCTTCATATGTATGCAGCTTCTTGTTACGCGTGACATAAAACCTGCGCACGACAACGCACGCACGCACGCACGCACGCATAACAAAGTAACCATGCGTTCACACACACGCTGCTGCGCGTCTTTCTAAGTGTTTTGACATCGATTTACCTTCATACACACACATGTACACACGCACGCACGCGCGCGCACACACACACACACACACACACACACACACACACACACACAAACATACACTTTCTATTATCTGTAGGACATTTTTGCTTGTGGTAAAATGACCCTGTTGTCATTCATCTTTATATTCCTTCCCTTGAGGTTGGACTGGAGAGAGGAAGAGAGTGGAGGATGGGGATGTGGGAGGGGAGGGGGGATGAGGAAAGAAAAAGAAAGTGACGGAGACTGCAAATCCGTTACAAAGGCGAGTCATTGATTCTGGGATGGGGAATTAATGAAGCCTCGGCCGGATATGACAGTACAGTGTCAGACGGTGAGGAGTTATGCAGGCCGTTGGGCTCTGGCAGCCCTTGGCTTACAGATAGTGTGTGTCTGAAGATGACAAAAGAAGAAGCAGGAGAAGTTAAAAAGGCATTAATTAAAAAAAAAGGCAATTCTCCAACGCAATGTAGGCGCATCTTTAGGCATCACTCTTAATGGTAGTCTTCACTCAGAGCCGTTCAGAATTTGCTCTTATCTCAAACAAACGCTCCGTGGTTTTCTTTCATTTATGATGAGTCATGGTTGTGATGAATCAAGTGAAATGTGTCTGGTTTTGAGCTTGATTTTTTGCCACAAAGAAACTGTGATTTCAGCCGTATCAAATTGTCTTCTATCTTGATGAATCAAAAGATGATACCATGTAATGTTACCGATATTGCTGTACCAATAGCATGCGACTTACTGTTTGTATATTTCTATTTGGAGCCTATGGAACATTTCAAATGCCTAACAAAAAAACAATTAAAGAAATACATTTTCTGATGTAATTCCTGCTGACAGTTTTCATGGTTTAATGGAGGAGCAGCCTGGTCTGTAACACTAATACAATGATACTGAATCATCAATCAACCTTTCTCTAAGCTCCACCTCGGACTCATACTGGCCAATCATGGCGTAGCTTTGGTCAGCTCTGACCAGGATCTGACAACTAACCAGCAACCAGCAGTTTTCCATTGACTCTCATGCAATCGTTGCAGATTTATTTTTGGTCCTGGTTAAACATTATGTAATAGTGATACTCGTTAGCCAGAGAGGTAAAACGCTATGTAGCACTACACTAGCTACTGAAGGTATCTTTTATATATATGTATATATATATATACCTGCTGCTTCTGTTTTTTTATGATTGTTACAGTGAACAAACACATACCCTTTACAGTAACAGGGTTGTTCCTGAATTTCATTGTCTTCTGTCCTGATCGCCAGATGATGCCCTGCTTCACTTTTACACCTCATCTGTAGGCTTTAGCTTCTGTCTCAATCTTTTAACCTGTTTTCACCGCTGAGTCAGTTTGACATCCTGCATATATCCTTCAAACCATTATTATAGACCTTTCTGCTTCTCTCTGAAATTGCTTTTTCGTTTTTCAAAAAATGTGATATTTATTCAGCGTTGGCTCCATGGAAGCTCCGACAACTTTAGGGAGTGGAGGTGGGGGGCTGTTTCCAAGGAACATATTGTCTTGTGGGTTAAGTTTGTATTTGATGTATCACACAATACACAGGGAGAAGGGTCAAACACGGGACTTTGACCCAGGAGAGTGGTGTTTCTGTCTCTGGTGAAACCAAAAATATTTTAGGCTACTTATTTGAACCCAAAACATGATCTCTTACCTAACCAAATATAACAATAGTAATAGTTATAGTAATTGACTATGCAGTTTCAAAATGGGTAAAAGCAGTGAGTGATTACACTATAATGTTGATTTACACATGTAGAAATGTTGATATGAAATGCATTTTTGGTTCAGAAATGTAGAGACTCAAAGTATCTATGGTTTGCAGAAACGTAGAATGCCAACATTTTATTCTGCCAACTGGGTTATGAGGAGAGCGAATGCTAAGTCATTTGACATGATTTAATTTTAATTGTGATACAGTAAATGTGTGCACAAAAAGCAAGTTAATCAGTCACAATGTTTTGTATTTTTCTGAAGTATAAACTCCTGCTGCGAGTGCATACGGGTGTGCCTTCATCTCGGCGTGTCATACTCACTTACTGGCTAGAAATAAATAATAGCACAAAGCCTTGAAGCTGCACCGGCGCACATTACCCGATAGATCTGAAGTGACAAGTGTTGAAGGCAGATTCATCGCAAACACACTCGTTTGACAGTCAGGAGGCTGGTTGGAAATTTACAAACAGACTTGAAAGTTTGCAGAAGACATCTCAAATGAGAACAAAGCTCCCAGGCAGCTCTGATTTTGTTCTGGTATTAATGCCAATATTTCATTAATGGTTTCTTTTCAAATGTTTAATATCTGAGCTGTGAAAAAAAGTGATGCAAATACAAGTTCAGGGTCCTGTACAACTGTGGGATGACTTCAGACGGAGCCAACATTTTTGACAAGTTGTTCTGAAACTCTCTACTTTGCAGTTAAAAGAATTATTACAAACATGCTGAGAAACATGCTGTGGGTCGTGTGATTCCTGGCTCTGTTATTCTCAAAGGCTGCATTGCCATGCAAATGATGAAGACTCTGTTTCATTTCACTAAGTGAATGCGTGGCAATCCAGCCAGTCAATCATCATCAGGTAGTTTCAGGAAATATCTCAGCCACTTTATCACATGAGGACCTTTGCTATGATTTAAACTATGGGAACGATTTAAAGGAAGTTTGCTAACAGTCTAATCTTGGTTGAGATGAACAATGTCAATATTCATTCTTGTCAAGGAAATATGTGACTCCTGAGATTCCCTGGAGAGGATGGAGGGACACGCAAGCATTTTGATCACAGGCATTGCTCATACTTTACCAGTCTCACACACGCGCACACACACACACACACACACACACACACACACACACACACACACACACACACACACAGTCACACTCACACACATAACCTTTTCAATAGTGGCTCATCGAGGGACGGAGGCAGCACTGATTATCTGCAGGTATTCCTTTCTTTTTTTTTCTGGCATAGATGCCTTTAATTTTGCAGTGGACAGATAGGAAACACAGGAGAGAGAGGGGGGTGTGACATGCAGCAAAGGACCTCCGGCCGGGATTCGAACTTGGTCGGCTGCGTATGCGTACGTGCGCACATGGCATGCGCTCTAACCACTCGGCCACCTGCGCACCATCTGCAGGTATTCCTGTCTGACCTGGATTCCAGGGTTATTAGGGTGAAGTGGTCCGACCGCCTGGTCCCCTTCTCCTTCCTCCCACCCTCCCTCTCCCACTGCCTCCCCCTCCCTCCCCTCTCTCCTTCATCACAAGCCATTAATGCAGAGGCATAGCTGGGCCCGCATCTAAATGTTTCATTATAGCAAGAGTGGAGATACCAATTTCTTTGCCCATCTCTCCTCACTTCTCCCGACATACTCCTCCTCACCCCGCCCTCCGTCCCCACCACCCTCCACCCTGCACCGAGGGAGGAGAGCAAAGCATGACAAATTGAAATAAATGAGAGAGGAGAAAAGGTGGTGTGGGGACAATGCCAGCACCCGACTCCTCCTCCTCTCCGTCGGAAAGGAGCACGATGGCAGAGAGAAGACGAGGATGATGGAGAAAGCAGGAAAAGGCTTCTGAGGATTCAGCCAAATACATCAAGTGAGAAAAGCGGGAGGTGGGGGGGTGCGGGAGGGGACTGACTGATGGTGAGAACGACAGATTATTTATCCAACTATTATTATCATTTCACCACCAGCTGTCCTCTCTCAGTCCACTGTTTCATCCTCCGCTCCTTCTCTCCGCGATGAGTAATGACTGGCAGTAATTGCTGGATCTTATTGACCTTCACAGCTCTTAATTTCTATGTGCCCGCATCTGTATGCATGTGTGCGTGCCACAGGTTCCCTCTCAGGTTATGTACATTACAATATTTCCTCTTATTCGATCCAGCTCACGGAGCACTCTTAACAATGTTTTGCTATGTAATGTGACAAATTGGGCCGACCCTGTCAGAGAAGAGGATATCGGCAATAATGGTGTCCCATCAAGCGTGGCTACTTGTGTCAAAACAATCCTGCTCTGGTCAGCTTTACCTCCTACTCATTAAGAAAACACGGGCTAAAATGAGACTGGGAACTCCCTTTGTGAAGACACACGCTTCTGTTTTCCCTTTTGCACATTGTGATTTTTATTCAACATAATTGTGCTGCTTGTCTATTTAAAATGAGCTTCTTTCCAAAGTCAAATGAGCAAAACCTGAAAATGAACAACTTACATTAAAGCAATGAGCTTTGCAATATGAAATATTACAGACAAGCATAGTAGATCCCCCCTCAACACAGGCCGTCCACTGATTTGATTGTTAAAATGTTTGATTGTGATTTTAAGTCCAAGTAGATCAGACCTTTGATGCCTTGATATTGTTGAGATTCGGCTGGTTGTGAGCGTGACACCATCTTGTAATCTAATTGAAGGCTTTCCATTTGCAGAGTAGACATGTCACGATTGAAGAGGCTTTAAAGGGTAACACCGCCTAAATGAAGAATTCCAATACTTTATCCCTCTGGCCTCAGAAAGTTGGATCAATATATGTGAACGTGAGTGAGTCTCTCTAAAAAAACATAAACTAGAGAAGTGAATCTCAAAATATAAATACATGTATTTTTAAATATGCCTAATATAAATTAAATAATTATTTAATAATAGAACAATAAAATATTATAATTGAAATTAAAATGTATATTGCATATTCAATGATTAATTATTGTATTCCCTGATACAGTAGGAATCAGTCCAGTGATTGGTTTGTGATGTCATCATCACATTTCTCCAGTTCACGTCCACCGCTGCTGCTGGCTACACATACATGGCTGTATATGGGGAGGGCCTGATTTACTGGTCCTTAGCAGTTTTTTTTTCAGACCCCAGATGAAAGCCCCGCTGTGTGCTTAGGAAAATGTAGCTTGTGTGGACGCTGCAGCATTGATCAATAAAAGAACTAAGCTTCTCAAAAGGCAAGTGATTCAGAAAACAGCAATGCTACCATGAGCTACTCAGAAATGTAGTTAAACGCTGTAAGTAAATCCCTACTGCCCAACACTGGCTTTATTTTATCTGAGTGTTTTCCGTTGTGAAACCGAAAATATACTCAGAATATTCCCCTGGATGCTCTCAGTGTCAGCCATAAGATCTTTCTCAATTCGCTGTCAGGTGACTGCAGTTTTATGTTTACTATTACCGTTGGACTGTCTTAGATAAAAGGAGTATCATGTCAAAGAAATTCACATTTTGAACAAGTTGCCAGTGTAAAATGTATATATATATATATATATATATATATATATATATATATATAGTATGTATAAATAACAACATCATAATACAGATACAAATGAGAACATTATTTATTTATTTAGTAGATTGTAGCCTACATGCGACTTTGGTCTGTGCTTTGGTGATTTGATAAAATATATAAATTAAATAAAGTGTTTTATCAAGGGCACAGTGAGCCGGCAGGGGACAGCAGGTTTCATGAAGTCTACTTACTAACTTGAGTAAAGGTCCACTAAACTCCCTTTGGCAAAACAGAGATTTTAGTTTAGTTGAATTTTCTCAAGCGTCAAAAAGCATTCTCGGAGCCAGCTGGAGGTGGTCTCAGGTCAGTTCTCATTGTTTGCAGTGTTGGGTTCAGTCAGGTCTTTTAACGTGGATACAGTCCCCGGGGCTCTGACATGGCCTGCAGGCTGATGTTTGTTTGTGTCTCCCTTTAGGTCCTGGTAGGTGGAGACTGTGTTGTTATATGGCCAGCCCGTCCAGAATAGATCGGCCACCCACAACCATGTCCCCTCTCACTGTGTCACTGCCCTCACCACAGCACACAATCACATATGCACTAACACCCCCCTCACCCACCAGTTGGCCAGTTTGTATATTGTAATTAATTATTTTAACTATGTGCATTTCCATTTCCCCATCCAGAGCCAGGTTGCTACACTTGGTTGAACACAAGCTTCATGACAGCTACAACTTGTGAACAGAATCCAGTCAGACTCAACATTTAACTGCTCTCAATTATGAGACAAGAGGGCAAGGAAGACCACATTAAATGAGAAAACAAAGCATTTCATTGCTGCTCAGGTATCTTGTCATTTTTGCAATTTCAATTTCCCTATCCATCACTGCCCCTCTCCTTTATAGCAACTTTTTTAACCGGTTACAATCCGTAGTTTTCTGAGAACAATGTGTCAGATGACAATACGATAGTGTGAAAGATGTCTGACATTCTTCGAAGAGGAGAAACACAACTCTGTGTTGGATGTATAAATAAGAAACCATTTTCCAACCAGATCGGCATATTTATCACCTATCAACTAAAAACATAATGATACATTTGTGTCAATCTAATAGTGCATTTCCCCTGGATGAAGAATGCACAAAAAGACATTTCAATTAGGATTTTATCTCAGTTTCTTAGATCTTGTGGCTATATGGAAAATAAACACACTGATCTAGTTTTTCCCTTCTGGAAACCTAATAATTATAAGATAAAGTCTTCTATTCAAGACACAGTGATAAGGAAAGTTGTTATCAGCATAAAGACTTTGTATGCTTTGGAGGAATAACAGCCTGACATAAAGGGTGAGACAGGAAAATAAGGGGCGGTGCGTATTTTTGGATCGACATGAAAGTGACGTAGCTTCACTTGGATGTATGTGGTTAAGAGTGTGTTCACGCCGCAAAGCAAATTTGAAACGCAGCATTACAAATAGGGATATCCTGATCCAGCTTTTTGCACTTCCGATCCGATACCGATATTGTAGCTTTTAGTATCGGCCGATACCGATACCGGCCGATCCAAGCATGTATTAAAGATTAAAGATATTTACTTATTTTGTTGTCAGACTCATGTTGAAAAGGGTTTCACTCTTAAACCAACTTAATTAGGTTAGTTTGAATAATCCACAATGGTTGGTAATGAGAAGCTGACCTGTTTATTCTTAACAGGGTTAAATAAACACAAAATAGACAAAATAATAAATAGTCAATCTTACCAGTTTACCACCACGCTTGACTTTATTGTGGCAAGTATTGCACTCCGCCTCTTCGTCTTTTTCGTCTTTTAAGGTAAAATAATCCCACACAGCTGACTGATTTTTATCGATAACTTTAAATTCTTAGTGGGACATCAGTGTTTCCCCTAGAATTTTTTTCAGGCCCGGTGGTACCCACCGAAAAAACCCTAAACAGACGAGACGCGTGGGATGGTGTTTTGGTGCAGTTGGATTAAGTCAGGTGGCACAGCAAGCAGTCTGCAATTCTGCAATTTTTATATTTGCATTCAACATTTTTGTTCAACCAGAGTGTATTCAAGGTTTTCAAGGATTCAAGGAGAGAGTGACTTATTAAGGTGCCGGTTGATGGAAATGATCCAAAATTAGGGGCTGGAAAATGATGAGCATCACATTAATAGCTACAGATACTGTAAAACACTACAACGACATGAGTGCATATAGTGTCTTATTTTATCAAGTAAAATATAAGTTATAGGTTTACTCAACAGCCTGATAGTTCATAGAAATTCAGGTAGAAATAGGTTAACTCAGAGTTCCACATCTTATCAAAAACAATCCTCCCCCCACAGGGGGTCCCTTGCTTTGCATTCACACTGCTCCAGCCCAAACGGGCTTTAGTCCGTACACACGTCATCACGTCCTAATACTACACACAATATGGCTTGATGTTGTTTTGAAGGAGTGCATATATTTATCGACAACACTCGACCTGCATCAGCGCATGTGCGCACGAGCGGATCTGTGCGATCAGGCAGCGCGGAAGCCGGTCCGGGTCCGGTACCGGTCCGGTTCCGCTCACACCAGGAGTCTGAAGAGTGCAACAGCTTATCAAAATACAGTGTCAACTCCGTGTTTTCAAAGTAGAAAGCGACATTGTGGTGGTTTAACGAGGCGGAATGGCATCAGAACAACATCAAGCGCATAAAGTACACGAAGAAGAACGTAGCGGGAGCGTGCGGCGAGGATTGTTGTGGCCACGCGTCTTGCGGAGCAAGTCTACTGTGCTGCGCGGAGGCGCTCCTAATGTAAATGTTTATTGATTTATGAATGAATTGATAGGTGGCTTATTTTTGGCATATTGATTTCATGGCCTGTACAATAGGGGAAACAGTGGACATGCACACAAGTCCGTCTTGTTGTTTAGTGGATGCTGGACAGGTCGCGAGGTGTGCGCTAGGTGTGCTGGAAGATGCAGACAGGACTTTGGGGAAAACCGGAAAAATACTGGAATGGATTACCTACATTGGTGCCCTTGAAAACACGGACCGGAGTTTTGACAAAAAACTTGATCGGGAGTCCGGATCGGGATTTTCCCGCGCAGGCCGATCCGATATCGATATGCATTTTTTTGCTAATATCGGCGGCCGATCCGATCCAAATATCGGATCGGGACACCCCTAATTACAAACAAAGTAAATGCAAAAACCTGAGTAGACGCAAATTTGTGCAACGCGGCGTGAATGCGAAAGGGGCAGACGAGGCTAATTTTTTATTCACATATTTCAACCCCCCATGGAAAAATTCACGTGAAACTGTGACGCAAAGTCAGGGCCCTAGTTTCGTGGCGCAGCGCAGGGTGGCGGAGGGTGGCGGAGCCGGCGTAATGCAAGTTTCGACCCGCGCAACCTTGCGCACGGTCAGTTTGGCAGTTTGGTGGATCGCCTGCACCAAGATGGGTGTGGCGGCGCAGCAGTGGGAGGCATCACAGATTCAGCTTGACGTAGCGGAAGTTTCGTGGCAAAAAGCCTCGCCGAGACTGCGCTGAAAGCCCGCCAGCTCCAACCTAGTCTACATTCGGCGCAAAGCGCAAGGCGCAAATAAAGTCCATTCATTCAAGGCGAATCACAGCTGGCAGAGTGGAAGTTTGGCTGACGGCGAGTGCGCACACGTCACCAAAACCTCACAGGCAGGTTTCCACAGTTCCAGGCACATTTAAATGCAATAAATAATCACAACAAACACTATTTAATGCAACTAATTGAATCAACACGTGAATTTATATCTATATAGATTGTCCCGTCACATCTGACGTCAGATCAAAGGCGGATGGCACGCGTAACGGAAACTCAGCCTCTCGGACCACAACATCTCCCTCTCTCTCTCCTGTTTTTTATAAAATCGGCATTGTTATCATTTTGATACGCACAGTCTATTGCGCGTGGTGGGAGTGGCGGCGTTGCTTCTGTCATCGGGTTGTCAAGTGACGGAACTTGCACTGAACCTCCCCTAACGCATTAAAGGTGAGGAGAGGAGCTCATTTGATTGGTGAAGATCTGAATCGGCTGTATTAATCCCAGTCCATGCCTCATCTCCTCCTCGTCTCCCACTCACGCCTTCTTCTCCTCCCTCTTTCCCACACGGGTGGGCGAGACGGGAGGTGTGCCTGCGCGAGCCTGCGCGGTGCACGAAACTTGCAAAGTCCAGGCCGACACACCCCGTCGGCGTGGCGCAGGTCTAGTCTACGAAACTAGGGCCCAATATGTATAAACCACAGACTGTCTATGGTACAAACAAAAACATTGCCGCATATTTATGCCTAGATGGCATTGTTTTAAGTGTTTATGGAGCAGCTACAGTGTTAGCATAGCCTCCCAGCGATCAATCAGAACTCCATTCAGAAAACAAGCATTTCATGTTTAAGTCGTTTGCTTGTCGTCTTGTAGACAGACCTAACAAACCATGACTTCACACTTTTTACAAATTGGCATCATTGTGTATTGTCATAACCCGGCTCCTAGGCCATGACATATACAGGAAGGGACGCAAAGGATGGCAGGGAAGTAAAGATATTTATTGTAACAAAATAGACAACTAAACAATAATGTACAAATAGGGAGTGTGTCAGTCAGTGATATCAGTCATGTAAGTGTGGGTGTGTGAATAATGAAGTGTAGGGTGTTGCGGAGTGAAAACAGAACCAGAATCAAACAAACAAAAGGCCTGCGGCTGCTGGCCGGTGGAAGCATCAAAAGCAGAGAGCGAACAGCACTGGGGGAGGGCCTTTTATCATCTGTGGCAGCAAGGCACAGGTGCTCCAAATCAACGCTGACTGCCACACCCACAGCCTCCCAGGTACCCATAGATCTGTGGGGAAGATACAGACACAAGACCCACCAGGCTTGGCTAGGCAGGGGCCGTCACACCCCCCCCCCTCAAGTCGGCGTCCCAAAGAGGTCACCAACACACCGCCGACTCACCCACAATAACATTGTGTAATAACAATAAGTCATAATTACTTAAAAAAAAATAAAATAATAATAAATACACTCTTCCTCCTGGATACTCCGACTGCAGCTAGGCCCACCCATCCTCGGCAACTCGGCGCCTGAGAAGCGAATTAAGAAGACGGGTAAAGCAACAACAGTTGAATAAAACAGGACAAGGTAGTATATTAGCCTCACGCTAGTTAACACTGAGGAGCACGTGACAAAGCATCGGCAATAACATTGTCTGTACCCTTAATATGTCTGATGTCAAGGTCATAGGCCTGCAAAAACAGCGCCCACCTCATCAGCCTCTGGTTTGGACACTTAAGGGAATGCAAAAAGGTCAGGGGATTGTGATCCGTGTAGACCACCGTCGGTCCTCCTCCTCCAACGTATACACTTAAATGCTGTAAAGCCCAAATAAGTGATAAAGCCTCTTTCGCAATGACAGAATAATTACGCTGGTAATTATTAAACTTTTTTGAGAAGAAGCTGACCGGCCTCACCACCCCTTGGTCGTCACTCTGGAGCAAGACAGCGCCTGCTCCCACCTGGCTGGCATCTACTTGGAGCATGAATGCTCGATCAAAACAAGGAGCAGCCAGAACCGGAGAAGAGCACAAGATCGACTTCACACTCTCAAAAGCCAACTGACATTCAGAAGACCACACAAATTTCACCTTCGCTTTAAGCAGCTCTGTAAGAGGGAACACAACGGTAGAGAAGTTCTTACAGAAACTTCTATAGTAACCCACTAAACCCAAGAACTTCTGAAGTTCTTTCTTTGTTGTGGGTTGTGGATATTTGGCTACGGCCATAACCTTGGCCTGGACCGGAGCCACATGACCCTGACCCACTACACGGCCGAGATACGTCACCGTAGCCATCGCAAAATCGCATTTAGCCAAGTTCACCGTGAGCCGAGCTTCAGCCAAACGTTCGAACAGCGCCCGAATGCGCTGAAGATGTGAGTGCCAGGTATCACTATAGATTACCAAATCGTCCAGATAAACTGCACAACCTTGTAAACCTGCAACAACACGGTTCATCAAGCGCTGAAAAGTCGCAGGGGCGTTCTTTAACCCAAAAGGCATCACCTTATAGGAATAAAGGCCAGACGGAGTGATAAATGCAGAAATTTCTTGCGCACGCTTAGACAGTGGCACTTGCCAGTATCCTTTAAGCAAATCAAACTTGCTCACAAACTTCGCGGACCCCACCTGATCAATACAGTCATCCATGCGTGGTAATGGAAACGAGTCAGATTTTGTGACAGTATTGACTTTCCGTAAATCAGTGCAAAACCGAGGTGTTCCATCCTGTTTTGGCACTAGAATACACGGAGAAGCCCAACTGGACGATGATGGAACAGCCATATCATGTTGGAGCATGTATGCGACCTCCGCCTCCAAAGAAACACGTTTACCTGGGGCCATACGGTAAAACTGTTGCTTAATAGGTCGAGCATCTCCGACATCGATATCATGTTCGATCCAGTCAGTCTGCGAAGGAATGTCACCAAACAAGCAAGAAAATGTATGCACCAACTCCGACAGCTCATCACGCTTGGACTCTGGCAGGTGAGCCAACAACTTGTCTAAGTTACCAAGTGACTCTGAATTTTTTAGCCTCCCATACAACAAGCTTTCATCAGGCTCCGGTATCCCATCTCCCTCATGTGCCAAACCCTCTGAAGCTACAGCAAGAGCTGGACGCACGCCATCCTTCAGGTGGCAACCCAAATCTACATCAAATTCGCGCTTGTAATATGGTTTCAAGAGATTTACATGGCAGAGACGCTTAGTCTTCCTCCGTCCTGGTGTTGCAACAACATAGTTCAAATCAGAGACTTTCTCGGTGACCGTGTACGGACCTGCAAACTTGGCCTGGAAGGGTGAACCAACTATAGGCATAAGTGCAAGGACCTGGTCTCCTGGATTGAACTCATGGCGCTCTGTACGACGGTCATACAATTCTTTCATTCTACTCTGGGACAAGCCCAGCTTTTCTCTCGCCATGCAACCAGCCACAAACAAACGATGTCTGAACCCATTCACATATTCCACCAGGTTAGTAGGTGGATTCAGATCCACACAGTCCCCCTTCAGCACAGCAAGGGGACCACGCACAGCATGTCCAAAGACCAACTCATTTGGGCTGAAGCCTGTACTCTCCTGTACTGCCTCCCTAGCAGCCAGCAGAAGCCATGGCAACCCCTCCTCCCAGTCTCTATCTAGCTCTGTACAATATGCACGCAGAAGAGACTTAAGAGTCTGGTGGAACCGCTCCAAAGCACCCTGGCTCTGCGCATGGTAAGCCGATGATTGGTTCTGTGCAATACGCAGAAGCTTCAACACTTGCCGAAACATTTTAGATGTAAAATTTGAACCTTGGTCACTTTGGACCACCTGAGGAATGCCAAAAACTGAAATGAACTGAGCCAATGCCTTAACCACAGCCTTCGTTGTAATTGACCTCAGGGGATACGCAGCCGGATATCTGGTGCTCTGACACATCACAGTGAGCAGATATTTACAGCCAGACTTGGCAGATGGTAACGGACCCACACAGTCCACAATCAGATGTGTAAACGGTTCACTCACAACCGGAATAGGCTGTAGTGGTGCAGGCTTGACCTTCTGATTAGGCTTTCCTGTGAGCTGGCACACATGACAGGTTTTAATATATGTGGAAACATCCCGCTTGACACACGGCCAAAAGTAGTGTTTAAGGATGTTAAGGTACGTCTTGCGCACACCAAAGTGTCCACACTCATCATGTGCCACTTTCAAGACAAGAGGGCGGAATTTAACTGGCACCACCATCTGGAAAACATCAGCATCCACACCGTTTACACTAACCGGAACCCACTTTCTAACCAGCAAGCCATTATGCAAGAAGTAGCCAGGTGCAGCACTACTTATCTCCGAGGTCGGCAAAACACGCTCAAATAGTTCTTTTAAAGAGGGATCATTACTTTGCTCCTGCACCACCTCACTATGTGACAGCGACACAGGGAGCTCTGACAGCGACGGAACCTCCAACAATATATCACTGTCACCTTCAGATGTCGCGTCAGGATCCGACTTGCTCATAGCGCGCGTAATTACGCACGATGGCAAGACTTCTGGAGTGCAACCGGAGCCCCCAGACACAAAATTAGATGGACCAGATGTAACCACAGGTGAGGGAGGAGTGTCAGCCCAAACTTTGCCACCAGCCAAACCGTTGCCCAAGATAAAATGCACACCTTCAATAGGCAACGCTGGCCGCACACCAACAGCCACCTCACCATTAACCAGCTCACAGTTCAAACTCATCTTATGCAAAGGAACAGGAAGAATTTTCAGCCCCATCCCACGACTGAGAACACAGCCACCAGTATCCGTCTCTCCGGACAAAGGCAAAACAGAGTCGATAATGTAGGAATCATAAGCCCCCGTATCCCTCAGGATCTTTATCGGGACCTTAACATCACCTCCTACAATTGACACAAACCCGTCCCGAATGAAAGGAGCATAAGCCGCCAAGACATCAGGTTCACAAGCATGAGAGACCGGCACCTCCGAAACACAGCAGCTTTTAACTGGGGCAGCGAACGCAGCAGGCTTCGCTCTCATTCCCCTGGTTTTAGCCTTAAGCACAGGACAATCTGCCTTCCACTGCCCTTTCTCATGACAATAATTACAAAGGTTACCACTGTCAGTGTTGCCGCCTGTTTTAAAATCAGATTTCAAAACAACTTTCTTTGAACGTTGCATCTCAGCCGAAACAGTGTCGGAATAATTTCCTCGCCCACCAAAAGCATCACGCCCCACAGAGCGCTCTCTGAAACTGTTCTTATGAAGCAGCGTATACTCATCTGCTGATACTGCAGCAGCAGCAGCGGTAGTGACTTTCTGCTCTGTGATGTATTTCGCAATGCGCTCTGGAAGATAATTTTTTAGCTGCTCCAGAATCATCACATCACACAGATTCTCAAACGTAGTGACATCAAGCGCAGATAACCACCGTTTAAAGTGAGTTGACAGATCCCTAACAAACTCTACGTATGTTTGGCCATTTTTCCTCTCCCAGGACCTAAAGCGCTGGCGATATGCCTCGGGCACGAGCTCATATGCCTTAAGCACAGCAGATTTTATTTTAGAATAGCTAGAGCTATCCTCAAGACTCAAGGATGAATAAGCCTCTTGCGCTTTCCCTGAGAGGACACACTGCAGCATAAGGGCGCAGTCTGCATCAGGCCAGTTTCTAGCTTTAGACACACGTTCAAATAACGAAAAAAAAGTGTCCGGATCCCTGTCATTAAACTGAGGTAGCAAGCGCAAGTTATTCACATCAAAGCGATGAGCAGAAGAGCTAGCCACCTGTCTGCCCTGATCCTCACTAGACAACATGCCATCTCTGACCAAAGCCAAACGCTGCCTCTCCAGGTCTAATTTTGCCCTCTCAAATTCCTGGCGGATTCTCTCTACTTCAAGTTGCCTTTTTATCTCCAATTCCTGTTTAATTTTTTCATGTTCCATTTGCAAAACCATAATCTCTTTTAGCTGCTCGAAAGTTAATCCCTGTGTCAAAAACTGTACAGCAGCAGGACTTGGAGACTCCCGTTTGTCTCCAGGCATCAGTCCCCCCTCAACCAATTTTGTTTTTATAGCCGCTTTAATATTTTCTTTAAGGCGTTTGTCTCCGACAATCACCACTGAAAAATGCTCAGCAACTATGAGCAACTGCTCCCTCGTAAACAAATCTAACAACTCCTGAGATGGAGCAGTAATAAAGTCCTTAATTTCAGACATTTCCACTGTGTACAAAGCTGAGAAACTGAGCAAATCAAACTTTACGCACACAACCGGACCCAACAGACACAGCGCTTACCCATGCGCACTAAAAAATAATCCTAAACCCGGTTTGGAGTTTCCCCGCTATCTAACCAGAAGTCCATCTAACTAACTCCCCCCTAGTCTTCATGTGGCTACTTATGGTGGGTACTTACGCACTAAAGACCGCTGGATCAGGAGAGCGACTAGCAGGCTAGTAACTCTCCCGAAACCACGGACATGCTCCCAAGCAAAGCTTCGGCCACGTTCGCCACAACACTATCCCACACCCAGCTCAACGAACTCAAAGGAGAACGTCGCTACAGCCTACAAGGGGAAAAACTCCTCGCCAGATCACACACACACAACTACGCACGGGACAACACAGTATCATCAGGCCCTGCTGCTACCAGCATAAACAACGAGCAAACAAACTCTCTCTGCAAAATCGATTAAAAAAAAACCACAACAAACACTTCACAAAACTAAAGCCATACACAAGTTGTTCAACTTACCCTACAAAGCCATCCCCGAAGAACCGTCCTTTCCATACACAGCCCCACGCGAGCAGACAATAGCTTACCTGCACCGGTAAACAAGGTAACAAAGGCCTTGAGCGTACGCGTGCTCTGACGCACATGGAACAAAGGCTCAGAGCGCGCCACGAGCGCACCAACTTTACGCATAAGAGCAGCAAATCCCAAAGTCCGCAGCACAAAAATCCCTACAATCCGCGCCACACAGGCCACGATGGATATGTAGTGCCTTCTTTTTAACAAATCCCAAAGCTGCAGACAAGCCAAAAAACGACGCACAACTAAACACCAAATACCCAAAAACTACAAACTCACAAATCTTACCCAGATATGCGGACAAATCGGGAAAAAAAAAACGGACGAGCCCCCAATATGTCATAACCCGGCTCCTAGGCCATGACATATACAGGAAGGGACGCAAAGGATGGCAGGGAAGTAAAGATATTTATTGTAACAAAATAGACAACTAAACAATAATGTACAAATAGGGAGTGTGTCAGTCAGTGATATCAGTCATGTAAGTGTGGGTGTGTGAATAATGAAGTGTAGGGTGTTGTGGAGTGAAAACAGAACCAGAATCAAACAAACAAAAGGCCTGCGGCTGCTGGCCGGTGGAAGCATCAAAAGCAGAGAGCGAACAGCACTGGGGGAGGGCCTTTTATCATCTGTGGCAGCAAGGCACAGGTGCTCCAAATCAACGCTGACTGCCACACCCACAGCCTCCCAGGTACCCATAGATCTGTGGGGAAGATACAGACACAAGACCCACCAGGCTTGGCTAGGCAGGGGCCGTCACAGTATTTACTTCATCATCCTTTTTATCCGTTTATTGCAATTAAATCAGAACAAAATTGAGTTTGGGCTCATAATGCTGTGGTTAAAGCAACACTTAATACGTTTTCCTCTTCGGTCCCCCTACAGGTTGGAAGCGGAATAGTCCATTACTGCCGTTGTAAATAATTTAGCCTACCGCAGCCTACTGTCGCACACACGTTATTTGTTTGTATGCAGAACCGGCTCTGGAAACGATTGACGTTAGCTAAGATTAGCTAACATGAGCCCTAGCGATAGTTACATATATATCAGCACAATAGCTAACGCCTTAGCTAACATGAGCCAATAAAATAATCGACAATGTATTATACACAGATGCACACTGTTTTTTGGTTTTGAGGTGATGAACCACTGAAACTATTTTGGAAACATTATTTAAAGGCACTAAAAACTCTTTAGTGTTGCTTTAACCTGTTGAATAGTGAATAAAGCTCAGTGAAATTCACCGAGCCCCTCTGTGTAATGTTATGAACTCAGACACGACTTCATAACATGTACAAAGTAGCAAAAGTGGTTATTTCAGCCATGATTGAAGAAACATTGTCGGTGTCTACATCGAGGAAACTCAAATGACACCATGGTCACTGTCGCGTTTGGTGTGAACGTCTTAAGCACCTCTCACTCTACTACTGTCTTCCCCAGGCTACTACTGCAGAAGCTGGCCTGAAAATCAGTGTCCTTTTATCTTTTTAACCAGGCAAACATTGCACGTGTCCCTGCATTATTGCAGTTTATTCTTTAGACCGGGTACCTTCCTGGTCTTACCATGTACCGACATAATTCATCTCTGGTACCCGAGGCAGGGCTCCAGACTAACTTTTTGCATTGGTTGCACTGGTGCGCCTAACTTTTTTTCTTAGGTGCACCAGCACAAAATTAAGGTGCACCCACATTTTTCATCGCGTCACCTTTAACGCCAAAAGGTCACCTTTTTATCGCTCTCCTTTTACATAATGACACCCCCTTATGGCCTAGGTTAACTGCAGCACCATCAGCACCCAGAGGAACCGTTTTCTCCAGCCAATCTGCAAACTGATGCCCAAGCGCAGTAAATGCTTGCTTTGTGGCACAATAAATAGATCATACAGGTCACTAGCCTATAGATTGCAAATGGAAAACTGTTTATGTGATCTTAGCCTAGCCTAATTATATTTTTACTTAGGCTATTCATTTTTAATAATAATATTAGGAATAGGCTACTATACAATTTCCTATTCATGATCTCTCATGCTGTAATGTGGACCTTCAAACACTGTGCGTGTCCATGCTCCACCCGACATGTCCAATTAACATGTTGACCGGCCTCCCTTTATGCAAAATGCGGCAGTAGACAATAACGCACTCCTTCGTAGAGACGTCTGTGTCGCCGTCAGTCATGAATGACGTGTACGTGGCGTTTCCAACCTCCGCAGCTGTCTTGTTCTTTAGTGTGTCGGCATTTTTTTCATCAGAATAATTTCGGACTTAAATTTAGTGAACGGCAACTCCTCCTTTGCAATATTGAATGCGACGTTGAATTTTATAATCATTTCAGATTCCTCAGCGGACGTGATTGATACAGCCTGACGCTGAAATGCAGCTGGATGAGGGGCCACTTTATTAACACACTTATCACGGCATGTAGTATGCTTTTTGGACATATTGCGCTTTTTCAATGTCTCGATGCGAAATGTTGTTGACTCCTCCACAAACGCACTATTACCGGCCAAATGCTGACCGCACTCCCGACAATAAATGCAGTGCATTGAGTCCCTTTCTTCATCGTACATCAGCCAGGGAAATTGCTTCAACCAGTCCTGTCTGAAGGCATATTTTTGGGCTTTTTAATTAGTCTCGGGGCGAGGCTTTCTGACTCTCTTCACTTTCAAAGAAAATCGAAGCGCTCATTGTCGAAGCGCTCAGAGTACCTGCTCTGCTCGCTCGCATTTTCGAACTGACACAATTTACAGCAGTGTGAAAAGGACCACAGCCAATCAGAGGCAAGGACCCGCCCGAGCTCTGTCTCTTATTGGTTTAGACCACGATACCGTCAGGAGAACATAAAGAGATGCTGCGCTTATGATTTTTTTTTTCACCCGAGCAGCGTTAGGTGCACCAGTGCGACCTACAATTTTTTTCAGTCGCACTCATAAAAATTTTGGTCGCATATGCGACCAAAATGGTCGCACTCTGGAGCCCTGACCCGAGGCTACCGTATTTGAAAGGTTACTTTGATACCTGCGTGCAGCTGTACTTGAAGAGATTGTGTGAATAACAAATGTGTTGTTTTCAGCTGCTCCTGTGTGCCACAGTGAGAAATGCCAGTGGTTAACTTCACTATTTATGAATAAAACTGTAATCAGGTACAACGTCACTTTGTATCTTGCTACCACAACTGATGTTTGCCTTAGGGCTCCACACGTGTGTGTGTGTGTGTGTGTGTGGAAGAGACCGCAAACTTTAAAATGACATCACCATTTACAGGCCAATCGCTTTTCTAGCAACATTATCACTGCCCTTTTTTACAGAAATGTAAAATGTCTTCTGTTTTCTTTTCTCATTCTCTCTCTTGCCAACTCTCAGGGTTATGGCACAAGTCGGCCTCTTTGAGACTCTCTCTCGCTCTCACACTGGCCAAACAAGTCCTGTGCCAAATACAAAGGAAGCCACAAATGAAAAAGATAGAAGCATAAAATATACAGCATACAGAACAAGGTCTGAACCTCAGGGTTTTCAGCACTGATAGTGATGGTTTAATAAAGATTACACAGAATTCAGAAAAGCCAAACATACAGACCTCTCCAAAATCTTATAATAATAAGATTATATGATTATATGATATGATAAGATTATACGTATAGTCTAATTGATGTTTATACATCACCAAATATGATCCAGGGTTTTGTAGCAACACTAATCCTGATGTATGAACCTATGTATGATTCTGTCCTTTCTCTTTATTAAATACCTGTTGCCGTACAGCAGCACCATCCATTCCCCAATTGAGAGAGTGGCTCGGCACATTTGTTGTGCACACCGGAGGTGACTTCAGTAATGATTTAAATCTCCTGATACGGCAACAGGATCAGTCAGGGTCTACTCTGTAATATGTTTGCTGTAATTCAACTTCCACAATTTAAGACAGAGGTTCAAAGTTTATACAGCCAATGTTTATACAGGTTCAAAGTTTGTAACATAGCAGCCATAAGGATGAGTTCAGCTCCATCAGTGCTGTGAAGATATTTTAATTATAAGTTAAAGTCCTCTCCTCTAGAGAATGAGAATATTTGTCCTCATTTTTTCCTGTAAAATGTATTATATAACAACCCTGTCTTCTAAAAATGATGTTCCGCATTCACAATCAGGCTCTGAGGGAGACATAATCTATCCTGGATTACTGTTGTCGTTTTAAACAAGGTTAAAGAAAAACGTAACCAAACTACTTGGTTATGTTTAGTAAAAGATCATTGTTTGTCTTAAAATAAGTGCATTTGTTACATAACCTAAGTTAAAGGTAACGCAACATTAAAATAGTCAACCTTGAGTTTTTGTTTCACACAAGACTTGAACAATCGTCTGCTGAGTCCTGTGTTTGTTTGACCCATTCAACTATCTACCCACCCACACACCCAGACTTTCTCCCGATGAGCACTTCTGAGCACAGACTTGTATGTATATGTTTTCCTTGACATGTTACTGACAACGCAGATTCAGTGTATGGAAACATAATTTCCTTTGGAGATCATGCTGAATATAGGGTGTTGCTTTTTAAATGCGTCATATATTTGCAAGGGTGGGATTATTATAAACATGCACGCATATCCATATCCTGAACCCCTACATTTTATTTTACCATAAAGTTACTGGGGAAAACTGGACAAATCCAAGGATCCAAGGAGACATATGCTCAATACAGGTTAGGGTAAAGGTTGACGTACTGTGGTTACAATTGTGATAATAGTTGAGGGAATGCATATAAGTCAATGCAATGTTCCCCTAGAAGGCACAAACAAACACGTGGGTGTATGTGTGCTTATATAATTAGGCTTACATGTCGTTTATCCACAGAAATCCTCTGTAGTTGGAGTTTCTCAAACAGTTTAAGGCAGACTCTGGAGGCAGATATAGTCTCAGCAGTTGTGTTGCACCTCAGTGGGGGAGCCAAGCAATCAGTTTCTTAAAGTGCAAATTAGGCAAACTTGCCTGGGATAAAAGGAACTCTGGTCACAGAGTGAAGAGGAAAAACAGCATTTAATAAATACATCAGTGATGCAGTATGAAGACTGAATATTATTTAACTTTCTCTTCCCACCCTCCCTTCCCCTTAATTCCACCATCCATACACACTGCCCTCGATGATGGCCTCCTCACCCATCCTTTTCTCCCTGTTGCCCTCATTACTTCGTCTCAGGATTCACTTCTCATACTCCGTCTTAACAACTTACTCTTCAAGACTCACCACCATCTATCTTTTCTGCAGCCATATTGTTCCCACCTCTCTGCCTTCCATTTCTATCACACATCCACACCTCTCCCACATCCTCCATCTCACCCATTCATCTTCACCATGGCTTTTTCTAAACCCAAGTCCACCCCTCTCCCCACCCATGATCCACTTTAGTGCAGCGCTCCAATTTTTTTGCAACCAATTTTCCTTACCCACAAAAAAAGGAAGGTTCCCTTATTCATCTCCAACATTTCTATCTCCCTTTTCTTTTCATAATCTGGGTTATATGCCCTCCACTTATTTTTGTATGACAGAGAGGCAGACAAGTCAAAATAGCACAACAATAGGAGAATTCTCCTATCTTCAAGTTTACTTTGAAGCCCTTCCAATCAATATAAAAGCAGAGCAAACGTGGGATGGAGGACCCAAGAACAGAAGATAAAGCCTGATAATACTGGGGGGAAAGTCTTTGGGCAGACTCAACTGCTCAAAAACATGAAAACCAGAGGGGCCCACACTTTCTAATTCATGTTTGTTATGTGGGGGCGCATTGGGTCCAAAATGATCGTACAGGATCCAAAAGAACCCAAGACAGAGTTTCAGAACATGAAAGGCTCATGCAAAATAGGGACATAACGTGAAAATGCAAAGATGTGACAAACCTATAGCTACATTTCATTAAATAAATATGGCATTGAGAGCCACAGCAATAGAAGTATCCGAAAAATGTTTCCACTTGATTATCAAGAGGCAGTACAGCATCAATAGAAATCATTTTTTCACCTTATTTTTTATCAGTTTCTCTAAAGGACCTTCACCAAGTTAGCAAAAGTTATAAAAAGTAGAAACTTCAGTAATGATTTAAATCTCCTGATACGGCAACAGGATCAGTCAGGGTCTACTCTGTAATATGTATGCTGTAATTCAACTTCCACAATTTAAGACAGAGGTTCAAAGTTTATACAGCCAAATGTTTTGTGACATAGCAGCCATCAGGATGAGTTCAGCTCCATCAGTGCTGTGAAGATATTTTTCATTTTAGACGCAGAAACTCAAAACAAAAAAATTCAACTGACCAACTTTTTAATGTAACAGTAAGCCCCATAAGTCTGCCCCTGGCAGCTCCTCTGCTGAAGAAGTTTGGTGATCTGGCCAATGAAGCAGGAATGTGAAACTGAATGTAGAGCAAAAATATATAGTAAAGTAATTTAGAAACTAAACAAAATCTATATAATTTAAGAAAAGCTAAAACTATACTGAAATGATATTGCCTGCTTAAAATACAAATAAAAACAACATAAAGTGACCATACATTAGTTTCAGTGTTAGTTTTTTAGTTATATCACAATCAACTCATCAACTTGTGACATTGAACCACAAAAAATAAAAAAATAATGCACTTCTATGTTCTTACCTATAGCACTTTCATCACAGCACTGTTGTACTTAATGTATATTTGCTGAACAGCAACTACTTTACTCAAACGAGGATCTAACACTTGTTTCGAGGATCTAACACTTGTTTCTATTTTTTCACTCTTACTTCATCAGCAATGATATGTTGTGGTTTCTTTCTTTTGACAAATGTAGTAATTGTAAGTTGCTTTGGACAAAAGTGTCTGCTAAATGCCCTAAATGGGAATGTAAGTGTGAAAGGTCAACTAGAGTGTAGAACTCTGCCAGGTATGTCTGCAACAACAACTGCTGTATATGTGAGATCAAAGATTACAACCCACAATTGGTGAAACCCATTTCTAGACACCTGCAAGGCATTATAAAACACACGTTATTCACACTTAAAAAAAAGTGCAGATGTATGAAGCAATCGGCTGAAAATTGTTGTATAAGATGCATAAATAGCCAAAATCAAAACTGTCTCAGAGGCTCAACTGATTTTCAGAATGTAGACCATGGGCCCTAGTTTCGTGGCGCAGCGCAGGGCGGCGGAGGGTGGCGGAGCCGGCGTAATGCAAGTTTCGACCCGCGCAGCCTTGCGCAAGGTCAGTTTGGCAGTTTGGTGGATCGCCTGCGCCAAGATGGGTGTGGCGGCGCAGCAGGGGGAGGCGTCACAGCTTGGCGTAGCGGAAGTTTCGTGGCAAAAAGCCTCGCCGAGACTGCGCTGAAAGCCCGCCAGCTCCAACCTGGTCTACTCTCGGCGCAAGGCACAAGGCGCAAATAAAGTCCATTCATTCAAGGCGAATCACAGCTGGCGGAGTGGAAGTTTGGCTGACGGCGCGCAGTGCGCACACGTCACCGAGACCTCACAGGCAGGTTTCCACAGTTCCAGGCACATTTAAATGCAATAAATAATCACAACAAACACTATTTAATGCAACTAATTGAATCAACACAGGAATTTATATCTATATAGATTGTCCCGTCACATCTGACGTCAGATCAAAGGCCATCCGCACGCATAACGGAAACTCAGCCTCTCGGACCAAAACATCTCCCTCTCTCTCCTGTTTTTTATAATATGGGCATTGTTATTATTATGATACGCACGCACAGCGCGTGGTGGGAACGGCGGCGCTGCTTCTGTCATCGGGTTGTCAAGTGACGGAACTTGCACTGAACGCATTAAAGGTGAGGAGAGGAGCTCATTTGATTGGTGAAGATCTGAATCGGCTGTATTAATCCCAGTCCATGCCTCGTCTCCTCCTCGTCTCCCACTCACGCCATCTTCTCCTCCCTCTTTCCCACTTGCGCGGGTGGGCGAGACGGGAGCCTGCGTGGTGCACGAAACTTGCAAAGTCCAGGCGGACACACCCCGTCGGCGCGGCGCAGGTGCGCTGAGTGCTGACTGCGCCTGGTCTACGAAACTAGGGCCCCATAGCTTTAAGCGGATGGATATTACTTCTGTAGGTTGTGATGATTCCCCCCCCCAACTTTTACTACAATTAAAAAGGAAAAAAAGAAGAAAAGAAAACAACATATACTTTAATAGATGTTTCCTTTTGTGCCGATTCTTTGCTGAAAGTAGTTTTCAATATTTGGATGTCACCATCACTTTTCTATTGCAGCAAAACTTTGTTAAATTCTTAAGCAAACGAAAATCTCTTTCTCAAGGACACCATAAACACAGAACATTTTTATTGTAGGTCGTCAACACAACACCGAAGCACTGGGAGTACGGAGGTGCAGTGAGGAGGCGGTTGGGACTGATCGATACGTTGACAGACAGCTAGTCTATTGTTGGCTGTCAATTCAGACAACTTAAAGAAGAATTCATCCTTGCTCAAGGTTTTAAATGTTGTTGGCTTTGGAACTTGAACAACTTTTATGAAAAAGCCACAACAATGTATGGAATATATGCTTGACTTGGATCGACTCGAGTATAGCTCTCCCACATTCCAGTGTATTTGTGCCAGTATGTGTTTGTGTTTAAATGGTGTGAGTGCTATAACCAGCTCGGTTTCTCATCTCGATCAGCCTCCTCCCTCATCAGTAACTGCTGTGGTTTGTGTACAAAACACCTGAACCGTAAGAAGAGTGGATGCTTAAACTGTGAAATAGAGTTGGCCGTTCTTCTCCATAGTTAGATCGTCCTATCAACACCCTAATAGATTGCCCATACCTTATCTGACCCCGACGGGGGACTGACCGCTGTCATTTTACATTTCACATAAAATGTATCAATATTACTGTAAAGTCCAGAAATTTAATTCATATCGTTCTTTCTTGAGTCAATTTATTAAAAACATGTGTTAATGTTTACACAGTCAATATAATGTTTTTATGACTGCAGTTATAATTATTTGCATATTTTCATGTTGAAATCTTTTCAGCTACCATAAATGTGTGGAATGTACCTTTTCGGTTGCCATACAGTTACTCCAGTCCTGCTAGCTTCTGATTGGTTAGTGGAGTTACATTCAGTTCAGGGACAGGAAGTAAAGTTGTTGTTGTGAGGCTGAATTGCGGTGGAAAAGTAAAGTGCTACTTGAACAAATTATCTGTCTCCATCCTGCTCTTTCTATCATAAAGACTGCACAAACCACCACACACCGAACCCTCACGTTACATTACTATTGTATTTATTAAAGTATTTTTCATGCCAGCCCCATGGGAAGAAAACAACAGTGTTTGTATGTGTTGAATAATATTACTATTGCTAATATTTGTAATGGTAAAGTTATGAATGACGCTCCAAAGCATTGCACTGTTCAGTACAGCAACAGTTATTAGAGATAAGTCATTTAGATTGAGGGTGTGTGCTGGTTATATGTAGGGCATGGCACAGTGATCGGGATAAAAAAAAAAAAAACACTCAATAAGTTGTTTTTGTGGTGAATTTTCATTATCAGGATAATTGTACATATCGTCATGAGTGACTTAAAGCTTTCTGGCTCACTGTCATGGTACACTAGTGAAAACTAGAGCCTATAAAGATTAAGTTGGCCTGATGGGAAATAATACTATTGGTGTAACATTTCACCCCCTTGGCCAAACTGGTGCAATAAATAGTGAAACGGCTGAGGGAGTTACAGTGTACATTATACAGTACAGAGCACAGTGTATAGCCGACACACAGCTGCAACCAGAAAAACTTTTAAACCCACTAGAAGCTCTGCACCCTCTGAAAACTTTGAAAAAAAAGTTAAACCTAATATAATTTAGTTCCCATTCAGTCTGTCTATATTTGCTCAATTATAGTTATCCCGAGGGAAATACACAGATGTTGTGAAGGCTGGGGGTGTCGACGTTTTGAATAGTTATCAAGAACACTTTCTTGAGAAAATCATTTGAAAACGTATTGCACAAGAAATACTTCCTACCCTTATTTAAAGAAGAAGGTTTCAGCTATGCAGCTTTGCATCCCCCCACCGTTCCTGATAAGTCTGTTGCTATGGCAACTGCTGAAAAAAACATTTCTGAATAATCTGTTTTCATCATGGTACTGTATGCGCCATTATGGTGAAAGAGACACATTTTGAAGGCCATATTACTTAAGGATGGCTCTCAGTGCAAATCAGTAATGATTTCTGCACTCAGGCACAAACAAACAGTCTCACATATTGTTGCTGGACTACTTGTGTTAAAAGTACATTCATATAGCATCTATAGTGTACAACAGTAGATTTTACAGGTAAAGGTTAGGATGAGGGTCGATAAAGTGTTGTGTTGCCGCATACCATGCCTGGACAAGTATTAACACTAACACAAGTGGAAAATCAAAGAAAGGTTTTTTCGAACTTTAAATAAAGGCTGAGTTGGCCGAGGAGGGGAAAGCTTTAGTCAGCGTCTGACTCAGAGGCTGTGACTTATTTCTGGAAGCTACATATCCATACAGAAAGGTATACCAAACTGAAAGAAAGAAAACGTTTTCCTGCCAGTCAACATCTATTCATGCCAACAACTACGGATTTAAACCACTACAGATATATAATTCAGATATAAATAGCACATTGTTGTGCAACAACATAGTTAAAAAATATATATATAAAACATGTTATTTGATTCATCAACCTTTATTGACAACCAGGTATTAAACAGTGAGGTTTAGACACTAGTCCTTTACTTGAGTAATGTATGTGCGTCTTTATAATTCTACTTCATTACATTTCACATGGAAATGTACTTTTTCCTCTACATTTCTCTGATACAACTTTATGTAAAGATATTTAAATGAGCACCACACTGACCCAACAACATTAAAATGTTGCTTCAATGTTATTAGCAGAGGTGTAACAGCTGACTCTTGATTTAAATATTCTTTTCAGCACAAATGACTATACTGTTGTTGGACAATAGAATTAATTCCCTGAAAACCTGTTTATTTGCAAATTCTTAATTAAAAAAGAAAAAAGAGAAGCTACATGGTATAAAAGTGCGATCATCATCAAGTGTGATACATTTTGGATTTAGAATCAAGTCTTTATACTTTAAGTGCATTTTGTTGATCATCTTTCTGCATTTTATGAAAGTAACACTTGGGATGCAGGACTTTTACTTGTGATGGAATGTTTCTACAATGTGGTAAGATTTTACTCACTATTAAATTATTTTTTTTAAATGTCAGCGAAATTAACTTGAGGTTTCAAAAGGAAAAAAAAATAAGCTTTAGGCATTGTCCCTGTTAATAATATCATATCATATTATTTTAATGTAATTTAAAACACAAGCAGCATTTGAATGTTACAGCCCATTTCCCTACTTTATGTACTGTTCGTGATACTACTATTTTATGAAGTGATCACGTTTGGTTTGTAAAAACCTGATTTTTTTAAAAGTAACTCCGGCTGTCAGATGAATGTAAAGAATAAAGGAAAAACTTTTGCAAGTCAATTAAATTCAGCTTCTGCCATTTTTAGTGTTGAACATTTGCCGCCTTCTCAAGGGACATAATTAGTTCACAGTAACAAGCACTTAAGTCAGAAGTTAGATTTTAGATACAGTCTCATGAATAAATCTCATGGTCCAAGACAAATTGTTAAATCACACCGTGGTTATGATAGCGCTGGCCTCACTAATATGATCTTAGCATAAAGAAAATGGAACCAACAGGGTTAAGTTAGTTGACTCTAGCTGAGGAGCTCAAACGTCAAGCTAAAAAACTGACCTGCATGAATCAAGTAGGTGAGCTTTACCTGAAATACTTTCCTCCACTGACTATTTCCAACACCTTTCAGTGCACCTACTTCCAATATAAATGTTGTATTTTTGTGACATTATCCGATACAGAAGGTAGCTTTGTGTTACACCCCTACTAATAAACAGAAGAAGACAAATGACGCCTCTGATATCAATGATAATGATAATCACTCATGTGTTTTATCTCATCCATATTGGCAGATTCTCTTTTTTAAATTTCAAGACCCAACGTTAGATTAGACTCAATCATCAATCCAGCAACCTATCAGACCTAGCAGTCAGTCAGTTCTGTCTGAAGTTTGCTGGGACTTTCTCCATCTTTGTGTGACTTGCTATCATATATTCCACATCTTGCATTTATTTCGCCGCATGCAGCTGCGCACAGAGGCTGCTCCCTGCTAGGATACTTAGGGGTGAACGCCAGCGAATTAGCTTTTGCGAATATGCATAAAATCCCTTCAATAGAGTGAAAGGGAAAGAAGGGGGGGGACAAAGACATTGTCTGCATAGCTGGCATCGATTTCCTCGGATAAGACCGTCTGTGGACATTTGTTTGAAGGTTGAGACTGTGGGTGTTTGGGGAAGCAATCATACCAATTACTCTGTGTGTGTGTCTCTGTGTGTGTGTGCAATAATGAACCCGTTTGTTTTAAATCTTTTGCTCGTTCATAAAATATAGATGATACAGATTCCCATTAGGATTGCAATGATTATTTATTATTTCCATGGGATGAATAATTCAGTTTTTTCGTTTTTGCAAATGCAGCACTCAAAAAGATGAGAAGATAATAGTCGTCATTAACAGCCACTCTCTCTCCCTCTCTTTCTAACTCTCACTCTTGTTGCTGATGTGACACAAAATACTATCACGACTGCTGGCCCGGGCCCAGTTTTGTATCGCCCAGTGAAAAGTTTGCAAATGAGAGAGGGGAAAAAAATGGGCCATTTTCCTACAAATATTAATTACATACATTTTAAACATTTTTACTGGAATTGCACTTGTTAGATAATATGCTAGAATTGGTCCACAGAACGTTTCAAGTATAAGAGGAAGTGACAAGTTAACCCACAAAACCTAGATTTGTTGGTGATAAGATCACCTTTGATACCAGTATCCAGTTCAGAGTTCTGGGAGGAGGAGAACGAGCACATCCCCCACCAGGGATCTTATTGCTGTAATGAGAAATTCAGATGTTTTAGTACCACTTTCTGCACTGTTTAAAAAATAATACAGACTTAAATTTGTAACTTCACATGTTGGAATAATCTGCCCTGCACTTCTGTACAGCATGTCTGGCTACACCTTAGTTGTCAGATATGATCAGTAACATTTGGTCAAAATAGAGCTAAGTAATAGAGAGCTAAAGTGATGCTTTAATAAACCAGGCTAACCATGGCCTGACAGATTTGACATAATGTTTAAACTATCCATTTGATAAGCTACCACATACTGATTATGTCATGTCGAAGGATTAAAGTTTGGAGAATTCAGCAGACTTTTATTTCCAGTGTACGTTATAACCATAGAAATAGAATGAGAGACCTGAGAACTGTTTGCTGTGGTCATTTGACTAGTTCAAAAGAACATGATACTCAGCACTTGATCATAGAAAAATAATTAGTTAGCCCGCTACTGGTCACAGTTCTTTGTAATGGTGGTACACATAAAAATGCCCATGGCTCTGACCATCCTGATATGTTGATTTGAATGGAAATGTCCATTCTACTTTCATTCTATTTCTTTGGTTATGACCTTTTAACGTGTGTGGGCTTTTGATATCAACCATGGGTCGTGTTCCCTCAACACCTTTCCTTTCTCTCACCAGTGTTAATGACAGACATTCAAAATAACACAAAAATCATGTTAAAGAAAGCGAGATGAAAGTTTTACCTCAGATGCTATGACAGTCCCCGAGACAGATTGTACTTCTAACACGGTTCTGGCATGGCGTCAGTAACTTCTGCGAGTGGTTTTCCTTTTGTTTTTCTTCTTATGTCTATCTTACACCTATTCACCTCTTAGTAGTTGCTTTTTATACTCTCTCTAATCTTCATTCTCTGTTGTACTTTCCCCCCTCTCTTTGCGTATGCGACAGGTTAGCAAGGAATTGGAGATGGGATATCTCAAAGAGGCCTGCTCTGACACTCGAGGTTGAATACTAACAACGCATCCCTGAATGTCTGCCAAATTAACATCTCTGCTTTGGCCATCCTTTTTTCTCACACTGTCATTCTTATAACTAAAAAAAGATATGTATGGAGGATTTAAAGCTGCATCACAAAACAAGGAATGACCATAGAATACAAAGACACAAAGACAACCATTGGACAATTTGCTTTAGCGATGGCTTAATGCGACAAATAATGAATATAAGGTCATTATAATACACATATTTATATAGTCAAAGTTATTACAAAGAGGCGTCATCAAGTAGTAACTCCAAGCATTGGCATATCATTAGTCACAATATTATGACATATTGTCATATTGTCATGTAAAAATCAAAAGCATAAGACACTTTTGTAGGGTCAGCCAGAAATATTAAAAAGCCAGCTGGAGACAGTCTTCAACCAACTCAGAGTGATATTGTTAAGTAGCGAGCTAGTTGCAGCTAATTAAATCTGCCAGTAAAAGATGTCATTTCAGCCCAAAAAATCAATTATATTGAAATGAGAAGTGTGCCACTGTCTACATTTTTGTGATGTCAAAACCCACGGTCCCAAATCATGTATCAAACCCTCTTTGTTTCCCCCTTGTTAACAGAGTTCTGCAAACTAATCTCTCTTCATCTCTCTTTAATCTTTTTGTTTTGCATTGAGCCTTTACTTGTGTAAAGTCAGTTCTCCACTGGCCTTTGATGATGTGTCCACTGTGGTTGCTACGAAACCAGTGGAGTATCTGTGAAGCCTCCATACAGACAATGGGAGTTCTGCTCTTCTTTCTGCTGCCAGCAATTGTGAGGGCTTTTGAGTTTTGCGGTACATTACACAGAACCAGCTGTAAAGCAATGCATTCAAGAGGGATTTGTCCGCACGGGTAATGTCGGACAAATGTACAGGCAAAAATTGGCAAATGACACCAGCATCCCTCATGCTGTATTCCTTTATTCTCTCTCAATTTCATTTTGAATGTGTTTAGTTGGAACAAAAAGTGATTTTTATAAATGGTGTGACTGCATCCGAGATCAATAGAAACACACAAGACTCTAAATGGACCAAAATTTACTAAATAAACTTTGTGCTGTATTGAAGAAGACTTGAAACTAGAGATCGAGATCATGGACTCATATTTACAATGTTTACGGAGATAATACATCAAGGGAGAGGTAGGGTCATTTTCTCATAGACTTCCATGCAATAAGACTTCTTTTTTGTAACCAGAGGAGTCGCCCCCTGATGGTCAGTAGATATAATGCAAGTTTAAGACACTTCTGCATTGGCTTTTCAGAACTGGAGGTGCTGATTTTACCACTTCATGGAAGGGCGATCTGGACAACCTGGTCTTCTTAACATCACATTCCCACACAGTGAAACAGCATGGTGAATAACACTTCGAGGGAAACCTAGTTTGTAGTGGACTACATTTGCTTTTGATGTATCACAAATCATCCGTGGACATACAGAGGAGGAACAACATGCTGTATTGAAGACAAATTTAAACAAGCAACTGACGTTCACAAAGTTTACTGAGGTAATAAAGTGAATGACTCATAGTCGCCTATCCAATCAGACATTTTTCATGTAACCAGAGGAGTCGCCCCCTGATGGCCATTAAAGAAGAAATCAAGTTCAAGGTACTTCCACATTGGCTTCACTTTCAGAAGGGAAGTTGCCGTCTTGGTTGTACCAACTCTCAGTTAGTGTGTAAGCCAGTTGGTCAGTGAGAGGCTTTTCTCACTGACATTAAGGGCCCTAGTTTCGTGGCGCAGCGCAGGGTGGCGCAGGGTGGCGGAGCCGGCGTAATGCAAGTTTCGACCCGCGCAGCCTTGCGCACGGTCAGTTTGGCAGTTTGGTGGATCGCCTGCGCCAAGATGGGTGTGGCGGCGCAGCAGGGGGAGGCGTCACAGATTCAGCTTGGCGTAGCGGAAGTTTTGTGGCAAAACCGAGACTGCGCCGAAAGCCCGCCAGCTCCAACCTGGTGTACTCTCGGCGCACGGCGAATTACAGCTGGCGGAGTGGCAGTTTGGCTGACCGGTACGCAGTGCGCACACGTCGCCAAGACCTCACAGGCAGGTTTCCACAGTTCCAGGCACATTTAAATGCAATAAATAATCATAACAAACACGATTTAATGCAACTAATTGAATCAACACGTGCATTTAAATCTATATAGATTGTCCCGTCACATCTGACGTCAGATCAAAGGCGGATGGCGCGCGTAACGGAAACTCAGCCTCTCGGACCAAAACATCTCCCTCTCTCTCTCCTGTTTTTTATAATATCGGCATTATAATTATTATGACTATACGCACGCACAGCGCGTGATGTGCGTGGTGGGAGTGGCGGCGCTGCTTCTGTCATTGGGTTGTCAAGTGACGAAACTTGCATTGAACCTCCCCTAACGCATTAAAGGTGAGGAGAAGAGCTCATTTGATTGGTGAAGATCTGAATCGGCTGTATTAATCCCAGTCCACGCCTCGTCTCCTCCTCGTCTCCCACTCACGCCTTCTTCTCCTCCCTCTTTCCCACTTGCGCGGGTGGGCGTGACGGGAGGTGTGCCTGCGCGAGCCTGCGTGGTGCACGAAACTTGCAAAGTCCAGGCGGACACACCCCGTCTGCGTGGCGCACGTGTGCTGTGCGCTGACTACGCCTAGTCTACGAAACTAGGGCCCTAAGAGGCATGAAGGTTTTCTGGCATTTGGTCTACACTCCCTCTTCCACCCACTTGATCTCTGTTTCTACCATTCTTGATGACTGAATATCATGAAACTGTATCCTCAAGGACAATGACAAGAAAGGACACATTGCATCCATTGGCGTGAGTGAATGATGAATACTGTAGCATGTTAAAGGTTAATGGACCATGACTGGCCCCACTGCTGTACACCATAAAAAAAACAATCAGATCATCACCGAGGTTGCTGTTAGTCAAGGGCGAGTTGATCACATGAACACATGTCATGTCAGATAATCTTCAGGATATATAGTAATCATTTAATTAAGTTAGCTGATTTTGATAATTACCCATAATCACCTGTGAAAAAGGTTACAACATGTTTGAGTTATGTTGATCGCATGTATAAACCACATATATAAATGTACAGAGTAACAGAAGACTCTTTGTATTTGTACATATTCTTGACCAGTGGAGCTGATTCTGCTACCTACACACTCACCACTGTTTATGAGCGTGCACAATGTGTGTGTGAGAGAGAAAGAGACAGAGAGACAGCATGAAAATACCCTGTAAGTTTCACTCCAGCGCCTCTCATCCTGTCAGCCCTCTGCAAGGCCAGGTCACCTCAGGGTCAACCCATTTCTGATTATCCCAGATGATTGGCGGCTCTGTCTGCAGCCATGGGTGAGTGCCTCGCTGTGACATCGAGCCTTATTGGAGGAGACCTGAGTTCAGGGGCGGGGTCAGAGGTGACAGAAGACCATAGGAGGGAGATGTTAGCTTATGATTGGTTTATGAGTGACAGCCTGATGAAGCCAGGTATAGGCAGAGAAGAAGAAGAGCGGAACAAGGGGGTCAAGGCATCACTGGTGCGTTATATTGGATTAGTTGCCTTGCCGATGGTGTTAAGGTTTGTTTCAATAAGAACTATCATTAGACTCATCATTAGAAGTGGGTGGCAGTATTTTTACACATTATTATGATCCTCCTGCATGAAAATATCAAAAATCTTTATTAGAAATGGCACAGTGGTTTGAGCTGTGCTGCAGTTAACATGGCCATGGTAATGTAAAAAATAAAGTTACTGCTCTTCATAAAACTTAGTAGAGTATTCTCTGTCTACTTTGACCGAGTGCTTCATCCAAAGATGTTTGGTTGAGCAAAAGTTAGACAAACACAACATATACAACAATATTGCCAATACCACCATGGAAAAGTGTTAAACTGTCAATTTCACAATGACCATACTGAAATATTTGTATATTATTATTTAATAATTTATTTATTTATTTTTACATTACATTAAAAAAGGAATTTTTTTGTGTCTCAGTGGCTGTTAATATACAAACGGCCTTTTTCACAGATATTTCGACAGAATAGGAAAAGCTCAGGTGTTAACAATTCGATTAACAGTGGCTCCATTCTATTCAAATGTCCCAGTTAGCAGAGTGTGACAGATATATATTTGACATTTTCAAACATGAAATGATATATTCTTTTGTGTTGGCGTAAATCATGACCACACAAATGGAAAACTTAATAATCAATCAAATAATGGTAACCCTGGACTTCCATAATGAATAACAATGTAAAAGTGCCCTTGAGTGAAATACTCAAACTCCATTTGTAAGGCTGTAAAATCAACCTATCCAAAGTGCTTTAACTGTCGATTTAATTCATACAGATGTTAGAATTAGAATTTGTTAGAATTGCCTTTTACTTTGTTCACTTCAGATTTGTACTTTTTCACTGAACTCATATAAATCACTGGTTGTGTTTATTAGAACAGTGTGACATTAAACTTGATAAGCAGGAACCCATTGAACCCTCTTTGATCTATCAGTTAGGTTTGCTATAATAGATACACGCCTCGAGGACAACACCCATACATGTTCCATATTACATTTCTGTAAGTTCACGACAGAGATAACTGACCAGTGAGACTCGGTTGCGTGAAAGTCCAACCTCTGTACGGGGCAGTCCCAGCCCAAGAAGATAAAATGTGACCAGCACCCGGAAATAATGCTCACTCTGACTGAGATCTGAGGGAGGTCTGCCATTCCGAGCCCAGCGCTGCCTACCTGTAACCTGAATAAATACTATATCTGTGAACTAAAGAGTTCTCTGTTTTATCCTGGGGCTTCCAACAAAAGAACCGGGGGTTAATACAGAGCAAATATAAACACTAAAACAACAACTGACTAACAAAAGACGACTGTACACGTACAGAGTAACCACCGGGTGTATTTGAAAGTGGAGAATGGTGCTCAGCGGCCACGTTTGGATACATTAAGGTTATATAAAACATAATGTATGTTCCAGAAGGGCAAGCTTCTACAGTAAACAGTGTCAAAAATAAGTCCCTTCTTCCTCGCGTTCTTAGCCTCTACTCAGATTCCCCTTTTCCACCTCTCACTTCGTCTCCCTCCTCTGTCCATCTTCATCTCTGTACGTTATCTCTCTCTCTCTCTCTCTCTCTTTCTCCCCTCTCTCAACCTCTCACTAATCAGTGGCTCATCCTTAAAAGCTTCTTGTTACGACTGGAGGAAAAAATAAAAAAGGCTGAGCTTCAGTGGAGAGTGAACATGAGGGCAATCATCAGCACTCTCTCTCGATGGTCCATCTGAGTTAAGAGTTCAAGTGCTGTAAAGGGCCGTTCAGATCACATTGAATCCACATCTAACTTCACCCGGGAGAACATTTGAAATAGTAAGATTCTTATTAAAACTGCCTGAGCACACTGTCAAATGTCAGAGCCCTGAGTCTGCAAAACTTGAGCGACACATACTCCCTCTATATTACCGGCTGACAAGAGATTGTTAGGTGGAAGATTAGATGGATTATAGAGTTGACCATTGGTACCCATTTCACACAGAATATGTAAATTAGGTGATATGGAGTTGAATGAAAGAGTCCTGTTAAGATCCGGAGGCCTTCAGACTATATATATACAAGTATATACATATGGAAGTCAGTAGAGCCTGACTGATTTTTGAGGCCGACGCCGATTCAGATATTATGGATTAAACAAATTCCGATATTCTTATTTCAGAAATCAATTTTCGCATTGGTTTAATTTTTCAAAACCCTTTCTCCCAATATTGTTACAATAGAGAGGGCCCATATTTCCCATCATGCCTACTGAAAGCTGAATGCTTGGCTGAGGAGTCTAGTAAGTTTTCTGTTTCAAGTGCCAAAATGCAAATGTTACTTTTAGTTTAAGTTGTTTTTTTCTGCTGGTTTATAGTTTTGACCATTAGAGAGCTGGCTGTTGCAATTCATGGTGCCAGCTGTATTTTGTCACAATGATTTCGTCACTGGTCCTTTATATTGTATTGTAACATTGTTAAAATCGACTGGAGATTAAATCGGTCTGGTTTTACAGTAAAGATGTACCAGAAAGCTCAAGTGTTAAGAGTTTGAATCCCAGATGGGGAAAACATGGTTGGGTTTTGTGCCAACACATTCTATTACTTTCTGTGGGATACCTATAATGTTTCCTACATGCATTGACAATAAGTCACATTAATATATCGAAAACCTTTCGATATTAGAATAAAACAACTTAAGCCCTTTTTTAATCGCAATATCTAGCACAAAGTGGCAAAGTCATTCATAGATCAATACAGGCCCTTCCTGCTTCACCCACACATTAAACAGTATTTTCTTTATCTTTTAGGATATGATCTCATTGTGTAGCATTATGTTGATCCTAACCCTAACCCATATCTGTTATTCTCCTTCATGTGAAGCAGCTTAGCACCATCATTGCTTTCTAGCTATAGAAAGAGACGTGGTTTCAAAAAACTAACATCACCGGGGGCCCTCTCCAGAAAGCAGGCTCAACAAACTCTGAACCTAACCCTGAACTCTGAGGGCAACTCTGAGTTTTCCGTTCCAGCTGAAAATTAAACATAAAAACATAGCGCGGAAATGTAGACTAAGACATTATGGTTTTAATCATATTTCACATAATTAAACAGAGTAAATATTAGCGTCTATTTCAACACAGAAGTATCCATTTCAGAAAACTCCCTTTCACAAAAAATCTAAAGAGCTCTGCAAAGAATCTGGACTTGGATTATGTCCGTGATATAAAATGTTGAAAATGTCAGAGAATATTGCTTAGATATGTGATGGGTAGGAAAAACGGTAATCAAAATCCTCTCCCGACGTAAAACCGCTAGAATCAATTTGATTTCCATATCAATTAGGTTGACAAGGAAAGGATTTTTTTCATAGTTAGTTCAGATTCCGGAAAAAGGTGGAGACAACTCAGGGTTTGTTGAAGCAAACCTGCCAGTGAGCAGGTTGGTTTCATGGAGCATGTTGCCCGGGTAACTGACTAAGTGACTGGCTCAGGGTTAACTAACTCAGGGTTTTCACTAAAGCTGCTTTCTGAAACATGCCCCTGGAATGATGATACAAGTTTTAATATTAGAATATGATGCTCATTTGAGAGATACTTTTAATTTTAAGAGCAAGACAGCAGGACATGTGTTGCTTCACTTAGTGTTAGTGTAATGTTGCAAGAGATGTGAGACCTCAATGGATGGGTATAGCTGTTCCATAACAGACAAGTTAGTCTAAAAAGTGAGTATGAAGAAAACAACAAGAAGAAGCTAAGAATCTCAGTTCCTGTCCAAGTAAAGGTTGAATCTCTGGTACTGCACACTGTATGATGATCTTTGTGTGCTATCAGTCAGGACTTTAGAAATCTTACTTTCTTCTTCTGAGCCCTTAACATCTCCAGTGGAAGTGCTCCCTGCTGTTATGAACTTCTCCTGTATGTCTCACTTAAAGAATGAGAGGCAGGTCGCTGTCGAAAACAAGCCCATCTCAGCGAAAACCTCTCAAGGTAAATAAATGATTAAAAAAACGTCTCCTGAAGTGCAAAAGCAATAAGTCAAACTGTCACAACAACTCAAACTAAAACAAATTAGCTTTAATAAAATGAAACATAACCACTCAACACATTACTATATGTTCTTACAATTTTAACCAGCATCGTGTTTAGGGTGTTGATCCAAAAACACTTTTGTTGTTGCTGATGCTTTGACCTGGATATCCTCTTCGGGATGATTATGTTTGATTTGACGTGTTATCTCAGGGCTGTGATTATAAAGGATGCCTTTCAAGCAGCAGGGGCCTTTTTGTATTTGTTTTGAATGAGTTTGAAGCACTTTGCATTCTGCCTTTGCGCTCCAGCTGCCTCTCATTGTTCTATCCACTTGTGTTGCACCACTTTTATGGAGAAGGCAACTGCGCTCAAAAATGGCCATGCTTTGGTAGGTTTCAAGCAGCAAATTAGTTTTCCTCAATGGTGTTGCCCCATCAGACGAAACTGGAGGCGGGGCTTATGTTCTGTTAGGTCTGAAGCCGTGAGCCGTGGTTACTTCCATCATGCTGCCTCAGTTACAGAGAATATCTGATCAAATAAAGAGCAACAGGCTGGGACTGAAATAGACGCTAAGTTGCATTCTTTCCTCTCTCTAGTTGACTCATTGCATTTACTTATTGTTATTCTTTACTTGGAAATGATTGACAGCTTCTGACTTTGCCTTGTTGCCTGGCAACAAGGAAACTTGGTGCAGGCTTTTTAAAATCAAGGCCTCCAACGTGTTCTTTTTTGTCTATTGTGCCTACAGTGCCTTGAAAAAGTATTCATACCCCTTGAACTTTTTCACATTTTGTCACTCTACAACCACAAACTTAAATGTATTTTATTGAGATTTTATGTGATAGACCAACACAAAGTAACACATAATTGTGAAGTGGAACGAAAATGATACATGGTTTACAAAAATGTAAGCAAATAAAAATCTGAAAAGTGTGGTGTGCATTTGTATTCAGCCCCCTCTACTCTGATACCCCTAAATAAAATGCAGTGCAATCAGTTGCCTTCAGAAGTCACCTAATTAGTTAATAGAGTCCACCTGTGTGTAATTTAGTATCAGTATACAACTGTTCTGTGAAGGCCTCAGTGCTTTGTTAGAGAACACTAGTCAACAAAGAGCATCATGAAGACCAAGGAACTCACCAGACAGGTCAGGGGAAAAGTTGTGGAGAAGTTTAAAGCAGGGTTAGGTTATAAAAAAATATCCAAAGCTTTGAACATCTCAAGGAGCACTGTTCAATCCATCATCCAAAAATGGAAGAAGTATGCCACAACTGCTAACCTACCAAGACATGGCCGTCCACCTAAACTGACAGACCGAGCGAGGAGAGCACTAGTGAGAGAAGCTGCCAAGAGGCCCATGGTCACTCTCGAGGAGTTGCAGAAATCCACAGCTCAGGTGGGAGAATCTGTCCACAGGACAACTATAAGTTGTGTACTCCACAAATCTGGCCTTTATGGAAGAGTAGCAAGAAGAAAGCCATTGTTGAAAAACAGACATAAGAAGTCCCGTTTGCAATTTGCCACAAGCCATGTTGGGGACACAGCAAACATGTGGAAGAAGGTGCTCTGGTCAGATGAGACCAAAGTAGAACTTTTTGGCCTGAATGCAAAGCGCTATGTGTGGCGGAAAAGTAACACTGCTCATCACCCTGAACACACCATCCCCACTGTGAAACATGGTGGTGGCAGCCTCATGCTGTGGGGATGCTTTTCTTCAGCAGGGCCAGGGAAGCTGGTCAGAGTTGATGTGAGGATGGATGGAGCTAAATACAGGGCTATCCTGGAAGAAAACCTGTTGGAGGCTGCAAAAGACTTGAGACTGGGAAGGAGATTCACCTTCCAGCAAGACAATGACCCTAAACACACAGCCAGAGCTACAATGGAATGGTTTAGATCAAAGAATATTCATGTGTTAGAATGGCCCGGTCAAAGTCCAGACCTAAATCCAATAGAGAATCTCTGCAAGACTTGAAAGTTTCTGTTCACAAACGCTCTCCATCCAATCTGGCTGAGCTTGAGCTATTTTGCAAAGAAGAATGGGCAAAAAATTCAGTATAGATGTGCAAAGCTGGTAGAGACATACCCCAAAAGACTTGCAGCTGTAATTGCAGCGAAAGGTGGCTTTACAAAGTATTGACACAGGGGGGCTGAATACAAATGCACACCACACCTTTCAGATTTTTATTTGCTTAAATTTTTGTAAACCATGTATCATTTTCGTTCCACTTCACAATTATGTGTTACTTTGTGTTGGTCTATCACATAAAATCTCAATAAAATACATTTAAGTTTGTGGTTGTAGAGTGACAAAATGTGAAAAAGTTCAAGGGGTATGAATACTTTTTCAAGGCACTGTATATAGTTCCTGGATAGTGAATGCAATGTTGTTGTGGCATGAATGTGAGCCTTGTATATGAGCAATGACCTTCGCTCCACATGCTCCCATCTCACTTTGAATATGGAGGATTTGTAATAAATATGCTGCTGGTCTCTCACACATTTACACACTGCAGGGCTTTACCCGGGAAATGTCAGCTCACAGGATGGTCAATATCTGATAACATTTTCATGCTTGATCAGAATGTTGAACAGTGGCTACCAGGTTAGGCAGCGCTCGAAGCAACACTCCAAAATCTCTTTTAAAATATCAAACGGAAGGGCGGCTTTAAAAGGTTTGTAACTCGGGGAGGGCAGGGGCTGTACTCACCTGTGACCCAGTTTAATGCTGATAAGAAAGTATCAAATCATAAAAAGTTCTCAAACCCTCCTGCAGCACAATCCACCTCTCAACTATCCATATATTATCAGTAAATTCCAACACCTTTTGCCAAAATATGGCCATCTACAAAAGCGTCATACAGTATTTGCTTATTAGATTCGGTGGAAGAGGCTCTGCTTTGTGAGGGAGCTCTCACAGGATCCGAGCAGCAACAAGCCAATCCCCTTCCATGATCGCATACACAGATACTGCATCTAGCATCGTAAATATTAGAATAAAAAGATCACTTTTTAACATGCATGCCATACAGCTGGATGAAAATGTTTGGATGTTACTCCTAAACGGCCAGTAGGGGAAAGTCACGAAGCACTTTTACTCAAGTACCCAAGTGCACTATTGATGCACAATTTTGAGTTACTTAGCTTGAGTATTTCTGTTTTCTTCTACTTAATACTTCTACTCAGCTACAATTTGGAGACAAGTATTGTGCTTTTTACTCCATTACTCGTATTGATGCCGATAGCCAATAAGCAACTGTTAAATGTATATCATTTTCAAAATAAATACACAAAAAAAGTTACTTTCGCCATTTTCTTTGTTGTCCCTATTGTACCCAAAATGTACTTAACGTACCCAAAAACCGAGCCATGTACCCGAACCATGAATTTTGAAACAACACAAAAGGGACACAACATAACTGCTTGTGTTGAACCACAGACTGGGGTGAATATGTTCTTGGGGACAGCCTGGCGACATGTCCAGGGTGTACCCTGCTTTCATCCTCTGTCTGCTGACATCAGCTCCATCCTGCCCCATGACCCTGAATCAGATAAGCGTTACAGATAATGGATGGGTGTCCTTTTAAGTTTGCCGGGGAGAGGGACATCTGGACTACGCTGCTTAGCCTGCTGCTGCTGTGACCTGGCCCTGGAGTGAGACAGTGAGTGAGTGGGTTGGTGGACGGATGGATGGATGGAGAGTCCGTTACAATATAATTTATTTTGCACTGGGTGGCTCATCTTACCGCAGTGTTTAACAGAGACATCTGTGGTTTGATGAGGTTGATCCAACTTTGCAAAGTGAAGCAATGTGGTTCCTTAACCATACAAAGAAAAATAAACTATTTGTATTAACCACGGTTTTGCCCTCCACTATTATTCCAAGTTTCTTTCTTGTCAGTAACCTTGCAAATGTTATGCGAGAGTTTTTTTCTCCAGAATAAAGCCTGGGAGTGGTGCGTAGTCAATGAAAGATGTTATGAATGACATTGAGAACACCCAGGGGACTGTTCTGAGTATATGGCTACATGTTCTGTTACAGAACTGACAACACTACAATAGAATAAAGCTGAATTATTGAAGAGAAAATATAAAAAGTAAAAGTAGCACATGCCATTGAACTTTACAAGGCCATGGAAATAACTTGTTGAAATTCATCATGTAAGTGGTTTTCCCCTTTAAAGCTATGGTCTACGATTTGAAAGGTTTGAAACTGCCGCTGCGACGGCAATGCACAGCTTCTTACATAGACAATGAATGGGAACATTCCCTCCGGGTATGAACTCAGGCAGGCCGTTTAGTTTCCCGGTGTGTCCGGGACTTCCACAACATGTACAAAGCAGTAATAGTGTTTATTACGGCCACGAATGATGACACATTATCGGTGTAAATGCAGCGGGTGCCGGTCGGATTTCTCTCTCACCCCGACTGCAGAACGTCCCCGATCCCAAACTGCTTGGCAATCGCTCGCCACAACCATGCCATGCGGACTGGATGGCTACTATTGGATCAATTTTGGCTCAATTGACAAATCTTTCAAATCGTAGACCAGAGCTTTAAGTTAAAGATCTGAGTCCTTTTACCACCACTGAGCTATGCTCCACACTGTTCTTACACTATGCCCAAGCACAAATATCGAGACACGCTAGCAGCAAGTGGAAGCTCGGCATTTTGCCATTTGTTGGTATTTAGGTGAAAGTCATTCCATGAATTCAGCCTCCACTTTTTTATACCCTACACATGCTTCAACCAGTATGTTTCAGTCAATACTTGCCCCTCAGTCCGAGCATCACATCATCTAAAACAGCAAGGGAGAGGCAGAGAGCAGAGAGTGTCACATCGCCCACTCGCTCTGGTTCATTGATCCAAAATGGCTGGTGTTGAACAGTAGGACTGCCCGTGTACTGACGCACACTCAGGGATCGTGGTACACATTATCGAGAACAATGTGGCTCCTCCTCCTCCCCTGTGTTAGCACTTATCTCCTTCCAACAGAACATGTGTGAAAATGGCCACAGCACGAGTTGGTGCTGGAAAAAAGGGGCGAGTGTGTGTTTCTGTGTGGGTTACGTGGACGCAAAGGAAATAATAAAGTAAAGCAAAATATTGCAAGAAATTCTGAAATCTGATTGCAAAGATGTGCTGGAGGTGGATATTGAAGAAAATATGGACAAAATAAAAAGTTCCAAAGAGATGTGATGATGATGACTGATATTTTTATATTGGGGGGGGGGGTTGCCACAGACAAAACAGCAGGAGGCACCATTGTGAAGCAGATTTAGTAAATCCAGTGTGTTTGTCAGATAGCGGTGCTATTCCAGAATACAAATCACTCTGGACAACAAGATACAGACATACTGGGTGCTTTTTGGTCAGGAGGTCAGTTAAATATTGTTTGGAGGAATGAAACACCCACAGCGAGATGTTACATGAGGAGCTGCAGGCAAAAGCCTCAGCTGTGGACTTTTACCTTGATGTGGTGTCCTGTGGAAAACCACTTGTGCCATTTCAGTGTGGCTCAAAAGTCACAGTTGCTCACAGCTGAGCTCGGTGTGATCTTCCCACCTGGATCAAAGGTCGATGAGCGGTAACAATCTTACTGTTTGATCATGAGTTTTAGGGACTTATATAGGGACGATTATAGGCTTTACTGCGGTAAACAATAAAAAAAGTTAATCCTGCGGAATTTCCATTATCTGGATAATGGTATATATATTGTTACAACCCGGCTCGACGGAAGTAACATAAAGTAGACAAACAAGGATTAAATATAAGAAAACTGGGTTTATTGTTATGAATGGTAATCAGACGGGTGAATGGGAGCCATGCGGCCGGCCCTGCCTAGAGAGAGCCATGAGTGAAGCCTCCCAGGCTTTTAAGGCAGCAGCAGGTGCCAGGTAACGAGGAGAAGGAGGGGCTGAAGGAGGAGCTCCAGGAGCACTGCAAAACAAGGAGCAGATCTGCACATAACACCCCCCCCCCCCCCCCTTAAAACGGTTGCTCTAGGCAACCGCCAAGTTACGCACAACAAATTAACACCAAAATAAATTGAAATGTTGCATCACACATGCCTCTGACACTTATGACCTTGAAAGGGCATCTGCGAGCACATTGTCCCTTCCACGGATGTGCTTTATTTCCAGGTTAAAGCCCTGCAGAAACAGACTCCATCGCATCAGCCGGTGGTTGGAGTTCCTCATTCTGCCGATGAACACAAGTGGGTTATGGTCGGTGTAGACCACCAGGACCTGACTGGAGACATACACATCGAAGTGGTCCAGAGCAGAGATAAGAGCCAAGGCCTCTTTCTCAATGGTAGAATAATGCATTTGATGAATGTCAAACTTCTTTGAAAAATAACAAACAGGATGCTCAACCCCTGACGAGTCGTCTTGAAGTAGGGCAGCACCAACCCCAGCATCACTAGCATCGACAGCCAGTTTAAATGGCCTGTTAAAGTCAGGGGCAGCCAGGACTGGGGCACTGACCAACAGGCCCTTCAGATTCTCAAATGCCAACTGACACATCTCTGTCCACACAAAATGGACCTTTGGGCTAAGTAAGCTAGTCAAGGGGGCAGCCGCAGTAGCAAAGTTCTTGCAAAAACTTCTGTAATAGCCGGCCATGCCAAGAAACCGTTTCAGCTCACGCCGAGAAGTAGGTACACCGAAACAGCAAATGGCCTCTACTTTAGCGCCGATAGGACAGACTTCCCCCCGCCCAACAACCTTCCCTAGATACGTCACAGTGGCCTGTCCAAACTCACACTTGGCAAGGTTCACAGTCAAATTGGCAGCAGCCAGCCTACCAAATACTTCCTCCACCTGAGCTATGTGCCGAGACCAGGTGGAGCTATAAATAACTATGTCATCAAGGTATGCTTCACAATCTGCAACCCCTTTCCACACCAGGTTAACAAGCCGCTGGAATGTGGCAGGTGCATTTCGCATTCCAAAAGCCATAACTGTATACTGACAGAAGTCATCTGGAGTCACAAAGGCAGAGATTTCACGAGCTCTCTGAGTAAGAGGGACCTGCCAGTAGCCTTTCAGGAGGTCTAACTTAGTGACACAAGCTGCAGACCCTACTCTGTCAATGCAATCATCTAGACGGGGAAGAGGATAGCAATCAGGCTTTGTGACAGAGTTTACCTTGCGAAGATCAGTACAAAATCGAGGTGTGCGATCTGACATAGCAACCAGCAAACACGGGGAGCTCCATGGGCTAGCACTAGGTTCTGCAATGCCATGCTGCAACATGTAATCCACTTCTTTGCTCATCAGCTGGCGTTTCTCAGGATTTACCCTGTAAGGGTGTTGCCTAATAGGTGCAGCCTCCCCGACATCAATGTCATGCTGGAGAATATTGGTACAAGTAGGCACATCAGAGAACAGGGCAGGATATTTACAAATAACCTCAATAACGTCGGACCGATGTGATGACTCGAGATAAGACAGATGGACCTCCAAATTGGCTACAATTTCTGAGTTCGGAAGCCTAGCACGAGAGACCCCACGTTCAACAACACCATCAATGTCCTTTTCACCCACAGGAATCGAAGTGCTCAGCACAGCAACCGTCTTCACCCCTGAGAGCCCAGCCTGGCTCCTCTCACAGTACTGTTTCAACAGATTAACATGACAGAGACGTGTTTTACGCTTTCGTTCTGGAGTCTTTATCAAATAATCCAACTCACCCACCCGACGCTCAATCACATATGGACCGCTAAATCGAGCTTGCAAAGCAGACCCCGGAAGTGGCAGCAGCACCAACACCTTGTCACCAGGAGAGAACGCTCGATGCTTTGCCCTTTGGTCATACCACCCCTTCATCCGTCCTTGGGCTTCCCCCAAGTTCTGCCTCGCCAGCTCACATGCCTTGTTCAGCTCTGACCGAAAATTACAAACAAAGTCTAGCAAATTTGTGGCGGGGGACTGGTTTGCCAACCATCTCTCTTTCAAAAGTTTCAAAGGGCCCCTCACAGTATGACCGAACACCAGTTCAGCTGGACTAAAGCCAAGGGACTCTTGAGTGACCTCTCTAGCTGCAAAGAGGAGCAAAAGGGTTCCCTCATCCCAATCTCTCTCAAACTCCTTACAGTAGGCTCGTAACATGGACTTTAGGGTCTGATGAAACCGCTCAAGGGCCCCTTGAGACTCTGGATGGTAAGCAGATGAAGTCTAGTGCTCAATAGACAACTGCTGGAGAACCTGAGAGAACACACGGGACATAAAATTCGAACCCTGGTCGGTCTGGATAACTCTTGGCAGGCCAAACACTGTAAAGAACTTAATAAGGGCCTTGGAAATGGCTGAAGCAGTGATTTTACGTAGAGGGATAGCTTCAGGAAACCGGGTAGCTGTACACATGATTGTCAATAAGTACTGGTTACCTGATTTGGTACGAGGAAGGGGACCAACACAATCAATCAAGATACGCTCAAAAGGCTCTCCTATGGCAGGGATAGGATGTAAAGGAGCTGGGGGAATCTTCTGGTTGGGCTTACCAATAGTTTGGCACACATGACATGTCGGGCCGGCCGCATGGCATGTTCTACAATGCTCAGCAACATCAGATTTCACACCAGGCCAAAAGAAATGTCTCAGCACTCTGTCTAAAGTTTTCTTAATCCACATATGACCAGCCAGACAATGATCATGAGCCAACTGCAAGACATCCTGACGATAGACACTTGGCACTACCACTTGAAACACACTACTCCAATCATCATGACAGGACAGTTTTGGAGAAGTCCACTTTCTCATTAACACACCATTGTTTACAAAATAGCAACAAGACACAGCTGTCATCTCATCATCAGGAACCACCTGGTTAAAAAGAGAAGATAAGGTTTCATCTCCCCCCTGCTCACACTTGAGCTCGTTACCAGAGGGAAACACTTTACCAAATCCCAACATGTCACCCTTCGCCAAAAATGTGTCAAACAGTGCAATATCAGAATCAACTTCTTTGTCTCGTTTCTTCTTCTTTGACATGGCACGGGTAGTGACACAGACAGGGAAGGCTTCTGGGTATTGCTTCTCAAGATCATCTGGGCATTTTGACACTACAGGAAAAGGAACAACCTCAGGAGCCGTAAGCAGCCCTATCATTTCCCAAGATGAAGGACACCCCTTTAATGGGAATGCTTGAACACACAGCTACAGCTACTTCCCCAGAAACAAGACCAGTTTCAAGTGTAAGGTTATGCATAGGCAGAGACAGATATCCCCCCCCCCCCCCCCCCAAACCCTTGGACGAGGACACTGGAGAAAACGGTAGGAGGTCCTGTAGAATCAAAGACTGAAAAGCTCCACTATCTCTCCAAATCTTAATCGGTTGCTTAGTTGAAGGATCAGTGACAAGAGACACAAAACCATCCATAAGGAAAGACGAAGAACCAGGCAGCTCACTCTTTTGAGCGGGTTGGTCGATGTTTTGGATGACAGCACTATTTTTCACAGTTTTTAGTAAGGCAACAGGCTTATAAGACTCTTGTTTCTTACTCAAGACAGGGCAATCTGCAATGAAGTGACCACTGTTCTTGCAATAAAAACAAGTCCTCTCTAATGGAGTACTCACAGTAGCCGATCTTCTAGTGAAAGCTGTAGAAACGGTGGGAGGAGGTTTTGAGCTGGTGGAGGAAGTGGTTGGAGTATTTGGAAACCGAGGTCTATTAAAACCAGTCCTTCCTTTTCGCTCACCTTGATCGTTATCAAAGTTTACCTTGAGCGTCAATACAAACTTGTCTGCTAGAACAGCAGCCTTATCAAGAGTGGTCACTTCTTGCTGATTTAGATAAGTACACAAGGCAGTAGGCAGACAATCTTTAAAGTCCTCCAGCAGAACTAATTGTCTAAGATCTTCCTTAGTTTCCGCCTTCTGTGACTTGCACCAAGAGCTAAAACTGATCTCCTTTTCTCTTGCAAACTCAACATAAGTTTGTTCATCCAGCTTACTGAGGCCTCTAAAACGCTGGCGGTACGCCTCAGGAACGAGCTCATACGTTCTTAGAATAGCACCTTTAACTTTTTCATAGTCCTTAATATCCTCAATGTTTAAAGCAGTGTAAGCGTCTTGTGCTTTTCCCACCAGAACGCTTTGCAAAAGCGATGTCCAGGCATGTATTGGCCAGTCTGACACAGTAGCCACTCGTTCAAAATGCGCGAAGTACCTCTCAACATTTTTCTCAGCAAATGGAGGTACTAGTCTGATGTTGCTCGCTACATTAAACTGAGCCGAGGCAGAACTGGATGAGCTCAAAGCAGCATGCTTAAATTCAAGCTCTTTTAGGAAACGCTCATGTTCTAGGTGCATTTGTCTTTCCTTAAGGATACGCTCTTTTTCTTTATCCTCTAGTTCTAATTCTCGAAACGCCAACTCCTTCAACCTGAACTCCAGCACAGCATCTGACATTTGAGGAAGATCAAGTTGATGCTGATATGCTGGTAAAGCAGACGGCTTTAGGACGCCTCCTTCTGCTAGGCTAGCCTTAAGTGCTTCCCTTAAATTATCTTTAAGACGTTTATCACCACTGGCAATCTCAATGTCATAATGGCTGGCAAGGCTAAGGAGCTGTTCTTTAGTGAGCTGACAAAGCAACTCCTCCGAGGGTGCACTAATAAAGTCATCGATAGCCTCCATACTAGATAACTTCAGTAACCAAACATAACCAAAATACACCAATCGCCGTTACCCAAGGTTTCAACTTAAACCAGTACGCCCAGTACACACCTCATCCAACACTACAGCTTATCACAAATTCTCTCTACTAAATGATTCTTGAAACCATGATCACAGAGATAGGCCTAGTAACTCCCATCTAGCTACTAAGTAGCACAAAATATTACCCATAAAAACCCATTACCCAAAATGGACCCTGCTGGTAATCAAGACCAAGGCAACAACAACCTCCGGGAGAACTAGCCCACAAAGTCAAGCTAGACACCACACACACACCGCACCTGACAAATCCACAAGCTATACAAAACAAAGTTAGGACCCTGGACATGTTACCCAACTGTCCCCATAAAGCAGTCACTAACTCAAATAACTTTACAAAATCAATCACTGCTGAGCACAGTGAGCAAGCCTCCGAGTGCAAATGATCATCTAAGCAAGCCCCCTGGTACCTGCCTAACTTCAAACTAACCCTAACTGTCTTCTGAGGCGTGCCGGGCTCGAGGCCTCTTTAAAGCAAAGCTCAGTTAACCTCAGCCATGTGACCAAGACCCTGAAATGCTCGCCCCCACCAGAGAACAAGTCTCCACCCAGGATTACCTCCCAAAAAAATAAATAAATAAATATAACAAATAGTGCACCGATGGAAGGACAGATTGCTCTGCCCAGCTGGCACACTCCCTAACTAACCAGGGAGATCACTCACAACTTAAAATCATAGCACTCAGATTCAATGCTCACCATACTCACCATGACAAGAAGCTGCTCACAGCCACCCTACCAAACACCACCAAAGCATACCGGGTTACTCTGTCTAGGGGAAAAAATAGAAAACAAAATAACTCATCCAGATTGATCCTGGACGAGCCCCCAATATGTTACAACCCGGCTCGACGGAAGTAACATAAAGTAGACAAACAAGGATTAAATATAAGAAAACTGGGTTTATTGTTATGAATGGTAATCAGACGGGTGAATGGGAGCCATGCGGCCGGCCCTACCTAGAGAGAGCCATGAGTGAAGCCTCCCAGGCTTTTAAGGCAGCAGCAGGTGCCAGGTAACGAGGAGAAGGAGGGGCTGAAGGAGGAGCTCCAGGAGCACTGCAAAACAAGGAGCAGATCTGCACATAACAATATATATATATATATATATATATATATATACATATCGCCACAAGTGATTTGAAGAAGCTGTCCGGCTCACTATCATGTAGAAAAGTGAAAAACAAAGCCTGGTTTTAAAAACAAAGGATACAAAAATACACTTGCAGACTTTATGTTTCATGATCATCTTATTTAAGATTAGTTGATTGTTTTTTACTGAATAGGATATTGAGATGTGTCTTATCTGTGATGCAATACCAGAAATATTTGTTTTCTTGTGATTCCAGTGTGTTTAGTGTTGATGATTATCGGAATAATATTGTGAATATGAATTTATTTTGGCCAGGATAATTGTTACATGAAATGTTCATATTGTCCCATGACTAGTAAGTATGCTCAAAAATCCCTTTTTACTCCAGTTTATCAAGAATAACTTCACAAATCATTTTTTTCAGCATATTCTCTATGTTCTTTAGACTTCTGCAGAAGCATTGGATTGCAGAAGTCCGATGACTGGGAAACGGTCCGAGACCACCTCTTGCTCCGCTTGTTTTCATCTGCAGTTACTGCGTTAACAACCCAAATGATCCACACCAGAGTTGGATTGAAACTGACTAAACGTTAGCTTGAGAAAGCTCCGTCAGAGTTGACAGTCATGCTCTGACCTTGTGCTTGGCCATAGCAACACCTAGAGCTAAATCTCAGATGAACACAGTCATGATCGCGTATCCCAGAAAAGCAGTTAGCTAGTAGGTTGTCCAACATTATCATATCATTGTGTAGAATAAACATCTGAGGGTGTAAATTCAGACAAATTAATTGAAATATCTATTTGTAATCTCTTTTTACATGTATATCACATTTTCTTGCCTCAATATTAACAGTTTATTACTATTCATCAGAACAAACATCACTGATGTGATTTCCTCATCATTTAATCCTGAACTTAAAAGCAAGACAAGGTCATGCAGGAGCCAATAAGGCAGCGGTAACAGCAAACTATATATAGTATTGAAGCACACTAATGGAACTACAAAGCATAACAAGATTCTTGTCCCACCTACTGTACAGTCCTATCTGATGCATAAATCACACACATACAGAAACATGAGCATGTTAATTCTCTCTCTCTCTCTTTCACCAGTAAAACACACTTCCCTGTCCACTAACTAATGCATGCATTGCGGGCTGCTCCTCTCGCTCCACCATTAATGCTCATCTGATGTCTGATGCTCAGTGACGGATCAATCCCCAGCGTGTCAGACGCTCCACAGATATGTCTGATTAGCACAGATGCGCAAACACACTCTCCAACACCGTGATTGGCATTTCACTGAGGCTAATGAAGGAGACATCTCAGTGGCGGGGGCTAATAAACTCATTGGCAGGGGTAGCAGGATGAGTTATTCATCACCTCTGATCTTTCTGGTGTGGGCCAACGGCATTGTAGGCTCAGGATGATGATTAGGAACATTCCAGATGTTGATATTTTCAGGATAAGATGGCTAATGTAGAAATGCCATCAATTTAAATGTTAGAACACCACTTTAATGCACTTTAATATTTAATCCAATTGTTTACAGTGGCAATCTCAGAAATGTTCATTTAAGTAAATGTCTGTTAATTCACTAGCTTACTGTCATGGAGGAAATATTGCAATATTTGTGTTAGAGCCCTTACAATACTATGGAGTAAAATATTCCGATATCAATATATCGATCAATATTCGCAATTTTGTATATATTAGGGCTGTCAAACGATTTAACATTTGAATCAGATGAATCACAGGGTAGCTGTAGATTAATCATGATTAATTACCATTTGTAAATACACATGGAAAAAATAAGATTAAAAAAATTCTAGTGACATTCTTTTGTGACAACCCTAATGTGTAGTATGACGAACTGCGTTCCTGTGGTGACCTTCCTAGAAAAAAGTTAATTTCAATGCTAAACAAACATTTTCCTTCTGCAGCTTCACTTTAAAGGTATTTAAAATTATTTATTTTGACTTTAATTATTAAGTAGTCACAGGACATACAATGTGTGTGTCAGAGCTAGGCACCGACTGCTATTCTTGAACATAATCATAATGTGTCTACAAAGCAAGACAAGGGCATTTTTGGCATAATTTTCACAGTGGATTAGTTTTGTAGGGAGTAATGGAACAAGAAGCAGCAGCCAAAGTAAAAAATGAAAAACTGCAGGTAACAGGCTGCACACCTCTGACCCCTAAGATAACCAATTATTTTTACTTTTGCTGTTTCCAAAAAATGTAATATAATATTTAAAATGACAACAGTTTGCTGCAACCAGTATTCTGAAATCTAACCCAAACCTGTAGTATAAAACCACATCTTTTGTTACTGCCAGTGTCACCAAAGCATTAAAAATCCCTGAAATTATTCTCAATCAACATCTCTATGAGAACAGTTTTGCTTATTCCACTAGATTTCACCTTTCATTACCAGGCTGACAGTTCACAGCAGAGGGATAATGGGAAAAGAAGAGAAATGAGAAAAGACATGCAGATCCATGGAAGGGACCCGAACCAGACGTTGCAGTTCATGGCCGGCACATCATCGCTGACCCTGCAGTGGACTCCCACATTAAAGATTTCTGTATTTGTGTTTTGAACTGTGCTTTCCTCAGAGATGTTGACGGGGTTCAGTTGGATAAAGGTTATGTATTTCTGTAAACCAGTCAGTTTCTGCATGTCAGAATTATCAATGAAATATGATTATTTAAGGATGTTTTGTTTTTTCACTTTTATTGTTGCTGATTTAGTCATGAATATGTAATTTTTTAGAGAAATACTTTAGGAGTTATAGTTTTTTACCTGTATATATTCTGTATAACAACAATGTTAACAAGATATTCTGAGCCAACGTAATGATTTAGATGATCTGGCTAGACTGTCTGATTGTGAGCATGTGAGTTTTTCTCCCATCTGATGTTACCATGTATCCAAATCTCAATTATTTTAATGAGTACCATGTTTTCTTTCTGGGGGAACTGGAGGGTGGTTTAGATGCTTCCACAACAACGCTATCTGTCGAGGCGGTGTTATGAGTTGGGAAGAGTGTGTGAGCACAGTGCAGAGCAGCATCCAAGACTTAACCAATGGGGCACGCTCACATGCATTAGCAAACAGTAAAATCATGCACAGCCAGACCCATCTCTCCTCATGGAGACATTGCTCTACAATATCTTTAAATAAAACAGTTGTTTGCTGCTATATTAATGCTTTGAATGTTGAATTAAGCACCTTGGAGCAAAGTTAAAGTCAGGATGAAATTAAAATATATTTTAAACCCTCTTTAGATTGCATTCCTGGTCATATTGTGGACCTAGTTAACAATATATTCAAAAAATATGTCACATTTGAAAAAAGTATTTTAACTTTAAAATCCTATCAAATTGTCTTACTGTGAAACAAAATGACATGCTTATATAAGCTAGTAGCAATCATATCATGACATCATCAATCAATCTTCAACTTTTAGCGACAAGGCAGGTGTGTAGAGTCAGTCCTCTGTTGCTCTGTTTCCCGCTACATTCTAATCCCGCCCACTCTTTAGCGATCGGATCAAAGGCAGAGGATTTGATTTCGATCCCTCTTGTACCAGGGCACAAACATCCCATTTCCCTCAGGAAGAGTAACAGTACAGACACTAACGCTGCTTTAACTGGGGGACTTTAAGTTGGGTTACTACCCTAACTTGTCTGCTGAGCCAGGCCCAGCGAGAACCTCACTGACCTGTTTTAGCTGAGAGGAAGAAGGGATAAAAGTTGAGATAGTGTGGGAGTTAGAGTTGGAGAGGTGAGAGACTAGGAGGAAGATAGTGAATATTAAATATGACTATATCTACATCCGTCTCCTCCCTTTACTCTGTCCATCCATGGATCCATTTCACATCCAGTCCTCCATACTGCTCGCACTTGAAAAGCCCTAAACACCATGCATAATTCACTTCGCTTGCTCCTACACAAACACAAAAAGTACAGAATAGTGTGCAACCACAATACAGAGTTATTATCATCATACTTTGGGTTGAATACTTCATCGAGTCTGTATTTTTTATGACATTTAATTGGATGCAGTTCTCTGATATATACTTTGAGGGTACGGTAAAAAAAAAAGAGCCCATCCTTCTGGAAAGCTTTTGATCTGCTTGTTATGCATCACACTTAGGGAAAGTGTGACTGAAGTGTGTTTATGCTGTATTAAATGTATGCATTGTGAACACACATCATTAGAACAATGGACGCTCATCTGGTAATATCACGATGGGAGAAGTTTTTATAAAGAGCGCCACACAGCCACAGAGGAGAGAAAGAGACTCACGATAAAGACAGCATATAAAAGACGGAGGAAGGACGGAGAGAGTCAGAGAAAGAGAGAGAAAGAGAGGACAGATCAAAGCTGTTTTTCTCGCTCTTTGCAGCTCTTGATTCGGAGCAGCGGGAGGTTGCAGCGATGCGAGCGGCTTCATCCCCAGTCGTAGCTCTCTGGCTTTGGTGTCGTTCAGGGAGCTTTACTGTCCCCCCTGGGCTGTATACATGCCAGCCAGCCAGGCAGGCAGCCTGCACAACCAGGCCAAGCAGGAGAGAGAGGGGGGAAAAGTTTCTCATCATACGGTATCTCACTCACTCTCTCACACGCCAGTCTTATTTTTCTTCCTCTATTCCTCTACTGTCTGTAATAGTTTATCCTTCGCCTCTGTACCCCCCTTGTCTTGCTCTCCTCTCTCTCTGAACTTGACGCTTTCTTTTTTTTTTCTTATCAGGAGAACTTTTTGTCCTCCAAGGATGCATAGCACATTTACAAAAGTTTATTTGCAACACAGCGGAGGTGGTAGCATTTGTAAGAAAACTTTTAGGTGTGTGTGTGTGTGTGTGTGTGTGTGTGTGGGGAGGGTGATTAAAGCTAGGTTTACTTCTACACTTCACTGAGCTTCTCTCTTCGTTTTTACTCTTCCTCGCCTTTTATTCCCCTTCTCTTTCTCTTCATGCCACACCAAACAGCGTGCCGTGAAACTGGAGGGATTTCTTGTGTTCTTCAAAAAGAGCAATTGGGGCCAGCCGACAAAGGGGGGCTCTAATAAGCTGCCCACATATAACTGTTGAGGGTGAGTCCCGTGTTGCACTGGCAGAGTGATTAAAAGTCACCTGTGCCAAATGATTACAGCTGCGGTGCCCTGGGTTCATCTGCCCTGAATATGAGGCAGCCTTTTACATAGCCAGCACTGTTTAATTAAAACACAGTCAAATGAGATTTTGCAACAATAAGGGACGATAATGGGTCAGCAAACTGATAGTGAGAGCTTTATCCGTTCTCATTAACCGCTCCCTTGATAGCATTCATGTAACGGGGGAGTGCATCACCACATCTCATTCGGGAGGGAAGAAAGGAAGGAGCGGAGGAGGGGGAAGGGAAGCATGTTGGATATAATACAATTAAGTAAATGCTCACACATTTTTGCTATTATCCCTGTAGGCAGATGTCATAGGATGCAGTATGGTGGTCATAGGGAGTAGAGAGGCACCTGAGAGGTGGACAGGTTTGGAGTATGGTTTATGCAATGTAGAAAACACCAATGTAATGTAACAAAATGTGGATTTAACGACAGTATGTTTGCACAGCACACGTTGAATGTATGGAGAGCATCACTATCACAGCTTCTGTCCTCTGCTCTTTGTGTTCGTATTTCTCTGCTTCCTCTGCTGCTTTGTGCAGCCATGGCGCTCTGAACCGGTCCAAGCAGCCCATCAGGGGATGTGGGACCATCCGGCAACTCCTCTCTAATCTAGGGGGAAGCTGCAACAAGTGAAGCCAGATGTCACGCTCAATCATCATTTGCCATGCTGTAATTCTGAACACCAACATGCACCGTAGAAGCAATGGCGGACACAGATGAGTGTCGAGTATCGAGATGTTTACTGGCTGTAGTCAGTGAGCAGCACAGTTGAGTGAGCGGTCAGTGAGCATGAACCTGGTCACGAGCTTCGGGCTTCATGTCCCTCAAGAGGTCGCGTTAAACCGAATATTTTCCATCTTTCACTATTTTATTTCTTTTAAATGATGAAAAAATCAGTCCGTCAGACCACCGTTTGACAGACTGGAGACCCTGGAGTTTGTCTGTGAGCACAACGGGTCAGAGTGCCATGGCGGTGCTACAGAAGGAGCGCATGCTGCGAGACTCCCTCCCCACAAGTCTGGTAAGTCCAGTCTCCAGTTTGGCAGCAGAGTTCAGAGTGTTGACATCAAAAGTTACAGCAGGGTCAGTATTGTGTCTCTATTTATCTTTTCTCTCCGTGCTCTTATGAATGCTTCATCTGTACATTGTGTGCTGCCGTGGCCCGATCCACTGGACTATGGCTAATAATTAATATAATTTAAAAATTAAAATGACAGCTAATAATAGATTGACGGAATAGGCCGGCAGAGAACCACTATGGGAGGATCTGAGCCGGCAGACTCACAGCGGTCCTCACCAGAGAAGTCCCAGGTGATGTCCAGCTCATCCATTGTAAAGGTATTAATTTGATCTATTCATGCCCACAGTATATCTAATATCCTGCCTGGAGCCATGTTAATGACCCCGAATGGAAATGCTTCAATAGCTCCCTGAAAGCAGCACACACAGGCCAGAAGTAAGGTAACATAATAAATATTGCTTCTCAGAATACTTGGTCGTAAATCTGCTTCTCAGCAGAGACATTAAGTGAACTAAGCACTTCAGATTACTCATGTTAAACACGCACTTTAAATCAACCCCAAACATCACAAGTCCTTGGCACTTCAACAGCCAACATGGAGCAAAACACTTTGTCTTTTCAGAATATCACGTGACCTTTGAGACTGCACTTGCAATCGGCCTTCAAATGCCTCTCATTCACGAAACAGCTCGCTGTGTACACGTGGAGGGTCACTTATGACTCCGACCTTGGGCAGATGCTTTGAACAGGGACAAATGAATGACAAGGAGGTTTGGCAGATTTGTAATTGGCAAACGCTGAAAGGGGACGGGGAAGTTGAAAGGAGAGTGGAGTGAGTGGAGGAGGCAACCTTGGACTTGAATACTTGAGACAGAAAAACATACGCTCTAAAACTCCCAAACAGATTATTTTGCCCAGTACTGAGTGTTAATAATTTTTTTTAAGGTTTCAGTAATATCTGGAAATAAAGCAGATCTCCAGCAGTATGACGATAATTGCATTGGAAAATTACTGAAATAAGTGAATCTGTAGTGAGAAGACAATCTCATCTAAAGACCAGACTGTGTTTCCTTCTCTAAATTCAACAACTGACCAAACTTTATATACTGAGACACAACAGAAACATACATAACACAAGTACTATGTTGATCAGGAGCTTGTTGATAAGTTGAATAATTAGGTTGTTGATGCAATCAGTCATATTCAGGAGGGGATGTGTGAGGACAAACCGACACTTCTGTATTTCCTGGGCTGTTGATTACTTTATTGTACCTGCGAACAGGAGAAGACCACCAAAGATCATGTGTGAGTGGGGGTATTTCAGATCTAATTGTTTGTATTGCCTTTCTACTTCAGAACCACCTGTTATTACCAGAGTCATTAGGTGGAATCATTAAGCAGCATGCCTACCTTTGTGTGAAACAATTGCACTGAACTGCCCTAAAATCTACCCACCTGTCTTGCTTGAGTGTCAGTGAAGTGAATTTCCAATGAAAGGACCAAAAGTTGATGATGATGATTATAGTTGTATGCTGACTTATTACCCTCTGCTCACTTCTCTCCTTGGAAATTCCAGCATTCATCATACTAATAACAGGCTCTATGTCTTTTCAATAAGGTCCATTCACATGTTTCCACTGTAAATATATAGTGGAGCAATGTCTAACTGAGCAGAGAATTAAGTCACCAGAGTAAAGAGTAAAACCTGAGACTATCCGTGGAACAAACAACACGGTCGCTGTAGCCGGTTTACGTAGCCGCTAGGGTGTTAGCCTAGCCTAGCTCTGAGCCAGCCAAACACCAAAACAAGCATTTTTAAAGTTGCATATTTTCTTAACGGACAGACTTAACAAACCATAACTTTGGACTTTTTACTAATCGTAGTTACTTTATCCATATAACTCGCGTGACGGCAACAGCTGGGTAAACACGGAAGTGGCGTTGTGGCAGCGGTAGCTTTAGCAGCAGAGAAGCTATCAGGCAAGTGTTCTTTTAAATAAACTCCTGGTGTACTTACAAACTTTCAAATGCCTCGTTTTGTGAGTACAGACCCTATGTGTACTACTGCAGGAGTTTGGTAACATTCCATGCATTTAGTGGGGTAATTTACGAGATATACACTATGTACCATTCGCGCCAGTACTAAGCCATTCGGCTGATAGCCCTATCTTGATCAATGTTGACTATCGCTAAAAATGCTTCCGAGGGGGTATTACCTAGGGTGCATTTTACTCCGAACCATCGCTTTAACTTATCTGCATCGAGACATAATCGTTTAGACAGAATTTCAATGCATTGAAGAATCAAATATTTTTCCCAAATCAAAGCTTCTCCTTGCACATAGCCACATAGCACATGCCCGTGCACATGTACTTTTCATGCATCCAGGCATTACCAAAAAAACACAACGAAAAGCATATGGTTCAGTTTGTAATGACCTGTAGAAACCTTGAACCAGGCACAGATGTAACAGAAGGAAGCTGGCGAGCCTGCAGATATGCAACTGTGGCCTTGGTCATGATGACGACCTACTACTCAGACCAGGTTTCACCACCAGCATTCTGCTACCAAAGACCGATCCCGTGTCATCCTGTGTCACTGCAGTAACAGACTTGTCAGACGAGACATATGTAGTACAACTGTAAATCATCCTGAACAAGCTGACAAGGCTGGCTGCTGCCACTACTGCTTATTAGATTCACATTAATTACATTTTTTAATTAAACTGCACTTCACTGCCAAGACTTACACAACGAAGATGAAAACCATCCGTTCTCATCCAGAAAGTCTGCACCCGGGGAGCTGTTTAAAGCTCAATGACAATACAGTTTTGAATGGGTTCTACTGTATGTTTGTGATTCATGGTTTTGAATGTGTGAATTCAAGGGGCTTGAGACTGATCTGACCCCACTTTTTTATGAACATGAGAGGTTATTTAAACTCACAGAAGAACAGCCATGAGAACAAACTTGGAGATGCAAAGTTTTCACTGCTGAGACATGGACATTCACACATACGTGTCCTCGAGGGTTCAGCCCACGTAGTCACAGTCACAAAAAAGCCAGCGACATGCACTCACACTCAGCCAGCTGGGCGAGTTACATCACAAGTTTTTACACTCTCTTCCAATAAGTTGCCGCATAACTTTGACGTTACACTGTCAGCACATTTCTTTATAGCAGAAGACGACAGGACAGCCAGAGGGCCGTCAGCTGCTTCATTAAGGATCTCAGCACATCCAATTACAGAGTTACGACTGTTTGGTTAAGGGACAGAAAGCTTGAGTGAAAAAGGAGAACAATAAAAATCAGGGAATGGAGTGAAGGTGACAATGTGTGGATGCAAAGAGTCCAATATTAAATCCACAATCAAATAAATCTGGAATCAGTCAAAGCAGAGGTGATGAGATAATCAGAGTAGAATGTGATAAAATACATTGATTATCAAACAGCTTTAATAAATCAAAATATAACCAACATGCTAATTATCCTGGATTTTGTGGAACATCAATCGTCCAACAGATTTGTTGTCTCCAGTTTGCTGCATGCTTCATTTCACCCACATGGATTTCAACAATAAAGAATGACGCGAGTAAAGGACATGTGGTACTAGTAGAGAAAGTGATGTCCAGCATGATAGTGGTTTGAATAGTCTTCAGACAGGTTTTACAACTTGCCACAATGCAACTGCTTAGAAGACATTCTGAAAGGTACTGGATATACAAAACTATATTAAAACAGGGAAGGAAGAAAAGATGTTCTGATTTGAAAATATTTTTGTTTTCTAGTAATTTTTTTTCTGTCACTGTGGCGGCAAGACAATACTAGTGGAAACACTGTCACACACGCTTTGCTGCGTCCAGCTGGTCGACACCAAAAACGGACAGCCGGTTTAGCAGTGCCTTTCCTGCTGCACTGTGCTGATTGTGATACAGCGCACCCACATGGGCATAATGTGACTGTTGTTACAAGTGGCAGTAGATTCACCAAGTGCAACACTTATTAGAAAATACTGTTTCCAATGAAGACACCCGTCAGAGTTTGGTTGAGGACTGGCAGGCCTACATTTTGACAGAGGTGGCCTCCGTGTATTTCTCTTAGCAGAAAAAAAACCCTGCTTAAAGAGAAGATGTACTATTCTATAACTTACATTATGCATACACAGCCAACGGCCAACATTAATATACAATTACTCTGTATTTGCAATGTAAAAAGTAGTGGGATGTTTATATGGTGCATTTAAAGTTGTGGAGGTCAGAGAGATGTAGGGAGAGAGAGAGAGAGAGAGAGAGAGAGAGAGAGAGAGAGAGAGACTGGGTTTTTTTTAGTCATACCAATACAGTGATTTCAGTCAGTGATGACAGTGATGTTAGTCGGTACTTGGCTACCTTGTGATTGACAGATCGCTTCCATGGTTTTACTACCACAGCCTCGCTACTACACAACCAATGCAATTATCTACTAAGCTTATTTTAACACTGAGATGTAAACATTACCTGGAATTATGTGAACAGCTTCACACCAGATGGAGCCAGATGCACTAAGGTTACCACTCGTGGTGCCTTTACTGTTTGCAAAAGATCCAAGATGGAGACAATCAAAATGCTGAACTCCGGGCTTCAAAACCGTAGTCCACAAACCAACGACTACGTCCACTTCTTATAAACAGCCTATGCTTCCACCATTGGGAGGACATCTACGGTGGTCTGTGACAGCCCTTTCACGTTTTCCTTTCATCACAGCGTTAGCTTCAATCACACCTCCATGAAGGGGAGCCTTCATGGGACTCCTAAGGAATGAATGTGCTGATTGTGACTAATGACATTTGTTTCAACAATCTCTTCCTCCCAATATTTCTGGGTATATATATCTTTCATTAAAGGCTGGAGATTTGTTGTTATCTTGGCGCTTACGTTTATATTCCGTGTTCTTTCACAGTAGAATCCACAGGTTAATGTGGTGACTGGAGCCGGCGGCTAGTGCCAGAACACTGGCAGTGCATTTCAAATCCAGCTTGGCAGAGAGCCTAGCGTTGGCAGCCTGCCTTACCTGGCCAGCACAGCAGAGCAATGTGGTCCAAATACCCACAGAGCCCCCAGCAGCTCAACCTCACATTACCAGCCAGATGATTAGCATAGACGCTTTCATATAAAGAAGCACAAACAGTCGTCCCTCCGTCCCATTCACTCTGCTACTTGCTTTTAGTCTTTCCAAATTCTCCTTTTGGCACAATAGAAGAGGTCTGTGAGAGTCACATTGGCACAAACTAAGGGAAGTATTGTTATCAAGTTTGGTCATTTGTAGAGATAGTTTATTTAAAAGACAGAGACTGATTCACTGGATATTTCAACGTGGCAAAATCCAGCAACATTTAAATAATCAGTGTGGGGAATTGGCAGCATGAAGTAACGTGTTACACTTTTCATGAGATTTCACTAGAGAGATTTTAATATTTACATCACTTAAAACTGCTTAACAAAAAGTTTTTTTTAGCATAAAGTTTTGCTTACCTATGTTAGATGTTCCCTAAAAGTACAGTAGGTAGAAATGTATGCTGAGGATGTAATTATTTATATCTGTAAAAGAGAGTCGGAATATCTGGCCACATTTACTTTTCATTTCAAGTGATTTGTATCCAGATAACGAAGGAAAGATTTAAGACAATTTTATATACACTTAGCCAAAATATAGCATCTCTGTTGGCAAGTTCAAAAACCTGTTTGCAATCCATTTGCATTTTACCGAGTTCCAAGGAGCTCAGTCAGCCCCTGCTAATGCAACTGAAGCTGTTTGGAAATTGCTAAAAACACCAGGAGACAAATTACTTCTGCATGTTAGCACTTTAGCTCATACTCAACTCAACAGTTTAGCTCAGGCTACTAACAACTCTCTGTTATGAAAATATGTATGAGTCGAAGCAAGGAGACCTCTGGAGATAGTAGATGTCTTATGCAAAAATATTTATTGATGCTTGATGATCATTGTGAGAATCAAGGTTTCAGCAGTACCCCGACTCTGCCTCCCGTCCCTCCTGGGAAAGCATAAAAGCACGCTAGTGTCTTGTTTGTGACCTCGCCTCGCCTTGAGAAGCAGACACTTAATAACTCAGATTAAATGTGAACCTATTCATAAAATGACATGTATTAATCTTATACTGAGGGAATCAGGTATAGAGAAAATTCCCTCACACTCTCAATAACAAACACATGAATGAATTGTAAATATATGAGCCAGATTAGTTCTTAACTCGCGGCCCCCTGACCCTTCAATAGTTGATGTGATCAGGGATCAGATAAACGCTACAGCAGCTTTGTCCACTTGTATTTTATCATGCTGGATCCATTTTTCCATGGTGTTTTAAAAGTACAGAAAAAAAATACCACTTCTGTGTTTTTGAACCAGACTGTCCTCCTCGAGAAAACGACCACATAGGTCGTGTGTCAAGCACCGAATTACGACCATATGTTACGTTTCAAAATAGCGCGCCCTCTAGCGGTCAAGTAAATATCGACACTCCGGTGTCTCAGACGATCGCCCCCCGTCAATCATCGGCAGAGACCCCCCCCACACGTCGACCTAAACCTACCCCGCCCCCCCCCCCCCCCGCGCATGCGCGGACGATTGCCCCTCGTCAATCATCGACAGAGACCCCCTCCACACGTCGACCTAACCCTAACCTTAACCACTACTATCGTTGCGGAAGAATCTCCGCAATACGCTCCCAGAGGTCGTATATTTGAGGACGTGACACACGACCTATTTGGTCGTATGAGTTGGAGGGCTTGTTGTTTTGAACTGTTGCTGATAGCTGAACAATGACAGAGAAGAGAGGTCATGGGTGTATCAGGAAATCAGACGGTTCAGTCCCAAAACCGAAACCTGTTCTTTGGGCATCAGCCAACACCGAGTACTAGAGTTCTCAACGGGCCTGAAAATTACAGCCCGACCCGACCCGGCCCGCGGGTTTTTAAACCCGAACCCGACGCAGCCCGACACACCAGCATGAATTGTCGGCCCGAACCCGACCCGAACCCGACCCCCCGCGCACCTGCATTGTTTTCCTCATACACTTGTTATCACGATCAGACAGCAGACGTGAATTCAAATGAAACTTACTCTGCCCCATGAAGCCAGATTGACCAAACGTGAACAGCGATGATTCACAGCAAACAATATATAATTTTTTTTTAATGAAATGTGTTTTATAAAAAAAGGAAGCGCGAGGCCCGACCCGACCCGGCTCATTTGCGTATTTTTTCGGCCCGGACCCGGCCCGAAACTTCAGGTTTGTCGGGCTGGGCCGACCCGTTGAGAACTCTACCGAGTACCAATCTGAGACCAGTGTTTCATGAATAAGCTGTACAACACTATGTGGACGTGACTGGGATCAGTTTGCATGTGCAAGGCAACATCAGGCTTGACTTCCACATTGCTTTCTTAGCATGGTAAAACAACGTTTTACAAATAAATATATAAATATTCATGAATTGTACAATTATATAGGCATGTCTGCATGTATTCCCCTCAGGCTGCAGCCCATGCAATCTTTATCAACAAGGTGGTACATGGATCACCTGAGAGGTCAAAACCAGGGTAAATGACTTTTCAAAGCACTCTCTGCTGCAGCCCATTCAACATTTTGCTGTGAGTGTTAATACCTGAAGGTGACTCAGACAAGCTCAACATGTTGTCAACTCTCCTCTCTTATGTGGACTATGGTGGCTGGACAGTAGGGGTGATTACATTTGGAGGTCACGATTGGATTTTTTAAAAATGTATTTTCAGCATTGACGTCTGGACTGTAGAGTCTTGATTCATAAAGGCAGACAGATAATATGCCTGTCATTCTAAATTCTGCTTTTAAAATGTTATTCTGCTTTAAAATTTAAAAATGTAATTCTGCTGTGATATTTTTTGGAATGGACCACACTCCAGAAAATCCAACATTCCTCATATAAAAGACACTTTACACTATTACTTTAAATGCCATCATTTGATCACTAAATATGATCTTCATTTTAATTGAACGAAAGATGGTAGAGGGATTGTTATAGTTCTTTTTTTTCTGGACTGGCATTTGATGTAGCACTGATGAAGCAAGCTCTTCCAATATCGCCTCATTCATTCAGATGTGAGGCATTAGAGGGTTGTTTGTAATAAAAGCACTTCCTGTCCATGTCTGTGCCACTGATTGTCTGTGAGAGATGAAATCTACATGAGTGACAGAATCAACAGCACAGCCGTCAGCATCATTACAACTCTCTCTGCCTGCCTGCGTTCCGCCTCTTTAAATTGGAGCTCCGGCATAGACTGATGTCTCTTTAATTATTTGGCAAACAAACAAGTTGCTTGTCATCCCGTTTTAGTCCATCTCTTCATCTCCCTCTTCTTCATTCGCTGCTCTGTTGGCAGATTGCTGAATAATGGAGTGGCTCAGTCTAGTAGCCGGAGTGTGGCGTTGTGTGTTTGTGTGTGTGATCATGCTAACAGTGTGTGTGTGTGTGGTAGATCTTGGTGTGTGTGGAGTTGATGCCTGAGGGTTGGAGCTAATCTCTAGTGACCTGCTCGCATGCCCCTAATAAACACACACACACACACACACACACACACACACACACACACACACACACACACACACACACACACACACACACACACACACACACCTCTCCTACCATAGACAAGAAGAGGGCAGAGAGAGGTAGGTAGGAGAAAATACATTATTTACCTGCAGTGTCAAAATACCACCAATGCACAGTGGATTTTGCAACATCAGTTACCATACCATAATTTGCATATAAAAACATTAATAAGCCAATTTAAGTGAAATTAACTTAATAACTCCCCTGAATGTGTGGCTCTAAATTCCACCTGTCCGGTCATGCTGAATACTCTTTCTATCCATCAGCTATGATTGAGGGGAAATTGTGGTTGTGGCAAATAAAGTGTGGCTGTATGATTACATTTAGCTAACTGAAATATTTGTTTAAGGTGAGAGAGAAAATGTGATTGCAGTTTATTAGATGACAAACGTTATCTGCAGGTCAGTGAACTACTCTGGTCTCCTGCATGCAAGTGACATCTTCCATCTTCCCCCATGGTGAAACGGTTGACACTCCTATATTTAAATCAAATGGGGGCATCTACTAGAGTAAGAGTAGGTAATTTGGAAAAACCACGGAGACTTTGACATTGAACGCATCGCCGAACTGATAAAGTCCCACCCCCTTCATTCAGACCTCTGTTCAAAGCTGCTCCCCCAGAACGCCGAATAAGTGCTCGAGAACAGCAGAGTGCAATCAGGAAGTAAGCCTTGACAGACAGGCAGGCCTTCCAATTATTTTCTCCGGCCCAACTTTTTTTGATTGGACGGGGGTTTTACAGCCCTGCCACGGCCACAGATGACATGTTTGATTTATTTCAGAGCATTTAATGTATTCATTGCTGTCAGTATGTTACGAGGATTTAATAGCAATATAACAGAAAGTGTTTCTGAATAGAATCACCATCGCCTTTAAAAGTCCACAAGTAAGTTACTGAATAACTACCAGCTATGAGAAGAGATGTGTTCTCTCAATGGTGAACTCTGTTTTTGTTATGACAGGTGAGTTTACTGCAGACAGCCAAACACTGTAGTGGTCCGAGCATCATGGGCACTTACACATGACATGCAATATTTAGCAGGTAAGAGAGGAGCAGTCGAATGCACCAGCTATAATATACCGATATCGAATTGAGGAGGAATACACAAAACATGAGCCAAGACCTGGAGGACATTGTAAACACGCTGTTCGAGCAGAATTCATATTCAACATAGACCATACTGGAGTAATGTGTACACCACCTAAACACACCAAAATAGAGCTACAAGACTGTGAATATAACATTTACAGTCTGGTGGCCAGATAAACAACTTCAAATGAATGCTAATATTGCTCCATACATGCTTAACATTGTGTTCATGGTTACCTGTGAAAAACAAACATACCATCTCAATTGATTTTTGGCCACTTGGGGGTACATGCACATCTAGCAGTTACAGAGCATCATTATAATTCTTTTGAAGCCATGTTCCTAACCGCCTGATGAAGTCCAACATTCACTCTTTTTAGAGGCGGCCAGAATGCCAAACTTGAGGCTGTAGTCCACGAACCAATGGGTTCCTTAATGATGACGACGTCCACTTCGTGAGGCCTGCCATAGTTGTTTTTGCACTCATCTGATACATCATTATTATAAAGATTATTGATTATAGATTTGAAATTACATTTACCAGATGACCATTAACATGGCATCATATGAATGCTAATTTATTTATATTCATGATTTGCATAAATAATATATAATGATACAATAATAATAATAATAATAATAAGGGCTCAATATAACCCAGTGCTCATTATTCTATGGCCATTACATTGTGCAATGAAAAGTAACTTCATAACGGTAACTTAAAGCAAAAACCTGTGTCTATACACTTTAAATAATGATCTAAATTAAATAGTCTTGAGTTTGAAAAGTAAACAAGCCTAATAATCAAAACCAACACTTACATATTTACTTCCTTACATGACATGTTTAGATTTTTTCTCAAAGTAATAGATATTAATGGGAGCCATATGGATTAGTGGTAAAGGTTTAATTTGCATACAAGAGAACGGCCCCTTCGACCCTTGTGTCGATGGTGTTTATTGATCGATCAGAAGCTTTGCACTTTCCATCACTTGTGCAACGTAAAATTTTCTATTGATTTACTTCCTCATATTCAATGCATGAAAACAGATGAGTTCTTGCCACATTTAAATGTTGTAGTGCAAAATCCAATGCTGTCTGTGGATCTTTGCATCATGATTGTAAATAGTTGCTCAATGTTGCACAGGCTCTTCAGCAAGGCGTGGAGCGTTACTGAAGGATTGGACAGCGTTGGCCTCTAACGGCTAGATTCTCTGATGAATCTCATCACCATGGCAGAGCTGTTGTTTTGGCCCTTTCCGTACTGCCTGTGCAGATTTCCCTGAAATGACCAAGAATCACCAAACATGCATATTCATTTAATTTGGCGTCATATGTCAATGATCAGTTAACTTCCATGATCCTCTTTCCACAGCTGTCAGTGATTCAACATCATGTTTCATCATCGTGATTTCACTTTGGAGGTGGGAGAAAGTGAATCAGACACTTTAAGCATGTGAGCATTTCAACAGTAGATTATGTCTTCTTTTAAACAACACCTTAATGATATGAGGGCTACTAATTTGATGATACTGGGGTGAAAAGTGATTGCTGTGAAGTGGAAATGACTGAGATTATTATGTCATATAACTGATGTGGTAAATGTGAAATAGATTTTTTTTGTTTCCCTTCTTAACCCGCACAAAGCTGAAGCATGTCAGCTGCTTTATCATCTTAAACCTACACATGAAAGCTGCAGTATTGTCAATTCAATGTCATTAATTTACACTTGAATTAAGAAAATGTAGCAAACTGATTGAAAAAGTTGAAATATGTCAATTTCATGAATAAACAAAACGTTTATTTTATTTCTTTGTTGGTTCATACTTTGGATTTGCAAAGAGCTGCCCTCATGACATCGTGCATCATTTTAGTGTTTACTACTTCAGAGGCAAAGCAGCGTTGAAGCCGCTGCGTGCATGCTGTTGATTATTCATAAAAACCCTAGAACGAAGAAAGAAGAAGTCAAGTGAGATGGCGTAGTGATGAAAGAGGACGAAATAGTGAGATTAGAGGAGGGAAATATTGATAGAGAGAGAAAATAAAGTTCAGAGAAAATAGAAATGTGAAGGGGAATATGAGGGGCGTTAGAAGGAAAAACAGAATAGAAGGAAAGGAAGAGAGGAAATGTATAAAGAAAGTAGAAGAGTGTACCTGTCAGTGCAGTGCTGCTCATCCTCAGGCCATCTGCTCCACTACATCAAGGGCTTTGCATTGATTAGCATGCCATTACACCCTTCGCATGGTGTGTCTTTGTGTGTTCATCCATACAAACTATAGAGTTTGTGTGTGTGTGCCTTTATATGCTTGAGTGAGTGTGATGTATTAATGTGCGTGCATCTGTGAGCATGTGTTCATTCACAGATTCGAGCTTGTGTGTGTGTGTGTGTGTTTATGTATGGGTACATAGGGGACTTGTTTGCCCATAATTACATCGGTGCATTGAGGTTTCCAGTTGAATGCTAGTGGGAAGTGGGTGACGGCCTGAGTGGAATAACCAGGGTTACAGATCAACAGGGTTTCCCCGAGAGCCTTCACCCCGATTATGGTGAGAAATGTGAAAGAATGGCAAGAAGGGGCTGCCTGGGACCATTTTCACTGTAGCTTCAAAGAAAACATCTCTCCCAATTGAGACACTTGCAGAATGTCATTGTCCTCCTGAAACCATCTGTGGTCAAAACAGGTTACTGAACCGCAACATTAATAACACCAAATAATATACGACGACCTCAACAACCAAATTAAAAAGGCAATATTGGTTTGAGATATTGGTAACATTGGTTTGCCCATAGGTTGCATGTTGTTCGTGGAATAGTGTTCAATCAAATTAGTTTATGTATTCTTTAGTTAACATTCGCCCCTTAGACATCTTCTGTCTAGATAGGTTTTTTGCCTGTGTCCGAAATCACTCACTACTCACAGTGCAGTCCACTATATAGGGAGTTATTCTGGTTTTAGTGCTGTCCGAATAGTGAGAATCATAATTCCCGGAAGTTAAACTGATAAAGTGTAAAGGGCGAGGTAGTCCATATGGGGCAGGAGGGGAGGTAGAAGTCACGTCAGTCATCAGTATTGTGAATTGCGTTAGTGTAGATAGTCATGTGATTCATTTGTTACTCGCTATACAGGTGAGTCGTTAGTCAATGAAGTGAACATGAAGCACGTGGTTTTGGTGCCTAAACCTAACTTCCTGTGTAAACAGGACTTTTAAATTGACACGTGTTGACTGACGCGTGCAAATGTGACCAAGGTCCCAGACTGTGACCTTAATGGTCGCATATGCGACAGTGAAGTCACATCGACGGAGCTCAAGAGTCTGTGGGCGACACTCAGCCGAGGAGAGAAAGGGAGAGAGAGAGGAGTAAGGAGAGAGACAGAAAGAGAAAGGTTGATTTAACAAGGTAATATTTAGTAGCGGTGGCACCATATGCTTTTTGTTCCGATTCGGTTTTATCACATTCTTGGGTCCCGATAATGGGTGCAGTTAATTGTGACAAATTAGCAGATTTGTATTCATGGTAATGTGGCTGTTTCGGCTGATGCATTTTTAAACTTAACTTAATTAGTGTTTTTTCCATCTGTACTGTTGAACCTGAAATACTTTGATGGTTTGGTGTCATGATTAGTCTCAGCAAATTGGATGGAAGATGACGTAAAATGCTTAAAACAAAAAACAATGTGTATTATTAAAAAAATAATAATTTATAATGACATTGAAATCTTCATTTGAAATCGTACTGAAATTAAAAATGCCTTTTTCATACCCTTTTTAGATCACATCTATGGTCATATTGTGCAAATATCTATTTATGCTGAAAGATTTTTTGAAAGAAGATTCTTCCTGGAAGACAAGTGTGTTCTCACATCAGCTAGTAGCAACAAAATGTAATTAATAACATCGTGACATCCAACCATCAATCATTCTGCAACTATGGCTCTGCTCAGAGTTAGAGAAAGTTGTGAGCTAATCTTTTGAATGATTAAACCAAATTCCTTTCAACATTATGTCCCGCCTGCTGATCCTGTTTTACTTGGAAATACGTCAGGATACAGAAGTTACATACTCTTGGTACTTCCGTCTAAGCTCCACTTTAACACGCCCACCTTTCAAATTGCCTGCCAGTGAGAACATTATGACATTATTGACCTGTAACAGTCTGTGCCTTCCATTAAGCCACTCTGCTAATAATATTTTGCTTGCTTCACTCTCGCTAGCTGATGCAAACTCCCAAAAATAGACAAGTGTCTGAAAAGGAAAGACCTGGCGAGCAGATCAATAGCCACGTTGGAAAAAGCTTAGCTGCAAAAACCCTGAAGAACTCCTGGCCGAGTAAAACTTGCAAGTATGAGGCAGCATACGTAAAGTGCATATTTACCGCCGCAGTCAAATTTGGAATAACAGGTGACAGCCCACAAATTAGACAGCCCCCATCATGCCATACATTAATTGCATTGCGCCGTTTTTCTGACAAGTTCCATACAAGCAACATGTATTCCAAGGTCACGTGCCTCCGGTGGTGTTTTATGGCTGGAATAAAAACTGTCTGGTGTTCAACTATCATGTCCAAAAAAAGATCCAGCTGAGGAAGTGCACTGGGTATTTTATTACATACCGGTAATTAATAATTTGAAGTTTAATTTGGTCACAGCTCACAGTGCTGAGTCCAACAGACGGTTCACTAAGTCAAAGCTTACTAATCTTTATAATCACTGTAAAAATTTCCATCACAGCTGTGATTGAAGAGAGGCTCCTACCTCCAAATTATACCCACGCAATGAAGTTGAATTATGTATAATCTGAAAATGAATATCTGTCTGTCCTTGCCCAGTCTTCACAACACCTAGTATGATTCTTGGAAATGCGAATAGCTCTTATTACTAAAATCTAGCAGAGATTCTTGCGAGAAGATCATATTTTTATTCGAAATGAACTATAATTTAGACCCAAGCTTTTATTAACAGCACTCATTGGGCCCTAGTTTCGTAGACAAGGCGCAGTCAGCTTTCAGCGCACCTGCGCCGCGCCGACGGGGTGTGTCCGCCTGGACTTTGCAAGTTTCGTGCACCGCGCAGGCTCGCACAGGCACACCTCCCGTCTCGCCCACCCGTGCAAATGGGAAAGAGGGAGGAGAAGAAGGCGTGAGTGGGAGACGAGGAGGAGACGAGGCGTGGACTGGGATTAATACAGCCGATTCAGAACTTCACCAATCAAATGAGCTCCTCTCCTCACCTTTAATGCGTTAGGGGAGGTTCAGTGCAAGTTCCGTCATTTGACAACCCGATGACAGAAGCAACGCCGCCGCTCCCACCACGCTCATCACGCGCTGTGCGTGCGTATCATAATAATAACAATGCCGATATTATAAAAAACAGGAGAGAGAGAGGGAGATGTTTTGGTCCGAGAGGCTGAGTTTCCGTTACGCGTGCCATCCGCCTTTGATCTGACGTCAGATGTGACGGGACAATCTATATAGATATACATTCACGTGTTGATTCAATTAGTTGCATTAAATAGTGTTTGTTGTGATTATTTATTGCATTTAAATGTGCCTGGAACTGTGGAAACCTGCCTGTGAGGTCTCGGTGACGTGTGCGCACTGCGCGCCGTCAACCAAACTTCCACTCCACCAGCTGTGATTCGCCTTGAATGAATGGACTTTATTTACGCCTTGCGCCGAAAGTAGACCAGGTTGGAGCTGGCGGGCTTTCAGCGCAGTCTCGGCGAGGCTTTTTGCCACGAAACTTCTGCTACGCCAAGCTGAATCTGTGACGCCTCCCCCTGCTGCGCCGCCACACCCATCTTGGCGCAGGCGATCCACCAAACTGCCAAACTGACCGTGCGCAAGGCTGCGCGGGTCGAAACTTGCATTGTGCCGGCTCCGCCACCCTCGCCGCCCTGCGCTGCGCCACAAAACTAGGGCCCATTTTATCATTCTGCTGTGATTATGAGAATGTGTGATGATCAGACATCATGATTGAGAAGTGAGAAAATAACTGGCTGGCAGCAGGATCATATACTTCTTTGCACTGCTGCACTGTGGAGTTACTTTCAAATGGCAGACCTCAAATGTTTGATGCTCTGAATATTTGATAATGAAATCAATCCTTCTGTGCTGCTGGTGGTTGCTGTTTTTTGTCTTTAGGGGAAATGTGTGTGCAGTGGTACAGCAGTAGGTGTTTTTTTTGTTTTTTTGTCTAGATGAGAAGCAGCTCCGATCACACACATGCACACAAAGACACACTCGCGGCTGGCAGGAGACAGCTTGCCAGAGCGCCAGCTGTAGCATGAGGCTCCAGATCCATCTCAAGCCAACAGGATCAGAACAGCAGGCTCTCACTTCACACACACACACACACACACACACACACACACACACACACACTCGGAGGGGCTGTGAGCGATACCTTTAGCTGCCGAGATTTTGGGCTGCTGCATGGTTCATGCATGAGAAATCGACAGGCCACAGGAAGAGGAGACACAGAATCAAGCAGGCGTGGGGTTGAAAGCACGGTCTGTGGTTGCAGTACGGGCTCTCCCACTTTAAGCTGCCACTCACTGCCGTCTCTACTGGGGTCAAAGGTGGCGATGGATCAATGTTCCAACAGCTGGAGGGAGAACCGCGAATGTTCCAGTGGGATGCAGGAATTAATGAGGACCACCGAGTAGAATATTGTTAAGTTAGGAAGATACTTTTGGATTTTTGAAAACTAGAAAATCTAGTCGTAATATAACGACTTGTTCCACTGATATTTTCCATCTAGACAGAAAGAAAAGTAGCAAATATTGATTATTAAGAGTGAGTAAACAGACGACCCAGGGGACGAAAGGGAGACTATGATTAGAGTTTTGTTGCAAGATATCCCCCAGGAGAAAAATTGTTTTAAAAGTTGACGTATGGAAATACAAAAATCAAAGAAACTGAGGAAAAATGCAACATTTTGATGAGTTGGTGACAGACAAGGACATAGATGTGGCTATGCACTCAAATCTGGATGAAGTGAATTATATAATAATACTCTCTGAAAAAAACACTTGACTGGTTCCGAGCCAATTTCTGCCACTTCTTTTTTAATGATCTCCAGCCCACACTTATGATCTCAATTAGGGATCTCATCTGCCTCTTTCACCTCTGATATTGACCCTGATGCCCTGAGAGAGAGACTACAGATAAAGTACTACTAAAAGTGAAATCTGTTTCAAAATGATAAAGATAAGCCAAAGTGAAGCTGTAACAGATGCTTTCTTAATGTGTCTTTATCGTTTGGTACATTTACGCCATTGCAGCTGACGGGGCTCACTGAGCTGTTTCACACAAAACTAAATATGACCACAAAGTGCAAATTTCTTGGAATATTTTCTTTTAAATTGAACAAACTCCATATGTGTAATTCATGGAACAATGAAAACAAGACAAAAAATGATTTGTCCATCACCGTTGACTATCCAAAATAAGGTGCCTTGGGGAACACCAGAAGGGTTGTGACTTAGGCTGTCTATCCTGAGTCACCTTTTAAAACTGGGGATAGATATTGTTGACAGCCACCATACTTAATGTTTAATGACCGTATATGTGATCCAACTGTAAAGTATGATCAGACAAGAGGACCAGCAAGCACAATGATGTGCCAGACAAGGCACTGGATTGCCTGGAGGCTAATAGAGCCTTGTACTAAACAGTTACTATTGATTAAGTCTTAGCCTCTAAATGAGTTGTTGTAATAAGATCAATCTTAATTTTATCTGGAGACACTGGCCCCCTGCACCCTCATCAGGGTGAGCTCGGAGTGGTAATTTTCTTTGTTCAGAACAAATGTGACACAAATCGGGGACTGAAGGTTTAACATCTAACAGAACAAAACAAATACATGTTTTTTGATTTGCATCTAACTGCGGTAAGTCTTGTAAAAAAAAAAGAAAAAAGAAAACTTATATTTTTTAATCTTTAAACTCCAAAATTCAGTTTACCGATTTGACCTTTTCATTTGTGAAACCATATTCAAACTGACACAAACTAGATGGAAAGGAAAGGAAAGAGAAAAAAAAGGAATATCCAACTAAAGTAACTTGAACAAAAACGCGGTTACAGGAAAAATAGATGACCTCATTTTATAGATGCTACAGAATCACTGAACTACATATGACCTCATCATAGTTATCCAGGAAAAATTATGGTGAGGGCACATAGGGTGCTACTCTGCAACATGATGGTTTAGATCCACTACAAATAAACTGTTAACTATGGTGTGTGGATGGAAAAACTAAATAAAAACAACAGACAAACACATACACACACACACAGTAAACTTATTTCTCATTTATTTTCAAAGTTGGGGTTGGAGCTGTAGTCCAGACGTGACTGTGGACTGAACACCCTGGTCTTTGGAGGCTTCGATGTTGAGTGTTTCTTTTCTCAGTAAATACAGCATGTCACAGGGGTTAAGTATCACCTTAAGGAACAATGGAATTGAAAGTGAAGGCAATTAGCAAATCAATAGCTGTTTAGAGCTGGCGGTTTCTAGGGAGGTTAAACATCATCATTCTAGAAGTGGGGTTAGCAGCCTTTTTTTTCCACCCTCAAACTTTTTTTTCTCTTTCTTTGTTTCCGCTAATTAGCAATAAAATGCAACCGCCCAAAAGCACTTCAGTGGAAAATGGAACATTGATTTTATTTATGCTTGCATCATGGCACTTTATAAAATATTGAGATGGGTAAAAATGCTGCGAATTGATTAGGACAAACAAGTAGGAAGAGGTTTGACAATCTAAATGATAAAGTAGAGGTTGCTCTGACTAAAACTTTTACATAAAGCCTTTTAATCTATCATTTTGAAAGCATCGAATGGGTATTCTAAAGGAGAGCATTGATTTTTCACCTTCCAATCCAGGTTAAAGTAGGCTTGTGCAGAGAGCACTCAAAGATTTCAGCTGAGGCAAATCTGGACAATGAGAAGTGTGCAACAAATTATGTAACATACAGTACATACACATCCAACAGAATACTTGTGCTGCAGCCATTTAACTCTTTCAATGTCAAAGCTTTCATCTCAAATAGAAAGCTGTTTGTGGCTCTGTTGTGATGTTCAGCCTGTATGATCAGCACTCTGTACTTTCAAGCAAAGGGACTACAGCGTATAGCTGTCACCACACTTGGTTGGACCTGACAGGCCGGCGGGATGTTGCCCGTTGGTTCTGCTCTGTGAGGATGCCGCTGGGTCGAAGTTGGGCCGACACCTCATCCATCTCAGCCCCCGTGAGCCACCTGAGTCCGCCCCTAACAAGGAGCTGGGGGAATCGGGAGATGGGCGTAGGATGTAAGGGACACGGTGTGGGAAAAGTGGTGAACGGGATAAAGTGTGGAAGGGTAAAGGAGGAAAGGACGAAGGAGTATGGAGGAGGTCAAGAGAAAAAAGTGGGAAAAAAGGGGAAGGCGGGGGTTCGCCCCAGGGGAGGAGAAGACAAATGTTTTTTAAAATGTTAAAGGTGCAGGGGTAAGGAATGGGGGTTGGTGAGGTACAAATGATAGAGGAAGGGGACAAAAGGTAGAAGGAAAAGGGGATAGGGGGGACAAATCCCTGGGCAGCGTTCCTGCTTGAGGGGCTGTCATTTTATTATCGCTCACGAAGACATTCTACCTTCAGAGATGGCAAGGTGACTTTTCGTGCTCAGGCAACGGAACAAACCAACTGTCAATTAGTGTTATCGGCCACTGGTGGCCTTCACAAGTTGAGTTGATGAGTCCACCATGGTTTCTTTTTCCTTTAACTTGGTGTTAGGTCTCTCTGCTCTTGATCAGGAATCCAGAATATCTATGATCATATCTGTTTTGGTGGGAAGAACTTCACTTTTCAACCCAAATACAACTAATTTCCATTTTCATGTTTTGGTACATAGACGCGCTAGAACTTAGGTTCAGACACAAACACATTACTTGAGACCTGACAAGATGGAATTTTGCGTAATCTTGTAATTTCTAACTGAGTTAAGTGTAGTAAGTGCACGGTTCGGTGCGTGGATTTACACGGAGAATACACGGTATAAAAATAAATAAAACTGGCGCACGAATTAATCACGGAACTACTGTTAGAGGCCGTCCACACGGAAGCGTTTTTTGTGGGTTTCGGCCAGCGGATCCAGCGTTTTCGGGGCCTGAAAACGCTCTTTTTTTGAAACCAGGTCCCAGGGTGAAAAAGAAAAAAACAGCACCACTCCGTTTCGTGTTCGTTTTAATGTAGACAGCAAAAATGCATACGCTGATGTCATTGCCCCGCTCCTCGACCCTCGAGCCCGACTTCTTCCCCGCGATGTCTCGTAACAACAGCAATGGCAAACATCCGGTCAAGCTCCGTCTCTTCTTCTGCGTTTTTTTGTGTATTTCTGTAGCAGAAACAGCACCACATAAGGGCCTGGAATATGTACTACAGCGCGCTGAGTTGTTTTCAGTGGAATCAGAGCTCCGCCTCCTGGCTACTGTTTACATCTTAGATTACGCAGTTCAGGCTGTTGCAACTAGCTCAGGAGAGAGACTGTATGACACTAGGTGGTACAACCTGAGACAGGCCTTTTTTTTCTGTCCCCTAGACTGCCCCAAACTCGTACCGAACCGTGATGTCTGAACCGAGGTACGTACCGAACTGTGACTTACTTGGTACCGTTACACCCCTAGTTATTATAGATGATGAAGTGTAAATTAGTTTTTTCTCTGTTCAGTTGTCATTCCAACATTGCATGGGTCTGAGATTTCAGAGACCCACAAAATTCAGTACAGAAAGTTGAATCTCATCGGTTGGTATATCGGTGATGTATTTGTGACTTGAATAACAAAAAACTTACATATACTGTACGTGTAAAGGCTAGGATTCACTTCAGTGGTGAAAGGGCAAGCGATGGGACAGACAACAATGGTAAGAATGGTGCTAATAAAGATTTTCTTTCTGCAGGGTGCTCGAGGGTTCATGGGAGTTTGCCCAACCAGTACACATGTGTTTTGTGGACTTGGAGAAGGCATTCGACCGTGTCCCTCGTGGCATTCTGTGGGAGGTACTTCGGGAGTACGGGGTCAGGGGCCCTCTGCTAAGGGCTGTTCGGTCCCTGTATGACCGGAGCAGGAGCTTGGTTCGCATTGCCGGCAGTAAGTCAGACCTGTTCCAGGTGCATGTTGGACTCCGGCAGGGCTGCCCTTTGTCACCGGTTCTGTTCATTATTTTTATGGACAGGATTTCTAGGCGCAGCCGTGGGCCGGAGGGGATCTGGTTCGGGAGCCACTGGATTTCATCCCTGCTTTTTGCGGACGATGTGGTCTTGTTGGCTCCTTCGAGCCAGGACCTCCAGCATGCCCTGGGGCGGTTTGCAGCCGAGTGTGAAGCAGCCGGGATGAGGATTAGCACCTCCAAATCTGAGGCCATGGTTCTCGACCGGAAAAAGGTGGCTTGCTCCCTCCAGGTTAGGGGGGAGTTCCTGCCTCAAGTGGAGGAGTTTAAGTATCTTGGGGTCTTGTTCACGAGTGAGGGAAGGATGGAACGTGAGATTGACAGGCAGATCGGTGCAGCGGCTGCAGTAATGCGGTCGTTGTATCGGTCCGTCGTGGTGAAGAGAGAGCTGAGCCGAAAGGCGAAGCTCTCAATTTACCGGTCAATCTACGTTCCTACCCTCACCTATGGTCATGAACTTTGGGTCATGACCGAAAGAATAAGATCCCGGATACAAGCGGCCGAAATGAGCTTCCTCCGCAGGGTGGCGGGGCGCTCTCTTAGAGATAGGGTGAGGAGCTCCGTCACACGGGAGGAGCTCGGAGTAGAGGCGCTGCTCCTCCACATCGAGAGGAGCCAGTTGAGGTGGCTCGGGCATCTGTATCGGATGCCCCCTGGACGCCTCCCTCGGGAGGTGTTCCAGGCATGCCCCACCGGGAGGAGACCCCGAGGAAGACCCAGGACACGCTGGAGTGACTATGTCACCCGGCTGACCTGTGAACGCCTTGGGGTCCTCCCGGAGGAGCTGGGGGAAGTGTCCGGGGAGAGGGAAGTCTGGGCGTCCCTGCTCAGGCAGCTGCCCCCGCGACCCGGTCCCGGATAAGCGGAAGAAAATGGATGGATGGATGGATGGATGGATGTGAATCACTGATTTAATGGCAGGTACCCATTCTCCAGAATTATGCATAGTCACCAGAGCGTCACCAGGCCAGCTCCCACAAAACTTGTCAGCTCCCTCCCCTCTGTGCCATTAAAGTCTTTCCTGAATCAGACAGTAAAGACTCCTGTAAAGACTGGAAGAATCCCAGTCATTTCTATAAAAGACAATATAGGGTGACGTGGAAATGGCCGTAAAAATGGTCAGAAACGTTGATTTACGCACAGATTCTCAGTTCTAACTATTTATAGATAAGGCCTATTGTGACCTGGGTCACGATGGGAAATACTGGTCTAAAACACATCGAGAATATCTTCAAACTTGGCTTCTTAGTGTTTACTTCTTCTCAACCTCTTCTCACATGCGCCACCATCCCCACCACCAACACAGACTCTCATCCATCAGACTGAGTGTTCAGTCTTTTAGCCTCAACATAACTATACAAGTAAACCTTTGAAAGTAAACCAAATTATACGACGATAAATCATTAAGCATCTTCTCCAACTTCAGGGCCTATCTGACTCCTCATCAACACTTCCTCCCTGTGATTTTACTCCATAGAGTCCACTGTTTTCGAGAATCTTCTCTCCACTCTCCTTTAAAACACTCTCCCCAAACCCAGAGTCACTAAAAAGCCCTTCCACTATCATTAATTAATGCAGAGCTGATTAGTTTTCCTCACTTGCCGCTTCACAGCCCGGTTGACTTTTTCCACACGCTTATGAAATAGAGAGAAGCAGCGTTGTGGTGGCAAAAAGTGGTCGATCGCTGCTGAAATTAAAGTCCATTGAAAAGTGGACTGAGTGGGCTCAGTGGTGCATGGGGGAGGCGAGTCTGAAGGATGTGTATGTGTGTATCTCTTCGTGATTTGTAGGAGAAAAAAATGAGGGTTGTGTGTTAATGCATAGAGTGTATAGATGGAGAGGAGAGCTGTCATTAAATGTGCTACCAGCTAAGTATCCTTTTTCAAGCTACAATTTTTGTTGTTCGGTCTCAATAGAAGCTGATTATAAAGTGAAAGGTTCGGATGACCTTATATTGCCAAGGTGTTGCTTTTATTGCGTTTGAAGCCTGCAGATTTCTTGTGTCTATTGAATTCTACTTTTGGAGATGTGTGTCTTTCAGAAAACTGTGCACTTATGGCACATTTATGTGTGAGAGCTTGAAGGAAAGACTGAGCAGGTGAGCGAAATGAGTGAGAGGGATCTCATGGTAAACACAGAGCATGGAGCTCATTAAAAGTGTCTCTCGCAGGGCTTCAGAGGCAGCAGCAGACTTGGACTCAGTCTCGCTCTTGTCTTCCCAGCTCGATACTAAACAGCCTAATTAGACTTAGATTCTCCCGAGCTCCATAATGATAGCGCTCTACAAAGACTACATACGGATATGTGGTACGTCGTGAGCCTCTTCTGATACGTTGCATGTGCTTGCTCTGTCTCCCTCTCTCACATCAGTAATGTCAGATTACTTGTTTCTTTTGCCACAGTGGAGCTGGGATTGTGTTCAGGGGAATGAGCGATTCGACTGTTAATGGTTGTTGTTAAGGTTGTTTTAATGCTCAGCAGACTGACTGTATACCTAATAGAACATGTTGCAATTATGGCATTACAAATTTACTTGAAGCTCAAGCAAACAAAGCAACTAATGTACCCTTAACCTGTATTGTCCTGTGGCGTTCCATCCTCAATTTACATGGCAAATGGCAAATTCCCTTACATTAGGCATCAGGGTGTAACGGTTCATGTATTGGCACTGGAACATTTTGGCACAGGATGTTCAGTCTGGTATGTAATGGGACATCCTTTCGTACACCCCGTGACCCAAACAGCTTGTTTTTACTACTTACACATGTGTAGTGTTATTTTTTGGGGAACATTGAGTTACATTTACATGTAGATATGTTCTATGATTTACTTTTGTTATTTATTACTAGTTTATGGAAATGATGCCAGTTTTTCAGTGTCTCAGCAGTTAAATCAAGAATTATGGCTAATGAGCAACTGTTGAATGTTAATCCATTTAAAAAAATAAATGAACCAAAAAATAAAATATTGTACTTAAATTCACTACATTTTTTGACAATATTGATTACTTGTTAAGGTACTTTGCACATTCAGATTAAATAGCCAGCAGGCACTTCTCTCACTAACCACCGTGTGCATCCATTTTTGTAAAAAAAACAAAACAAAAAAAACATTCACATTCACATGGAAACGTCAACTGTACCTCTATGTTCTAATTACTCATCTTTTTTTTTCTTTAGATGAACCACTCAGACTCACAACATGGAGACAAAACATGTGGCATGAGTGCAGAAAATAATACAGACTAATAATTTGACAAGAAGTCAACTATAACAGTGCAGCATCAAACAAAGAAGATTTTGCACACTTCTACTATGTTGTATTGTATCCTGTTTCCTTATCAGCTGTTAAGAAGAACTGAAACACTTGAAGGGGTGGGGGGGTGGGGTGATGAAGAGGAGAGTGGTGAGCGGCTTGAGGAGGGGAAACGAAGATTGAACATCCAGCTAATAGGTTTGTTAAAACAAAGCCTGTTGGGGGCATCAAAGGCGATGGGGGGGAGCGGGGGAAGGGAGACGATGAGCAAGGGGCACAATAAACACTGTAACCCCAAAGGGAGAAAAAGGAAAATGAGGATGTGACAGGAGTTCTGATACCTTGCTGTTGCTCCCCAGCTATCTTATAGTCAACACACAATGAACACACAGCAATGCTCTCACAGCTGCAACAACACAAAAATTGATATACGTAACACACGGTACAAGTGATATGTATTCGTATCAGCTCAGACACACTATCACACAGGGACCAAGTCCCCTCTCTGAAATACAGGATTACAGTGATTTACTGTGATTAAGCAGCCGCCAGTTAAGTTCAAGCAGGTTTTTGTAATAGTTTAATTCATGGGCAAGGAGACGGGCTTAAATGAGATTGTAGAGTGTGGTCGATTAAGCTCATTAGGCGTTTTGAAGAGGGCAGACCTTCTTTCATCCCTCTTTTCCTACAATCAGATTCAGGATGAAAATGGGAATTAATTAGGTAGAAAGGCTCCTGTTGTGTTGTCCCAATGTGTGTGTGTGTGTGTGTGTGTGTGTGTGTGTGTATTTTTGGCCTTGAGGCTACTTTAGCAGCACCACTTTACCACATTACCACCACCACTAGTCTCTTACTAAATCCACATTTATACCTGAGCAGCAAATTTGGATCTAGACATCAACAGCATGTGTTAAAGTGAAACTATGTAACATTTAAATTCAAGAAAATTAGGGAAGTTAATAATGAACTGTTTAGCAACGATACAAATTTGAACCAATTGAGACGTTGCATGTTTTGTGCATACACTGTAGACTGTATATAAGAAAAGGACATCATCATAGTGACATTGGTTTGTAGACTGTGGTTTTGAAGCCTCAAGTTGGGTATTCTGGCTGTCTCCATCTTGGATTTTGGCCATCGGATGAATCTTACGAACCCGAGCAGCAACCTGACTGCATCCGACTCCATTAGGCTTCTGGTGTGAAGCTGCTAAAGTCAGCTTCCATTATTCAAGAAAAATGTACAGCTAAGTGTTAATGTCATCGTAGTAGCTAATTGCACAAATCCATCAGCTGCTGGTTTTGCCATGACCAGTGGCCGGCCAATTTGTTTTGTATTTATTATATTTTTGGTTGTGCGCCACAGCTGCATGATAGTTTTTATAGTCTAAAACACACACACAGCGGCAGACAGTACCTTTGCAGCCATACGTACACATATGTCGGTGAGTGAAGAAGACAAAAAGCTCACAATGTGTCACAACTGCAAGTCTGAAATAAAGAACAACCTTAAAAAAATGTTTGTGACAATTTACATTATCAGACAATTATTGTATTGTAATTAATTCCCATGCATTCTGCTGTGAGTACTGGGGAAAGGTAAATAATAGCACTATCATGGTGCATTTAAATGTAACCCTAATAAAATATAGTTTTTGTTTATAGGAGAGAGGGAAATGTGACCTGTGGACTTCCCAAAACAAGCTCTAAGCAGCATACAATACATAATTGGTGGTGAAAAAAGAAATAATCGCTTTGAAAGAAAATCAGTAGAGCAAAGAAAAGCTAATAATCTAAAAAATAAAAATTATGTACCATACCCATCCTAACACTGTTTTCCCACAGTGGTTGGGTATAAATCATATAAGCCAAATGCACAACTAGGGATGTCTCAATCTGAGAATGAAACCCTCTTGTAGTTATATCCGCAGAAACCATGGTTAAATTGGGCAGGTCAGGTCTTAAAAAATCAACATTTTGATTAATGGCTGATGGATTGCGGTTGGGTGAAATAATAGATTATCAATTAGGAACAGGTGCGCATTTACACAAAGAACAGCTGTGTAACTTAATGTATTATTTTCAAACCTAAAGCTGCTGCTGGTTAAATTTCCCGTAGTATTTGCTACAGAAACATTAGGCCTACTGCAGACATGGAAGCCTTACAATTACTGAAGGCGACCTCGCTCATTGTCTAAGTAATCATCAAAGAAAACACTCATTGGCCTATACGTCCTGTGGCCTACAACACATCATTTAAACAGCAACACAGGCTTTACAGGGACTTTGTGAGCGGGATGCCCAGGTGGGTGCAGGTCTCTAAACCTGAAGAAATAATGAATTCGGGCAAGTGGTGGGTGGATGATTTATGTGTAGACGCCAACTTGGATGTTGTCAGAGCTGATCTGTGCATCTTTACTTCATATCGTTTCTGTCCCATTGGAAAAGTGTGGTGCCTACTTCGCTCAGATAAACAGAATGAAATGCCTGAGTCATGTAATAACCACTTGAGACATCAGTACAAACAACAGGTACTTTTGCAAGAAGTAATTGCAAAACAATGTTTTAACAAAACACAGATTTCAGATTGAGACTTTCCAAGTATCTATTTTCATTCATATTCTATCTTCATCACCACAGGATGAAGTGCTCATGAATAGAAATTGTTTTTATTGGACCTTAATTATCAAGAATTATGGTAACTGCAACATCAAACACAGTACATTAATCAATAGGGAACATTCAACTTAATAAACTTGCTGATCAAAGTGGCATTGGAAAAAAGTAAAAGAAGAATATCCATGCTGCAGAAACTGACCTGAAAATAGCAACTGAGTGTTGGCTGTGTTCAGGCACTCATAGGGCAAAGGTGAACCTGCTCAGGCCCGAGTGGATGGCTAGATTTGGCTAGGCCTTCAAGGTGAAGACCTGGGCAAAATTGGGATGCAAACCGTCTGCAGTTATTTAACCTCCAGCAACCTTTCAGCCAATGTCGACACTCGGGATCGGACCAGTGTAACTGGACCAGTTCTGCTGCATCATTCATCAGCTACGATTCTGGCACAGCAGCTGTGCCAGACTTAGGCTGCTGCTGGGAGATGCCTTTTTTGGCTTGGCATCCTGGGAAATTGCCCGATACTCTGCAATAGAGGCGATGGCATCTTCCTCTCACTTATGCCGAGGAAGTTACAAGAGTGCAGAAAAGACTGAAACATGTCAGTAAAAGTGCTTTAGCCAATTGGAGATACACAGTATATTCTCCTGGGGAAGTCTTTGATTCCAAACTGCTGAAGGGGTAGTGACACCATTGGAAATGATCCTCTCAGCCTTTGTTCAATGTGGGGCATACCAACAACAGGACGTGTTAACACTGCTCATTGAACTTCAACTCAACTTCAACAACTTTATTGTCATTTTCACATATGTCCACATACAGGAAAACGAGATACCGTTTTCTCAAGGTCCACAGTGTCGCTGACACACAGACATTCAACAACAAATAATAAACAAATAACAGATAACAGGTAACATGTAACAACACAACAATCTAACTATAAGTATAAAAACAGTATAAATATGTAAAGTGTATGAAATGTAAAGTAAACAGTGTTGGTACATTAGTGCAAAAAGTGCAGAATAAATAGAATTAAAAATGTAAACCGGGACTGACAAGAGTCAGTAGTAAACAGGACTGTAAAGTGTCTTTTAAAGTGTCTTTGTGCTTGTTGATTGTCCAATTGTGTCGGGGGTGGGGGGTGGGGTTAAAGTCCAAATCCAGGGGGGTTAGGGGGTAGGGAGGGGAGAGAGTTCAGCATCCTAACAGCCTGGGGGAAAAAGCTGTTTTTGAGTCTGTTGGTGCCAGACCGGATGCTGCGGAACCTTCTTCCTGAAGGCAGGAGGCTGAAAAGTTTGTGGGCCGGATGGAATGGTTCACCCACAATGCGGAGTGCTTTGCGGGTGAGGCGGGTGTTGTAGATGTCCTGTAGGGACGGGAGTGAGGCACCAATGATCCTCTCAGCAGTGTTCACGATGCGCTGCAGGGACTTGCGGTTGGCTGCAGTGCAGCTTCCAAACCACACCGTGATGCAGCTGCTGAGGATGCTCTCAATGGCGCCTCGGTAGAAGGTGAGCGTGATGGGTGTGGGGGCTTTAAACTTCTTTAGTTTACGGACGAAGTAGAGGCGCTGCTGGGCTTTCTTGATTACAGCCGTGGTGTTGCTCCTCCAGGAGAGGTCCTCAGCGATGTGTACCCCCAAAAACTTGGTGCTGCTCACCTGCTCCACAGCAGCACCGTTGATGGTCAGTGGTTGGGGGGGCTGGGTGACGCTTCTCCTGAAGTCGACAACGATCTCTTTCGTTTTCCCCACGTTGAGGAAGAGATTGTTGTCCTGGCACCACGTGGCCAGCTGGGAAACCTCCTGTCTGTAGTGGGTCTCATCGTTGTTGCTGATGAGACCCACCACTGTCGTGTCGTCCGCAAACTTGATGATGTGGTTGGAGCTGTGGTGGGGTGTGCAGTCGTGGGTCAGCAGGGTGAAGAACAGGGGGCTGAGCACACATCCTTGGGGCGCCCCCGTGCTCAGCACAACGGTGTCGGATGTGTTGCTGCCGACCCGAACACGCTGCGGTCTGGCTGTGAGGAAGTCCAGCAGCCAGTTGCAGAGGGAGGGGCTGAGGCCCAGATCTGTCAGCTTGCAGACCAGCTGCTGGGGGATAATGGTGTTGAATGCTGAACTGAAATCGATGAACAGCATTCTCACATATGAGTCTTTATTGTCAAGGTGGGTGAGGGCTGGATGGAGAGCCGACGAGATGGCATCCTCCGTGGACCGGTTGGCTCTGTAGGCAAACTGGAACGGGTCCAGGGAGGGCGGTTTTGATCTGCTTCAGGACTAACCTCTCGAAGCACTTCATGATGGTCGAGGTCAGTGCGACGGGTCGGTAATCCTTGAAGCAGGTGGGGGAAGACTTCTTCGGCACAGGTATGATGGTGGCTACCTTGAAGCACGCCGGAACAACAGCTTGGCTCAGGGAGATGTTAAAGATGTCTGTGAGGACATCTGTGAGCTCCACCGCACAGTCCTTCAGCACACGACCAGGAATGTTGTCAGGTCCAGCAGCTTTCCGGATGTTAATCCTCGACAGTGTGCTCCTCACACTGGCTGGAGAGAGACAGACAGCTTGGTCGTGGGGGGGGGGTGTTGTTTTTTGTGGCGGTGTGCTGTTGGGTGCTTCAAACCTTGCGAAGAAGCTGTTGAGGTTATTCAGCAGGGTGATGTCATCAGCGCAGGTCTGTGGTGGGGGTTTATAGTCCGTGATGGTCCTAATCCCCTGCCACAGGCTTCTTGTGTCTCTGCTGTCACTGAAGTGAGCTGAGACTCTGCTGGTGTACTGGCGCTTGGCTTTCCGGATGCCTCCGGACAGGTTGGCTCTGGCCGCTCTGAGACCAGCTGGATTCCCGGCTCTGAAGGCGATGTTGCGGGCCTTCAGCAGCCTGTGGACCTCCCCTGTCAGCCATGGCTTCTGGTTTGCCCGGATGTTAATGGATTTCGTGTGGGTCACATCATCAATGCATTTGCTGATGTAACTTGCAACCGTGTCTGCATATTCTTGAATGTCTGTGTGGTTGTTGTATGTGGCTGCCTGCTTGAACATATCCCAGTCTGTAGTTTCAAAGCAGTCCTGGAGTGCAGCCGTGCTGTCCTCTGGCCACACACGTACCTGTTTGGAAACAGGTTTGTCCGCTTTCACCCGTGGTCTGTAGGCGGGCTTCAGCAGCACAGTGAGGTGATCAGAGAGGCCGATGTGGGGGAGGGGGGAAGCCTTGTATGCTCCTTTTATAGTGGTATAAACACAGTCCAGGGTGTTGTTTTCTCTTGTAGGGAAATCAACATGTTGATGAATTTTTGGAATGAGGGTTTTAAGACTTGCGTGGTTAAAATCCCCCGCTATGATGAGCAGGCCGTCTGGGTGTGTGGTCTGCTGCTCGGTGATGGCCCGGTAAAGTTCACAGAGCGCCGACTCTCTGTCCTTGCTGTTGGAGCTGGGGGGGATGTAAACAGCGACCAGCAGTATGGCTGTAAACTCCCTCGGAAGGTAGAAGGGTCGGCACTTCACGAACATAAACTCCACAAGCGGCGAACAGTGTTTGTGGATGACCACCGTGTCCCGACACCAAGCATCACTGATGTAAACACAAACACCGCCGCCGCGGGTCTTCCCTCCGCTCACCGTAACTCTGTCCGCTCGGTGGCAGGTTAGCTGGTCAAGCTGAATGGCGGAGTCCGGGATGTTTTCGTGGAGCCATGTCTCCGTGAAGACGTAGACACAGCAGTCCCTCACGTCTCTCCGGCTTGACCGTAGGAGTCTGATATTGTCCAGTTTATTGTCAATAGAGCGCACATTTGCCATTAGTATGCTCGGAATAGCCGGCTTGTGGGGGCTAGCCTCTAGCCTGGCACGGATGCCCCCGCGCTTACCCCTCTTCTGTTTTCGTTCACACCGCCTGCGGCGTCTCCTTCCCAGGTAAGGGGCAGCACTCGGGAGCGAGGTCGGACGGAGAAGTCCAAGGCCGCTGAGTTCCTCGGAAAGTTTTTTGTCCAGAGTATAAGTTGTGGTTTTCTTGTCCAGCAGGAATCCACGACTGTAACAAATACTCCGAACCGTGCTGTCGGACCGGGTTGTGTTGGACACACATGACGGACAAGACGGGATAACACTTAACGCACTTACAACACTAAAAAACGGCGACATAACGGGACAACGAGGGGTCGCTGCATCCACACGCGCCGCCATCTTTGGCCAAAGGATTTAAAGTAATGATTTTAAAAAAGTGGATGGGACTTGTTCCACCCTCATACAATAGGTCCAAAGTCCATGAATGTACTGTATATGTTAGAATGCATTTGTTAAAAGAGCAGCATGGTTTGATATTATTTGAACATATTTATTGCGACTCCTCCATAAATTATTGCACATATATTTGCATATCTATGCGTATTTACGTGGTTTGTGAATGACAAGTAATTAGAATTAGAAGAATGTTTTTTCAATACATTTATTTTCTTCTTGAAATGTTGCATTTTGATTCTTCTACCACATGATTAGACACAATCTGATGAAAAAATGTTCTTAAATTGTACAACACAGAATTCAGACAAATGTAAAAATGGATTTCATAAAGCATATATTTTTAAAGAAAAAAGGCATGCATTCAAAGTGGTTTGAGTCGAGATTCATTTTGCCCAGGATATATTACATTTATATTGGATAACCTCTAACCTCAATTCACAACTTCAAGATTTGGCAACATTCAGTGCCAATGCAGTAAATAGTGTGTGCCAATAGTGTGTCTCATTCATATCGAAGCTTAAAACATCTCTAAGTTAAACATAATCCATAAGGAGAGGCGGTGCTCTGGAAGTGTTATAGAAGCCATTTGGAGATTTGGTATTCCCTTTGTCTTTGACTGGCCTGCCACAGCCACTTTTATGTGGTGTAATATTTACATTCACACCTCTGAGAGGTTCCCAGATGAAGACAAATGATATGCATTGCTGTTAATTATTCAACGTGAATTCAGGAAGCATAGTTTCATGTGATAAATACATAATTTAAGACAAGGCAGTCTCTTTGAGGAGCCCCGTTTCAGAGGGTTGTTAAAGACGCATTTTACTTCAGTGGATGGTCACTGTAGATTGACAGGAGCGAGGGCGACATTGCAAGCATTCGGTAAGCTTGAATGTGTTGAATCATCAGGAGGCCCCCAGGCCCTCACAAGTTTTCTATTCACATCCTCCAGAGGTAGTGCTGTGTCTGATTTTTTTTTTTAATCTTTCCACTTTGAAGTTAGTTTTTTGAGGCTTACTTAGTTCGACTTACTTTTAACCCAGCAGAGCCAGAGCTCTTTTTAGCCAATAGATGAGCTTTCATGGGCAATTAGTTCCACATAACAGTAGTTGTCATTGTTATGGCATATTCTCCAATAAATGTGTCAAACTGATTGTATTAGGGTGGTGAATAAAATTCAAGCAGTAGTAATGGTTTATTTATATTTTTGAGGTTTTATAGTTTACTCCTTCAGTAGGAGTTGCTAACTCAGTCATAACAAACAGCCAAAAAAATACAATTCATTGGGCATTCCAATGTTTACAAAGATACCAAACATAAAAAAAAATAAAAAAAAAAACGTGCACAAAAACAGTGTGCAAAATATCTGGGCATGATGGGAATGATGATGTCATAAGCTAGAATTATCACCTCATTGTATGCCACATTTGTGTAAAATTGCAATAATACGTATATGAATGATTTAGTTGGCTGTGTTTTGTGAGGCCACATGAACTTGATCGTTGACCACCAAAATGTACTCAACCTCGAGGTCAAAAAATATTTCATGCTTTGGAAGGTTCCAAACGGAATAAATGACCTGGAAGTATCTAAGTGGCAGTTCTGATAAGAGCTGGTCGAATTCTCAAAAGGAAAGGTGCTTCAATGCTTCTTTTCATATCTCCTTTAACAAGAAGCATCACTTGAAAAAGCAATACAATAATTAACAGGTAAACATAGCAACATATAATTAAATGGTTAAGTTCACATTATTGCACAAAGGGAATGTTGATAGAACAGTGTGATTGATATTCATTGTAACATTGTAACAGCAACAGGAAGGAGGAGCTGCTGGACCTGAAGCTGTTCAGTGAATGAGCTGTTTATAGAACCAACAACAAGTGGATGATGCACGTTTTGTAGTCTATCATTGTAGTTTCGTTATCGCAGACCAACGTCAATCACAAGCTGTCAATCAGCAGCTGTCAATCGTCAGTTGTCGCATTATAATGACGTAGTTTAGGGAAAGTGAGTCGGATTCTCTGAGCACCGCGGCTGTCTTTTCCTGAATTCTGATGAATTCTCCTTCTCATCTTTCCTGAACACTGGTTAGGAAAACATGTTAGGACATCATTTTTTGACTTTGTGACCGCAGCCCAGGTGTGCAAATTAAAAATAAACTCCCTATCAGGCGTCTCTGAGATGTTGCATTCAAGATGAATGGACCGGGCGATCGTACATAGGAACATGTATGGATAACCTGAAAACATGCATCTGGCCACAGCGGTCGCCAGCTAAGATGCATACAAATATGGAACGTTGTATACATATACAATATTTGAAATAGTGCCAGGCAGTAAGAGCATTAAGGGGCTGGAATGGGTGCAGAGGACTTAAAATGGTAAATGTAAACCTTCCTAATTGGTCAGAACCATATCGACAATAGTCAGAGCAATTGCCAAAAGACGACATTTTTTCTTGTTTTCTCATAAATGTATGACATTATCATCATCAACAACAACAACAACAACATTAATAGGCTAAATTTCATTTGCCACGTCGCAACAGCATGCCCGATATAGAAACGGGACACATGGTTGCACGCACGCGTGTACGCACCCACATTCATTGTAAATATAACTAATAAATAGAGCTGCATCGAACATTTAGAATGCACACATCTGTATTAACGGGGCAGTCGGACAGTCCATCTGTGAGCTCACCTGTTTCACTACCGTCAAATTCCTCTCACTCACTATGGTGGATGGAAATCAATTCATCAAGGGAATCTCATTCTTTTCCTATGGGCTGCATGTGGCGAGCTATTACAACAGGACAATTCCGTTCTATCAAGCTTCTAGCTGCTTCTGTCTATGAAATATGGATATTATTTTGGGTAGTGTCCATGGGCGGTTTTGTTGCCAGGAATGGTCCTTTCCACTACCTGCCCTAAATGTGTGTATATAGTGTACTGTGCCATTTATGTATTTAACTTTCTCTATCACTACAATAACTCTTTGACCGTCATTTGCCCAAACGGGAGACTCCTCCGTGTCTCCCGTTTGGGCAAACACAACGACTCACGGCCAAGCGTAAATCAGGCTTTCCGATTGGCTGTAAAAGCCGCTTTGGGAGCCAATACGAGTGTCCGATGCATAAACGTAACTCTATACGTCACTAGCAAGATGGCAGATGAAAATAATGAAAATAATGATCGATATACATAAACACAACGGAGAAATGTGCCACGGGGACGAGGAGACATCTAGTCACATCTTTACAACTTTTACGCATTCGTTTTGTTGTCAGAAATAAATCGCTCACGTGGGCAAGCAGGGTACCGTTGTTTAGCCCCGTTTCTCTAGTTTAAGAGGAAAAAAACAGCATGTTTTTTTTTTTTAATGTCCGTAGAACACACCATTAACATTTTAGTCCCGTCCCGTCTCGTTAACGAAAACGAAGCAGACATCTCGTCATAGTTTTTATCATCAAGGATCTATTTTTGGCTCGTCATCGTCTCGTCTTAGTCATAGAAAAAATGCTTTTGACGAACATATTTCATCATAGCTTTCGTTAACGAAATTAACACTGTTCTGAATCGGACAAATCCACAACTTTTATTCACGTCCTTTTTTGAGCCATGATACTGTTTTATTCATATAAAAAGGCAACGCAATGGCAACCTGCCTCCCAACTTGCCGAGCAACAACTCCTGCCTGACAACGCTTCAGCCTTGCATATTATACTTCTTTATTTTTCCACCGGCCATCAAAAGTAATTGCATTCCCATTTTTTAGATAAACCTTTGTACTCTGTATAACCACGTCTCAGTGAACATCTTGTGCATCTATTCCATAGCCGTGCAACACAGACAGCACTTTAATGTGACATCACCTCGATGCTGTGGATTTATTACAACATTTATCACTGGTAATGCATGAAAATAATAAAGGTAACTGGCTGTCTTGATGATTCAGTTATCATCAGACAGGAATGATTGGCTTAAACAGCTCTGCGGATCCATAGGGATGTTGCATAAATGTTTAAACAGCATCAATCATAGACAGGTGTCTGTGGTCCATCCTGTTTTTGAAACCAAACCCCCTGTTTTTCCTTCTTAGGCCATGTTTTGGAGACTACACCCTCTGTGCTGCTGAGCCAGATGTTGGGAAGAGATATAACATAATGTAAGTAGTGTCTTTCTCTGTACGTGGTACCCCTAAAGACATTCAAAGGTGCACCAGAGAACAGTAGACTGGCTGATTCTGCTCACCATCAATGAATAAAATGGATGAATCAGTCAGTGTTCAATATGAAAGGAAAATAAAAAATAAAATAAAACAGCAGCTCTTCAAAAGAGTTGTTTGAAAGTTCAGCAGTTCATTACTTGCAAACGCCGATGTGTATAATGCATTATTTATTCAGCAAACCCATTTGAAATGCAGCGCTGTTTACAGTATTTCTTTACAAGTCATTCAAAAGTATGAAGACGTGCTTCAGGCTAGAAAAAGCTTGATAGTTTTCCTTTTAAAATGAGAAGTGATTCAGACTTAAAAGGGCTTTATCGTGCTGATGCTGGCGTTACCTGGCATTCTGTATTTGAATAGAAATTGTAAACTCTGCTCCTTCTCATATGAGGATGGGCCTCATACCAGACATGGCTGAAATGGCATTGTTGAAGTCCCGAATAGGCCGGGTAATCAAACGCCATCCTGTCTCAATTCATAACATCACCCAGAGGTGCTAGTAGGGATGTCCCAATCCAGCTTTTTGCACTTCCGATCCGATACCGATATTGTAGCTTTTAGTATCGGCTGATACTGATACCGGCCGATCCAAGCATGTATTAAAGATTAAAGATGCCGGTTGATGGAAATGATCCAAAATTAGGGGCTGGAAAAATATGGCTGGAAAATGATGAGCATCGCATTAATAGCTACAGATACTGTAAAACACTACAACGACTTAAGTGCATATATTGTCTTATTTTATCAAGTAAAATACAAGTTATAGGTTTACTCAACAGCCTAATAGTTCATAGAAATTCAGGTAGAAATAGGTTAACTCAGAGTTCCACAGCTTATCAAAAACAATCCTCCCCCCACAGGGAGTCCCTTGCTTTGCATTCACACTGCTCCAGCCCAAACGGGCTTTAGTCCGTACACACGTCATCACGTCCTAATACTACACACAATATGGCTTGATGTTGTTTTGAAGGAGTGCATATATTTATCGACAACACTCGACCTGCATCAGCGCATGTGCGCACGAGCGGATCTGTGCGACCAGGCAGAGCGGAAGCCAGTGCGGTACCGGTCCGGTTCCGCTCACACCACGAGTCTGAAGAGTGCAATAGCTTATCAAAATACAGTGTCAACTCCGTGTTTTCAAAGTAGAAAGCGACATCGTGGTGGTTTAACGAGGCAGAGCGGCATCAGAACAACATCAAGCGCGCAAAGTACACGAAGAAGAACGTAGCGGGAGCGTGCGGCGAGGATTGTTGTGGCTGCGCGTCTTGCGGAGCAAGTCTACTGTGCTGCGCGGAGGCGCTCCTAATGTAAATGTTTATTGATTTATGAATGAATTGATAGGTGGCTTATTTTTGGCATGTTGATTTTATGGCCTGTACAATGGTAGGGGAAACACTGGACATGCACACAAGTCCGTCTTGTTGTTGTTTAGGGGATGCTGGACAGGTCGCGAGGTGTGCGCTAGGTGTGCTGGAAAACGCGGACCGGATTTTGGGGAAAAACGGAAAAAAATTGGAATGGATTACCTACATCGGTGCGCTGGAAAACACGGACCGGAGTTTTGAAAAAAAAACTGGATCGGGAGTCCGGATCGGGATTTTCCCGTGCAGGCCGATCCGATATCGATATGCATTTTTTGCTAATATCGGCGGCCGATCCGATATTTGGATCGACATCCCTAGGTGCTAGGGTAATTTCATCGAGATTCATTTACTGTGAACTAGGGTTGGGCGGTATGACGGTATTATACCGTGTGACGGTATAAAAGTGTCTACCGGTAGAGATTTTGCAATACCGTTTATACCGGAGAAAGCGCAGATGTCTGTGGCATCGCTCTGAGTCACTGTAATTACACCGCCTCGACACACGGGACACTGCAGGCATTGCAGCAGACTGCTTGCGTGGTTGCATGAGCATGATGAAGAAGAAACAGCTTTATCTGAGTAATAACAATCATGGCGGAGGCGGAGAGTGAACGTCAAGAGGAAACGGAGGCAGCGCGACCCACCCATGACGAAGAGGAGGAACTCGTTCCGAAAAAGGGCGCTACGTCTGTTGTGTGGAACTTTTTCGGATTTAGAAAATCCGACAACGAACAAAAAGCGATACTCTGCAAAGAGTGTCGCGCGACTGTTGCTGCTGCAGGTGGAAACAGCGGTAACCTCTTCCACAACTTAAAAGTTAAAACATGCGAAGCAGTATTATGAGTCTTTCGCCAATGACAATAAATCACATCGATGGAGGGAGATAACGGAGGCCATCACGACGCATACTTTTTCTCATTTGTTATTTTTATTTCTTATTAAGATGGAGCTCTGTGTTTACATTTGCACACACACTATAGCTATTCAAATGTTTACCACACATTTGCACATTCTTTGTGGCTTATTAATTATTATATTATACTTTCTTTAAAGGAGTCATCACCTGGTTTTATACGTATCCAGCCCCCCTTGGATCGCTTTGGATCAATTCGTAAAACTTATTAGAAAAAAAAAAAAAAAATTTTAATCAAACATTGAGCTTGTTCTGACCCTTTTTCGTACCGCGATTTTATCACGCGAGATTACGCGCGAGGTTTTGACTGGTCCGGATGTGCATTGTATAATATGTAATGAGGCGCGCGTTGATTCGCCGCATGAAGGACAGAGCCGGGGGGCTTGCCTGCATGCAGACTCCAAAACATAATGGCGGCGCTTCGGCGATTTCAGGTAGCGGACGGGGCGGGGTTGGGTGGTGAAAGAGGGGTGGGCTTATGCAAGTAGCCGCCACGGTGACGTCACCGAAGGCGCAGAATCAAAATCTCGTGCTTTAGGAATGCACACCCTTGTGTGCTATTCCTGTTCGGAAAAAGAGCAGAAGCGAAAAAACGGCGCCACTTTCAAACTCCAGCCTTTCAGGCAAGTTTCAACTGAGGTCAAACACAGATATGCATGTTTTAACAAGAGAAATTGCGATTTCCAGGTGATGACTCCTTTAAAATAATGTTATGCTGCTGTGAGAAAATTAAAATAAAAGAGGAAAATGATCAAATATGGTTATTTTTAAGCCATTAATTGAATTTACAGGGGGAAAACCATACCGTGATATATACCGCTACCGTGATATGAAATTATTCATACCGTGATATAAGATTTTGCTCATACCGCCCAACCCTACTGTGAACGTTGTGTCTGTGTTTCCCTTAGACTGAGGACATAACAATGGTCTTGAAGAGGTGTGAATGCGTGTCTATAGCCCCTTTTAGACAGACCTTTCCACCATAATGGTATGAAAGTCAAAATATGCCGCGAACTGGAGCGTTTAGATAGAACTTAATTTGCGGCGTAACGCCAGCGGTGTCTGTGTTTAGATAGCACCCCGGTGTTGCTGAACGAGTGAGACGTCACTCGGGCGGCCGCCGTCTCTCGTCTATGGACTCGTCGGTCGTGTGACGTATTCAATGAGCGTCGGAAATCTGATTAGCTCGATGCATCAAAACAACTAAGAAAGGTGAACTTTTGCTCGTCTCGCATATTTACACGACTCTTCAACTGCAAGTGAAGTTGCTGTGCATCATAAACATGCCGATGGGTATAACGGCGACCTAGTATGAGCAACTACCGGCGTTTATCTTCTCCGGATCTATGCTTTGAGCTTGTTAAATCCACCTGCAGCATGTCGCCCTGGTATCGCGTCTTCACTACGTCACATCTTTTCTGCCTCGGGTGTCCAGAGCATTAAGATAGAACGCCGTATCGCCTCGTCTCGCCTCTGATGCGGCTCTGTGACGACCTCCATTGCCGTCTCTAATATTCTGCTACGCCTTTCCGCCTCAGCGAGCGTTTAGACTGACGACGGGGCAGAATAATGGCGGAATACTCCCACAACGAAAAGGCTGTTTAAACGGGGCTATAGCCATCGAGTTGGTCTGGGCAGGAGGAAACACAACTGGATGCAATATCCTGAAAACCTGGAGGTCACAATCTGCACATCTGTTTTCTTTTTTCAAAATACTTACTAAGTTACTTGTTGTGTGACAATTTTGCCTGGATAGCCCAGCAGCCAGTTTGGAGCACATTTGATAAGCCTGGTCAGGTTGCAAAGTGATTTGCAGGTGATTGCAGGCAAACAGGTCAGTTTCCAGCTTAACAGCTGAATGACTGATTTCTAAAACTATAAATGTACCAGACTGTTTTCGCAAGACAATAGGATAAAACATTGTGTGTAGAAACATGGCTGATTTTCTTTTTCCAAATGATTGATTATAAGTCAGAATCTGTCTTTCTTAATAACAGATAACTGGATAATTGCATATATTTACACAAAGTGTATTCCTAGTCCTAATAAAAGACCAGAGCAAAAAAACAAAACAAAAAAAACCAACCTTTATTTCTCTATCTCCCTCTTTCTCTCCCACTCCTCCCAAACTCTCCTTTTCCTCCTTTGCGCTGAATTGGCCAACGGCAATGTGACTCCCTCTGGCATCCTTGTTATACTCAAGGGTCAGCAGGATGAGGCTTGTTATTAGCATGAAGAGATTCCTGATAAAAAGGTTAAAAAAAATAAATTAAATAAAACAGAACACAATCTCTTGCCTCTCATACAGCGGCTGGATACGTTGCATTGTAATTACCTCTCATTATCTCGTCTAAAAACAGACACACATCACGCATTCTGACATAGGCAGATAGATTCGTACTCCACAGTGTGTAATCACGCTGCAAACATCATAATAGGTTTTTGGTATGAAAATGCTATAATGATAGAGAGCCCTAACAATTACTTTTTTCTCCTGTCGTCTCTTCGTCTGATTCCCCCCCACCACCCTGCACTTCGGTCTTTTGTGAGACTTCTTCTAAATGGTATGATTTTATATTGAGGTGGGTACAATGTAAAATGATTGTTTTATTCCCTGTATGTGTTTGCGTGGAGGGAAGGGTAAACAAATAGCCCCACGAGAGTATGGAACAAACACATAAAAGCACACAAGAAACCCTTGTGTAGGTAGAGATGTTTTTTTCCCCCCTCTTGGTCTCTCTCTTCTTATTCCTATTCCTATCACTCACAACACTGCGACACACTTAGTCAGACACCGCAAGTAAACTCACCGAAAACTTGAATACACACTTACGTAGGTGCACACGTACATACACTCTCGCCATCAGCTCTGGCAAATAAGCCTATTTGCACATGCTAATACTATTCTGCCTTTTGCCGCATTGGAACTTCCTCCAGGCTATGGATTTGACTGCTGGCACTATTTACTTTATTTACCATGAAGGCTGCTAGTTGTGATGCGGTAAATTATATATAGCGCTGACTGATTTCATAATAAATTAAAAATATAAAAAGAAAGCGCCCCCACATATATACATACATATGTAAATATAGATGCAAACCGGGGAAAACACACCCGAGCATGCTCCAACACAAACTGAGGACATGTTCTCATTCATGCACACAAACACACACACACACACATACACACACACACACACACACACATACACACACACACACACACACACACACACACACACACACACACACACACACACACAGTCACACACACATGTTGCAAGTGGAATCAAACCGAGGAAATCTAACCAGAGTTTTGAAGTCATCTTACCCTGAGGCTGTTGCCCTGGCAACCTTGTCTTTGAGGAAGAAAATTCCTGCCAAGGATCCATAAACAGGGTGGAAAATCACTGGCAGCAAAATCAATGGAACATCTATGGTTCTGTATTAAAACGACACTGTTTTACAAGAATGTATTTGTGGTGTTCACTATGAAGTTAGAGCTGTGAATTAGGGACATTACTGAGAATAGTCTGAGTGGATCATATTAGTTGTTGGGAGAAAAAATGTGTTAAATTGAAATTGAAAGAATATGTGCTCCTCAATGGGTTTAGAGAAATCTATGACGCAGTCGATAAACTCAAAACTGCAGTGATTGTCAGTAGGGGCGGATGACATCACTGTATTGTCATATTTTCAAGGTAATATTGCGAGGATAAACTATTTATAGTGCAATTACGAATTAAACCTTTTGGTAACAATTACTTTTTCAGTCCACTAGATGGTGCTGCATTTGTTCTGGCACACTCAGGTAAACAGTTAAAGATTGGCAGGAAGTGAGATGAAACAAGTTAAAGATTTTGACGAACTGCATATTTGCAGCTGAAAGGGGGTAATCAATGAAAAATAAAATGTATGTTGTCAGAATACTCAAAATGTTGCAAAATGTTTAACATTGTAATTCGATCATATTGTGATCGTATTGTGAAAATATAGTATCTTTTTAGGTGCTAAAGCACGAACGGTGATTTTTCTGTGCTAAATTTCACACCGTATGAGTGATGTCAGGGAGATATGACATCAATATATGACATCACAATTCAGCTTTAACAAAACAAACAAACAGCATGGCCTACAGTGTTATAGTTAATCAAAAAAGAGTAACTTTTTTCAGCAGTAAAAACAGAATTCAGCATCATTATAAAACCATAAAGGTGCCCAGCTCTTATGTCAGTGATTTTCATCTACAGCCAAAAGAGAAAACAAAAACAGTTCAAACTAAATACAAAGCAAAACGGAATAATTGAAAGTCAATGTAAAAAACACAATTACAATAAAATATGCTGTTTGATGAAACAAGTATCAGATGTATAATAAATGTTGTTCCAAAAGCCTGCAGTCTACTGTTGCAAAATGAATACTGGCTTGAAATCTAGGCACATACATAATGAAAACACTGGCTTTACCAATAATACCGATCTGGGTCAACAACTGTGCTGCTATTTATCTCTCTACCACTGTGAAACCACTGTAAGGCATGAAATAAACTGCTATATGTAGCAGCTTTTGTGGAAGACTTTATTGAACAAATAGAAAGTGCAGTAGGACAGGAAAAGTACAATAATTAAGATTTAAAGCAACCTCCCAAACCTTCAGCCTCCCTGGACCTCTGGTTCAATAATGACCACCCACATTGAAAAGTGAATATCACTGCAACTAAAAGGTCTATTATAATAATCCTAGTATCACAAGAAAGGCAATGTTTGTTCGGCTGTATGTTTTACTGGGTGTATCATGGAGATGGAACACAGAATAAATGAAATATTTATTTTCCACCTAACAAAACTATACACTTTTAGAGTGAACATCCCTTTGCAATGATGCAGTTGCAGCCCCAAGCAAACCATATCACAGCTTCTGAATATTACCTGTGCACAGATTGATGCTAATAAAATGAAGCGGAGACATGTTGGGAGAGGTTTTGCAGGCATGTTAAGGTTGAATTGGCCATTTGGCACACTCATCCACTAGGTGGAGACCTGTGAAAGCTGTGTTTTTACAGGTCTCCATCAAGTGGATGACTCAGGCTTGGGACAGGTAAAGTTATACAGCTTACACTGTTGGAATCTGCAGAGTCACACCTTTCATTGGAACATATCCTGTGTGGGTAGCATGAAGTAGCTAAATTGCTAGCATTAAAATAAGCGCCTGCGCCATTAGCAGTTTTTGTTCTATGCTTGTATAGTTGTTGGTGTTGGAGTTTTGTTTTTGTAAAATTGTTATCACGAGGTTCTAGCTAAGCTTCTGGGTGTGCAGGATCAATATGTTGCTACATATTTACCACAATGATGTGTTGAGTTGGCCACTTTAGTCACCTTATAAGAGGCAAATGTATGTAAAATAAATATTAATCATAGCCAAGAGTTTGTGAAATGCAACTTATGGGAAGATCAACATGAGGAGTTGTTTATATCTCACAAAAATGTACAAAGAGAAAAGTAAAGGATGGGAAATATTAAATATCCCACAAAAGAAAACTGCCTGTTAGCGTAGAGTGCAGAATTATCAGTCATTTGCAAGAAGTGGTCAGAGTGGAAGATACGTTGCACAAATGTTTTTGTTTTAAGGTAGCAGCTTTTAAGGACAGCTCTCTGATAATGTGTGTTAATGGTGGTTAAATGGGTTGCACAAACATTTGTTAGGCCCTTCAATCAATCAGTTTGATGTGTGTTTAAAGTGGGCATCACCAAATGGTGTTACGGTTCTGATTTTATATGTGCACGTGCCTGATGCTAACATTGTGCTACAATGCTAACTCGTCTTGAGGAAATGCTTCTGTGCTCTTAACCTGTGGTCCCTGATAGCTTAGTGGCCGGGGTGTACTCAGTCAGAATGAGTTCTTACAACAAACTGTCAAATCAAAAGTCTTTGCTGGAAAACATTCATCGTGTTAAACTCAGTTGGTGACATGAACTGTGACAGAAATAAGTGTGCCAAGAATGAGGAAAGAAAGCAAGAGAGGGATGTTTAAAGTGTGGCACTGTTATACGGCTAGCCAATCACAGCCTGAAGTAGATGGGAATGTCAGGTGGTCTGCTACGGAAAGTTATACAATTGGTCAAACACATCTTCCCTAATCCCATCTCAGAAAGGTGTGATTATTTGACATCCTAGTAGCACTTCTAAAACTGTATGCTGGTCCCTTAGTTAAATCTGCATCTTAATACGTGTGTTATAACTTCTCATCTGAACATTTCTCTTTTAGTTCCTGCTTCCTTCATCACCATTAAGTCAATGTTTGGATGGCGAGTTCAATAATGTAAGAAATACAGAAAGGAAAACGTGTTGTGGGAGTTACCTGCCTGTGCCTTGCTCTGATGGATGGCCTTGCCTGCAGCCCTACCACTTTTAACACTCTGCTTTAAAGAGCTGCTGTCTTGCATGAACACAAAAGCACACACAGTTTGAATTGTTTGAACTACTTCAATTGTATCTTCTGATGTGTTTGTGTCCCCTGAACACACTTCTGCAGAAAGCCAACTCAGCTCTTTCCCAATTCTCCACACACACACAAACACAAAGCCAGCTTGTGTTCTATATTGTATCGGCACTCGTCTTTAATATCATGACATTCAGAGGTAATATGACAGTCTCTCCAAAGCAGAGTGCCTGCACCTCAATATTCATCTTACCGGGAGCTGCACACAAGGCAGCACTGAGTCCTCTCACCGTAAAAGCTGTATTTTGGAATCAGCACTAAGCCAAGAATTATTGTCAGCGCTGCTTTTACACGACTACATTTCTCTATTCATACCGTTGTGCTGGAAGCTGGTACTAAAGCCGCCACGGAGTCCCGACTCAATGTTGGAAATGCAGCCACTTTTAGTACAGCTCGTCCCACTGGGAATGCAAACCTTAACCGTGACACACTACTCACCCTGAAAGAAAAAAAAAAGAAAATTAGGTAAAAAGAGAAGTTTCTTTCCCACTCGTCTTTGAAACTTCTACAGTGCTACAGCAGGGAAATCCTTAAGTCGACACAACAGATGGCAGAGATTGCCTTTTCTCAGTTCCCACCCAAATCATAAGCCCGGTGTGTTTGTATGCGTGCAAGTCTGTTTACACGTGGGTGAAACATGGGGATGAAGGGCGGGAAAAAGGTGGCATCACATCCCATGAGGGACTGTGACAAGGCATTGTGGGCTGCGGCACTGGGCCCTCCCTCCAGTCTGTCCGTCTAGCACCCCACCTGCCTTGTCCGAGCATCCATCTGCCCATCGCACATAAGCCCACTCCATTCAGCACCCTGGCTTTAACAATAGATCACAATGTTTTAGCTCGCTGATTACCACTTTGGAACCACAGAATTATATTTTACACAAAGCAAAGTGGTTCGGATGGACAGACAATTACAACTGAAATTTAAATCCACTGCAAATGGCTGAACAGCAGGAAGAGGTGTTATTGGCTCCCACCTGCCAAGGTATTGTACAAAGTCAACAGCACAACTTAAATCATGTGGTGCTGTTGAAAGCAACTTACAACAAAATATGAATATATTTCACGCGAGGCTATAAGGATGTACTTTATGCATTTGTCGACATCAACACTTTAAGGTCCAACCGTTCTTTTATGCTCTATCCATCCGGAAAATGCACATTGATCTGACAGTACTTCCAAGCAAACATAAGATTGATTTTCACCACAGATATTTGATTATGGTTTTAGCTCAGACATAGGCTGCTCCATTCCTGTTTTACCATCAGAGGTTCATTTATCGGCAACATACCTATCACATGACCAATAATGTCAAGTCATATTCATACAGGTGTACAAGCTTCCGGTTCATGTGTGTTTAGTGAAGGGGGGGATTAGTTACAGAAGTTAGTCAGCAACAGTGGTGCTGCTCGGATTCCTTAAGTTAGATGTCTGTATAATTAATTCTTTAATGCAAGTCAAGTCTCTGTCTGAAGCATGTATTTTTGGAGTAAAGATATACATATATACTGTATATAAGGGGTCAACTGATGTGCCTTTTTTAGGGCCAATACAGATAATGATTATTACTAATCTAGGAGGCAGATGACCGATAATTGTCTGCAGGGGAAAAAAGGGTCAAAAGGTGTTCCTATTTAGAACAACACAATCGTGTAACAAAAAACTTTGTTGAAATTCCTGAAGGCATATTTAATTCACAGAACCTTTCAACATGACCTTAACACAAAAACTGCAGGGAGATATCAGCAGCACACATGAACAAACAGATATATAAAAAACAAATAGTTCCCTTACATTTTATAAAGTAATACAATTAAATTATGCATACAAACACAAATACAGAGAGGCAATAGGCCAAGTGACAAAGCTCAATCCAAGAAGAGAGTGAATCTGGGGAAAAGCCATCACCCGCTGGCAAGAACCCTGTGGTCAATAGCACACTTCTGAGATTGCGGAGCCGGAGGCAACTTTGTATGTTCTGCCTTTAAGATAGGAAGTCGGCTGATATTGGTTTATATCAAAGTAATCAGCCAATATAAGGTGATCAGTCAAATATTTCAGTAATTAAATACCAAACTTGTTTGATGTTGATAGTGTTTGAATTATCCATTACAATAAAATCACATAAGAACAAATATCACACCAGAGGGCACTGAAAAGTACGTTTTTCAACTGCTTTGATAGTACATTGACTTTTTAGAAAGGATCTACTGTAAAGGATGACGTTATATGAACCTCATTCATTCATGACAGTCATCGTACCGTCAGGCATGACCAGGTATCAAAAACATTTCAGGAAAATGTTTTTTCTGTGTTTACGGTAGCTGCACCATTGCCTTAGAAGCAGTGAAAACAAGCCAATATCAGAAATGTATGCACACGCAAAATAGACTTTATATGCTATATTGTTTGTCAGCAAGTGATGTATTTTCTGTTTAAATTAGTGCTGTGTGGTGGATCTAAATAATGCTGATGAAGCATGGTTCATTTGGATTTCGAAAAGGGGCTGATAATAAATATTTGGAAAATCCGCTGATGAATATTTAAAGAAACTGTAAAATGTTAAATGTAGAGTGTTTTGATGTTGCCAACATGTTGGTTTTGCAATGACGTTTATTATTCTGCGGTCTGTTGTCACCCAGAGCTCTACGATAGAACCTCACATTAGTACAGAGACTGAACCAGACTATGTGCATCAACCAGACACTGTCCAAACAACCAAAAAGGTCGCTACCCTATTTACGTCTAGATGACGTTATTTTCAGTGTTATTTACTTTTTATTTAACCTTTATTTTTCCAGATAAAACATTAAGAACAGTTTCTTATTTACAAAATTGATCTGGTCTGAGAAACCTCAGCAGGAATAAAGGTACAAAAAAATAAATACATAAAAATACACAAATGACTCACAGACAAATATACAACAGAATACAAATGTACACAGCCTATAAACAGACATAAAATAGAAAACACAAATGTACTAAAAATGTGAGAACCTGGGGAATCAGCAGGAGCAAGAGGGATCTACTAAAACATTGTTAAGTTTCTGCTTGAAGGAAGACTGATGTAAAGTGTTGATGTGTTGAAGTGTTGATGGAGCAGCATACAGTGTTATCCAAGCCTACCTCCAATCGATCCAAACTCCATTCAGAAAACAAGCATTTTAAATGTTTTGCTTATCGTCTTGTGGACAGACCTAACAGACCAGATTGGACGTTCTGTATCAAAAATAGTCAACAAGTATAAACTAAAAAAGGGGTGCTCTTACCTGCAATATTACAAGAGGAAAAAAAGTTGCTGTGGCTGTAGTTGCTGACATTATTATTTGAGAACTGCTAAAACACACAATGTCGCACCATGGGTGCAGTAGGAAACAAGGCTCAATGCACCCCTGGTTAAACCATTATTGATGCTGCCATACATGTGGCACCTTTAATAAATATAGGCTTTGTAAAGATCAGGGATGAGTTTCTTAATAGCTAAATAACATTGGCTCAATAAATAAACAGCCGTGGCATCAGCTGTGCATCACCAGGTCTTTGTTACAGTATTTAAGGGTGTTTCTAAAAGTTTGCCACGGCAGATGGAAACTTTTGGCGCTGGGCTATTGAATAAAGAAATTAAGTTCTGCCATGAACAAAGATTCATTAGATGGAACACATTTTGTTCAACACAATCATTTCACACACTTCACACATTACTGTATTGGACCTTGGACTGTTTTATTCATTTCATTCACACTACAGAAGAGTAGATATTAGTTTCCAAAAATCCAACACTGAAAAGCTGAAAATGTTTTTCCGGGGATAAAACTGTCACTCTCATACCACTGATAGGCAGTTAAAATAAAATCAGTGCTGTGTGATTTGATGCCTTTACACAACTTGAAATTCATGCAGTAATATTGTGAAATACCGATCCTGATTAGGCTGGAAGGGCCTTTGGGTCTGAGGGGTTACACAGACACAACTTTTCTGCGTAATCTTTACATACTCCATATCAGTCTGAATACACTGAGTTTGTCAGCTGATGATGGTGGTGGGCGGACGCCTCCAGAGTCTTGTTTGCACAGGGTAGATGACCTTGTGTTGTCTCCAATCAGATAGAGTAAGAGCACAAAGTCTACAGGCGATCGAAGTTGTCACACTTCATAAAACAAGACATTGAATAAAATCAACAGACGAAAAAAATAAAAGTTTTTGGTCCAGTGGAAGAGTAGCCTCTACATTGACTTCTACTGTCTAAATATTGAACGAAGAGTATAAATACCCCCGACTACACAAATGCATACTATAAACCACACTGTGTTAGTTCATCGTCTCACAGTGGCTGGGGAAAAAAAAGAAAACTTTTATGAAGTGTTCGAATATGTGGGTGGAAAAAACTATTTGTGTTTATGACCTCTTCTAACATTTCAACAGAAACTTAGTGAGACTTACAGTTATGAAGAAACTCACATAATTGGAAAAAATTAGATCCATAAACGTATCAAACTTGTCTACTGCACAATTAATAGAAGAAATCCTTGAGAATTAGAATTACATAGTTGTCCTTAATAAATCTACGCCAATTCTGTTCTATTAGCTTTCATCTAATATACACTGCTCAAAAGATTATTGATGATTCAAGTTGAAAATATTGACTGATGTACTGTGTGTAATTTATTGCAAACAAAATGATGGTTGGTGGAAACCAAAAGCACAGAGAAAAAACAAATTAAAACATTGAAATCACAGGCTCATAATGACTCAGTAGTGTGTTTGGCCTGCCTGTATGAACTCCCCAAAACGTCTGGACTCCTGATGAGTCGGCGGATGGTGTCCTGGGGGATCTACTCCCAGTCCTGGATCAGGGCATCAGTGAGGCCCTGGACAGCCTGAGTGTCAGCGTCGAATGCAACGATACATGACGTCCCATAGGTGCTCAATTGGATTTAGGTCAGGGCAATGTGAGGACCAGTCGATGGCATCAGTGCTTTCGTCATCCAGGAATTGCTTGCACATATTGTCCTACACCAAGAGGAGCCCAGGGACCAATGCAAGCAGCGGAAGGTCTGACAATCGCTCTGAGGATTTCATCTCCGTTGGCTATGACATGGAGGTCTGTGCAACTCTACAAGGATAGGCCTCCCCACACCATCACTAACCCACCACCAAACTGGTCATGCCAAATGATGTGCTCATTGTGAACCTGCTCTCATCTGTGGAGAGAAGGGGCCACCAATAGCAGACCTGCCAATTCTGGTGTTTGTGGCGAATGCCAATCCAGCTACAAGGTGCTGGCATGTGAGACCAGGTCCCTCTAGGACGTCGGACCAGTAGCCTGCTGGAGGGCTCTGGCAGTGCTCCTCCTGTTCCTCCACAAAGGAGCAGATACCAGTCCTGGTGCTGGGTTGATGCCTTTCTATGGCCCTGTCCAAGTCTCTACTGACAGATATTCCTGAAGTTTAACTGACTTGGTGTTACACTGTGATGAAGAAGTGTTCCCTTCATTTTATGGAGCAGTGTATACGTCATTCTTAATTTATTTCTCTGGGGAAAACGGGGTGGTCTTAGCGTTTCCTGTGCTGGTCAGTGATTTTAATCCTGTCTGGAGTACTAATGTGGGGATATTTTCACCACCACTTCAGTCATAATTACAGCAGCAGTTATCTACTGTTATTCTGTGAACTGGCTGGACCTCTTGTGATTTAAATCCCATGCGGAGCGACATCATTGTTTTTTTGTTTTGTTTTTTTAAAGAGGATTTATTTCTCCGTGTGAAGAGCTGTTTGTCTCTACTTTTTTTCTTTTTATGCATAAGCTCAGTGTGAAATGTGAGTGTTGTTTGAAAATGGAGTAAGTAAAAAAATAGTTTTGCTCATCTGATAAGTGAAACAATTCTCACAATATGTCTGTGAAGATTCTCAGTCATAGAGGTCATGGTAATCTTTGAAAGCTTTATTGTAGGCAACTGGACTTTATTGTCACAATAACATGGAACTGTATGGGAATATCATAACCTGGCCCATATGCAATGACAAAAATGGAAAAGACACATAATATAAAGGGAGTTCAAGATTTTCCAAGGTTTGCATTTGTTTTTAACCATATAATGAGGCAACATTTTTGAAAGCTCAAACTTGATTTCCATGTTCACTTAGTCACCATTTTTGTAATGTATTCCACAATCCTTGCACTCCAGAAAATAGAATGAAAAGATTGTTGCCTCCGATATCTGTCAAAAACTTTTAATGATATAGATTTTTCCTTTTCTCTTTCAGCCAGTGATACTCTCCTCAGAGCAGATCGAGACAGTTGATGCTCCAGGATGTGAATCAGATGGGGAGGGATACGTGTCAAACCACCATAATCTTTCTATATTTACATCCACAGCCCCCATCTCTCCTACTGTGTGTTTACCTTGGCAGCGGCTGTTCTCGGATCAGCTCTGTGTTGCCTTGGCCTCTGCCCCTTCCTTCTACTCTGCCCACTCAGGTTGCATTCCTGCCTGCTGCCAGCCAGGCAGGCCTGTACTAGTGGCAGAGAGAGAGAGAGAAAGACTGAAAGAGGGTGGATGGAGAGGGAGGGCAAAGGCTGCGGAAGAACATCAGGGAAGAGAAATAACTTTCTATACAAGCTGAAGTTATTGGCACAGTAGCAGCACAGTTTACCCAACTGTAGCTGTTTCACTCGGGAGCGGCTGCTGTGGCAGGTGCGACACTGTGGTAAATGTGGGCATACCACTCTGGTCCGGTATTTGGCTTAATATCGAACTGGTTTGAACATTTTTAAATGGTTCCAAGCATATTGATAACCATGGTCAAAGCTTCAAAGCATTTGAGTCAGCTTTACATTTAAGGGGATGGGATACTTGCATAATTTACTTAATATAAGGATTTAATAATGACTTACAACCCTTTTATATGTTTTTTATGCCTTTGACATTCTCTGTATCTGTTTGTAGAGACTACAGAGCTAGAGGACAGCTCAACTATGAATACAGAAACGCACACACACACACACACACACACACACACAAACAAAAAGAACACGCTACACACCAGCAATGATGGTGGATGGAACCAAACTTGACATCAGAGGCTGGGGAGCATTCTCATATTCATAAGAATAAAATATGAATGAGGGCTAGATGCATGAATACTATGGCGCAGTTACACACTCAAATAAATTAAACATTCCTATTTACATTTGCAACAAAGTGGATATTGCAGTTCCACCAACGTTGAATATTGTATAAAGGGCGTTTTTGTTCAGGCACACATTGATTCCGTTTGAATATCATGGAAGCTGCAGCGTTTTTAACAAAGGCCTTGAAATATTGGACAAGGGGAGAAAGAAAGGGAAGCTGCAATCTCAGTGTGGAGCAAACAATTTGCATCTCAACCTATTCCAACACACAAGTGTCCACCCATATAGTACTCGTGTTTCTCATCTGCAATCTCCATCCATCCATCGTCTATCCTGTATTCAGGGCCGCGGGGGGAGTCGATCCCAGCTGTCATTGGGTGAAAGCAGGGTAAACCCTGGACAGGTCGCCAGTCTATCACAGGGCTGACATGTAGAGACAGACAGGTTAACAGTCTATCACAGGGCTGACAAGTAGAGACAGACAGGTAACCAGTCTATCACAGGGCTGACATGTAGAGACAGACAGGTAACCAGTCTATCACAGGGCTGACATGTAGAGACAGACAGGTTACCAGTCTATCACAGGGCTGACATGTAGAGACAGACAGGTAACCAGTCTATCACAGGGCTGAAAGACAGGCAGTAGAGACAGACAACCATTCACATTCACACCTACGGGACATTTAGAGTCACCAATTAACCTATCCCCATCCTGCATGTCTTTGGACTGTGGGAGGAAGCCGGAGAACCAGGAGAGAACCCACGCTCACACGGGGAGAACATGCAAACTCCACACAGAAGGAACCCGAACCCAAATCGGGAATCGAACCTGGGACCCTCTCTCTGTGAGGCGACCGTGCTACCACTACACCACTGTGCAGCCCTCATCTGCAATCTGCCCTCTATAATGAAATAAATAACTATTAGAGCTATACAAAAGCTTTCATCATATCATATATACAAGCCCCAACATTTCCAAAAAGAGGGAAGAAACATAGCAATATTGCATGGGACTGAGCCAATCTTAAAAGCTGAAGTGTGGAACCTTTGTCTCCCCCTCTGGCAATGAAAGTAATTACAATGTCTATGCTACGACGCGCCAAATTGCTTCGGCCCCTCTTGAGCGCTTGTATTTCTTTTCTGTTTTTTCCTTTTATCCTTCCTAGGGGTATAGCAATGCACAAAATTCACGGTTCAGTACGTTTTTTGGTACAATATGGAAAACGCAGAAAACTTTTTGTTCACAATTTTTTTAATTATAAAGATTAAATAATAATTATTATAATTACTATGTATATAAATAGTTATTATACTTATTATTATAATAACTTTAAAAATAACAGTTTACAAAGTGCTTTTGACAGCAGAATGTAAATATGGCCAGGTACAACAAGTACAACAAACACATTATCAGAGATATGGAAAAAAGACAATAAAATAAATAAATAAAAATAAATAAATAATACGTTTTAACTGGTGTTATAAAAGCAAGTCTATAAAAGTGTGTTTTAAGAAGTGATTTAAAAGAGTTCACTGATTCAGCAAACCTTAGCTACTCCTTGTAGCTCCTTGGCTACAACTCTAATTAACTTCTTATTATTAATTAACTGTTAGGGCACTCAAATACTGGTGTATTTTCATTCATAAATAAATAACAAAAATAAATCACAACAATGTCTGTAATATGAATGAAACCCAATTTCACCCAGTGAACAAAAAAGTATTACTGATTCTGTAAGCCTCCATCATAATATAATTCCTAAACTGGACTTTATCTTTTGCTCGTTTATACACGACAGGAACAACAGATGGCTCATTTTTGTTTCGTTCCACTAATTGATATATTTAGGTGATGTCGTCATAAATTAATCATTTCAAGTGTATGAGATGAACCAGACTTCATACAATTTAACTGTCGGCACAGTTTGACACAAATCTTGGTCCATTGAGCTTTATTAACTTGGGAAACTAGGCAAAACAAACAACCATGCTTCAGCTGACAACTCGTCGGCTGCCAAAACTTTCTGGGAAAAATGTGCGCACCAAAATCTTTGTTACGTGTGTGCGAGTATAGACACAAAGAGGTCTTTGGTCTGAAGTGGATGTCTGGAACACACTTCACTTTTCTTCCACCGTACTCCTAGCTGCTGCTATTGCCATTGAGATAACATATACTGTGATATATTGTGATTAATTTATCAAAATCTGTTTTCAAGCAGACTGACCAAAACTTCATCTTCCCCCTAATCCCACTGACTTTACCCATGATTGCACCAGAAAAAGAGAAATTACTTCCAAAATATGTATTTGTATTTGCAATATGAAAAAATAAGTATACTTTGCAATATTGATATTGAGGCAATATTTCTACAAAAAATAATGTGATGCTATACTGTATGAAATTTCTCCTCATCCTACAACAACAATCCTACTCAACTCTTTTAGATCCCATCCCTGGTCATATTGTGCACCTATTTAAAAATATATGCAGAAAAAATTACCAACCCCAAAAAAAGCAATTTCTTCCTATTTTTCCAATCCACGGAAATCCACAGGAAACAAAATACATGCACTCACATTAGCTAGTACCAATCAGTTTCAACAAATAACATCATGACATCCTTCCTTCAATCAATTTGCAACTACGGCTTTACACAGAGCTAGAGAAGGCTTTAAAATAATCGATAACGATCAACTTCTTCCCATCATTGTGTCCCGCCTGCCTCCTGTTTTACTTGGAAATTTGAAATGACATTTTAGCATGATTTAAGTGTTCTTCGAAAACCTAAAGTAAGTATCACAAATGTTATCTGACTTTTTACATCACAGTGCATGGAACACCAAGTTTCCAGTGATTACCAGATGATGCCAGGTTAAGACGAAATGGCTAATCTCTTTCTGCTTTGAGTTCTATATCTTTGAGTTCTATATCTGATGAAGTTAGAAAAAAAAAAACGCATTTAAGTTTACTATACATTCAAATCTATGAAATTAAAAAATATATTCTTGAATTTGCCTAAAATGTCAATGTCAAGGAGAGAGTCAATTAAATTATGTTTGTTGTTTTCACACAAACTGAGAAAAACGTGAAGCCCCAATTTCCTGGTACAAGTGCTCCGTGTCATCAGACACCAGCTGATATTATTGGGTCTGTTGCCATCAGAACAGCTGAAGCAAATCACATACCCGTCACCATACCTATTGATGAGATATGTCCAAAAGCAATAACACCTTTGATTTATTACCACTTCACATCTTTTGGATATTGTTTCGCACCTTGGTGAGGGGATCACCTGCATGAGATCTGACTCTCATGCCTTTGAAAGTCTTTTTCTGACTGTTTTTGTGTTCTCTTTGTACCATTTGCTCTTATGTTTTGGGGCATTCTCCCCTTTTTTGGGCAAAACGCTGGTGCTTTCTTCCCAGACGTGACACGGAGCAGCTTCTTTGATCTATGAGAAACAGCCCCGGAGTGCAGACACAGAGCCGTGATCAGCAAAGAGGTGCGTTCAGAGGAAGCTTTCCAAAGGAACTGAAGTGTTTTTTTTTACGTCGAAGATTTAAAGAAAATGCACTTCTTATAAGTAGGTGTAAAGTGGTAGAAATTATGCATTTTAAGGTAGTAAAATCATGACAGATATGCTCACCATTTAGCCTTTTTATGTATATTTTATGGATTCAGTATATTCAAAAGGATTGAAGATAAAGATCCCTGTAGGTCCTAATGAATGTAATAAAATATTCAACTCACTGACAAGGGATGGACGATATAAATCAGCTCCACATAAAATAACTTAAATTACTTATTAATCCTGGTTTATTACACATTGGGACTTATTTACATAGGTATTACCTTGATTCTAGTTATAAACACTTTGTTCTGAGAAAAATGAGCAAGTTTAGCAAGATTATGTAAACCCCTTTATTTAGATGTAAAATGGAAACTGAGTGTCCTCAAGGTCAAACTGAACCAGGAAGTGAGCATGTGATGAATGGTAACAATGGACAGGACCTGTTTTACCATTTGCCTAAATTTGGCTCGCCTTGGTTTGTTTGTTTACAACCCTTAATTTTTTCCATAACTAATTAATGAACCAGGTGGGTTCAATGTTATTATATATGTTCAAAGGGATGACTACAGAATATGTTTTTCAACCTCATTCAACCTCATTTGATGATTTGACAATCATGTTAGCAAACATTTGCTTATTTATACATCCAGCAGACATAGAAAGTATGATTAATTTGGAATTCTGTCTGTGTCCACCTGGCAAATGCATGTCCTGTTTCCACTCCCCCTCCATCTTTTTTGGGCCTTTAGAAACTCCTCAGGGAAATGCATGCCTCTTTAACGGCCCCGATATGTTTGGGTTATCAGAGTTTCTTTACTGAAAGCAGCTGCCTGCTGCTTGAAATGACACCGATGCCCAAAACGGTATCATTACAGACAGTCAAACATAAACAATGAGCTGAAGGACACTCAAAGTCAAGGGTGATATTCTCTGTGAGCAATTTCTTTTTGCGTATCGTTTAAATCAGGCACCAGCCAAATTATGTTTGTCCTATGTGAAAAACTTTGAGGAAAATGGTGCCAGATTTTGGTGCTTTACGGTGGCTGCACCATGGCTGTAGGAGCAGAGAGAAAAGAAGACACATTCACCTGTAAGCAACACCAGAAACCTTTTAATATGCGATCCTAGGTATTTCCCCAATATGTGTTATTGTTAAGATTTCAACAAACAAGACTGTTGGGTCCAGACTGTGAACCCCCCTCGCTCCCTCTCTGTGATTCTGGGCAGTGGCGCCGCCAGGATTCAATTTCAATGTACGCACAGAAACGGCAAATACAACAGCAAATGGAAAAATACTTTTTTAAGACAAAATCTAATGTTTTCAGTATCGGTGAAATCAGTAGCGTATATCATGGTGATAGGCCCCGGTGCAAATATTTTGTTTGTGCCCTCCATCCCCGCCCTAAACACAAGCGCATGCTTGTGAGCACTCCACGCACGCACACACACGCTTGGACACACACGCACAGTACGGTATGATAACTCTCCCGGCCCGGGGAGAGAGACATGCATCGGCTCGGCCCACAGTGCTCAGCAGCAGAGAGGTGACGAGACTAGAGCCGAGCTGTATTGTGTAGTGGAGAGGGACCAACACACGCTATGCGCAATTGCGCGCACACGCGCGATCGTCCTCTCAAATGCGGCTGCGTCTCTCCAGGTCACTGTGTGAGAGAAAGAAAAGCTCTGACTTGCTTGGGCGGACGTTGTTTGGTGTCACCAGATGATTTGCATAATTTAAATATCTTTTTCACCTTCAAAAAAAGTACGCACAGTGCGTACAGGATTCCGGCTGGCGGCGCCACTGATTCTGGGCGTAATGGAAATAAAACACTGGGGGCGCTGTTGTAAAGTGTGATTTTTCCTTGTATGCTCCTCCTCAGCCAACGTACCTGTCAAAGTCATTTCATATAGTATTTGAGCCCCCGATTAAAGTGCTACAGTAACAATATAACATTGTCTGGTTCATTAAGTCACAGTACTTCTTTTTACGGAGGTGCTTGACCTCCTCATACGCCTCTCAAAAGCTCGTGCTCAGTATGTGAAAATTACACTGCATGTGTTGTCGTCATCATGGTGAATTTGGGATCGCATCAATGAATCAGTGATCGATCTTGGGCTCTAGTTGAGGAAGCCGGGTGCACGCACTCTCCAGGATTAGTTGCACCTGGCTTGAATTAGTCGCTGCTGTTCATCCTGGCTTGGCCTTTGTGCAACCGATTAAGCCAGGCTGCCCTCACACGGATATGTTGAACACAGTATAGTCATTTATCCTGGATATCTGAATCTAAATTATTCTTTTGTGCAATAGCCCTCTGGGTGATGCTGTTTTGTCCTCATTGTGAAGTAATGTAACCTTGATGCATTTCAAATGGTGTAAGCACTGTGTCAGACTCCATTAAATACATTTAAAAATGTATACGCTGGATTGCTCGTCAGCAAACATTCTGCAATCAGCTTTAAAATGACATATTTTCTTTTTAAATAAGTGGTTCATGTGAATTTAGAAAAGGGGCTGATAATAAATATAGAAAAATAAATCGATAAATATTTAAAGAAATTATAAAGTGTTAAATTTGAGAAAAATTATTATTGTTGTGGTATTAGTATGGAATTCAAGGTAGGCCTATGTGTTTCAAAAATGTAAACAATACCCAACACTGTTGCCGGGTACATATAGATACATGAAAATACTGAGCAGCTTTAAATAAAGTAGTGCAAAGGTCCTTCTTTTAAGTAACAGCCAATAGTTACTTCTCATCATCAACATGATGTTTGACTATCTGGACAGACAGATGGATTCTAACGGCCTGCAGAACAATACAAATGCTTGGGAAGTGTATTCTTCATTCCAAGAATAATGACAATGTCAGTCTGTCTAGACGTGTTGTGCTGATTTGTTTTCTTGAGTAGGTCATTCTCTTTGTGACAACTCGGAGAAACTATTCTCTGCAATGGCTCAAACCTCTATCTGCAGTGTTGGAGCATCTTGAGTAGAGTCTATGAATTTATTAGGCAGCTTCTCTGAAAAAAAAAAAGACATCAACGGTTGTTTTACCACCTTTCTGTATTAATGCAGCATGTGTGCTCCCTCTGGCTTCCAATACCGTGCTCTGAAAATAAAGTCTGACTTCAGTGATTTGTGATTTTTTAACTTTGGTTTAACTTTTTACAATTAGGGGCATTTTTATGTTGCATGAAACTGCAACATTACCTTCATTTTATATTCACCAGCAGCAGACAGGCTTCCCTTTCCATGGCTCTATTAAATCAGTAATAAGTTAAGCAAACATGCTTTGTGAAAACAGAACCAAGGGAAATCAGTAACCCTGCCTCAGTGTATAGACAGCTATGTCTTTTTTTTTGGGACACAGTTCACATCACGATGTAGTAGGTGTTGGCAGAGGAACCAACGGGACGGCTAGCTAGGCTGGCTCATTGGCTAGCTAGTCTCCAGAGCTCCCGCCTGCTCTGCTCCCAGCGAGGTGGTGTCCTAGCAGCAATGAGTGGACTACAGCTGGACACCACCTTGCTGTTAAGCGTATTTTCTTTAGCCAGTGTGACGTTGGCATTGGAAGCATGGTGGAATTAGCAAGGTAGCTGGATAACTAGCCAGACACTAAATAAGTACAATTTAACAATTTAGTGCTTCACCAAGAACTTTCCACCGGGTAGGAGCAAAGCTTAGCCACATTGCTATTGCCAGATGAATGACAAATTGGAGCGTTGCTTGGAAGTAAGGCAGGATAAGCTGGTAGGCTTAGTGGTTCAGCCATGCTTTGGTGCTGCACTGGTTGCAGAGGAATAGCAGACCACCTCTTTATCTCTCTCATAGTTTAGCCAAATATCAACTAGGGTTGTCACAATACCATTTTCGATATAATGTAAATATAGCTTAGAACAATGCAAACAACATCAATAACAACACGATAACAACGTCTAAAAAGTTGTCTAATGTAGTGAGAGAAAAAAGAGGAAACCATAAAATAACTGTAGTATATATATCTCGACCTCTCTAATAGTTTAGCCTTCTGCACTGCTGTCGTGCAGTTACTAGTAGGCTGAAAAGAAGGACTACATTGTACATCTCGTTTCAAACCAAAAGCACCCCTGTTGTTTGTAATTATCTTTGTCATGTTATTCGTTAGTTATATTTCGAAAACAAAGTTCTCAACATGGCTAGCTTCAAATATCTCTGAAAACGTGTGAGCACAAATGCATGGAAATATGGTCTTAACTCTTAACGAAACAGAAGTTGGAGCCTCTTAAGCATGTATTCTCCAGTGAGGAGAATTATGGAGCTCCAGGCACACATGCTATGTTGCTAAACGTTGCAGATTGATTGATGCTATGATATCAGTGGTAGGGCTGCACGGTGGTGTAGTGGGTAGCACTCTCGCCTCGCAGCAAGAGGGTCCCGGGTTCAATCCCCGGGTCGGCCCCGGGTTCCTTCTGTGTGAAATAGTGAATTTGTTTTGTACTGGTCGCACACTTTATCTTACATTTCACTTTTGTTTTACAGAATGAAAAGATTGGATTGCTAAAAATCCGAAGAAATAAATAATGTTTACCTTAACAGTTAAGACACTCAAATTCTGGCATATTGTCAATAAAAATGTAATAAATAACAAAAATAAATAATGACAATGTCTTATGTAAATGTAACTACATGTTAGTTACAAATGGTACTCCTGAGTGTGATTGTGTTTAATTCTGTATTGTCTATGATCGAGTGTGGTCACATACACACATCAATAAATACCATGTTACTTTTACTCTTTGTTCTGAATTTGCAGCGGGAGGAGCCTGAATGCGGTATCGCCGTCCAGTTAGTGTTCATTTCACTCCGCTAAGCGACACATTTGGTTGATTAGATTAAATGACTGAAGTGTATCCACAGTAGGGGTGGGACGATACGGGTAACTCACGATTCGATACTGTGACGATATTTGGCCCACGATAACGTTAATATCACGATACACGATATCTGCGATATTCGATATATTGCAAGAAATTTCATCAACGATATATCACGATATGTGACTGAAAAAGAAAAAATATGCATAAAAAATAAATTCCAAAACTTCGTACAATGTACAAATGAGTAAACACTGTCCAGCTGGACACATTAAAGTGCATGAACATTAATAACATGTCTTATGTAAACCAGGACAGTGCTTTCTGATACTGAAAAGTCAGTAGCAACTTGTTTTATGTAAACTTGGGCCCGTTTTAGTTTAACAATAGCTAAACAAGATAAGAATAACATCAGAATTAAATGAAATATTGGGCACATTTCAGTATGCAACCAATTATGTGCAGAGTTATGTTCACCCATCCAGTACCTGGGAAGTCGGGCCTCATGCCCTCAGAGCTGGGTGAAAACCGCTTGGAGCCCACAGCAACACCGGGCAGCACACGGCTCCGCGGATCCACACATGCGGACCCTCCGGCGGACAGTAAACACGCGCCGCCCGGAATCCTGCCCGTAAATAGGCAATCGAGCCCGGCCGAAAAGTGGTTCCTCATGCCCTCAATGCTGTGTGAAAAGCGCTTGAAGCTCACAACAGCACCGGCCAGCACACGGCCACGCTTATGCGGCGTTCACACCGGACGCGATAGACGCGAATACAATCGCGTGAGACGCGTGTATCGCGCAACTTGATCATTTTGGACTATTCGCTTCATTCGTGTCATTCGCGCATGACGCTCATTTTTGAACCGGTGCTGCTCTAGCGGGGGAAACGAGGGCAGCGCCGGCGGGTCACGTCGGCGGACCCTCCTCCTCCACCTCGGGGTACCCGATGCCAGAGTCCGTGAGTCCGTGAGTCCGTGAGCCTCTAAACTCTAGCGCGCCGCTCGGAATCCTGCCCGTAAATAGGCAATCAGACCGGGCAGCGGGCGGCCCCCGCGGATCCGCTCCGGAGAACCGTAAACTCTTAGACGCACCGACGGGAGTCTAAAAAAAACCCGTGGACCCAAAATATCGATATTTGCCGTCAGTGTATCGATTTATTTATTGCGACAGAGAGCACAACAATATATTGCAATATCGATTTTTTTTCCCACCCCTAATCCACAGATGTACCCAACTTAATTTTAACAATGTCTACAACTACCAACAACTGGTGCGCTGCCAAAGTGTTCCAGGTAAAACTTGTGCTCCAGAATGTCTTTAGGCATGTGAGGGTAGTAAAAACAGCTCTTTGGGTCACAGGCAACTAAAAGGATGTATCATACCGACGTGAAGGCTTGTACCGTAACTTCCTGTACAAATGTGTGTATTGTTACACATCATATTGCTTTAGGTGGACTATTTCACCGGGATGTGATCTAAAACTTTGCTGTAAGTGCATGTGTAAATTAGTAAGTATAATTGGGATCGTGAATGCAACATTCATCAGGGACTGACATGAAGACATGAATGCAAGGTGTCAGGCTACAACTTTCACAGTGGGTCTTAAGATTAACACCTGTCTTTAAGACAGAGGCAGTTAGTATCGGCCGGGGCCACAGACTGACAGTGATTGAATCAAAATTACACATCCGTCGCAGATTGGCAGTGCATTAGCTTGCAAATGAGGCTTTCAAAATGTCTTTTTCTGACACGGAAAAGTTGCGTTGAGGGGCAGCAATTCTGCCTTGACATCATCTCAATATTTCCTCCTCTAGTGGTTTTCTAATGGTCCTACTTAACTAAGACCTTGTGCTGCTTCATCACACTGAGTGTTGCAGCGCTGTCTGACAAGAAAGGACATTTCTATTGAAGTCACTGATGTCAGCCAATGCCGCTGATGGCCTTCTGTCATTTGGAGAAGTACAGCATGTGTATACAGAGCATGCAACTTTTTCCAATAACACTGTATTTTTTTAGTTAGTGGACACGTATCATCAAAATGTGGCTGTTACCCGTATCCCTGAGCTCAACTGAGTGCTCCACTTGAATAACGAGGCTGTCTGCTCTATCGTGTGTGAATCTATGCAGGCGGTCTGAATCACAAGATGGGATGTCATCACTTTGTTTGGAGGAAACAGCATTCTGACACCCCGGAGGGGAGTGTCTGCATGCTGTTGGTCTCTGGAGAGACACTTTCCTGGCAAACGAGGACACTGTTAAAATGCATGCACGCACACATGTAGATAAACAAGATGGCAGACGATTTAAGCAAGCAAACAGGCATGAAGAGAAGTGTCCACACACACAAACACAAACGATTTAACAGTAGGAAAATTGCAGGGACCAGGAGCACTTTCACACCTCTCCGTCTTCCACATCTCATTTGTCCCTCTTTGGTGATGACAGCGCCCAAAGGGACAGTTTTGTGAAGGACAGGAGGGAGAGAGATGCTGTTGATGTATGAATCCATGAATCCGTTAAAATGATGTGTAAAAATGCATGACGGGCAATTCAAGAAAGTCATAACATGTTATTTTAGTTGGTTTTCCTTGGTTCAAGGTCTTGTTTCTTCCAAGTAAGATGTCAAATCCAAAGTACATAAATACATAAACATAAACATAAACATAAAGACAATGACAAGAAACAACTCTTAAAAATCTGATTGCATGGTCATCACAGTCACATCTCAAACATCTATTAGAGTTCTATTTCTAGGCTCTGAGCAGTTGCCAGGCAACCAGTAGAGACTTGTAAAGTATTTCTTTCTTCAGTTTTTGTATGGTTTAAACAAACAACACACATTGTGTTAGTTGGTAAGCTTTAGAGGTGCTGGTACACTAGGGAGAGAGAGGGAGAGCCAGGCTAGCATTTCCAGCCTCGGTGCTAAGCTTATCCAACTGGCGGCTGGCTGTAGCTTCATATTTAATGGACAGTAAATATTATCTAACTCTCCACCACAAAGAGAATAACCCAAAAGGTTGCATTAAGTGTTGGTCAGACGGAGAAGATTCTCTGACACATTCTCAAGCTTGGTGATGTAGTAACTATTTGCACTGCTACTGTTACTAACAAGCTAGTGAGCTAACTGCTAACGGTAGTCAGTAACACCAGCACTCAAAGCTAACAAGGTTCCTAACTGATGAACTCTACTATCTCTTTCAGTAAGGCGCAACATTGCTAATAAAGTATGATAGCTTTCTGAACTTTGGTAATTAAAAATTCACATCCAAGAGTTTACCCTATTTTAATTTGGAGCAGACTATTTACATTGGAATTAATACACAACTTTAAAATGTTTGATTCTCTTCTGTCTGGGCCATTGTACTTAATACACTGGAAACCAAGTGTTCCATCTAAATAAGGAGAATAATCTAATTTGGAATTTCAAATGTTGATTTGAGTCAGATTTCTGCACCAGCATTGAGGAAAAGTACATACAATTGTAAAAACAAGTTTAATGGATTGCAACTGTCAAAAATGAAAATACTCCCCCACATCAACTATTTCTTTTCTATGCTGCCTGTCACCAACAGATAAATGGTTCAGATCTTTTGAATCTCTCATTACACATTTTAACTGGAAAAATAACAAAGCCGAAATTAAACTACCCCCTCTACAAAAAAGTTAATCGAAAGGCGGGCTAGGCGCTCCAAACTTCCACTACAATGCCTATTTGCAAAAACATCTCACTCTCTCGGCAAGAACATCAAACAACATCTCCACAACTGACTGCCTGGTGGAAAGTCTTTAAGATTTTTTATTCTACTCAAACACCATACACTCCTATTTGGCAACGCCCAAACTCCACAGCTTCCATCTCCACTATCAAACATGAGGTATCACACACCTTTACCATTTTTTCCACAATCTATCAATTCATAGGAATTCGAAGACCTTGTAGAGAAGCAAAACTTAGGTCCATAATTAAAACAAAAATCAACATAACTTATAACCCACTTGAACCATCCAAAAAAACTTATGATGCGACTCGAGTGTCACAGTATGCATTAAACTATCTCAACATCCACATATGTTCCGTATTTTTTATTATTTCATTCAGAATTACTCAATTAGTATTTTTGTGTAGTTAGGAACAGACATGTAGCCTAATTGGTGTAAAAATATATAAAAGACAAACACAATACTCGTAGCAGTGCAAACCTATCATATTCCACGTCGCCTGACCCTCAAAAATGTGTGCTTATGAACCACCCGAACCCAGCCCACGAACTGACACATTCATGCATTGCTGTAGCACCATTGTCTCGACTGAGGACTGAGGCAAGGACAGCCGCTGTGGCACGCTGCAGCTGGAGAGCTGTCCACACCGCTCTCTTCCTCTCACACACAGATGTAAGAAGATCTGGGAAAAATAAACAAACAAATTGTTCCAAACTGCATTCGTTATTGTTGAATCGCAGCAAAAAAGGTTTAAACTTTTCATTAAAGTCCCAGTCGGCAAGATTTGCTTGATCATATTCACTGAAGCCGACAGTATGCTCCGAGAGAACAACATAAATCATCTGGTTTTAGAGAAAAACAACGCGCCTCTACGTGCACGTAGAGCCTGTTGTTTTGTTTTGCAAAGATAAACAGCGCCCATGTCATCCTGTCCACTCAGCACGCAGGGCTGTGTTCGTGCACACACAGAGCCCCTCCCCCCTCGGGCTCATTACAATATCACGTTACATATCGCATTGCGTTGAATTGTTTGTAGCGTAATGGCGGAGAGAAGTAGCAACACTAACAAGCTTCCAATTCTTCGGTTAAAAACCAAAGCTAGGAGGTCCAAAACAACCAAGGAAAAGAAAACACCTGTAGAAAAGAAGAGAGAAAAAAAAAAGAATGCAACCGTGCTTGTGATAAAACCAGAGTCAACATCGGACCCACATTTCAAAGGTGGCGTGATCTAATAGATTTCAAAGGCTCCAAGCTTGATGCAGAGATTAATCCACCCCGTTGATAGACGCTGAAGTTACTGTGAAGTGGGCGCGTTCACAGAAATCTGGTGCACATGCAATGACGGGCACAAAGTCGATGGGAGGGAGCTCGGTGGTAGTGGGGGAGGAGTGTGAGAGTTGTAAACATTCAAAATCTGACAGAGTACCCTCGATCCACCGGACTGGCCGACTGCAGCTTTAAAGACCAACAGATCAGAAGGTGTCAGCCCGAATATATTAACTTACATTTACATTTAGGGCATTTAGCAGATGCTTTTGTCCAAAGCGACTTACAATAAGTACATTTGTTGAAAGAAAGAAACCACAATATATCATTGCTGATAAAGTAAGAGCTCGTTCCACCACTGAGGCGCCAGAACAGAGAAGAGTCTGGACTTTGCTGAACGACATTGGTTTGATTTCAGCGATGGTGGTACCAGCCAGCCAGCTGAAGTATAGGAGCGAAGTGCTCGCGTCGGGATGTGTGGTTTGACCAGTGTTTGAAGGTAGATGGGTGCCGTTCCATTGATGGCCCTGAAGGCCAGTGCCATCGTCTACAATTAACTTTTGAGGAAACATCCATCCATCCATCCATTGTCTACTGCTTATCCTGTATTCAGGGTCGCGGGGGGGCTGGAGCCGATCCCAGCTGTCATTGGGTGAAGGCAGGGTACACCCTGGACAGGACGCCAGTCTATCACAGGGCCGACATGTAGAGACAAACAACCATTCACGCTCACATTCACACCTACGGGCAATTTAGAGTCATCAATTAACCTATGCCCATCCTGCATGTCTTTGGACTGTGGGAGGAAGCCGGAGAACCCGGAGAGAACCCACGCTTACACGGGGAGAACATGCAAACTCCACACAGAAGGAACCCAGGGCCGACCCGGGAATCGAACCAAGGACCCTCTTGCTGTGAGGCGAGAGTGCTACCCCATACACCACCGTGTAGCTTTTGAGGAAACAATCTAGCTCAAAGCACCTTTAAATTGACTTAATTACTTGTATTAAGTGTTATGCAAGTGTTATATTTCTGCTAGTTTCAAGAAATCCTAACATGTCATTTTGTCTGTGTGTGTAGCTTGTGGATGTGTTCACTCCCATATTTGCACACATGTGTTTGCATCTGCATGCGTGCCTGGCAGGTAGCAGCAGTTTAGAATTTAACACCTATGTGCCAGGCGTCACCTCAGAGCCTCTCTGCTGCTCTCTACCTCCACAAGACGCCACTTTCTTCAACAGGCTGAAAATGCATTTGACTCTAGCCGAGTCCCTGTGAGAGTGCACGCCACGGGTCCGTGGGGTGTATATTTCAACACTCCACGTGAATACTGTCAGCACTTTGTATTGAGGGAAATATTTTTCTACCTTCCCTCCCCCTTTCTCTGCCTTTGCAGCTCACCGCAGGGGGACATTTCTTAAAAGTAAAGACGTTGATCTTTACAAATAGAGGTGGACCACGGCCAAGACCGCTGCTCACTATCTGTGTCACCATATGGGAAAAGGGAAAGCGAATGTGTATTGTATTTGTGATAGTGACTTTTATTTTAATAAAATAAGTGTATTATCAACCATGTCACATTGGTCTAGGACTTTTTTTAAGTTTCTCTTCATCAGCCTTAAATCTCTTTCATATCACAAACACCCATTTGTATTCCCACATCCCATCAACATGTGTCACCTTTACCACATATTCAGTGATCCCGTCTTTCTCTCAGAGGAAGGTGGGATAGAAAATGGCAAGCATCTCTCCGGGGTGTCCTTTGGATTAGGTGGAACCACCTGGACTCGCAGCACTTCACAGGAGACAGACAGACACATAAGCAGACATACAAAAAGTGGGAGGAATAGGCCAGCTGGTGTGTGTGTGTGTGTGTGTGTGCACTTGTGTGTGTGAGTTATGAGATATGCAGAGCTCCTCATGCCATTCCCAGTGGGTTTCCTATCACAACACATTACACACTTTCTACCTCTCACCTCCTCCTAAATCCATCTCTCTTAGGACTCTCTCCAACACGCGCACGCGCACACACACACACACACACACACACACACACACACACACACACACACACATTGCTCTATCGCTGAGTAACAGTCACAGACAAAGTGTGGTGGAGGTTTGGATGCTGTCCCAGTCTTTATTGGAGAGAAGACCAGTGGTGGAGTGATGCTGAGCGCCTTGTTGGAACCACTTTACCTCCCACATGACACCCTCTTAATGTTGTACACACGAACGCAAAAAAATCTGTGCTTAAACCTTGATGCAATGAAATACAAAAGGGGCTAGTCTTAAAATGGCACTTAACATCCTGGTATTACGTAATATTTATTTCAGAAACAAATATTTATTTGGGTTACAGATAAGTCAAGATAAATTAGTGGAAGTCCTTTCAGTTAAAAATCAATCAAAACATGTTAAATATGATGAACATTAATCATAATCATTAATCATAATATCTCCGTGCATACACAAAAGATAAATATATTTAGAAAAATGACTTAGTGCTTTTATCGCAATACAAATTCTATATCGTCCCATCACTAGTCTGGTCTGCCCTTCTGAATATCTAATGCCCGTCTGCACAAGCCGATTTCATCGTTTTCGTCCTCTACCTCTCACCCATCAATACCTTTCTGAAAGCAGTGCCTTTTTATTGAGAATCTTAATTCATATTGGGCAACATCAAGTGAAACACTGGGCACATAACCAGTGGTGCAATCCATTTCGAGCCTGGTATGAACCAATGGAAAACTGGGCTATTTATCACAATATTAATACAATCACAATTGGGCACAACTATGCCATGTTCTGGCTGCGACGCAGCCACCACATCTGATTGTGGCAGCCCTAGGCAATGCTTGTGATTCCACCAGAGGTGCCGCAGTGTGCTTCAAATGCCTCCCAGAAGCAGCTCTCTGATCTGCTAAAAGTACACGCATAGTCTGTTATTGACTGCAGAGCATTGCAAAGTGTCTACTTTGCTTGTATTTAAAAAGATATGTAACACTTTTAGAACTTCGTCCTAAGTAGACTGGTTCAACTTAGAGCCACGCATTTACCGTCCACATCTTTTTGACAGGGAGAGTTGCATCTGTGCAATTTAATAATACTGTCAAGGCTCTGCAAGTAAAAAGTTACAAAAAAGAAACTATCCACCGCATGTATGTGAGACCTGTCAAAGATGCCACGCAGTTCCACAACTAACCAGAAACGTCTCCTTTCCATCACCGTGTGGGTGGTTCACAATCACATCTATCACACCCTCTGTGGGTTGTGTGAGCCCTGGTAGCCGCCATAGCTGTCATCATAATATGATGGATTTTGATGAAATGCCTCCCACAAGATTAGGAGAGAGGTACTGGAGCTGTCAAGGGTCATACACTGTGGACGTTCATCTGAATTATCTGCGGCCTTCACTCTAGTTCACTCTTACTGGCTTTGAAAACGTTTGAAAATTTGGGATTTATGTTGATGAATCTTGGATGCACAAACATTGGTGCGCACTAACCACTCGTCACTCCTTATCCTGATATTATTTCAGAAGATAATCACAAGCATATTCCTCACACAGAGAAGGACAGCATGGATTTGGTTGGCAGTCACCTCATCTGAGGCCAGATCTTTGGGTTAACATGAGGATCCCGATTCTGACAGGGTGTCAATACAAAGCAATTTAAGGGACCCCATGAAGAATCGACCCCCTGGATAACAGGCAATTTCTCTGCTCTGCTGGTCACCACGGCCCGCAGAAGACCAAATCAGAGAAAGCTAAGCAGAGACAGACAGAGAGATTGGAAGAAAGAAGTGAGGGGATGTGATTAGGACCATATACTATAGACCATCAACACATGCCTACAGTGATGCACTGGGTACATTTACACAAACTCATACACAGGTTTAAGCACGCAGAAACCAGACACACGGGCCTGCACACACTCACACAGAAACACTCAGAGCTGATATGGATGCGGCTCAGCAGAGGGAGGATGTGAGAGCAGTGTGAGGCTGCGGATAAGAGCAGAACCAGACCAGAGAGCAGGGAATGCACACTGAAAGAAAATGGATTGTGAAAACGAATTAATTAAGTTATTAAAAGAGGACAAGTGAGAGAGGAATTTACAAGAAATTACAATTATACAACATGGGCAAAATCGACTACCTGGGCTCCGGTACCTCTAATTAAGGGTAACTAAAATGCTTTGGTATGTGATTATATATTTTTAGTGTGTAACAGTGGCGGCTGTTTAGTGTGTAACAGTGGCGGCTGGATGAAAGTACTTGGGGAGGAGAGGAGGAAAAACAACCCACAACATCATTTTACACTAGTTGGCTACTTATCGCCACAAATTGACTGTACAAATGCACAACAATTACAAAATATCCAGGGGTGTATCACACTAAACCACACTATTATGAAACACACAGATACTAAGTGTCTTGGTAGCCTTTTTCTTAGTCAAATTAGAAAGCTCACTCAGCATCCTTCTGAGTACAAAATTATAATTTTTTTCTTGTTAAATTTATATTTATTGACTGACTGAACACATTTGCCAACGCTATTATCAAATGGATTTCTGTTCTTTTCTTGTGTTTTGGAAGACACCAAACACCACATTTTTGCATGATAATGTAGTCTTTTAAGATGTGATGAATGACAAATCAGCAGGAGGAATTTCTTGGTTTGAGAACAAAATCAATAATCACAGAAAAAGCAGTTGTGTTTTGAATGGCAGGCTGGTATTTATGAATACTTTTAAAGGACAATTTCTCAAATGTATTCACAATTAGGTATTTCTGAGGAGGCATCCGGATCTTTTTCCAATATCATATACAAATCTTTCCAATATGCCATGGCCTATGGGGAAAAAAAGTAAATTTCAAAGTCTGTTTGAAATAGGGCAGGTAGGGCTCGATTGATATTATGGGGATGTAGTGAGAAACAAATTATTTCTACTGGGGAGTCAGCTGGGTCATTTGTGTGTGCTTGATGTGACGGACGAAGGCCGTCAGTCCAACAAGGGGGGACAGCGCCCAGTAGCTTAGAGTAGGAATGTCTTCCATGCTTTTATTTTTAATTTACAATACAGTCAACAGTTTATTTCAAACAATTACCCTTTTTAATTTTGATCTCTTGCCTCTCAAAAAAAAAAAACAGGAGCAGCAATGGACCAGGCTCCTCTGTTGTGCAACCGTTTCTCTGAGTTTAATTTTAATCACCACTTAATTTGTGACAGAACAGTAACGGCTAAATACATCCGCAACTTTTCTGCTGCTACGTACACGTGTGTGGCTTTTAATAACTCTCAACCCATGCACAACATAATGTGCCACATGTGTAGTATGAATGCACAGAACAAACAGAACAGCATCCTCACGAGGGAGCTGGACTGGACGTTTACATCGTCATTCTGCTTTGGAATTGTCTTTAACGCTGGATGAGCCCATGTCTCAGGAGTTGGGGCTATGGAAATTAGCATAAGTGCTAATGTTAACATTACTTGCCTTGTGTTGCCTACTCCCGACATTACTATCAGTGCATATGATCTCCTATGCATAGCAAGGTTTATTTCATCATCTGATTAAAATTCAGTGTAAGTGGGAGATGACCAGGAGATCACCAAAGTCATTAAGGTTCATCATCTTTGCTCCATGGATATTACCAAATGTTAAAGTAGGATTCATCCTCTGGGGACCATGAATGTTTGCAAATACTTCCAACGCAGCCACACTGCTAGTTTGGATGGACATGACTAGCCCTACCAAATGACAGCTAAGAGGTGAGTACAATAGAGGGATAATATATATGCAGTGTTTTGGATTTTCGGAGCAAAGTGAATGCTGTGCTGTCCTCAGTGCAGCCTGTCCGCTCCCCCCAGCCCAACATGACAAGGATAATATGACAAGTCCTCCTAAAATCAATCGTTACAAAACTCAGATGAAACGACTCCATAATTATTAACTGTACAAGGTGACACTCATGTGAATGTTTATGAGCATGGGCTTGCTGTGGTGGTCAGATGGTAAAACCTTATAAATATATGCTGTGCATTTCCTAAAGCTTTCTTGAGTCGGATGTGTGTACCGCCTTTAAAGCACACACATCTGGAGGAAAAAGTTTGCTTTTTTCCTGTAAGCCTACTACACTTAAAACGAGCCACAGTGCTAGATCAAACAAACACTTATAAATTACTTACAACAAATATAAATGGCATGTCTCCAATGACCACTGGTTTTCCTAGTTATGAATTTTAGCCCCCAAATAATCCCAAACTAGGATTACAATTAAGTGATGAATGAATATCGGAAACACTGGCCATAACATACAGTAAATGATACATAATATAATAACGTGATATTGGATCCAGCATTTTAGGCTGTATTGGAGGCGTTTCCAATACTATTATCGGGACACCTCTAACATAAACCATCGCAATTTCCATCAGGAACTTTAAACTTTGGTTCTGCATTCGTTTTCCTATTTGCTGCTTCATGCTTTTGTCACCCCTCCCCTTACTTCTGCTTTCGTCTCCCCTTTTTGGAACAGGAAGGCGAGGTGATTCGGAGGCTGGATGAGATGTGTCTTTAGTGTTGACAGGTAAGCAGACTGAGAAGCAGAATGACGGAGGAAAGACAGGCACACGCATATATTCCCCAGCCACATTGTCTGTTTGTTGGATGACCTTCAATTGGCTGCATTTATTCACCAGAAACTTTACCTCTGAAGTGATACTATTTGGATTCTTGCTGGGGTTTTTTTGGTCTTTTTTCTCTTTGGTCCACAGAACTCATTGCCGTTTTGTTTCTGATCCCAATATAAACCTTCATTATCTGAAAGTTATTCTCTTACATCTTTAGTCTTCAACACTAGATCCAGGTACATTAGAAGACATTTCGCATCTTTCAGAGGATTCTGATAGGCAAGATCATACACACACACACACACAGACACACACACACACACACACACACACACACACACACACACACACACACACACACACACACACACACACCTGACAGAAATAAGCAGCACTTACAGCTGCCAAAATGACTGATCTATTTCTTCATCTTCCTCTTCTTTGATCTTTCTCTTCCTCGCCTGTCCGTTTACTTTCTGCTGCTCTCTTATCTCCGTTTCTGCCTATGAACCATAAATGTATGAAAAAGAGCTGGAGCAGCCAGGTGAATACACTATGACTTGGTAACCATGGAAACACAGGTAGCAACTCTCAAGGTGAGGCTGTATTTAGAATTCTGTCAGGCACAAACATGTATTGTAGTGAGAACATGACTGCTACTCACTTTCTTAGGCTGCGTTCACACAACACCTTTACGTTGACGGATCTCATTGACTGCATGGGATTGCGTCACATTATACCAAAATCAATTGTGGGTCCACTCCGTTGCATCGCTTGCGTTGCTCAGAGAAGTTGAGAAAAATTCAACTTTTCTCAGTGATGCATTTGTGGACCTACTTTAATAAAGGGGAGTAAAAGCATTTTCTCAACTCTTTTTAAACTTAAGAAATTACTCCTGCTTATGTACTCTTTACACAATTTACTATTATAGTATGACTATAGTAGTGTCTTTTTCATTTTTATTTTTTCGAGTGCAGTACTTTCTTTATTGTTAATTCTTTCAATTATTGTGCGCACTGAACACCAAGGGAAATTCCTTGTACTTGAAAACATACTTGGCAATAAACTCCTTTCTGAATCTGATTCCTTATGTTGAGGAGAGCTCTAGAGATATTCAAACCTGTTACGAGTTGCCAGGAGACGGCCTTAAAACAGAGACAAGCACATAAATTCCACTGGGAAGAGAGGCGTCTGACAATGAGCTTATAACAAAAAATGCAATAATGTTGGTGACCGGCGTAGGATTCAAAAGGGGAGCAGGTGTTATCTCCACAACCTCCAGATAAACAGACTGACTGAATTTTCATGGTCATCCTGCACCAGACATAGACCCCACGTGGGGAAATGTGTCTCGTCTTGTGTCACAAATAACTCATTGAGAAATGACAGATTTTAAGCATTATCATTAATCGTTGACGGCGTATATATCAACCACGTTAGTATGTTAACACACTTAACTAGCATTGGCACGTCTATGCTCCGCTAGGCACTGAATGTATAAACAAATATATCTTTTTTTTTAATGATTGTAACCATTAATAAGACCTACCAAGTTTTAGAGGAACAGTGTTCTTCCATAATTTCATTGTTGACTTCTCAAAGTGGTGGTTCACTTTTACACTGTGATCTGTAGCTTTAGCTTCCATCGTTAGATATCCTGGAAATATCATTCAAAACATATTTAAGACCCTTCTGTCTGCTTCTCTCGGAAAGCTCCTTTTCATTTTTCCAAAATTAGTTAATGTTTATTCAGGGAATACAGTTCGTGGCAGTGTGGCCTCTGTGGTAGCTTGAGAGAGCTTGACAGAGTAGCAGCAAAGGACCGGGCTTAGCCAGGGGTCAATTATGTATTTATTCACTCATTGTGGTGTCAGTTTTGCAGAATTTGACAACTGTGAGGGAATAATGTACAACAAAGTGCAAACAGTCAATACGCGGCCTTTTCTCTTGCACACGCACACACACACACACACACAGAACTGCAACTTGTGCATAGTCATGTGTACCATCATTCTAATGCGAAATAGACACAATCGAGCAAAAGGCAAAACTGCTTGAAGCCAGACAGTTCTGGGATGAAAATGTTTAAAGAAAGGACTCTTTCCAATCTAAATTGACAACTCCTTTATGCTTATTAAAGTGATAACAACAATGTGTGTGGCTGCTTCTTAAATCTGCTTTGTTACAAAACCAGATGTTTTTATACACACATAGTAGGGCTGGACGATATGGACCAAAAATCATATCTCAATATTTTTTCCCATAAATAAATAACAAAAACAAAGTCAGTTCCAAGTCAAATTAACATGTGCCAAATGTAACACAGGCACTTTTATTGAACACACTGCACAATAAACATCTACTTGCTTTTTAAATAACAATACATGATACGATTAAATTATAATGTTCCTTAAACTTTTACCTTCTCCTATCTTGGCCATTTGATGAGCTGTCTGCAGGCTGCGTTCAGCTCGAAATTGAAAACCCAGTTTTAAGAGGAAGTTAGAAAAAATCCAAGCACCTGAATATTTGACAGGAGGTTTAAGGGTGCACAATGTAGCCTAAAGTCCAGATTGTTTGACTAGTGTGAGCGCTCCAACAGTACACTTCCTCGGCCCTGGCACTATTGGAAGAGGTGGATTTGAGTATGATTCATGCACGAGCACACGCACGGGTACGCAATGTGGACGCAATGTGGACATGACGTCCCTCTCATTATCTTTCAGGGCCCTAGTTTTGTGGCGCAGCACAGGACGGCTGTCATGCCGCTCGAAAGTATATTTTTATATTGCATTTGGGGTGTCGGTTGTTTCGGCTGTTCAGCTTTGTTCATGTAATTTTCGTGGCCGTAGCACCCACTAGTGCATTCGGAAAAAAGACCGGAAGTAGGAAAGCTGCCATGCGGTGATCGGAGATGGTCACTTGGTCGTCGGCTTTTCTCTCCTCGCTTTCCTTTTTCCCCTTTCTGCTCAGGCAACGTCTGTGAGTATTTTGTTGTGTAACGTTGAGTTATCATTTATTTTTAAATGTTGCCTAGTTAGTTTATTAGCTTCATTGTATTTTGTATTGTGTTGCAGTTTCACAATTTGCCCAGTAAACCTCGTGGAAATGAATCATCCGTCTCCGGGAGTTTTCTTGGGAGTGTTTAAGCTGAGTGGATCATAGTCCATGACAGTGAAAAGACGGCAATACAGCTAACGAGGGACACAAGGATTGCCATCCTACGGAGCAACTCAATAACAGGAGATAAGCGGCTAACACTACAGCTTCGAGACAGCTTCACATGAGCTTTCTTCTCCTGATACTGAAAACACAGTGAGTAACAATGTCACAACGTAGCAACAGCAAAAAAGGAAATGGAGATAACCAGTCCGAGACTCTACGCTCACGGAGCAGTCGCTCATCTGGTACATCTTCCAGCTCAAAGATTAGCATGGCCATTGCCAAGGCAAAGGCTAAAGCCGAAGCAGCGCAAGCTAGAGCGGCACATTCACAAAGGGAAATTGAACTTAAAGTCGAGCAAGCACGTATTCAAGCCAATCTTGATGCATTAAATGTTGAAAAAGAAAGGGATGCTGCCATAGCAGAGGCTAATACTCTTGTGGCTGGTTTACAAGATATGGGCTTTGAAGTACGCAGTGAGGCTGACAGCCTGGTTCTCCAATCCGTCAAAGACCAGCGCGTTGCCGCCTACGTGTCGGCACAAGCCAGTCTAAGCAGCAGGGGTTTATCTGTCGAAAGAGGGAGTCATGATGCTCCTCTAACGCTTCCTCCACATCTTCAACCTACCAATGTTATCCCTTCAACACCTCATCCACCCAATGTAAGTCAGACGCAAGCTGCTACTTCTGCCGGCATCATGCCACACCAGGTTCCTCAGGCCTCTCAGACCAGTTGGGCACCGCCACAACAGAGTTTCAATCAGCCCCTTAACTCCTTTCCAGCTCCTCAGCTTCGTGGAAAAAGTCTGCAACAGAACTTCAAACAGGATCCCTCATCTCCTGTGCACCAGCCTGTTCACAGGACATCTTATGGAGCTAGCCATGACCATTCTGCATCCACTGGAGACCTCATCAAATACCTTGCTCGCAACCGCTTGGTGACGTCAGGCCTCACCACATATGATGACCAACCAATGAACTATTGGGCCTGGAAATCATCGTTCCTAAATGCTATCGCCGATCTAGACATGTCCGCTGCAGAAGAACTCGACCTCCTCACCAAGTATCTGGGGAAAGAGTCAGCAGAACAGGTTAGACGAATAAAAACAGTCAACATAAGGAATCCAGCTACTGGACTGCACATGGCATGGGGGCGCCTCGACGAAATATACGGCTCACCAGAGGCCATCGAACAGGCTCTGTTCAACAAACTAGAAAACTTTCCAAAGGTTACAACAAAGGATCCACAGAGACTCAGGGAGTTAGCCGATCTCTTGGCAGAGCTACAAGCTGCCAAGGAAGATGGCTATCTTGCAGGCTTGTCGTACTTGGATACCTCCAGAGGAATTAGGCCTATCATCGAAAAACTCCCATACAACATACAAGAAAAGTGGCTTTACTTCGGTACAAGATACAAACAAGAACATTCTGTTAGTTTCCCACCTTTCTCCACGTTGGTAAACTTCATCTCCTCAGAGGCAAGAGCTCGCTCAGACCCAAGCTTTAACCTCTTCACACAGGTTTCAGCAGATAAAAAGGGCAAGTGGGAGAGGCCCACGAAGACATCTGTGTATGTTCACAAGACGCAGGTCTCAGGAGCTACTAAAACTGAGTCTAGAGAAAGCACAGAACAAATCGATCCAAACAAGCATTGTCCTCTGCATAAAAAGCCCCATCCTCTGAGGAAATGCAGAGGCTTCCGTGAGAAGAGCATAAATGATCGCAAACAGCTTTTGAAAGAGCATTACATCTGCTTTCGCTGTTGCTCCTCCACAGAGCACCTTGCAAAGAACTGCACCGCTGAGATAAAATGTACAGAGTGTGAGAGCACCGCTCATGTGACTGCACTTCACCCTTATCCACCTACCTGGAAATCTATGTCATTCCCTTCCACTTCAGAGGATGGCGGGGAGGAGGACAAAGCGGACAACCAGGAGGTCAAGTCGACGTGCACACAAGTATGTGGTGAAGGATTGAGCGCCAGAGCATGTGCTAAGATCTGCCTCGTCAGTGTGTTCCCTAACGGACGCAGGGAAGAGTCCAAGAGAGTGTACGCCATACTGGACGAGCAGAGCAATCGCTCCCTGGCACGGTCAGAGTTCTTTGAGGTCTTCAAGATCTCCGGGAGCTCCTACTCATATACACTCAAGACCTGTGCGGGACGTGCAGAGACAGCGGGGAGGAGAGCCAGCGGCTACATTGTGGAGCCAGTGGATAAGAAAGTAAGCATTCCTCTGCCTACACTCCTTGAGTGCAACCAAATCCCTGATGTCCGCACCGAGATCCCCACGCCAGATGCAGCTTACCATCATGCCCATCTGAAGCACATCGCCGACAAGATTCCGCCTCTGGATCCAGACGCTAAAATACTCCTTTTACTGGGCAGAGACATCCTACAGGTCCACAAGGTCCGAGAGCAGATAAGTGGCCCAGGTGATACACCGTTTGCTCAAAGGCTTGACCTAGGATGGGTCGTCGTCGGTGACGTGTGCCTTGGAGGCGCTCATAGACCACTCGAGGTGAGAAGTTACAAAACAGCCATCCTAGAGAATGGTCGTGCGAGTCATCTTCAGCCATGCAACAACCACATCATAGTGAAAGAGGTATTTAGTCAAGCACCTAAACATCAACATCATCCAGCACCAACTGCCAGCGGCTCAATGATGCTCATTGGAGACTGCTTGGGCCAGACCGTCTTCGCTCGTACTCCGGACGACCACAGACTCGCTCCATCTATGGAAGATCTAGAGTTTCTGAGGATAATGGAAGCTGGGTGCTATCAGGACAGCTCCAAAAGCTGGGTCGCACCATTACCCTTTCGGTCCCCGAGACAACGACTGCCTAACAACAGGAAACAGGCATTTGACCGTCTTGTCTCACTCCAGCGCTCATTGGAAAAACGACCACAGATGAAAGCTGACTTCTTAGAGTTTATGGAGAAGATGCTCAAAAAGGCACACGCAGAAGTTGCCCCGCCAGTACAGCCTGAACAAGAGTGTTGGTATCTGCCCCTGTTCGGCGTGTATCATCCGAGGAAGCCAGATAAGATCCGTGTAGTCTTCGACAGCAGTGCGTCATGTGAGGGCGTATCACTCAATGATGTCTTGCTCACCGGCCCTGACCTTAATAATAGCCTGCTAGGTGTCCTTATGAGGTTCAGGAAGGAGCAAGTGGCGATCACCGCTGACATCGAGCACATGTTCCACTGCTTTGTCGTGAAGGAGGACCATCGTGATTTTCTCCGCTTCCTGTGGTATAGGAACAACGACCCAACCTCTGACATCGTGGACTACAGGATGCGGGTCCACCTTTTCGGGAACAGTCCCTCGCCTGCCGTTGCAGTGTATGGTTTGCGGCGGGCAGCTAAGGAAGCAGAGGCTGACTATGGCAGCGACGCAAGAAGATTCATCGACCGTGAGTTCTATGTTGATGACGCTTTAAAGTCCTTCAGCACAGAGGAAGAAGCCATCAGCGTTCTTGGGCGAGCGCAGAAGATGCTTGCAGCATCTAACCTCAGGCTACACAAAATTGCTTCAAATCGACATACAGTCATCAAAGCATTCCCAACCGAAGATCGATCCAAGGACGTCAACAGCCTAGATCTCTTCATCGATGATTTGCCCATCCAACGTAGCCTTGGATTGTCCTGGAACATGTGTACAGACACTTTTATGTTTCAGATTGAAGACGACCACAAGCCGTTCACCCGCAGAGGGGTACTCTCAACCGTGAATAGCCTCTACGATCCGCTAGGGTTCCTCGCACCCATCACGGTTCATGGAAGACTAATACTCAGGGAACTTACCACGCAAGCAGAGGACTGGGACTCACCTCTTCCCAAAAACATGGAGATCGAGTGGACTAGATGGAAACAGTCTCTCCAAGATCTGGAGGGTCTCCAGATACCACGCCCTTATACGTCCTTCTCCACCGCAGGTGCACTGAGAAGAGAACTCTGTGTCTTTGCAGACGCATCAGTCAAAGCAATAGCTGCTGTGGCTTACATCAAGGTGACCAGCCACCAAGAACAGACTGAGACTGGCTTTGTCTTTGGAAAGGCAAAGTTGGCCCCTCGGCCTGGCTTAACTATCCCGAGACTCGAGCTCTGTGCGGCTGTACTCGCCGTTGAGATTGCCGAGATGGTAGTTACAGAGATGGACACAATATTCGACAACATCACCTACTACACAGATAGCAAGGTCGTATTGGGGTATATTCACAACCAGTCAAGGAGATTTTATGTCTACGTACACAACAGGATCCAGCGAATCCATCAATCACCTTGTTCTGGCCAGTGGAAGTACGTCCCAACGCACCTCAACCCAGCTGACATTGGGTCAAGAACCGTGACACCAGCTCTGCTTAGCAGCACAACTTGGCTCAAAGGACCAGCCTTTCTCCATGATGCATCTTTGCATTCATCTGAGCTTCAAGAGACGTACAATCTTATTGACCCTGACACCGACTCTGAAGTGCGTCCTCAGGTGGTGACAAGTCTCACTCATGTTACCAGAGACATAGTACGTCCACAACGCTTTGAGCGTTTCTCTAAGTTCAGCACTCTCCTCAAAGCCATTGCGCACCTCATCCACATAGCTCGTTCCTTCGCTCACTCTACCCAAAAGGGGTGTCAGGGGTGGCACATCTGTCATCCTACAGAGGAAGAGTTACTGAGGGCCAAAGTGTGCATTGTGAAGAGCGTCCAGAATGAGTGCTACACCGAGGAGCTCAAATGCATCAACTTGGGAGCCAACATTCCATCCTCAAGCAGCCTGTGGAAATTGCACCCCACCATGGAACAGGATCAACTCCTTTGAGTAGGCGGCCGGATTGGACAGTCAGGTCTGGGTGTGAACGAGACTCACCCCATCATCATTCCTGGCCGACATTATCTCGCAACTCTGCTTGTGTCACACTATCACGAAGCAGTGAAACACCAAGGAAGACATCTAACTGAAGGTGCCATTCGAGCGGCAGGGTTCTGGCTGGTGGGAGCTAAACGCTGCATCAGCAGTCTGCTTCACAGATGTATCACTTGTAGAAAGCTGAGGGGAAAGACCGAACATCAGCAGATGGCAGCCCTGCCAGCAGAACGACTACAAGTAGCACCTCCTTTCACCTATGTAGGTGTCGACGTCTTTGGACCATGGGACATCGTCTCACGCCGCACAAGAGGAGGAGCCTCTAATTCTAAACGATGGGCCGTGATGTTCTCATGCATGTGTTCAAGGGCAGTTCACATCGAGGTGATCGAAGCAATGAGTTCCAGCAGTTTTATCAACGCCTTAAGGAGGTTCTTTGCAGTCAGGGGCCCCGCAAAGCAGATCCGCTCTGACTGCGGTACTAACTTCATTGGCGCCTCCCGTGAGCTGGAGATGGACAAGGCTAATCCAGGCTTCAACAGTGTGGAAAAGTACCTGGACACACAGAGCTGCACCTGGATATTTAACCCGCCCCACGCGTCTCATATGGGTGGCGCATGGGAACGAATGATCGGCATCGCCCGTCGCATTTTGGATTGCATGCTGCTTGAGCAAAGGAAGTCTCACCTGACACATGAGGTTCTGACTACACTCATGGCCGAGGTAGCTGCAATCATGAATGCTAGACCACTCATTCCTGTATCATCGGATCCGGAATCACCTCTCATCCTCACCCCAGCAATGCTCCTGACCCTTAAGACGGGTGCAGCACCTCCCCCTCCATCAGGCAGCTTTGGGGAAGTGGAGCTCGTCAGAGAGGAGTGGAAGCGGGTTCAGGGCCTAGCAGACGTGTTTTGGTACAGGTGGAAACATGAATACCTCAAAACATTGCAGCTCCGGCACAAGTGGCAAGGAAAACGGCAAAGCCTCCAAGAAGGAGACATTGTTCTCCTGAAAGATAATCAGGCAAAGAGAAATCAATGGCCTATGGGCATCATCACAAAAACCTTTCCAGGGGAAGATGGATTGGTTCGGAAAGTTGAAGTAGAAGTCGTCAAGGATGGAACCAAGAAGACCTTCTCTCGACCCATTACAGAAGTGGTTCTGCTTTTTTCTCCAAAGACTGATTCTGTTCAGTAATGTGGGTTCTTTAAAGACCCCAAGCGGGGAGTGTCATGCCGCTCGAAAGTATATTTTTATATTGCATTTGGGGTGTCGGTTGTTTCGGCTGTTCAGCTTTGTTCATGTAATTTTCGTGGCCGTAGCACCCACTAGTGCATTCGGAAAAAAGACCGGAAGTAGGAAAGCTGCCATGCGGTGATCGGAGATGGTCACTTGGTCGTCGGCTTTTCTCTCCTCGCTTTCCTTTTTCCCCTTTCTGCTCAGGCAACGTCTGTGAGTATTTTGTTGTGTAACGTTGAGTTATCATTTATTTTTAAATGTTGCCTAGTTAGTTTATTAGCTTCATTGTATTTTGTATTGTGTTGCAGTTTCACAATTTGCCCAGTAAACCTCGTGGAAATGAATCATCCGTCTCCGGGAGTTTTCTTGGGAGTGTTTAAGCTGAGTGGATCATAGTCCATGACAACGGCGCTGGGTGGCGGCGCAGGGTGGCGGCGCAGGGTGGCGGAGCCGGCGTAATGCAAGTTTCGACCTGCGCAGCCTTGCGCACGGTCAGTTTGGCAGTTTGGTGGATCGCCTGCGCCAAGATGGGTGTGGCGGCGCAGCAGTGGGAGGCGTCACAGATTCAGCTTGGCGTAGCGGAAGTTTCGTGGCAAAAAGCCTCGCCGAGACTTCGACGAAAGCCCGCCAGCTCCAACCTGGTCTACTCTTGGCGTAAGGCGAAAGGCGCAAATAAAGTCCATTCATTCAATGCGAATCACAGCTGGTAGAGTGGAAGTTTGGTTGACGGCGCGCAGGGCGCACACGTCCCCGAGACCTCACAGGCAGGTTTCCACAGTTCCAGGCACATTTAAATGCAATAAATAATCACAACAAACACTATTTAATGCAACTAATTGAATCAACACGTGAATTTATATCTATATAGATTGTCCCGTCACATCTGACGTCAGATCAAAGGCGGATGGCACGCGTAACGGAAACTCAGCCTCTCAGACCAAAACATCTCCCTCTCTCTCTCCTGTTTTTTATAATATGGGCATTGTTATTATTATGATACGCACGCACAGCGCGTAATACGCGTGGTGGGAGCGGCGGCGCTGCTTCTGTCATCGGGTTGTCAAGTGACGGAACTTGCACTGAACCTCCCCTAACGCATTAAAGGAGAGGAGAGGAGCTCATTTGATTGGTGAAGATCTGAATCGGCTGTATTAATCCCAGTCCACGCCTCGTCTCCTCCTCGTCTCCCACTCACGCCTTCTTCTCCTCCCTCTTTCCCACTTGCGCAGGTGGGCGAGACGGGAGGTGTGCCTGCGCGAGCCTGCGCGGTGCACGAAACTTGCAAAGTCCAGGCGGACACACCCCGTCGGCGTGGCGCACGTGCACTGAGAGCTGACTGCGCCTGGTCTACGAAACTAGGGCCCTGAAGGTACGTGTCCACAGGGGCGGTTTTAAACGCGTGTGGACGCGCCGCTTCCCAGTATTTCACGCTTGGTGGGCTGCCACTAGAGGATGATTGACAGGCGCTCTCCTTTAAACAACAGATTTTTGCGAGCGTTCGCGAGCGTTCCCGAGGCGGCGAGTCGAGCCCGGCACCTCTGATTAGCATAAAGTAGATTCGACTTCAACTTTAGGCAAATGAGGAGCGGCCAACTCGCGCGCCGTCTCTCGACATTCGCCGCGACGCTACCAGAATGCATTGCACAGCTTTTCACATAGACAATGAATGGGACGCGGGGAAACACCGCTGCCTGTGGACACGCACCTTCAGTGTTCAACTCAGATCTCCCCCCCGCTATCGAACCGATGTATGACTGAAAATACTGTTGATGACTGTGATGATTCTGGGTCGGGCTTGGGGCCTCGTTTTGTCAGTGGTACAGGAGCGGAACCGGACCGGTACCGTTCCAGTCGCATGCTCCGATGCAGGTCCGAGTAGAAATAAGTGCTGACGCGGCTCGTCAGTAAAGTTTCAGTCATGTTTTCTGTGTTGTTCTCTCATGTGATGACTGAAAACAACATCAAGCCATACTCGTGTCTGCCATGTTGTTCCTGCAAGCGAGACTTGAGTGTGAGTGGGCGGGTAGAGGAGGGGCTAGAATGGGTTCCCCGGAGAGGAAGAGAGGCGGGGCGAGGCGGAGTTGTGTGAGAGCGGACACGAGGAGAGGAGAAATAGGTGAACCGGCGGCTCCACGAAAGAAACATAACTTATAACTTTAACATGACATAAATCTCGATACACGTTTATGTATTATCCTATATCGTGTTTGAAAATATATCGATATATTTTAAAACTCAATATGTCGCCTAGCCCTAACACAGTCATTCTGATCAAAATAAAAGGCAAGGCCAGAGGCCTGTTTGTGTCGAACGTTGAACGGAGGAAGTGGTGAGTGGTTGCTATGGTTACTATGCAGAGTTAGAAATCAGCCTGAATAGCGGTAGATCTAGTGGAAGCAATGTAACCCCTGTCACCTGCTTAAAGATGGAAGATCTGCATTAATAAACCTACGGCATCATTATACCTGCCAGAAGTGATGTTGAAATAATGGTTTGAGTTCACCGGGAGTGACTCTCACTGTCTGATTAAAGAGCTGCTGACTTCACTGAGATACAAAAAAAACTGCAGGCCGTGTCAGTATATATACTCTGTGGTATAAACTGATGTTAGTAATGTGTTGTTTATGGGCTCTATAGTCCAACAGATCTGATAAAAGATACCAGTGAAGCTAGTAACTGGTTTCTTTTCAGCCCTCCTAACCCAGCCTTTTAGAGCCCCTACTTGTTGTCGCAAGGGGAAGTTATACAATATATTCCACAATGAAGGTGCATGTAAACATGCAGCCTATAGCCAGAAGATGGACTGCAATGATGATAATTAATGATGACTGGCGCTCAAACACAGATGTTTAAACATTTTCAAACCGGTCTGACACTAAGCCAAAGACCAGACCGAACCGGTTATACCAACCTTTTCGACTAAGCGTTGCACTTGCCACAGCAGCCCCTTCCGAGTGATACATTCTTTTTCTTTCTTTTTTTTTTTACACAGAAGATTGCGCAGTAATCACGGAATGGAGAGTAAGAAATACGCGGCGATCGTACAGTTTATAAATAACTTCACTTAGCGAGCGCATCTCCCCCTCCCACCTCGACTGAAATGTGATCTCTCTCATGCTAACCTGGACACTCACCGATCTGTTTATAAATAATCACAATATTATTTGAATCACTTGTCATTATTGCTGCTTATTATTAATTAAAGACACATATTTAGTGGTGTGACGCCATCGGCACAGGTCACTGATGTTTTTAATTTTCCAGAAAAATGCCGGTTCAACTGGTTTGTGCATAAATTAAACCGGTTTAGCCCACACACTAAACCGAACCGGTAAACCTGGATATCAGCCCAACCCTAGCACACTAGGGCTACACTTAACCTGCTTGATACATTTGGAAATATCTGACTTCATGTGCACTTAAACACACTATTCGTTTTTCTTCTAAATGTGAGCCTACACTGTTTAACTGTGTAACTGGGTTTAATTTATGAAAAGATATTTGAAATATACATCATTAAAAAGGCACTCTAGTTCTTCCTGTACGTAATTGCCTATAATGATGTGGTGGCCGTCTTTCTAGACTGAAACAACAGTGAGCCAATTTCTCTCCAGTAAATGAAAGAGATTACACAATATAAAAGATATAGGCACAAAAGAAAACCATAATTAAACACTTGATTTAGTCGGCGATTTTTATCATTTCATGGGGATTTAACAAGCGATAATAATAGCTGAAAACCGTTTCAATTGTTGCTATTAAAAATGCATGCTTAATATTAAGGGGAATATTCATACATATGTTTTCTTTACAGCACCTGGTCCATATGGATACAATGTGATGGACAAGATTACAGAAACGCCTCTACAGAATGCAGTAGATTTAACAGCACTGCAAACAGCAGCCTCCAAAATGACCATAATGTTTTCCAAAAGAGTTTCAACAAAAGTGAACATTATAACCATCATGAGAGTAGAACAGAATGCAGGACTGCAGCCTGCATTACACTGCATTAGATCTAGAGAGGTGTACCTGGTAAACTGGTTGCATAATACATCGACGGAATCATGTAAGTGATTTAAGCGGAAGTATTTGATAATAAAAATGAAATCAACTGTAAAATTAGGAATATCAATTTGCGAAAATGTGAATACACTTAAATAAAACAACAGGGTTTTCCTGACCATTGTCATCATTTTTCCCACAGTGCCTTATTCAAATAAACTTAAAAAAAACTGCTGCTTTTTAGGTCTGTGCCGATTGGTGATCAAATCGTATATATCTACAATTCAGTCAGGACCACTTTGTCAAAAAGAATCTTTATTTATTTGCACAAGTTTCATTTGGCGGTATGGTACTGTTCTGGGACTCCCTGCTCTTCCACGCGCTTGCGTGGAAAGCCTGAGGCAGGAAGAGCACCTTCCTGCCCTTCATGAGCCATCATGAACGACATAAGCAGGGAGCGTAGCAGCAAAGAAAAACCCAGACAGAGCAGAGCAACCAACAAGAACAAAGGTAAGGTACATAACAGATTACGGGAGGAGCTGGGGTGGAGGTGGGTTGAAAACGCCGGCAGAGGAAGCAACGAGGGAGGTCAGGCTAGAGCAGTTTAAATAGTGCGCTCTGAATGCAATTTCCCAATAGGAAGCGAGCACGGGGAGTCAGCTGAGCCTTCAGCTGATCTCCTCGGTTTTGACAGCTACGCTGTTGCTGCTGATTTAGAGCTTGACGTCGTGGCCTGCCAGAACTAACGCTACGCTTGATTTCAGTCAGGACCACTTTGTCAAAAAGAATCTTTATTTATTTGCACAAGTTTCATTTGCCAGTATGGTACTGTTCTGGGACTCCCTGCTCTTCCACGCGCTTGCGTGGAAAGCCTGAGGCAGGAAGAGCACCTTCCTGCCCTTCATGAGCCATCATGAACGGCATAAGCAGGGAGCGTAGCAGCAAAGAAAAACCCCCAAAACGACCACACTGGCAATTTCCCTGACCCTCTTGCTACAAGAGATGTCAGGGGGCTATCTGAGTTAAAATAAATGTAGCCTATTAAGGTAGGAGATTAGCAGATCCGTTGCCCCTCAGCTTGATGAATAAAGAGGAGACAGACGTATCCTATCTGCTCTTCCACACGCTTGCGTGGAAAGCCTGAGGCAGGAAGAGCACCTTCCTGCCCTTCATGAGTTATCATGAACGGCATAATATAATAATAATAATAATAATAATAATAATAATAATAATAATAATAATGATAATAATACATTTATTTGTTGGCGCCTTCCAAACACCCCAGGTCACCTTACATGATAAATTCAATTCAATTCAATTTTATATTGTCAAACAACAGAGGTCATCACCGGACACTTAATATTGAGCAGGACTAGAATACGCTCAAGATTTCAAAAGTCACCACAATTTCAAAGTCCCAACATCACCCAGGGGCAAGCTTTACAGCGACAGTGGCGAGAAAAAACTGCCTTAATAGGCTTTTAGGCAGAAATCTCGTGCAGCCCGGGCCCTTGGGTTCCAACTGCATTTGGTGTTGGTAGTATAGTAGTAGTAGCATTAACAGTAGTGGTCGCATTAACAGAAGCATGTATCAAGTAGTAGTCCATGGAAGCAGGCACAGCCAGGCCGGGAGCGCAGCAGCAAAGAAAAGGCCCCCAAAACGACCACACCGGCAATTCCCTGACCCTCTCGCTACAAGAGATGTCAGGAGGCTGAGTTAAAAATAAATGTAGCCTATTTAAATAGGAGATAGGCCGATCAGTTACCCCTCAGCTTGGTGAATAATAATATTTTGATTATACTTATGTACTTCCAATATTCGGCTCATGGCTTGAGCATCTAGGATGGCGCAGATAACATTCATAAGCAGGTGAGGACCATCTGCCCATGGCTTTTAGGTTGGGCACATTGCTGCTGTAGTTGCTGCTCCGAAGCGGAACGAATGAGCCATGCAGCGTTCTGGAGGGAGGCCGCAGAATTTGCAGAGGAGGCGGAGGCAAGAGGTGAACCAGGCTCGTGACAGGGGTTCTCCTCCCTCCGTGATGAACAGCGGCTCCTGTGTGCTGGCTGGAGCACGGCTCCCAGATAGCGGGCCATGGAAGACAATGGACAAAAATCAGAGTTAGTTTGGGAAATAGGAACAGATATTCTGCTTCTGTCTCTATCAGTTTTGGAATGTTTCAGGAAAGGTAATGACTGTGGAGAGTTACATGGCCTATGGTGAGGTCTTGGGAGGGGTTGAAGATCGTGAGTGTGTGGTGAATTCTCCACACCTTAGAGACTAGAGATGCACCAATCCAGTTCCTATCATGTGGCATTGCCACAGATATAAATGTACTTAATATTATTTATTAACGAATAAAGTGTACATTAGCAGCAAAAGATAAATAACACTTGTACCATGTAAAGTGCACTGTAAACAGATATTTAAAAATGTAACATGAAAAGTAGTAGCTGCCTGAAACCCGACGGATGAAGGCTTAATGAACCGGCGCTTGCTACGTGTTGCTCTGTGTACTCATCATCACTAGCTGCTAGCGTGCTCTGCGTGATGACATAACCAGCATAGCAAACAGAATTGAAGTGACTAGATCGCTGTAACTGTATTGCTGTGTAGGATGTTAATAAAAATGAAATAGCTGGATCGGAATGCTGGATCGGCCTCATTCATCCGATATCCAGCTAATTAGTCGATATCGGAGCTGATATCTGATCCGAGTATCTCTATTAAAACCCATAAGGCTGTTCCTAACAGTGAGCCTATGAACCAAAGCACCCGTTCCATGGCGGGTGATTAATTTGTGAAAGGTGGAGTGGTGTGAAAGGGAGACGAATTTCTTGCCTTGGGTTCCTCTCTTGAAGCCGTTTAGCAGGAGCTTAATGGATGGATTCTCTAGCAAGCTGTTGGCGGATGGATCCGAGCAGCGCAGGTGGAACTGGACACCTGCGAGGAGGCCTTTGATGGAGGACGGCTGCATTTGCGGGACTCAAAACAGTGAACCAAAAAGCATATGCGGCCTGGAATGTAAGCTGCTAGATGATGAAGTTCCCTAGCAAGGATGCCCAAGTAAGGTGTCTTATAAATCTGTTAATTAATGGTAAGGGGAGCACCCTTTGTTGATAAAGTAACAGCTGCTTCATTTTTTTTTTTTTTGCAGCTTACGATTATTTAACGGATGTTTTATTATCTCTTTTCCTTCCTCACGAGGCGGGTTCGTCTGGGACTCAATGATTTTGGATGCCCGTCCCCGCAATAGCTGCAAGCATGAATATAGTTACAGTTGACAAATTGCATACGTTTTTATGGATTTGTGGAACGTTGGAGTCCAAAAAGATGTCACCTTATCCTCATCTGCTTTTGGGCCTGCCGGCGGATGGACTAGGCTATAGCCACGGGTTTGGGACACAGCTCGCATGGTGTGAGAAAGAACTGCGAATGGTGCAAGAAAGAGCTTAGCGGCCAGTGCAGTGCCTGCTGATTAGAGCCAGGTCGACCACAGACCAGTCCAGTCTTTGGTTAACCTCTGAATGAACATGGCAGCCCTGGTAGAGAAAGATTTGTGGTATTCATAGAACAGAGTTCCCCCGTATGACATGGCAAGATCGGCAATGATGGAAAGATCCAGTTCGGCTGGACGGGATGGATAGACTTCGCAGGTTACATGAACAAAATTTTTCCAGATATTTGTATTATCATCCTATGTTTGAATTAACCAGACCTCACATAATATAAATAGGCCTAACTCACAACACAATGCACAGAACTTTGGATCAGCCATGAGATTAGCGACCAAAATAAAGGCAAAGCATTTCACCACAAGGTGGCCGCCGAGTGCGGACCTGAACACACGTCATTGAACTTTTAACCAATAAGAACCATTCCGCTGTAGCGGAGGTGTGGGCAAGCCGGTTGTAGCCGTCGCAGACCGCGCTGCTTAGCGCTGCGGAAGCGGCTCTTGAAAACTATTACCGCGATGTTTTAGGTCACGTGATATGGTCGCGACCCTGTGACGTATTTGTAGTCTGCTGCTAAGCAAAAGCAAATTCTAGCCGTCATGCAGCGCTTCAACCCACATACAATGCGTTAGGTACATCGGGTCGAATTCGCCTACTGAAATCAGAGCGCAGCAGGATTTGACTAGATTGACATCATTACCTGCGACTGCGGGGATCTGGCTTCTCAGGTTGCCAGAGATGGCAGCAGCGGGAGGGTAGAATGGGACGCCGGTGGAGGTTGGGACTGCACTTCCCAGAGTTCTGCGCGGGATAGAGATGCCGTCGGGGGGTGCCGGAGTGACGTCTTCGGCCCGCGTCGAGGAGGAAGCGGCAGGTTCCCGGGATGTAAACACGGCGGCCTGGAGAGAAGAGCTGGAAGGTGAAGCGGTAGCGGCCCTTTAAGCTTTGGATCCTGGAATTCATGCTGGAAATGGATGACTGGGTGCAAGGGCGTAACTTTATGCTGACCATTGGGGGGGTCAAGATTTCTATCTAAATTAATTAAACGGCTGCAGACCACCGACGATTCTGCTTGTCAGTCTTTCAGTGCTGTTTTGCCATACATTGTTTTTCCCAAATAGCAAAAATAGCCAACTACCTATGGTGACATGATTAAACTATCTATTTATTTAATGAATCTTTCGCTTTTGTAAAATGTGGAGAGTTCTTGAATTTAAAATACATTTGATAGCAAGAAACATACTTCACAAACATACAATTTCTCTGTATGTCTAGTGTATGTGGACAAATTGACAATAAATCTGCCTTTGACTTTTGACCTTTATTCTGAACATGGCAAACTGATTTCACATATTGGTGGACATCACCAGTTCAAATGAACAAAATCCAAACAAAAGCAGGAAAGAACTAGGCCTGCTGTATCTGTAAACCACATATTAAGGTATGTTATATTAGGCTGCACTTAACACATACCATACCAAGCTAAATATTTTTACAAAAATAAACAGGGTGTCACATAGTTGTCTATTCTGCCAGAAATTGTTGGCTAATTCAGTCCAATTTGTCCTGATGTATGAGAAATATGGGTACATGGTTCAGTCTCTGCTGCATACTGCATACTGTTGCCTATTTTGCCAGTGACAGACTATAGAGATATTGTGACCAATTCAGTTAAAAGCACCAAATACCTGTTTGCGTCTCAGTGTAAAAGAAATGAACTGTGTACACACTGACTTCTTAGATAAGAAGTCCAATTTGTCCTAATGTATGAGACATGGCAACATGGTTCAGTCTCTGCTGCATACTGCTGTCTATTTTGCCAGTGACAGACTACAGATATTGTTGGCCAATTCAGTTAAAAGCACCAAATACCTGTTTGCGTCTTGGTGTAAAAGAAACAAACTGTGTACACACTGACTTCTTGGTTAAGAGGTCCAATTTTTCCTGATGGATGTGACATATGGCAACATGGTTCAGTCTCTGCTGTGTCATAGACGACACCGGTACCACAAGGAGTAACCTCAGGAGAGTTTCAATTTCAGTGAATAAGCCTCGCACCGCTAATGGCAAACCTCTGACAATGTTTGTAGCTTCTCCACAGGAACTGTACATGTAATTGTGTTTGAACATAGGTAGCTGGATTTCCAGCAGTTGGGCATTAATTTCAGGATAGTCAAGGATCACAGGATCAATGTTTCCAGAAAGCAAGGTGTTCTCCAACTTTTGCAAGGTAAGAAGACCACCCTGCTGGAAACGTTCAGTGAACTGTGTATCAATTGCATCAAGCACCTTATAAAACTCAATCCTATAGTATTCCACAGGAGTTTTAGGAGTGAAAGCACTTGTTCCTCCACTATAGCGCTTGGGTGGCTGTCTGACTCTTGGCATTGTAATAGGCTCTAAGTCTAAAGACTTCACAACTGTAGATGCCTTCTCAAAAAGGCTTAGGAAAGCCTCATCACTTCTCTTGCCATTTAAAGTAGACTGTACTGTACTAACAGCAGCCTGCATTCCAGAAATGGTCTGTGTCCTTCTCTGAAGAGAACAGTTGAGACACTCTAGCTCTCCAATAACAGCTTGTGCCATCACAAGACCAAGTACAGTACTGCCTCGCTGAAACTGCTGAAAAAGACCATTTGCAGTGGCTGCAGTGGGAGAGTCAGTCCCCGCCATTTCCTCTAAGGCAGTGAGGATAGAGTCATACTGTGTTAGAACAGAATGGATGGCACCATGTCTAACAGTCCACCTTGTTGCACACAGTGGTTTCAAGGCACTTGAGGTACCATGATCAGATATAGCTATCTGATTAAACAACTGCTTGAATTTTCCAGACTGTCCACACAAAACACCTAATTGGTGAACCCAGTCAAGTGCATCTCGCACAATTGTAGAAGCTGTGCATGTCTTCTGTGTAATCAAATTCATGCAGTGTGCTCCACAATGCACGTATAACGCCAGTGGTTGTTTCACTCTAATAAGCACCTGTGTACCACAATATTTGCCAGACATATTCGCGGCACCATCGTATGTCTGCCCGCGCAGTGCTGACAATGGCAAATTTAGTCTGCAAAGAACATCTAGTGCTACATTTTCTTGCTCTTTACCTGATATGTCTTGTGTCCCATCAACAATCAGCGCAAATTGTGTGATTGGGAGGCATCGAATAGTGCTAGCTATTCCTCTTAGAATGTCATTGCTCATTATGCCAAGTATTTCATTCTGAATGAGAGGACTTGTGTAATCCTGCTTGTGTGTCTCTAACCACTTCCGAAAAACAGGGTCATCTTCTGCCTTTTCTTTAAGATGCTGAGATAGATTTCCTTTCTCTTCCACATGACCTCGCAGAGCTAAACCTTGCCGAGCTAAGTATTTGATGGAACCCACAATCTTTGACAATCCATTCCTTGCTTCCTCTTGTTGTCTGGCAACAGCCGAAGAAAGCTGTGAAGCTACAGTGTTCCCTTTCTGAGCATAGGCATTCATGGCATGGATGTGTATCTGACTTTTTGCATGTGCTGAGAACCTGTCGACTCACAAAGGCAGTGTCAAACCTGCCTGCAAATGTTGGCTGATTCATATAAACTTTGGCACAGTGAAAACATATGACCCCTTGTAAAGTGTCACTGTAGTGCAACCATGGAAAAGTTGTGAACCATTTTTGTTGAAAAGTCAACACACATTTAGCTCGCTTCTGCACTACTATAAACTTAGGATCAGGTTGTGCAGGCTCTGTGCAGGTGGTGATGTCCGAAACATCAAATCCTTCCCTGTCCCTATCATCTGTGTTCGACTGGTCCCTGACATGGGGCTCAAGTCCCTGTGACAAACATGAAAAGAAAACGTGTCACTCTCTGAAATGAAAATCTTTTGAATGATTGTACTCCCTATATTAATAACATTATCCACATTGTTCAATTTAAAAAGAAATCTATCAATATTTCCTTGCATTCTAACCTGCTCATTTGCCTGACTGCTGCCTTCACCATGTGTCCCTCTATGAGGAAACCACACAAACCAAATACAAAAAATCAGTCCAGTGTTCTGACAGTGTTTGCACGTACAGTTTTACTCTGTTATGTCCATTACCTGGTCATTTGTGCCTCCTGCGCTGTCTCTCTCTGTACTCTCTCTCCCTCTCTTTGGTCATCTGACTCTCCTTCACCTCCTTCTCTCTCTCTCTCTTCAACTGATGCACTTCCTCCATCACCTCCTCCTTTCTCTTGCTCAACTGCTACACCTCCTCCGTTGCCTCCATCTCGCTCTTCTTCAGCTGCTGCACCTCCTCTGTCACCTTCACACTCTCTCTCTTGAACTGTTTCACCTCCTCTGTTGCCTCCTTCTCTCTCCCTCTCCTCATCTGTGCTGCCTCGTTTCTCTCTCTCATCACCTGCATCTCCTTGGCCTTCGATCTCTCTTTGGTCACCTTTGCAATCAAGTTCTTGAACCTGATATTAAAAAAAAATCAGTTAATGTTCAAATGGTTTGGTGGTACATTCACATCAGAGAATGTTTTAGAATGCTTTTTCCCTCAACAAAATGTTGTAAAGCATTTGAAGCACTTTTTGGAATGAAGACACAAAAATATAATTTTTATGTTGTTTCATGGGGGAGTTTTTTATTCTTTACAACTGGCCTGCTCCCGTTCAGGCTAAGGTAGGCTTTCTGATGTTAATTCTAATGGCCTATCTCATTGGTTCAGTCAGTTGTCCAATCAATCATATCCTCGACCTGTTTAAAGAATTATATACCTACCAGTGACTGCACCTCTGTAAACTACTTGCCATTTTATTTACTTGGAAAGCTGTCAGAAAGTCTCCATAATGTAATATAGCAGATAGCAATAGAGCAAAATATTTTACTTTAAAAATCAATGTTACCCTTTGCTTAGTCATTAATATGCAGTCAGAGACGATTGGTAAAATCTTTGCTGAAGTGGTAAAATGAAGGACATATCTCCATCACCAATCAATAATCAGAATGCTACACAACGTTGAAATCATAGGTTCTGTCTGTTGTTTGCCATGTTGTTAATAATATGATCAGAAGAAAACGCTGTGGTAGAAATGAAGGACATATCCCCGTCATCAGTCGCTAATCATAATGCTACACAACATTGAAATCATAGGATCTCATGTTTATTTTGATAGGCTGTTAGCCATAGTGAAGAGACAGAGAAGAATGGATGCTGCTGATATTGACGCAGAGCTAACATAATTTTCATGAGGATTCTCGTGAACCAACGTGAGTGGATGATAGCATTGGAAAGGCTAAAACATTGCATGTAATGTAAGAGGAAAGAATGGGTGTGTGAAACAGTGAATTTCAAACCAGGTTTCATCTTTACATCCCTGGCACCTTCTGGCTTTAACTGACAGGAGGCTGCTGCAGAACAACTAGCTAGCCACTCAGCTAATTTAACAACATGTGCATCTATATTTACCTCCTTTTGTTCATGAATTTTTCTTTTTTTATTAGCGGCCGAAGTCCAACAGTGAAAAATAGTTGTTTGTCCGCCTTTTGAAGATCTTTTCATGATGTTAGCCTGACACTGCTTGAGCTACTTCTCCTCTCCCGAACTCATAGCGGCGAGTCACGTGACTGACTTCAAATGTAAACTTTAGAGAACGTGGGTTGGGAAATACCAAGTGTGTGTAGGGGGGTAGGGGTGGGAGAGGGGGTTAAATTACCACATGATTAAACACAAAACTATTTTGCAGGTACATAAAATGGATAAAATTATGCATGCAAAATAATTATCGGAATTATGTGATTATATTGGGGGGGTTATATTGTCTGGGCTTGAGGTTTGCGGGGGTCATGACCCCTGTAACCCCCCTACAAATTACGCCCCTGACTGGGTGGAAGACAGCGCTGCCGTGATGGCGTCGTTTCTCGGAGCTGCAGAGGCGACTGCTGAAGTCGGGGCTCTAGCTCTTTTGGTCGGCGGGGCAGCAGCTGGAGTCGGAGCAAATGCTGAGTTCCGGGAGCTGTGTTTGCGTTTGCTGAAGCTTTCCGAGGAGCGGAGACAGGAGCTGATCGGCGGGTGGAGGTTGAGACCCAGCGAAATTTAAAATAAAGCTAACAGTCCCTGGTGTGACGCTCCGACCGGAGCGGTAACATCGTTGGCAAACAGAAACTCCAGCGGCTTGGAATCGGCCAGTCATCGAGCAATGGGACATCTGTGGCGTTACCTTTGCCTGCCGGGCGAGAGCTTCGACGGAGAGATGGAGCCCTCTCATCGTCGTAGGTTCGTCGGCTTCCTCTGTTTCGGGGTTTTGCTGAGGCTCCGTACTGTCATATAGCCGCGGGTCCTCATCATGGACGGAGAGCTACGACATCAGCAGCAGCAGGGTGAGTACGAACGCGAATTCTCTTCCAACGGGAGCTCGTCTTGAAAACGCCGGCAGAGGAAGCAACGAGGGAGTTCAGGCTAGAGCAGTTTAAATAGTGCGCTCTGAATGCAATTTCCCAATAGGAAGCGAGCACGGGGAGTCAGCTGAGCCGTCAGCTGATCTCCTCGGTTTTGACAGCTACGCTGTTGCTGCTGATTTAGAGCTTGACGTCGTGGCCTGCCAGAACTAACGCTACGCTTGATTTTGAAGGAATGATTGTTTTTATCCAATATTAACTTGATTTGAACTAACTTGCTATCAGATCTAAGATCTTTAAAAAGTTATTATAGAATCTACGCCTCCTTTGATTTAAGAGACGTTTCTGGTGGAGAGCCCCGTTCTGTGGATCTTTAAAACTTTGCTCTGAATTAAGCATACCGTAGATGACCATTTAGTAGCCCGGGCGTTTAATATGCTAAATCGACTTGGAGCCCAGGCGTTTATAAGAACTAGGCGCGTATTTGCAACAGGCTACAATTTATTTTTGCAATGAGCAGCACCAGACCATCATGCAAAGAACAAGGAGCTCACCATAGCACCACTGGAACAAAACTACTTTTTCCCCCCGACGCATCTTTATTGACATCAGACAATAAATACAAAGACAGTTTGTCTGTGTTACCGCGACACAGGGAGCTGATCAGAGCAGTGTTATGAATGATAACGGAAGGGGGGGTCGATCGCGGTAATTTCAACACTGTACATTAGCGCATTTATCTATATCCCTATATCCCTCAGTCTAGCGCGCCTGTGTTTGTGTGTCTGTGTGTGTGTGTGTGTGTGCGCGCGCCTGCATGCGAGAGAGAGAGAGAGCGCGAGAGGAGGGGCTGACTGACAGAAGAGGTGAGAGCCGGTGAAGTGCTGTTAAAAAAAAACTTTTGTTTTCTGTGCAAGACTATGGTAAACACTTAATCGCCCGGGCGTTTAATTGAACCGCCGTTTATTATGCCAAATGAGGTCTGACCCCGGCGGCTATTAGAGCACAGGCGCGTATTTGCACGCGGGCGATTATTTGATCATCTACGGTAGTTAATGTTAAGGAGAGGGCAGCATCACATTTTTTTTTTTTTTTTTTTATAGCCGAATCATTGTTTGTGGTTTATGAATGAAGTTTTGAACTTATTATTATTACCTAAATGTAATGTTATGGTGACATTAGCTTGCTGCTAGATCGCCCTGTTAATACAAGTGAATGATTTGCTGGTCCAAGTCAGAGGCTGTTTTTCAGTGAATATGTGGTTTTTGTAAATGGCTAAACGGCAACCATTGTGGATTGAAGGAGACTATTTCTTGTGAATTTTGGAATCGATTACAACTAACACATTGACTTTCGGCAACAAACTTAACCTTTGACCTCTAAAATCAAATAAATTCCTCATCCACAAGACTGGACTGGACAGACAGATGTTTGGACAGATGGACAGACGACCGAAAACATAATGCCTCTGGCCACAGTCACCACTGGCAAAGAGGCATAATAAACCGCAATATTGAATAAAATGACAATTTCATCGCACACTATTAAAAGTGTCACTATTCTATATTCTTGAATTGTCAGATTTGTCTCAGAACTGGGTATTTCTCAATCCCTCTTCCATCCATGTAACTTTCCCATGTTTTCTTCTCCTTCACCTCCACTTTCTGCCAGCTATCTCTTTCCCTCAACTTCCCCAATATCTCTCAGTATTTGCAGTCTTATCCAGTCTTGATGCATGGCCCACTAATAAGGTGAGGTAAAGATATTGGATTAAGAACAGATTAAAGATGATTAATGCTGCATAATGAGGACTAATCTGCCGCTCTTCTGTTCCACTCTGTGTTCTAATGTGTGTTTTGCTCTGCCCCTCCTCACTGGCTGAGTCATCTGCCTCTAGGTACAGCTGCTGAAATATACATGAGATGTTGGTTTACTGAAATAAAGAAGATCTCTTAGAAAAGAGGCGCACGAGCTGTTTAAACAAGAAGGCTTGTGTCTCTTAAATCCAGCGGGGGTAAATTATTAGCACTTGTCGGCAATCCATTACCATGCACACACACACGCACACGCACACACACACACACACACACACCCTACCACACCAACAGACAAATGTACACATTTACACTGCTATGCCACATCTTAATCTTGAAGTGCTTAAAGACATACACATTCTCACACACACACACACACACACACACACACACACACACACACACACACACAATGCCCTTGAACAGTGTGAGGAGAAGGGGAAGGTCACAGACAATCATCCCATGGTCCTCTGAGGCCTCCCAGCATTGGGGACGCTCCCTTTGGGAGTCCCACTCCTTCACACTGCTCCTTTCTCCCCCTTGTCTCTCTTTACATTTACATTTACATTTAGGTCATTTAGCAGACGCTTTTGTCCAAAGCGACTTACAGTAAGTACATTTGTCAAAAGAAGGAAACAAAGAAACCACAACGTATCATTGCCGATAAAGTAAGAGCTAAAAATAGAACAAGTGTTAGGTCCTCATCTGAGTAAAGTAGTACTTCAAGAGCAACAGTGCTACGATCAGAGTGCTATAGGTATTTTTTTTATTTTTTTGGGGGGGGGGGGGCGGGTGTTAGTGGGTCATGCTATGTAGAGTCGAGGTGAAGTCTGAACAGGTGAGTCTTGAGCCTTTTTCGGAAGATGGCAAATGACTCTGCTGTCCTGACATTAGTCGGGAGTTCGTTCCACCACTGAGGTGCCAGAACAGAGAAGAGTCTGGACTTTGCTGAGCGACATTTGTTTGATTTCAGCGATGGTGGTACCATCCGGCCAGCTGAAGTAGAGGAACGAAGTGCTCGCTTCGGGGCATGAGGTTTGACCAGTGTTTGAAGGTAGACAGGTGCCGTTCCATTGATGGCCCTGAAGGCCAGTGTCATCGTCTTGAATTGGATGCGTGCTGCAACAGGGAGCCAGTGGAGGTCACGGAGGAGGGGGGTCACATGGGATAATTTGGGTAGATTGAAGATAAGGCGTGCTGCAGCGTTCTGGATACGCTGCAATGGTTTAATCACAGAGGCCGGGAGTCCAGCCAGGAGAGAGTTGCAGTAGTCAAGGCGGGAGATGACCAGTGCTTGGACCAGGAGTTGCGTTGCATCCTTTGTGAGGAAGGTCAGAATCCTATGGATATTGTAGAGGGCAAATCTGCAGGATCGGGCCACAGCAGTGATGTTGGGGGTGCAGGATAGTTGGTCATCGAGGATTACACCCAGGTTCCTCGCAGTTGACGACGCCAATACTGTGATGCCCTCGACAGTGACCGACAGGTCCATGCGAGGGCAGTCTTTCCCTGGGATGAAGAGGAGTTCGGTTTTATTCAGGTTAAGCTTGAGGTGATGTGCAGTTGTCCAGACAGAGATGTCAGCCAGACAGTTCGAGATGCGAGTTGCAATGTGAGTGTCAGAGGACGGGGGAAAAGAGAGGAACAGCTGGGTGTCATCTGCGTAGCAATGGTAGGAGAATCCATGTGATGTGATAACAGAACCTAGTGATCTGGTGTATAGTGAGAACAGAAGTGGTCCTAATACTGAGCCTTGAGGGACACCCGTGTCCAGAGAACAGGGTTTGGACATAGATCCATTCCATGTGACCTGAAAGGTGCGATTTGTCAGGTATGATGTAAACCAGGTGAGAGCAGAGTCAGTTATGCCAAGTTCAGCCAGAGTGGAGAGGAGGATTTGGTGGTTGACTGTGTCGAATGCAGCAGATAGGTCGAGGAGAATGAGAACGGAGGAGTGGGATGAGGCTCTGGCGTCTCGCAGGGACTCGGTCACTGTGAGGAGGGCCGTCTCAATGGAGTGAGCAGTCCTGAATCCTGATTGATTAGGGCCTAGGAGGTTGTTCTGCGAGAGATAGGATGGCAGTTGGTTGTAGGCAGCACGTTCCAAGGTTTTAGAGAGGAATGAAAGAAGAGATACAGGTCTGTAGCTTTGGATGTCAGTAGCGTCTAGGGTGGGTTTTTTAAGGAGAGGCTTCACAGTAGCTGTCTTAAAACTTGACTTCCTCATTCTTATACACCCCAAAGAGATCTTTTAAGAGTTGCTTATACCACGTATGATGCTCTAAAACTATCATGTCTATGAACTATTACAGCTGTTACACCTCATTTTGGGCCAGGAAAACTATAAGAGGAAGGATTTAACAACTTTGGAAAGTCATCAAGGCAACAGTAATGTTATCTTCTGCCATGATGGTCACAAAGTTGACAGTTACAATTAATCACTGAGGAATGTATACTTGCACATATTGTATTGGCCAATGCAGTGCCTTTGCCTGATGACATTAAAGTTTGAGGTAAAAGCTCAGATATGTTTTCTGAATGCCAGTCCCACCGCATCGAAGGAGGGGTCCCAAATGATTGAGAAGACTGAAACCAGCAGATCAATCCCAAACCACACTGCGTAGCAATTAGCCAGATTCACCAAGTTATGCAAATTATAAAAAATGTTAATATGTCTCTCAAGCTTTCTTTTCTCATGCTTCACACATTTTCTGGGAGGGGGATATGGCAAACATATAATACAGCTTCATCCACAATCTTTTCACAATTGTTTTTCATGTCAGATTTTAAGACCTCACATGACAAATATATAGTCCAACACATCACACCAAATTCAATAGGTCATTTTTAAAGGTGGTTTGCCATGAGTAGAAACAATTCAGAGCTGGGTTTTTATTAAAACAAATTCATGACAACTGTGTAATGTGTTTTAACTGCAAGCCAAATTAACGAGAGCACACAAGGCCAAATTCCTTACTAAGATCATTTCGCTGGTTGCTGACAAGCAATGCAGCATTTAAAAGTGAATTGTTTTTTTTTTTTTCAACACAGTGCTCCACTTAGAAACCCACCACTACATTGCACCACTTCCAGCAAACTTCTCAGAGAAAACTGAGGACAAAACAGCATCACCGTTTAAACAAATATTCTCCGGTCTAGGTAAGCAAAAACCATATTGTAGCCATATTCTTTTTGTATAGTCTAGAAGGAATTGAAAGTAAATATTTAGTGTGATGATTCCCAATAAAGGCTTTGATCAATAGAAAGGCACTTTTTCTATTTCCAAGGACTGTTCTGCTATTTCCTGGAGGCAAAGCCAAGAACTTTGAAAAATGGTAGTCTTTCCTCACAATGTATAATTGACTCAAGTTTTTGCTGCACCCAAGCATTAATTTGCCCTTTTCAATCCTCCGCCTCTCCTTTTTCTGTCCTACCATCCTCCAGCTTGTCTTTTTCTGCCTCCTCCACCTCTACTTCACACTCCCAGAGTCCCAATTCCCCATTTCCCTCCCAATCACAGACTCCCTGAGGATTTGAGGCCCTCTCTAGTCATCCTCCCCCCATGAGACACACATACACACATGCACAGACAGCTTCACACACACACACACACACACACACACACACACACACACACACACACACACACACACACACACACACACACACACACCAATCTCTTTGCCTCATCCCTTTATCCTCAATCACCATCCCTTTCCCAGATGTGCCCCATCCCATGAGAGAATCCCTCCTCGCCCCGAAATAATAAAATAAAATCCCACCGTCTTAGTCCATGGTACCCTCCAGCCCCCTTTCTGTAGAGGGGAAGACTAGCTGATAAATGTGGTGGGGCAGATGTGGATGAGAGGAGAGCAATTAAAATAGTCTCTGCTCTTCTTTTCTCTCCAGATCCAGAGGGAAAACGAGGAGACGGGGATTGTGTCTGGCACGAAAAGCAAAAAAAAAAAAATCTATCTCATCTCAATCAGAGAAACCCATTTTGAAGGCTGAATGAAGACAAAAGAACCACAGGCTTTTAAGGGACCTTGCATGCATGCTATATAGTATTAAAAGTGATAAGTTGTTGCCGCTTTTTGGGATTCCAACATATATGTGTCTCTATAGTTAGGCTCCTTTTGGTAAACAGTGTCAAATTGTCAGTCCTCTGCATTGAAAACCGGCACCAAGTGTTGGTGCTTTACGGTAGTTGTGTCATTGCCTCAAAGGCAGAGAAAACAAAACATACATTCACCTGTAAGCAACATCAGAAATGTTTCAACACGTGATCCAAAGTATGGCCAGTGTTTATATGCATGTTATGTCGAGTGCACTTTGCCAGATTCCAGTTGAAAAATAGCCTTTTATGTCCTCAATGCTTTTAAGCAAACGGTCAGCAACCAGTTTTGAATGTGAAAAAAAAAAAAATTAAATAAGTGCGGTGGACCTGATTTAGAAAACATTTTATACTTACTTAAATTAATTAATACAAACGCAATTTCAATGGGGTGTACTAAAAAATAGAGTTATGTTATTGAAAAGAAGAAAAGAACACGGTGGCCTGGCGGCCCATTCTTGTAGTTCTGAGAGATGCGATGTTCTTTTTCAGCAACAGAAGTGCTTCTTTGAATTAAGCCTCGCAGGCCAAACCTAAGAAATGATTTAAGTCCTAGAGAAAAGTGTTCATATTGTGTGTCTGTATTAATTCTCTTGGTACACCCTACCACCATCAGTGCTTTGCTATGTATGAGTTTCCTATGAGATCACTGACAGGAACGGGAGATAAGCAGATTTCCTGGTATAGTAACTAATTATTTATGTTTTTTCTTCCATCAAGGTTTGTTCATTACAATCACTGGTGTATCATTTTTAAGTGAAAGAGCTGAGGTCCAAATTTTGAAATCATATGTGATAAACAAACTACTTGTACTGGGTTTAACTGAAAACCTTTTTCAAATCAACGGCATCAGACTTCTTTTTGTCTTTTTTTTTGTCGAATACTTATCTGGCCGCGTCCTATCATCCCATCAACTTCAAACTCTCCAATCAGTGCAATCAGTCAAGACCAGTGCAATCACCGTGCCCAACATAGAGCTAAAATGATTGGTTTGGATTGTCAGTGTCCTACAGAGATGTGATATCTCCAAAAACCTACTTCTCAGCCACCGAGTACTGCTTGATTTTTATCCCTGTGACAGAGGGACGTTTCTCGCCAGGCAAGCGGGGAGGTTGATGGGTCAAACAAACAGCGGACTTTCTAACAGACACTGGAGGTGTACATAGAGCTTCATAGTTTGAAGCTTAATTGGAGCACTGATGAAGCTGTGGTAGGCTACTCAATGCCTTTGGGGTGAAAAACTGTTGCTAAGATACATTCTGTTTCAAAGTATTAGATAAAGATATGAAGTTTTCGTTTCTTCTGTTTGTTCTTATCCAGTTACATTAAAACTCCCCAATCAGACAATGCAGACAAGCCAGGCTGGGATCAGTTTTGTACGGTGGCTGAGTGGACAGACGACTTTCACACTGTGGCCAATTAGTCTCCCAGGCCTTGTTATATAAGCACATATGTCAGGACCCAACCATGAATAAAATGGTAATAACTTCAAATTAGATGCAACTTTTTCCTTTCCAACTAGACCTAAACTTTGTTGCTGAGTCAAGTGGGGATTCAGCTGTGAAGTTGTTCCAGATGAACAGCTTTGGGTGACAATGAATAGACATGTATCCAAGAGACAGGGCAGAAGATCATTTCTTGCTCTGTATGATCAGCAAAAATGTTTGTGGACAATTAAAAAAAAAGGAGATCAACGGAGCTGAGCCAAACAAGTGTTACATTGGTCCATTTCTAAACAAAAAATATTATAACTACCACAGGCCTGTTCCACACGCCTCCACCAACCATTCCAGTTGCAGTATGTGTTCGGGTTATGCCGATAGACCATGATCTCGGGGATCGACGATAGTCAGAATGGTCGCCCACAACCAATACATGTCAAAACAGGATATGTCTAGTTTTCCTATGTTTGTATAACATAATTATTCATTATTACTATTGTTTTTTTTTAAGATTATTTTTTGGCTAGAGCGCCGTTCAAGCCTTTTATTATTTTTATAGAGACAATGTGGAAACAGGGAGAGAGAGGGAGAAGACATGCGTTCTTAGAGAATGCTGCTAGCAGGGCTAAAATTATACATTGTAGCTTTACGAGGAGTTTCGTGTGATAATTACCTGCAAACAACAGGCCGGTGCAGTGGCTTTGAAAAGTTTTGACTTAACTGTGCGATCACAAAAAAACAGCAGATACTGCAGCAAGTGCTATTGGAGATGCATCTTGAAACAAGGACAATCCCCAGGAACACATTTCCATTTTTCAGAAAAACTGATGAAATAAATGAGATATTGCACTGAGTTACAGAAGCTAGTGAAACAGAGACTACCCCACACATGACGCCGGGACTTCAGCTCTTTATACAATCCCTTACATTAGTTTCTGCAGCTTTTTAATTGTGTAAATCACTCATAACTCTGTTTGCCCCTTTTACGCATAAAGAGTTTTACCAAGCAGCACGAATGTTGAAGGTCCCATTGTTTTGGAGGTGTAAAGGACGCCCTGTCCTACACTGTGTAGTGTACCACACTATTTCTCCCCTCTGTCTCCCCTTCAGACTCTCTCTCCCCCACAAAACAACCCCACCTCCCTCCCAGTGGGGGACTGGTGCCATGTGGTGATGAATAGTCAGATCTGAGGCAGGAGGACGCACAATGTAGGTCGAGCTCCAAGGGTTGTCGTCTACTGGTGTATATGGCTAGATGTGTGTGTGTGTGTGTGTGTGTGTGTGTGTGTGTGTGTGCATCAAGGCCCTGAGGGGGGGCTGCCGGGTACATGCTGAGTGGAGGTGCTGTGGGAGGCAAGGTGGGGGTGATGGAGAGTGCGTATACCTGCTATGATATGATATATGGAGTGTCCATACCCCCTTATACACCTGTTCCCATTGCCTATTCTGTCTCTGCCATACACACAATAACGCACGCACACACACCAGCCTTGCACCCCCACCCAGAGACAAGGTGTGGATAATCAGCTCATTTGTTATGGTGCAGTTAGATTAGCGTATGAACATATGCATGATGATGAACTGCACTGCACCAGAGCGACAACCTTGTTCTGCGGGACCACAAAGTCACACATGGAGGAGAAGGATGGGCTGAAAAAAGACAGTGAACTGAACTTCAATGACTTTGGGGTCAGTGGAAGCTGGAGTGCTGTGGTGAGCGGGACCTTATTTCTGAAAAAATATGTAACGTCGTCAATGGTAGGAGACAAATATTTTTTTTTATCCTGATTGAATTGTTCCATTAATTACACCTATGTTTGCCATTGAAAAGACTGATCACACATCCCTCATGTTGTGCAGTGCACATCACCAATAGAGCTGTCAATTATCCTCTATAATACTATTCAAATTTTATTCCATATTTTTTCAATACTCAACTTATATTTGAATTTTGAACACTCTAATTTAGCTTATTATTATTAACTACACTATACAGTCTTATACATTGCCAATGTTGTTATCGGCAATGTGGTTATTTGACTTCCTGACCACTAGATGGCGTTCCAAAAATATTCATCCATCCATCCATCCATTTTCTACCGCTTATCCTGTATTCAGGGTCACGGGGGGGCTGGAGCCGATCCCAGCTGTCATTGGGCGAAGGCAGGGTACACCCTGGACAGGTCGCCAGTCCATCGCAGGGCTGACATGTAGAGACAAACAACCATTCACGCTCACATTCACACCTACGGGCAATTTAGAGTCACCAATCAACCTATCCCCATCCTGCATGTCTTTGGACTGTGGGAGGAAGCCGGAGAACCCAGAGAGAACCCACGCTTACACGGGGAGAACATGCAAACTCCACACAGAAGGAACCCGGGCCGACCCGGGAATCGAACCCAGGACCCTCTTGCTGTGAGGCGAGAGTGCTACCCACTACACCACCGTGCAGCCCAAAAATATTCATATACATATAAATACATATGTTGAATTACCAAGAGGTGACAGCTTTCTTGCTAAGTAATAATTAAGCTTAGGCACAAAATGAATGACCAACTTCAACAGAAAGTAAAACAACCACATTGCCGTTCTCCTGGGGACGCTGTGTCCCCGTTGCCATGGCTGCGCCCCACTCGTCTTCTACCTGTCTGCTCTACTTTCACTTTCTCACGTACATCCTACTGTTGGAATTGTTCGAAATGAATAAGCTGATGGAAACGTGGGTCGAGCTAGTTAGCAAGCAGCATGAGAATGCTTTCCAATTGCACTACTTAAAAATCTGCAGTTAGATCTGATTTTAATGTTAAACTGAAGTGATTTAGAGACTCTTGTTATTTGTAAGTCACTTCAATTATTTCAGTCAGACAGGCAAGTAAGCATGTTATGCAAACCAATATATTTTTTTGTAATCGATTACATTGGGTACGTAAACAAATCGACCCAGCTCTTGCAAGAAATGCGTGAAACTAGAAGTTAATAAGTGCTACTGAAAAAAAATTCTTCCAATCCCTCTTCTATTTGTTATTATAACCTAGTGCTTCATCAGTACATCAAAGATTTAAAAAACGCAAAATAATTTACTAGCAAAAACATTTTAAAAAAATTTACTCACCCTGAATATGATTGTTATAACTGTTAATGAGGGTATGTTAATTTTTCGAATAGTACACTTTTTTTCTCTGACATGCACTATCCAAAACAATATTCTAAATGTTTTATCATTCACTTTGTCAACAAATCATGAGTAACGCTGAAGACTGGTCGGTATTCTCAGCACAGTCACAGAATATAAACTGGAGGTTTTCTTGCGGACAAGCACCTTGTGAGTTTACTTATCTCACAAAGTTTTTTTTACTCATGTCCATAGGCTTGTACCTTCAACTTCTCACAAAACAAAAAACAGAAATCTTCTCACAGTTGTCTATCTTTTGTATTAATGATTCAACAAGGAGAGTTCCCTGCTGGTCCAAGCTGCAGGGTGCGAGTTACGGGGGAGCAGGGGGAGCCATGGCTCCCCTGGTGGCCACCTGAGCTCCCCTGGAAACATGATTTGTGAAATTTGGGGGGAGCTCTAAAATATTGATATGATTGCCAAATTAATTATATTTTGGCCATGGTTTTCCCTCAAAGGTGTAAAATAAGAGAAATAAAATTGTATTTTTAGTTCGTGATTCATGAAAAAAGTGTTGCCTGCTTGCACGTCGGAGGCGCTTGAAGCGTGGGGGCGCTGCCTGCAGGCCGCAGCTTCATGGTTGGTGCCGCTGGCTGCTCTTATCGCGTGTTTGGCTCTGTGTACAGCTATAGCCTATAGCCATGCGGCGTTCACACCGAACGCGATAGACGCGAATACAATCGCGTCAGACGCGTGTATCGCGCCGCTTGATAATTTTGGACTTTTTTAGCGTCATTCGCGTCATTCGCTTCATTCGCGCATGACGCTCATTTTTGAGGGGAGCCGGCGGGTCACGTCGGCGGACCCTCCTCCTCCTCAGACGCGCCATTCGCTTCATTCGCGTCAGACGCGCCATTCGCGCCATTCGCGCCGCGTCTCATCGCGCCAGACGCTCCATTCGCGCCGCCTCCGCCTGAATCGCGTGTCATCGCGCCATTTACATTGGTTTTCAATGTAGAGTCGCCGCTCAATTCGCGTCTATCGCGTTCGGTGTGAACGCCCCATAGCCCATGTGATGTATGATGTGATGATGATCGATCGGGTGTTTCATGTAAATATTGTACATAGACCTATGGTGTGCGTGCAACGGATTTTCTCTTTATAATAGGCATATGCTGTTGCTATTAATGACAGGATCAGCATTTAAACTTTGCCCCCCTCCAAAAAAATCGCCCGCCCCCAGCCCCGGCTCCCCCGGACACCGTGGTATAACTCGCACACTGCCAAGCTGTAAATGTGCTTAACAACTTTAAGTCAGATAACAGGTGAAAATTACTTCAGTGATAGCTTAGCAAGCTATCCTTTGGCATGTAGCAGCCACAGGCATGTGTCAGTTGTAGCGTTGGTGGAAGTTTTCCGGCGGAGCACAGCATCACTCTACAGAACTGCATTCACATACAAAGCAGAGCCAGATGTTCCCGAGACATAGCGTACCAGACCTGGGGAATTATTCTGGAACACAAGTACTTCCTGTTCTTATTCGTATTCACTCAGGACAATAAAACAACCTCCTCCACATTTATGTTCCTTATTCTTTCACTTATTCTTTCACGTCTCCTCTCTCTTTAAACCACCACCTTTTGGTCCGAAACATCTTACAGCAGTTTGTCTTACTTTTGATAAGCCCCCGCCACTCATTCCCCTCCCATCTATCTCATCTCTCTTTCCTTCTTTTTAGTGCAACACTGCATTGAAACAGCAGGGAGGCACACCCCCAAAGCCTTTTCATCTCCTGTTTCGCTCTCTTATCTGCCTCTCTTGTGTAACGACCTCAATCTGTCTGTCTCTGTTAGCCATCGTCTGCGACAATAATTCTGTAATACGCTCGAGTGGGAGAACCTTGAAGTGGCATCTTTCTTCTGCTCTCTCAGTCATTTCACTGACTTTATTGGCCGAACTGTTTATCAGAAACAATTCCGTTGACGCAGAATTCCAAATGAGCAACGGGAGCGAGTGTGGAACAGAGAATCTACGCTGTATATTTTAGCATTGATACATATGTGAGCAAATGTGTGTGTGTGTGTGTGTGTGGCTGCATGCTGCGTCTGCACAAGCACTCTGGCAACTCTCAGCAACTGTGTGTGTGTGTGTGTGTGTGTGTGCGCTCTTTCACCCAAGTATCGGTGCCTGTGCTGGCCTCGTAGCAGAACAAAACAAAACAAAACAGAGCAGAGCAGATCTGCGCTATCATCCCCAGGCAGGCCGCTGCTCCCTGTCTCTGTGCTCTGTTACCTGTTGGTCCTCATATAATTACAGCAGCCACACTCATCCATCACAGTATTGTTGTGGTGTACGCCAGGCCCATTCTTTCTCTGGCTCAGCGGCGTTACATAAAGAAACAATAACAAAGTCTAAACAAGCACCATCCACCAGAGGGGGGGGAGGACACACAGACCGACAGATTAATACAGCGTAGTGCAGGTCTGATTTTTTTGTCCTGGTTGGGAGTTTGTAATGACCACTGATACGCCGAGAGCCGGAGAATGAAATATAAGAAACACCTGGTCTTTCTCTGCAATAGATTAAGCGATGTTTGATCCATGACAGAATTCACTTTAAATCAGTTTTACCTGTGAAGGGCAGATGGCTAAAGAGGGATTTTATTTACTCCGGCAAGCAGGCGGGGTAAGATCTGTCTAATATTTTGGGCCAGTGGTTCAAATCTCAAAAAATATATCGATATCCAAACTGGAAGAATGCAGGGCTAAAAAATAAAATGTAAATATCTTCCAAGCTTAGGGACACCAATTCAATCAATGATTGCAAAATGCAGAAATGACTGAAAATCATATTCTAGGTCTGTATATGCAACAACAGATGATATCTGGCTAATCAACACAAACCAATACAGTTTTACAGTCTTAATTTGGTATATGCTCAACTAGGTATGGGACAATTAAGTGGGATATAAAACACACTCACAATAAGTAGCCTGATAATCAGAAATATGGTCATGAGTGACTTAAAAAAGCTAAATACAGGATACAATTCATTATTTCATAATTTATTATGCCACCTCCCACAGTGCAAACAGATAAAATATTTACAAAAGATGTAAAAACGTGGAAAAACTGTCACACTTCAATACAGGGGGAAAACTGTGCAATTCCATTTTGTACTTTAGACACTACAAGTAACCACACAAAGACTGACTTTTCTATTGATAAAATGGCCCCCTTAATAATAATAGCCTCTCCTCCTGGGCGTATCCCTTACCTCAAAAAATACAATTTATGATTCTCAGCAGAAAGGACATTTACAGCTCTTTGGGCTTTTACATTTTTATTTTTTCACACTCTTCCACCCAAATAAAACACAGGAAATCATAATTAAGGATATCACATACTTACACTGGTTACATGACCTAGAAAGTGCTCACAAGTGTGTGTGTGTTCCCGATAATCGCATCTATAATAGTAAGTGCGCGGCTGGTGCCAGCAGTCAGTGATGGAGCGGCTCTGTCTTTTCTTGGAGCTGATGATGCTAGCTAAGGAGTGAGCCTCCTTTTATATTATATTATTGTTTTACCACTAAACAGTGGCGGTTCTAGACAAATTTTACTGGGGGGGCCAAGGTGGGGCCAATGTTTGATCAGAGGGGCACATTAAAAAATGGAAACAAATGATATTTAAACATAGCGAGATCAGACATTTACAAACTTGATTTTCTTATCGTAGTGAGGAACAACAGTAACACGGTTACGTGCAATAAATCACTTTACGAGATGAAATCGTTTTGCTTACCTTCGCCTCTTGCAACAAGACATTAGCTCCTCTCTTCAAAACTTGTGGCTGCCGTTCTCACTCTCATCTCGCATCCGGCAAGGCAGTGTTTGGGTGCGTCGCTCTAATTATTCCGTGTAGAGCGCTGAGTCACATTAGTTCCGCTTTTGGCGCTAGCGCATAAAATCGTAATAACTTGATCAATTTATTTCATTTTCATTTTATCATTCAGTCAGCTTATTCAGTCAGCTCTGGGGGGGCCACAGGGGGGGGCTGGGACATTTTTACAGGGGCACTGGCCCCTGTAGGCCCCCGTGTAGAACCGCCACTGCCACTAAACACTACTTTGTTCAGCCTTTTGTTTGCTTATGTGGTCAGCAAATACTAGCTGGCAGCAGCTAAAGACAAGCTGTGGGTTCAAACACCCATACTACCATACTATTTAGTAGCCCAGAAAAATATTTAGTGTGTCCCAATACATAATATATCAAACGCAGAGTGTCTAAAATACCAGAATGTACTGCATCTGGTCATATTTGTCAGTATGCAAGCCAGCATGCTTTTCAGGCTATTCTGTCCCCGTTGAATGCATACTGCATGGAGCAGCATGTACTTTGTAACAGCAGCTGCAGTATAAGCAAAAAGTAAAAAGCATGTGATCTGGAATGCAGTGCAAGTTAATGAGCTGAAGTGCAAGCAACCATTTCAATTATCCTGGAAACAAGAGTTTAGTTGAGTGGTCTTAAAGGATGCATGCTAAACTCTGACTATGCATTGTGAAGTTTACCGCAAGTTTGAAGGTAACGCCAGGTTCAAACTGGATGCAGAGGAGCCATGATTTTCAGCCACTCTCACTCTCTCTCACTCTCTCACACTCTCACACTCTCTCACACACACACACACACACACACACACAGCTTACACTGAAGAACTACGGGACTTGTGCAGGGAAAACACCCCTCTGTCCTCGCTTGCGCATTGTTGTCTGCTGCTTGCGTCAACGTCTTTGTCCAGATTTGTTAGGTAGAATAGCTCTTGTTGTACATTTTTATATGTATTATGCTGTGTCGGTAAGCACCTATGTCCTGAGAAACGTTATCTCATTTCACTGTGTACATGTATATAGATGGAATGACATTACAATCTGACTCGACTTGATTCCCCTCCTACATGATAACATTTTAAATGAATCCATTATATTAGAAATCGCCTAGTGACGTTTGTGACTGTGTTGTTTAAATTACGTATTAATTCAGACAGACAAGGAGACAGAGATTAGTTCTATAGCAGAGGATTAGAAACGCTTGAAGGGCGCAGAGAAATGTGCTTCTGGTTTGAACAGCAAGGCTACTGAAAATTAACATTGGTACAAGTATAGAATAATTATTTCCTACAACACTTACAATTATAGATATTTTTGGGAACCTCTCTCTCACACTCACTCTCACACACACACACACACACACACACACACACACACACACACACACACACACACACACAAAATAAGGGAATTACGAAACATGCAACAAACACACTGTCGAAACAGGAGCACTGGGGACTTTTCTAAATCGTACATTTGTACATCATTGTGTCACTTCACTATCTTAATCTGAGTCATTGCCTGGCTTCTACTGTACATTAATTAAAATGAAAAGAAACCCACACATGAGAAATGTTTGTGCCCTGGGATCTACCCCACTTTAAACTAGACATTAATAACGTCCTTTTTTTCTTCTGTCAACACAGATGCTGTAATTAAAAGCAGCGGATGTACTGACTCAGGCTAGGATGGCCGTAACAATGCTGATGAAAAATTGGACAGACAAATGGGAAGGAGGAGACGAGACAAAGAGAGTACGACATAATTGAATAAAAGCCTTCTTTTGAATTGCCATACATATACTGTTTTCATAATTAAATGTTTTCATTATTATTTCCGAGTATCTTAATCCCACTTAAACCCAATCTGCTTTTTATTGATCTTCTTTTGTTAATGCTTCCCATTTTAATTTGATTTTGTTTCTTTTGAAAAAGCAATTATCATAAAGGCAACAGGGAAAATTCTAGTCCTGTCCAGTTCTTTTCATACAGTTATTTTGCAGTAGAACAAAAGCATTCAGAACTTCACCCCTGCATCCGCCTTGGTCAGGCCATCTCATCATTAACACAGCGAATGGCAGCGTGTACCCGCTTGGGTGTGCATGTATTTAAAATTTCAGCAGAAGAAACGCTCACACTATAATATCTTCACTCTGCTGCTGGCTTTATGGATTTGAGTTTGAAAGTGAATGACAATACACTGTGTAGAGAGGAAGAGAGACCTCAGTGGCTGTAGATTGATTAAAGCGTGAAAATGTAAAAAAAAAAAAAAAAAAAAGAAGCTTAGTTTGATGGCAGCAGAAGCAGAAAGACTAACTTGTTTACATCTAAACATTATAACTTTTGCAACATTTGCAAGTTAGCTGAAATATGTGATTTATTACTCCTCCCTTTGATGTATTTTCTAAGGATTGGCCAGAACTCTATAGGTGTTAGGTACAGCTGAGATATTTGGCATTCACACTTTCTGACATATCTCACCGAGATGAAAAAAAGTGTTATATTGTTTCCACCCCTCTATTAGACAATATGTTAAAGTTCAGAATACAGCTGCACCATTTCTGTTGATACTACCTCAGCAGTATCAGCACAGAGAGAGTTCATAGAAGACCTCCATACCAAAAAGACCAGTAACATGCTGGACCACCTCACACAAAGGCTTGTGCTGCAGTCTAAGTTACATTTTCAGAAAGCTGGAGACATACGTTTCTTAATGTTTTCTTCATTCTTTTATCACTCATTACCAGTAAGACACACAGCTCATTTCACATAGAACAGTCTCTGTTCCTGTGTCATTTTACTTGCTCCCAAGTGTTTTTTAAACATTTAAGACACCAACTGTGATAGTACTTTGGATGTGGAAAGCTTGACAATGGCAACAGTAAAGTATGTAAACAGACTAGGACAGATGCCCTAGTAACCGCAATCAAGAAACGGTTTTCCTCTAGATCTTGTATGCATGAATTTTGACAACTGGCCATCTAATTATAGTAAGTCTTAATTATTTAATTCCCAGTCAAATGAACTGTGCAAATGCAAAATATAACAACAAATTAATACCAATAATAAACATAACAATAATAATACAAATAATACACCACTATATAGCTATATTAAGATCTTTGTGCTCTGGTAAACCAGTTCAGGTTGTTATGCACGGTATACAGAAACTAGAAAAGTATCACAATACACCACCTAAAACAGCATGATAGCCCGTGTTATTACTACCGGTACTTTATGTATGATAGTGTTTGAATAAGAGCCTTCCCTGTGAGTTGTATCGATCTGCTGCTTGACAGTGATGTGTGTGCAGCGCTCTGCAAGGTGACTGAAATGGGATCCCACAAGTCTCTCCCACAAGTGGACGGTTTTCACTTTGCATCAGTCAAAATATAAACTGTGGGTCCCGGGATCTATAGCACTAAACAGACAGGCAGAAGTGCTAGCTCTGAAAGGAAAACATTTTTATATCGAAAACGGAATCAAATCTTGACCTGAAAGTCAAAAGTCAAAACATGGATTTCGTGACCCCTATTTGAAAAGGAGTAGGTAGATTCTCTAACTTAGATAATTTGAAAAGGTAACTTAATGTCCATTACATATAGGCTACATCTAAATAATCATTCGAATACATGCAATCTTAAAGGAGAAATCCGGTCATTTTTGACCCCATTTTCATTGTCCCCAGGGTCATCCCGACTTATTCGAAGCAAAAAACCCGACAAAAATTGACGTTGCCTAGCCCGAGATCTGTACCTGCCTGGCAGCCTTCCAGACTCGCTCCAATGCTAACCCATTGGGGCACGTTTTATCTGCTTTCCTGGGCCCCAGAAAACAATTCCAAGACCTATGCAACACAGGTTGGGTCCGTACGAGACACCACGGCGCTCGTTTAGCTCAAATAGTGTGGCAAAACGACATAAATATGTGTGTTTTAGCATGAAGTTACTCACCTCAAATCACTCCGTAGACATTAGCAGTAGATAGCCGAGCGCCTGTCGTCCCTCCCAGTCACCTCAGAAACGAAACGTTTTCCTCGTAGTTTTGATTTTGTATCCATAAAGAAACGACCGAGCTGAGCAGTCGTCATGTCCGTAATAAATCCATGAAGCTGTTATGTCCATATGTATGACTATGTTACAACATAGCAACGATAGCTTCAGCTAGTAACGTTCCGGGCGCTCGTCCATCCCAGTCACCACAGAAACGAAAACGTTTTCCTCGTAGATTTTGTATCCATAAAGAAACGACTGAGCAGTGCAGTCCTGATGTCCATAATAAATCCATGAAGCCGTTATGTCCATACGTATGACTATGTTACAACATAGCAACGACTGCTTACAGCTAGTAACGTTCCGGGCGCTCGTCCGTCCCACTCACCGCAGAAACGAAAACGTTTTCCTTGTAGATTTTGTATCCATAAAGAAACAATCGAGCAGTGCAGTCGTCATGTCCGTAATAAATCCATGAAGCTGTTATGTCCATACGTATGACTATGTTACAACATAGCAACGACTGCTTACAGCTAAACAGTAGCCGGGAGCCAAAACAATGCAAGTCTCGCGCAAGTTCCCGTCTGCCGTCCTCACTCTGGAGCTGTTTTCAAGTCAGTACAGTGAAAAATCTTGGACAGTCGCGTGAGGGTCACTTTGATCTCACTCTGTTGATGAGAGACTGCAGTCTGCACATGTGACACGCGACTCCCACTCGTGCTGTCAACACAACTAGCCTACTGAGACTGCGCGAGATTTGTTCTGGCTGTAGCAGCTTCAACTGTCACACAGGCTAAGCAATCTTACTATGTAGGCTAGTGCTAGTTACACTGTCATATGGACATGACGGCATTGCTCGATGGAAAGAAGTTTGTCACTGTATTGGCTTGAAAACAGCTCCAGAGTGAGGACGTCGGGAGACGGGAACTTGTGCGAGACTTTTGGCTCCCGGCTACTGTTTAGCTGTAAGCAGTCGTTGCTGTTGTAACATAGTCATACATATGGACATAACGGCTTCATGGATTTATTACGGACATGAGGACTGCACTGCTCGAACATTTCTTTATGGATACAAAATCAAAACTATGAGGAAAACGTTTTCGTTTCTGTGGTGGTGACTGGGACGGACGAGCGCCCGGCACGTTACTAGCTGAAGCTATCGTTGCTATGTTTATACATATGGACATAACAGCTTCATGGATTTATTACGGACATGACGGCTGCATAGCTTGGTCGTTTCTTTATGGATACAAAATCTACGAGGAAAACGTTTTCGTTTCTGCAGTGACTGGGATGGACGAGCGCCCAGCACATTACTAGCTGAAGCTATCGTTGCTATGTTTATACATATGGACATAACAGCTTCATGGATTTATTACGGACATGACGACTGCATAGCTCGGTCGTTTCTTTATGGATACAAAATCTACGAGGAAAACGTTTTCGTTTCTGCAGTGACTGGGATGGACGAGCGCCCGGCACATTACTAGCTGAAGCTATCGTTGCTATGTTGTAACATAGTCATACATATGGACATAACAGCTTCATGGATTTATTACGGACAGGACGACTGCAGTGCTCGGTCGTTTCTTTATGGATACAAAATCAATACTACGAGGAAAACGCTTCGTTTCTGTGGTGACTGGGACGGACGACAGGCGCTCGGCTATCTACTGCTAATGTCTACGGGTGATTTGAGGTGAGTAACTTCATGCTAAAACACACATATTTATGTCGTTTTGCCACACTATTTGAGCTAAACGAGCGCCGTGGTGTCTCATACGGACCCAACCTGTGTTGCATAGGTCTTGGAATTGTTTTCTGAGGCCCAGGAAAGCAGATAAAACGTGCCACAATAGGTTAGCATTGGAGCGAGTCTGGAAGGCTGCCAGGCAGGTACAGATCTCGGGCTAGGCAACGTCAATTTTTGTCAGGTTTTTTGTTTCGAATAAGTCGGGATGACCCTGGGGACAATGAAAATGGGGTCAAAAATGACCGGATTTCTCCTTTAATAAAAAATAAAAAAAACAATAGCAACAACACCAGCATTATCCCTGTACCACTCTCATACCTATCATACCTGCAAACTGATGAGGGTTGAAAAAGGTGACAAACTAAAGTTGTAGGGGGGTTTGGGGGCATCCTCCCCAACCAAATTTTGTAATTTTAACATGCAAATTAAGCATTCTGGTTTTCTGTATGTAAAAAGAAAAGAATGGGAAAAGACAACATTTTCTTTAGGTAAAAAAAGGACACATTTTTAACACCAGTTTTCAAATGGTTTTAGTGTGGCTGGAGTGTCTGAAACTTAAAATTAACTTCAAACTGGTCTAGTGGGGAGCTGTGGCTGGTGAGCAAAAACAACTTTTTTTTCAACCTTTTGGCCCCCGACAAGCCAAAATGCTGAAAATTATCCGTTGCATTCTTTGTAAAGGCTCCGAGCTGCCGAGGAGGAAAAGACGTGACGTAGTGAAGACGTGTTTCCAGGGCGAGAAGCCACCGGTGGATTTAAGAAGCTGAAAGTATAGATTCGGAGAAGATAAAACGCCGGTAGTTGCTCGTGCGAGGCCATCATACGCATGTTCATGATGCACAGCAGCTTCGCTTGCAGTTGAAGAGTCGTGTAAATATGCGAGACGAGCAAAAGTTCCCCTTTCGTATTTTTTTTTTTAAGCATCAAGCTAATCAGATTTCCAACACTCATTGAATACGTCTGACAAGTACCACTGCGGCCACCCATGTGATGTCTCACTCGTTTTGCAAAGCCGAGGGTGCTATCTAAACGCAGACACCGTTGCGCAAACAAAGTTCTATCTAAACCCCCCCCCCCCCCAAAAACATTTTTTAAATCACATAAATTACCTATTTTTGGTTAAAAACGGCAAATTTCGGCAAAAGGTGACTAGTTTGCAGGTATGACTTATAGCCGTATAAACAAAGACAAGTCTACTTCAGGCAAACAAGCAGCAGTGATACGTTAAAAGCAAAGGCCAGCCATTGAAGAAGTGAGATGACCATCTTGTTTCTACAAGGTGGAAAACAATTATAATGAGGGGCAGGTGTACTGCACTGCAGGTCAGATTCAGGGCTGAACTTAGTTTGATAACCAGGACCTGCACACCTGTCTTGGACAATATAGTCTTGATTTTGCTCAAGTTAGTTTTAAGTTTGTCCTGAAAACTGGAAAAAAGAAAGTTATTTAGCCATAAAACTAACTAAAGTAAATAGAAAGATTTGGTGGTAAAGTAGTGTGGTGTTTTGATCAACTAACCACCACACTACTTTATTATTCACTAAATATATGTAAATATACATTGTTTTAAGAATTGACCAATGATGACCATTGTGTACAATCGGCATTTTGGACACAGTAGACATGCTCACTCAGAACACTGTAGGGTTGCACGGTATACTGGTACTAATTTGGTACCGGGGTACTGAGGCATTTAAAACGGTACTATATTGCATTTGGATGGGACCGGTACTTGCAGCGCCGCCGGCAGCGCCCGCAACAGCGCGGCGAACTCGCCACGTGACGAGGAGTGAGCCGCAGCTTGGGGAGATAAAAGGAAAAAGCAAGCAAGCCGGAGGAAACGGCTAGCAAGTTAGCGAGCAGCGTGGACTGGAGCAACAAACAGAGTAGGAGGAAAGCTTGGAGAGAGAGCGATGTTGGAGGGAGAGAGAGAGAGAGAGAGAGAGAGAGAGAAGTACGATGCATGGCTAACGGCGGAAACACCTCCGACTTCGCCAAACACTTAAAGGACAAGCATCCAGACCTGCACACTGAGCTCAGGGAACGACAGGTCATTTACTCAGGAAGAAAAGCCACATTCAATGCTTAAAGCAAGCGCCACCCCCCTTCACTCTTAACAAAAGTAGCTCTGGAAGAAAAAAAATAGAGCTGGTTTATTTATATTATTATATTTTATATTATATTATTGTATTTATATTTTCACATTTTTAAAATTGTGTGCATTAGAAAAGCTTTGTGGTATTTTATTTTATTTGCTGATTAATATGTTATTGTTCTAAGATTTTCTATTAAAATAAAGTCAGTAATGACATTTTTTACGTTCACTTTTTATTTGAAAAAGTATCGAAAAGTATAGAAAAGTACCGAAACACATGTTGGTACCGGTACCGGTACCAAAATGTTGGTATCGTGACAACACTAGAACACTGACACATTACCTTTTGAAATGTTCCATTCTTGTGCTGAAAGCTCTCACAGAAAATACGTGTGCAAGTGCTGATTTCCTGGGTATAATTAACCTTTGTGAGGCAGCCATTTTATGTCTATAAGTCTGCTGTCACGTATCAGGCTGTGGGCTCTCTATCCAATTAACTCTATGACCCGTTTACCACGCTGTGGGTACACATGAACCATTATAACGTGTGCTACGTTTGCAATAAAACAAGTAGCTAATCAACAACTCATTGGACATGAAGAGTTCACGCTAAATTGCTGTGGTCTCTGTCAGCAAACAGCTAGCATGCTCTTTTTTTGAAGAAAATCCTCCATTGCTTGGAGAGAAAGATGGATTCGTACAAGCTGTTTACAGATGGCACTCTGGTATGCTTAGGCTTAACCTTAAGTGCATCCTGAATATCAAAAGCAACAACAAAGTTGGTGCACATCCTGAGACAGGAATGGGAGTGTTCATTACAGAAGTTTGTCTGGCCTTGGCCTTTACAACGGCCACACACACCATAATTTCAATCTGCACAGAAAGAAAGCTGCTCTGAAGGGGAGAATACAGATTGGCCATGACTTGACGTGATTATGGAAGTGTCAAACAGACACTATTTTGATATAGTGATAAACGATAAGTGATAAACATCGTTGTAATTGCTCGCCGCCTTGTGTCGGGGAGTGAAAATAGGTACTTGGCAATGTCCTGGATGTCTTTACAAGGCATATAATTCTCCCTTTTTATGTGCTACAAGGGAAATAAAAATTGTCATTATAGCTGCAAGAATGTATTTGCTTAATTTACAATATGACCTATACCAGTTCCACATTACCTGGAGCCGTGTAGATACTGTTGAATTCTAACAGGACATAATTTCACATTAACCACATTAGGGTGTATTCATTTTCAGGCAAATCTCTTTGATGCCGAGATCGGGTTGCTAAAAATACAATGCACTCTTATCTATTTGCACCCTAATATCACTGCATGCTGCTGAATTGAATTTCTTAAATGGTGAATATCTGTGATATTTGATTGTTCTTCATTTCCCTGTCTCCATTCTCTTTAGTCATACAAATTGTCTCACACAGATTTGGCTTCTTGTTTTATTAGTCAGTGAATCGTTGTGCTTTGTATCCAATCTGTTTTAACTGAAATACCTATGCCAATTAGCTGATTACAGCTATTTAAAGACTTGCGGTGTGTTACAACTGTTATTCTACTGACTGTATTGATTGTTTTTTGGGATTGACCTGAAGACCTTTTTGGTCTTGTGGGAGTGCATGAATAATCACAAGATAAGTGCTGAAATATAGAACACAAAACACTATTATTACTAAAAACTGTTTTTTCCCCCGTTTAATCCCTAAACATACTTTTCTATTTGCATTTCATAACTCAGCACTCCATCACACCCATTCCCCTATCAAATGTTGGTCAAGTAATGCTAACCACCTAGCTTTGTTTTTATGAGCTATGGAATAAAGTGTCTTTTCAGTAAAATCCTACCTGATTGGGGTGGTTTTCATGGCCCCTGAAGGGAAGACTTAAGGGGTCAGCCGGCTTCAAACAAAGTGCTTGTCAGATTTTCGAACTGCATCTGAAACCTCAATTTCTCTCAACCGTCTTTTTCAATCACAATGCTACTATTTTTTGTGTGCAAATAATTGCAACACCATGGATGCCTTTGAGGAGAGACTGATTGAACATGTGGTCCGTAGGGCTGGGTATCGTTTGAACATTTTTCTACACACTTTTCTCACTCCACATGAAATGCACCAGCGCTACATTACATCGCTTCCAGCAACACGAGGAGAACTGGTGTGTGTGTGTGTGAGTGTGTCTGGCAAAATAAAAAATAAAATAAATAACTTGAATGTTAAAGCTGTGTCAAGCTGTGTCACTGGTCTCTTGAGCAGTATGAACCCCAGGTGGCAACAGTCCCACAGTATTAAAATATGCTACTCTTTTAATTGGGGACAACTTCAATAATTTAATTTCAGCAGTTGGGAATCACTCGTTTTTGAGCGGTTTTTGGTGTGATATTTTGCTTGTAGTCGATTCATTCATATGTTGACAAAACTTCCAGAAAAGTTTTTCTCCGGCATAATAATTGTCTATCGATCACTGTGTGTGTGTGTGTGTGTGTAGAAGCATTGTGCCCATTCATTTCAATAAAACACAGTAGGGACTCTTGGCAGTTGTTTTAAGCAAATGCTTACAATGATAGGAAAAACCTAGATTTTTATAAATTGTATCCAGATTTTGACAAATTCAAGAAATTCCAGGTTTTACAGTTGATTAGATTTTCATTGTCAAATTCTGCAATTCCCTCCGTGTTTCTTGCAGCAGAGAAATCATAGGGCCAGACTATCAGTGTTGAGATTTTCCTCCTTTCATCTTTGAATAATAATCTAAACTATAAAATAAACTATAATCTTAATTCTGACCAGTCAGAAGTTGCAAGTCTTGCAGAACGCAAACAAAATGGCAAAAACACAAACAAAATTTTAGGAACAAAATAAAAACGACTAAAAACTACCTCACTGTATACTTTCCTTCGTTTTAAATTGTTGGGAAATAAACCAATAAATAAATAGATGAAAACATTATGTATATATTCTCAGTACAAATTCAAGCATCTTTCAAATGTAAACAAAGGAAAACATGAAGTCAATTGCTTTTGTGATATTGCCATGTCTCTTGCTTTTTCACTGTAAGGCACATAGCTGGAGAATGAGGACACTATGGTCTGTTGTTGTTGCGCAGGTATTACACTGGTTGTTTAAGGGGACCGTGGCATTGCTTGATGAAACATTGTCGGTGTCTACATGAAGGTAACATCTGAGGGACAGGTTTTTACCAGAGGCTACTTTAATTGGGCATCATAGAGGAAGGGCCTGGAGTATTGGCACATTCAATAACTGACTGTGAAAAAATCTGATAGATTTGGACATGACTGCAATGTCAAGCATGTTCTGGATATTATCTTACTGCATTTCTCCCTGCAAAACCAAGCCCACCCCAGGTTGTTGCTTGTCTTTCTTTGTGTGGTGTGAGCCTATTCAGAGACTAATTACTGAGAAGCTGTTGAGTACCGCCGATATAGAATACACTGGTTCAAGAAAAGGGTGTTTTTATTAGTGTGTTTGCACATGGTTATGGAGTTGTACTTAATAACCCAAACAATAACACAGCACACATCCTGATAGATTCATCAGGAGCATTGGGCATACAGTACGTCCACACGGGTTACTACACACACACACACACACACTGATGCATGTCTACTGTACCGCATACACAATAGCAGCTAGCTTTCTTCCATAATACATAGTGAGTCTTTCATATATCCCTCCGCATGCACTATACATTACAGCAGAGGATAGCCGACGAGGGAATAGTTACAGTCTTATTCCAAGGTTGCAGTTTCACATTGGTTGTCTCTGCCTCGCTTATACTCATCTGCACAGCAGGGGGCCCCTCTCTAACCATGCTGCAGAACAGTCTGTACAGTGTGGTGGGGCTGCAGACACACTCTGAATGAAGAAACAGTTGAATACATTTGAAAGGGGAACTTAGAGATAACATGATAGCGGTCAATACCATACTCGTAATTATAACAGATGGACAAAATATCTTTAGGATTGAATATCATAAATCATTCAAGATGTGCTTACAATCTCATTAATTTAAAGTGATACAGGTAAATATCCCTTTGCTTTTGAAACAGGGTCCTCTGTATCGATTCCCCGCCATTCTGCAGCCTACAGCTAATGCCGTGCCATCATTTATAGACCAGGTGCTCAGCTTATCACGCCCTGAAGCCACTATTACATTCAAGATTAGACTATGAATGATTAAAATGAACCAAGGTCGGGCTATTGATTGAAATCAGGAAACTCAAAACACTCTGTGTTCGCTTTCAGATGCGTTATAGATTTAGCTTTTTTTTTTGCCCCATAGGCTACACACTCTGGATGAAATACAGCATATCTTTCAAGGCATGCTAAAAAAAAATCTGAATGCAAAGCATGATAAAATGGCGGCAGCAGCATTCATTAACAAAAAAAAACAAAAAAAACAACAGCGGATGTGCTGAAATTGCTATTGGGAGCAGCGTTTGATAAGATTATTATAATTAAGTCAATGCAAACCAACCATGTAGACGACAAATCGTTTAAAGGAGACAAAGTTTGATGAAAATGCATTCCAGCAAAAATACCTAAAAAGACACGTCAAAGGGAGACGAGATTTGATAGAATAGATTGCCAATCAAGGGAAGCAATTCAGTTGGGTGTAATTCATCGACTGAAAATTGGTGTATGTGTTGACGCGTCTGCAAACAAGTATAGGATCTACATAATGTAAATCCTGAGAATGACAAACAATAAAATAATACATTCGGTTTCTCTGCCTGGCAGACTGTGATAGGATGTGAGCTTGTTTGCTCCACTGTGTAACTAAAATAAGTTACACTATTACAACTTTAGTTTTCCTCCAACAGGTCAGCCAGTTCAGGTCTGAGAGGGAAAGTAAGAGTGACGGACAGAGGAGAGGAGGGAGTCAGGCAAGGCAAGTAAAACATCAGTTCACCCTAATGCACATGCACAGACATACACAATCACCCAGAAGCCACACGCAGGGGAGTATTGAGCTGTGGATAAGAAGTTTAGCCGCCAGCAACCCTGGTTGGCTCGGTGGAGGTCCAGCTGACAGGGTCAGGTTCGAGGAAACCCAGAAACCAGGAGGGAGTGAGGAGTCAGAGCAATGCACATCAGTTTAAGACATAAAATTCTATCAACAAACCCTGAAATACTTAAATTTGTGTGCACCAGAGGAATTTTCAGAGAAAAAAAATACCAGACATAAATGCTGTGACTCACTATGATTATTGATTAAGCTACATTGATTTTGTTATTCTTTCACCAATTAATCATTTGCTCCTAAAAAAGGACCAAAATAGAAAATAATCAACAGCATCCATCACAGCTTCCAAAAGCCCTCAGGGAATTCAAATTCCTTGCTGTGTTCAACCAAAAGCTCAAAAACCCATATAGTTCACTGTCACAAGGTGCTTCCATCAACCTGTGCTCATGTGATTTTTCAATTTGTACACACTAAAAAGTGCTGGGTTATTTCATCAACCCAACTGCTGGGTTATGAAATGTGTAACCCATTTTGGGTCATGGGTTATTATTTGGGTTATTTTTGTGCAACCCATGCATTGGGTTAAATAAAGTTGGGTTACAGTCAACGTCAACGTCAACGTCAATGGTCATCCACCACGAAGCACCGAGCAGAGCAGCAACCTGTTACGCGACCGATCATCCTCTTCGCGGTAAGTCAAGTCCTAATTAAGGGTTGTGCAGACTACATATCTTATTCACATTGTCCGTCTTGCGTTACCTATTAAAGTATCTTTATATTGTCGTTATCATGGAAGCACACACGGATGCAGTTCATCTGTTTGGTTTTAGCCATCGATAGATAGATAGATAGATAGATAGATAGATAGATAGATAGATAGATAGATAGATAGATAGATAGATAGATAGATAGATATTGATATAGAGATATACATTGATATACATAGATAGATAAAGATTGATATTATATACAGTGATATAGAGAGATAGAGAGATAGACAGACAGACAGACAGACAGACAGACAGACAGACAGACACTAAAAAATGCTGGGTTATTTCATCAACCCAACTGCTGGGTTATGAAATGTGTAACCCATTTTGGGTTATTATTTGGGTTATTATTTGGGTTATTTTTGTGCAACCCATGCATTGGGTTAAATACAGTTGGGTCATATACAGTCTATGGTTAAAATCCATCAACCCAACAAACATCAGTTGACCCAGCACTTGGGATGTTTATGCTTTGAACGTCAACACATCACACGTCATCACGTCAACGTCAATGGTCATCCACCACGAAGCACCGAGCAGAGCAGCAACCTGTTACGCGACCGATCATCCTCTTCGCGGAAAGTCAAGTCCTAATTAAGGTTTGTGCAGACTACATATCTTATTCACATTGTCCGTCTTGCGTTACCTATTAAAGTATCTTTATATTGTCGTTATCATGGAAGCATACACGGATGCAGTTCATCTGTTTGGTTTTAGCCATCTACCAAATGAATTAATGAAACGTCCATAATGCCCGCGGGCCTTTGGTCATGTTTATTGAGTTAGCCAGCTAGCTCGCTGGTGCGCTAGCCTGGCAGCCGGCAGCTACCGGGCTAATTATCCTGCTGGTTTGTAGCTAGCGGGCTAATTATCCTGCTGGTTTGCTCGCCGGCCCGGTACTTCGCCAGCTAGCCGGTTCGCTGGGTGCGCGCGAGCTAACTAACAGGCTAGTTCACCGCTAGTTGCTTTGCTAGGCGGCTATTAAAGGCTAGGCTATTAAAAACGCGCACTGCGCAGTTTGAGAGCGGGAGGCGTCCTGCTGGAGCCGGATTTTGAGAGCGTCGCTGCCCACAGCAAAAGTTGGGGCTGATTTGTGTAAAAATTGCGAGTTATGAAATCGGTAACCCATTATGGGTTACAATAATGCGGTTCGGGGTTATTTTGTGCAACTCATGTGCTTGGTTAAAATCAATCAAACCCAACATAGATTTTTAAACTCACTTATTTGAAAATGTATTGAAAAGAAGCAGGAACGCTGGTGGATAGACTGTATAAATAAAGCTCTAATGTTTTTTCCTTTCAGATCTATGGACAGCTTTGTAGAAGGTATCCTGACACAGTGGCAGCTGCCTGAACTTATTGATAGTTTTAAAGGTAAGAACATTTAAGGATTTTTCAGATTCACAGCAAGCAAATACTGTACAGCTAGATAAAGGGATTATTTTAAATGTCATGGGATTGACGGCTTTGTTTAGTGCATTCAGATTTGTATTTTGTGATTCTTATCTTTCAGAAGAGGGAATTGATCAGGAGAGCTTTCTGCTTTTAGATGAGGGGACCATCAAAGATCTAATCCCCAGAGCTGGCCCCAGACTCCAGTTTTTAAGACATTTTAGAGGTCTTGTAAGTAGTTAAATCACTGCAGTGCAGACGTGAGAGGCTACACCCCCCCCTCAACACACACACACACAATATTATTATTTATAAGGATGTGGTAAAATTAGTGGGAAGATGGCATTTATTTGCTTTAAATGCAAAAGGCAAATTCCAGGCGATGCCAAGAGTCTTGTAACACATTTACGTTTAGTACACCATGTATACCATTCATCAACATATTTCCAATTTTGTGAAACTGGCTGTGGAAGAACCTTTTCTTTCATAAGGTCTTTTAGAAGACACCTTGTAAAGGAGCATGTAAGCCAAAGCAAACCTACTCTTGATGATCCCCTTGAAGGTCCAGCCCAGCCTGTTGACATACCGTTTGCTGAGCCAGTACAGAGAGATGAAGAAGTTGTGGATGAATGGGAGGAACTAGGGCAAGTGGACATGACCAACCGGGTAGCCCTTTTTTTTAGCTCATCTGAGGTCTAAATCTACTTTGACATACTCCAACTTAAACTTTATGGTTCAACACACCACTAGTTTAATTGGCGACATTGTGAGCAAACTAGAATCAAGTACTATGTCTGTATTTAGGCATTTTGGTCTTGATCAATGCCAAGAGGTACAGGAGCTTGGCACTGAGTTCTCTTTATTAGCCGAGCCTTTCAAAGGACTGGATACTGATTATAAACAAAAGCAGTATTTTGCTCAATCAGGAAACTTAATAGAGCCAGTTGAGCAGGCTTTCCCTAGGGCCTTAGGGACGTCAATTGTGCAGCAAAGGGCTTCTGCCACTGGCAGTGTCCGGCAAGTCCCAGTTCCTGACTCATATTACCGTATTCCGCTAAAGCAGCTCCTGCCTAAAATACTTGAAATTCCAGGACTTTTACAGGCCATGCTAGAATGGCAGCAAAGGAAGAGTGATGCTCTTCAAGACTTGTTTGATGGGGATTTTTGTAAAACACATCCACTGTTGTTAAAAGAGGTCTCAATTCCGATTGTGATTTACCAGGATGATTGTGAGACTGTCAACCCCTTGGGCAGTAAGACTGCGGTTCACAGGTTGGGATGTATATATTTCACCCTAAAGCGCTTGCCACCACACCTCCTCTCAAGTTTGCAGTCACACTTCCTTTTAGCAGTGTACAAATCCCTTGATGCAAAGACCTATGGCCTTGATACAGTGCTGCGCCCAATAGTGGAAGAGATCCGGTCACTCGAGAGGGACGGCATCACTGTTGATACCCCCAGCTTCCAAGGTGTCGTGAAGTTTACAGTGGTTCAGGTAGTGGGGGATAATTTGGGATTGAATGCCATGCTTGGTTACACTGAAAGCTTCTCTGGAAATTATGTTTGTCGGTTTTGCAGAGCAGATAAGGAGATCCTGAGGTCTCAGACAGTGGCAGATCCTACACTATTGCGTGATGTCAATAGTCATAAGGCAGATTTGCACACAAACAACCCCAAACTGACAGGCCTCAAAAGAGACAGTGTCTTGAATGACTTGTCTTTCTATCATGTCACCGACAACATGGCACCTGATATCATGCATGATATACTGGAAGGCGTCGGGCCACTGGAAGTCAAACTTGTGTTGAATTCTCTGATTGAGCAGAAACACCTAACACTTGACAAGCTCAACTACAGAATCACAAGCTTTGACTACGGCTTTTGTGATAAGGGTAACATACCTTCTGCAATCAGCCAGAGTGATCTAAAAAACATTAAAGGTGCTATGCGGCAGTCAGCATCTCAGATGTGGTGCCTACTTAGGTTGCTGCCCACAATGATAGGTGACCTGATCCCTGAGCAATGTAAGGAATGGAAACTCCTCCTACTTTTACTGTCATGTATGGAGTTCATCTTCTCGCCTTCTCTGACTATTGAAGCAACACTGTACTTGGCCATGATCATTGAAGAGCATCACTCTCTCTTCCTGGAGCTGTACTGTTGGAAGGCTGGCCTGAGTGAATGGAGTGTAGGAGGCAGACTCGCAAAGCAGGGTTCAAGTATCAAAATAGAGTTTTATGAGGTGGTTCAGATGCTGGCTCTATAGAGGGGGTGGATGTGCCAGGTGTTGCTGCCTCGTCCCTGGGCAGCTGACGATCCACGCGGTCCTGCTGTACTTCCTGTTGGAGCTTGGTAAGCTGATGTTGGAATCGTTGCCACCTGTCCTCTTGTTGTCTGCCTTCCTGCTCTGCGGTTGACCCCCTGCTGCTCCCTGCTGGTCTTGGACGTCCTGGGACATGGTGGACACTGGTGGACACTCATCTGCTCCTCTTGCTCTTCCTCTTCCTCTACTTGACATATTCTTCACTGCCTCCTACTGGCCTGGGACCCACCAACTGCCACCAAATGTTGGAAGGCTGGCCTGAGTGAATGGAGTGTAGGAGGCAGACTCGCAAAGCAGGGTTCAAGTATCAAAATAGAGTTTTATTTTTTCCAAAGAGTGCCACCAAAATGCACAGTGAACCAAACAAAAAAATATATTTACAAAAAGTATCAAAGACATAACAGCTAACTCAGCTTAACTGAAAAGACTTCATTCAATGTGACAGTGAGACCCATTGTGCACTCTCCTGCACACCTGGGGCCTCATGTATCAATGTTGCGTACGCACAAAAACGTGGCGTACGTAATTTTCCACGCCAACGTTCAGATGTATCAAAAGTGAAATGAGCGTGGAAATGTGCGGTGTCCCACGCCAGCTTCATGGCTGGCGTACGCACGTTTCTACAGCTATTGTTCCTTTGGCGACACTCTGAGGTGATGCTGGGAAACTGTTAATTATGTGAAAACAATTAGTCCTCAGAGTAATGTGCACATCAGAGACACATTAATGGACAATTAACACACACGTGTTTGCAATCATATGGATGGATATAAAAGCATGCGCAAAGTGATGAAAAAATGGCATTAACAATGGCAGCCTTGGCCTTGTTAGAAGACATCGCAAACAGTAACATCAGACGTGAGAGGGTGTTTAGAAAATGGGAGGATATGTTAGCAAATGACGACAACTGGCTCATGAGTCCTTTTAGGTTGCCGAGGCCAGTGTTACTGGAGCTGTGCGCAGAGCTGCGGCCGGCCCTAGAAAGAAACACAGCCAGGAGCCAGGGGTTGTCCGTGTCCACACAGGTGCTGACCACTCTGGGGTTTCTGGCAACAGGAGCCTTCCAGAGGGAACTGGCCGACCGGTCAGGAGTGTGCCAGTCCACTCTGAGCCGAGCCATGCCAGCGGTGTGGGACGGGATCATAAGAATGTCATCCAGGTACATGAAATTCCCATACAATGCTGTTGAACAGGCCAACATTAAAGCGCAATTTGCAGCAAGAGCCGGTTTCCCTAATGTAATCAGAGCTATTGACTGCACACATGTTGCTGTAAGCGCCATCACAGGATGAATTTGTTTTTGTCAACAGGAAACATTTTCATTCAATAAATGTTCAAATAATATGTGATGCGCAAATGCAGCTCACCAACATCGTGGCAAGGTGGCCTGGTTCAACGCATGACTCGTTCATTCTTACTAATAGCATGGTTGGTAACAGGCTGGAGGCTGGCACGGTGCGCGATGGGTGGCTTCTCGGTGAGTAAATGTATCCGTTTAATTGCGCCCCGAATGTAAACCAGCACAATGCCCATTTGGGCACGTGCATTCAAATATGTGCATTTGTTTTTCCCTGGTGAAAATAGAGCGGCAGAGCTATCTAACAAGCCCTTTATTGTCTCCTTGTGTTCAGTATTTGTGTCGATAAACGCGTGCGTAAAGTTGGAAATGTCACACTGCAGTAGCCACGGTGCACTTCTGCAGTCATTAATATAAGTGTTATCAGTCTTGTCAATCCTTGTAATGAAGTTGTTTTGTCCTTCTGTTTGTTTCCCACTAACGGTAGCATATATATATATATATATATATACACAGTATATATATATATTTTACAAAAAGTAATATCTGACATCTGATTTTTTTTGTGCGTACGACAGTTTCTGGAATCTAGCGTACGCCATGTTTCAGTAGGAAATCCACGCAATTCTTAGTACATGAGGCCCCTGGTGTCCTCTCTCTCTGACACCACACACTCATCCGACTTCCCCTGCATGCTGGGAGCCAAATACAGGAATCCACCTGGACTCACCCAAGCAGCAGGGAAGCCTCCTTTTACTTCTACAAACTGGTAAGCATCCATATTAATAATCTTCATTTCATCACACAATGGGAATTCTCATAAGCTTTTCTCACACACACATCTGTGCTCAAATACATCACATAATATCAAACTATACACTTTTCACACTCCCACACAATCTACAACCCCCCCATAGATGGTACCGCCTGATGACCTCACTGATGATGTCATCCAGGTTATAAAAGCAGGAAGTAATGAACCTTTCCTCCTTTTGCCACTGGACCACATGGTGAGTATGAAACACAAGCAACAAAACAATGCATCTGTAAAAGTTACTTAATTGCACATAAACTGAAAGGGACAAATGGTGTGGTCTCGCCCACTTTGTCACATGTACCCTCACCATTTGCGACCAAAACATCACTTCATGCTCCATTACCCTAGAGCCATTCAAAACCTTGGACCCTTGATTCAGTTCTGGGCTATGAGATTCGAAGCGAAACACAATTTCTTTAAAACGGGTAAGCAATGTAACGTGCAACTTCCGAAACATATGCAAAACCATGGCCTTTCGCCATCAGATAGCGCAATGCTACAATTTGATGTGTGGAACTGTGATGAGCCACAATACTGAAGTTGGTCCTGGGCACTCGACCGTTCTTGCCAACATTGAGGGAGTTAAAGACATCCAAACTGGTCTGACTGGCATTCCACTTTTCAGCGAACTGTATGAACCGGCCTATGTTACCTTTAAGGGAACTGATTATCGAGCAGGGATGACTGTATTCCTGTCTCATGATTCGGATGGAGAACCCCAGTTTGGTGTCATAAAGTCCATTTTGGTTCTAAACCAAACATCACACACACCAATAATAAAACTTGTTGTGGAAAAGTGGGAAACAAAATGGTTTGATAGGCATCTCTTTGCATACTGTGTGATTACCACTCAAGTTTTGGCAGCTCTTGATGTAAGTGATCTGATTGATCACCATCCCCTCCATGCAGTCAAGTCATTCAGGGAGCATGACGACAGTTTTTACATTTCACTGCGCTACAAACTTTTTTTTAGAAAATCAGCTTACTGACACCAGTTGTGTACAGTAGCTATGCCACTTTGTAAATATCATTATGACTTGGGTTTATTTTTCAACAACCCCCCCCCCCCCCAATCCCACAATAGTTGTTTAGTGGTTACCCATAAATGCTGCTTAAAAGGTGCCTTTTCCATGAGGATGATCATTTACATTTACATTTAGCAGACGCTTTTGTCCAAAGCGACTTACAATAAGTACATTTGTCAAAAGAAGGAAACAAAGAAACCACGACGTATCATTGCCGATGCAGTAAGAGCTAAAAATAGAACAAGTGTTAGGTCCTCATCTGAGTAAAGTAGTACTTCAAGAGTAACAGTGCTACGATCCGAGTTTTTTTTTTTTTTTTTTTTTTTTGCGGGGGGGGGGGGGGGGGGGGGTCGAGCGAGGGTGTTAGTGGGTCATGCTATGTAGAGTCGAGGTGAAGTCTGAACAGGTGAGTCTTGAGCCTTTTTCGGAAGATGGCAAATGACTCTGCTGTCCTGACATTGGTCGGGAGTTCGTTCCACCACTGAGGCGCCAGAACAGAGAAGAGTCTGGACTTTGCTGAGCTACATTTGTTTGATTTCAGCGATGGTGGTACCAGCCTGCCAGCTGAAGTAGAGGAGCGGAGTGCTCGCTTCGGGGCATGAGGTTTGACCAGTGTTTGAAGGTAGGCAGGTGCCGTTCCATTGATGGCCCTGAAGGCCAGTGTCATCGTCTTGAATTGGATGCGTGCTGCAACAGGGAGCCAGTGGAGGTCACGGAGGAGGGGGGTCACGTGGGAGAATTTGGGTAGATTGAAGATAAGGCGTGCTGCAGCGTTCTGGATACGCTGCAATGGTTTAATCGCATAGGCCGGGAGTCCGGCCAGGAGAGAGTTGCAGTAGTCAAGGCGGGAGATGACCAGTGCTTGGACCAAGAGTTGCGTTGCATCCTTTGTGAGGAGGGTCCGAATCCTGCGGATGTTGTAGAGGGCAAATCTGCAGGATCGGGCCACAGCAGTGATGTTGGGGGTGCAGGATAGTTGGTCATCGAGGATTACACCCAGGTTCCTCGCAGTTGAGGAAGGAAATACTGTGATGCCCTCAATAGTGACCGACAGGTCCATGCGAGGGCAGTCTTTCCCTGGGATGAAGAGGAGTTCGGTTTTATTCAGGTTAAGCTTGAGGTGATGTGCAGTTGTCCAGACAGAGATGTCAGCCAGACAGTCCGAGATGCGAGTTGCAATGTGAGCGTCAGAGGACGGGGGAAAAGAGAGGAACAGCTGGGTGTCATCAGCGTAGCAATGGTAGGAGAATCCATGCGATGTGATAACAGAACCTAGTGATCTGGTGTATAGTGAGAACAGAAGCGGTCCTAATACTGAGCCTTGAGGGACACCCGTGTCCAGAGAGCAGGGTTTGGACATAGAGCCATTCCATGTGACCTGAAAGGTGCGGTTTGTCAGGTATGAAGTAAACCAGGTGAGAGCAGAGTCGGTTATTCCAAGTTCAGCCAGAGTGGAGAGGAGAATTTGGTGGTTGACTGTGTCGAATGCAGCAGATAGGTCAAGGAGAATGAGAACGGAGGAGTTGGATGATGTTTTGGCGTCTCGCAGGGACTCGGTCACAGTGAGGAGGGCCGTCTCAGTGGAGTGGGCAGTCCTGAATCCTGATTGGTTAGGGTCTAGGAGGTTCTTCCGCAAGAGATAGGATGACAGTTGGTTGTAGGCAGCACGTTCCAAGGTTTTAGAGAGGAATGAAAGAAGAGATACAGGTCTGTAGCTTTGGATGTCAGTAGCGTCAAGGGTGGGTTTTTTCAGGAGAGGCTTCACGATAGCGGTCTTAAAATCCGCTGGAATGACACCTGAGGTGAGGGAGGAGTTGATCAGGGTGGTGAGGAATGGCAAGATGTCGTGTGAGATGTCCTGGAGAAGAGAGGAGGGAATCGGGTCAAGGGAGCAGGTGGTGGCACGGTTAGATGTAACAAGTGCGTGAACGTCTTCAGAGGTGAGGGGGCTAAAGCTGGTAAGACCATCCGAGTTGAGAGTTGGGGGAGATGTCTTCTGGGAGGGAATAGGCGTGAATGAGGAGCTGATGTCATTTACTTTCTTGGTAAAGTAAGTTGCAAAGTCATCGGCAGTAAGGAAGGAAGGGGGCGGAGGGGTAGGAGGGGTGAGGAGGGAAGAGAACATGGAGAAGAGTTTCCTGGGGTTGGAGGCAGAAGAGTTGATCTTTGCCAGGTAGAAGGCAGATTTAGCTGCCGAAACAGTTGAGGTGAAGTCAGAGAGGAGGAGGTGGTAGTGAGCAAGGTCATCGTGCTGTCCCGATTTCTTCCATTTTCTCTCTGACGCTCGCAACAATGATCTGTTGGTTCGCAGAGGTTCAGACAGCCAGGGAGGGGGGGGAGATGATCGCACCGGTCGTGCGATTGGGGGACAGAGAGTGTCCAAAGAAGAGGCGAGTGAGGACATCAGGATAGAGGAGGCTTCCTCAGTAGGCATTAAGGAGAACTACAAGCTATCAATACTAGACTAAATGTTACCACTAGCTTTACACACACAATGCCTAAACCCAAATCTACAATTAGTTTCTGACTTACCAACAAGAGACAAAGCAGCTTCCTTCCTTTCTCCAGACCAAATGTGGTTTGAAGAGAACTACTGCTGTCCTTTAAGTTCTGACTGGGGCTCCTCCTTCCCTCTAATCAAGTCTATTCACTACAGGTGAGCTGGCTCAAACAAGCTGATTGCTCACTTACCATAGACAGCTTCACAAGAAGTTCAACAACAAGCTATCAATACTAGACTAAATGTTACCACTAGCTTTACACACACAATGCCTAAACCCAAATCTACAATTAGTTTCTGACTTACCAACAAGAGACAAAGCAGCTTCCTTCCTTTCACCAGACCAAATGTGGTTTGAAGAGAACTACTGCTGTCCTTTAAGTTCTGACTGGGGCTCCTCCTTCCCTCTAATCAAGTCTATTCACTACAGGTGAGCTGGCTCAAACAAGCTGATTGCTCACTTACCATAGACAGCTTCACAAGAAGTTCAACAACAAGCTATCAATACTAGACTAAATGTTACCACTAGCTTTACACACACAATGCCTAAACCCAAATCTACAATTAGTTTCTGACTTACCAACAAGAGACAAAGCAGCTTCCTTCCTTTCTCCAGACCAATATGATCAATATTGCGAAAAATGGCCACTGGTATGGGATGAGCTTCTGGACCACAGGGATGCTGTTACGGGAATACTGGGATGTTTCTATAAATAACAACTGGTATGTGATAAATTATACAGTAAGTATTTTTTGTGTAATATCAATTACATATTGCTGTTGGACAGAACAGATTGTCTATCTCTAATGAAAAAAGAATATCCTATGTCATATGTTATATAAAAGTAGCAAAAAGTTGCAGATCTACAAGCTCCCAACCTGTAACGATGTGACTTGTTGTGAGCTTGTTGATTCGCTGTTTTAACAATTTTTAAGACATTATAAAAATATAAGAAATAATTGTGGACATACGCCCAACAGCAGCAATACAGTAGTTGTCAATGTCAGGTATTGATTTAAAAAGTCAAATTTTTTGTTATGATGTTCATCACAGTTTTGCAAGAATACAAACTATTTACCTTTTTCATTCACTCAGGTTAAGTGTGTCTGAGTGGTTATGTGTCTAATTGGGGTCAAATATATAAACCTTGTGCGCACTAAAAGTGTACTGCATTACAATCCACAGGTTTCTGAGTTGATTTTAACTTGGGCATAGAGGATGTAGTCTTTGTAGTCCACTTGTGTAGTGTTGTGTTGCACATTAATTTACATAAAATATGCCAAACCTGTAATTCAAGGTGGCTGTCACAGTTACATTAACCTGGGTTTCCTTTTAGATTGGACCAGTTGTGCCACCTACGGATGTCCAACAAACTGCCACACCTCCAGCCCCCATGGAGCACCAAACACCAGTTGCCACAACCTCCATGGAGGGCCAAACACTATTTGCCACAACCTCCATGGAAGACCATGCAGCAGTTGTGGTACCAGCAGTGATGCCACAAACCTTCTACATAATTCCACAATTTGTAAGCTTACTTTTTAAGATTGGGTTTTAATTTTCTTTTAATCAACACTTAAGTATAATAACAATATCCGACATGCTATCTCTTGCCATTTCCTCAGGATATACCCCAGATTCTCAGTGGCTCTCTTGAAGGCAAGAAGATCCTGACGAGCGCTAATGAGGAGAATGTACTCATCATTAAGGACAGACGTTGCCTTGTCCGTATTTTGGTATCTCACCTCATGGAAAGGTTTGGAGACAGGTACTTCAAAACAGTGTTTTTGTTTATGTTATCTTTGCTTACCTGAATATTATGTGCAGTTAAATCTTCTCTCAGTGGTAAGGTTAGACAGGACACAACACATGTACAGTAGTGTGTTGGAGCAGTGCTAACCGCCCCTAAATATGACTGTCACTATTTTCGTAGTACAAGGTCGTAGAACGTACAGTGGGGAGAACAAGTATTTGATACACTGCCGATTTTGCAGGTTTTCCCACTTAAAAAGCATGTAGAGGTCTGTAATTATTATCATAGGTAATCTTCAACTGTGAGAGACAGAATCTAAAACAAAAATCCAGAAGATCACATTGTATGATTTTTAAGTAATTAATTTGCATTTTATTGCATGACATAAGTATTTGATACATCAGAAAAACAGAACTTAATATTTGGTACAGAAACTTTTGTTTGCAATTACAGAGATCAGACGTTTCCTGTAGTTCTTGACCAGGTTTGCACACACTGCAGCAGGGATTTTGGCCCACTCCTCCATACAGATCTTCTCCAGATCCTTCAGGTTGCGGGGCTGTCGCCAGGCAATATGGACTTTCAGCTCTCTCCAAAGATTTTCTATTGGGTTCAGGTCTGGAGACTGGCTAGGCCACTCCAGGACCTTGAGATGCTTCTTACGGAGCCACTCCTTAGTTGCCCTGGCTGTGTGTTTCGGGTCGTTGTCATGCTGGAAGACCCAGCCACGACCCATCTTCAATGCTTTTACTGAGGGATGGAGGTTGTTGGCCAAGATCTTGCGATACATGGCCCCATCCATCCTCCCCTCGATACGGTGCAGTCGTCCTGTCCCCTTTGCAGAAAAGCATCCCCAAAGAATGATGTATCCACCTCCATGCTTCACAGTTGAGATGGTGTTCTTGGGGTTGTACTTGGGGGCGAGTGGAGTTTAGACCAAAAAGCTCTATTTTTGTCTCACCAGACCATATGACCTTCTCCAATTCCTCCTCTGGATCATCCAGATGGTCACTGGCCAACTTCAGACGGGCCTGGACATGCGCTGGCTTGAGCAGGGGGACCTTGCATGCGCTGCAGGATTTTAATCCATGACGGCGTAGTGTGTTACTAATGGTTTTCTTTGAGACTGTGGTCCCAGCTCTTTTCAGGTCATTGAACAGGTCCTGTCATGTAGTTCTGGGCTGATCCCTCACCTTCCTCATGATCATTGATGCCCCACGAGGTGAGATCTTGCATGGAGCCCCAGACCGAGGGAGATTGACCGTCATCTTTAACTTCTACCATTTTCTAATAATTGCACCAACAGTTGTTGCCTTCTCACCAAGCTGCTTGCCTATTGTCCTGTAGCTCATCCCAGCCTTGTGCAGGTCTACAATTTTATCCCTGATGTCCTTATACCGCTCTCTGGTCTTCACCGTTGTGGAGAGGTTGGAGTCTGTTTGATTGAGTGTGTGGACAGGTGTCTTTTATACAGGTAACAAGTTCAAACAGGTGCAGTTAATACAGGTAATGAGTGGAGAACAGGAGGGCTTCTTAAAGGTCTGTGAGAGCCGGAATTCTTACTGGTTGGTAGGTGATCAAATACTTATGTCATGCAATAAAATGCAAATTAATTATTTAAAAATCATATGATGTGATTTTCTGGATTTTTGTTTTAGATTCTGTCTTTCACAGTTGAAGAGTACCTATGATAAAAAAATTACAGACCTCTACATGCTTTTTAAGTGGTAAAACCTGCAAAATCGGCAGTGTATCAAATACTTGTTCTCCCCACTGTACATAGAGACCGACATCCCAAAAGCTGATGTCTCAGACAGAACGGCCCACAGAAGATGCATGTATGTTATGTTTGATACCATGTGAAGGGAAACATGGTTTAGCAGTACTTAAAATCTATTTTGACTCTGCTGGTGATTTCATGTTTGTATTTACAGTCCTACTGCTGAAACCAAAACAGCCCTGGCGAAGGCTTTGATCGAGGCATTTCCATTCTTAAAAGATGACTCAAGTAGCGGCCATGTGAGTACATTTTACAGAGGAATTGATGCTACATAGTCAGTCGGACAGTGGACAAGGTATAACTCATCTCCCAGCACTAGATTGCTGCGCTGTTTGATGCCTGATGTTGTCAGACAGATGCATGAACATCACCTGTTCAGCCACATCAGGCGGCCATGCTGTCAAAATCAAAATGTGACTAATCTCTTTTTAACAAAGATTTTTTCATTTCTTGACAGGCAACTTGGTACACCCCTGGACGGAGCAAATACCCAGCCACTGGATTTCTTGAAGAGAGACTTCTGAACATCAGAAAAAGGCTGAGATCAAAGAGCAGAGGGCCACGGAGCACGGAGCCGAGAGCAGCACAAAGTGATGAAGGTGGTGTTCGAAGTACACGCATACCAGGTAATCGTTTCTACTGAACAATTTGTTGAAGCAATAGAGCCATATAATTTACCGATTGGTAATATACTTGTGTACTTTTTATAGACTGCACCATAACAGAAGAAAGAGCCATACAGCTGAAAGAATGGCTAAGAAACAATGCGCAGCCTCTCAGCCAGGTGGAGCAACACATGCTCGACACAGCAGTGTACAGGTCAGTAGGAATACACTGAGGACACTAGCTGCATCAATCATCCAATGTAATTTGCCTATGCATGTGTCTCATTACTTTTATCAGCAAAGTCAGTAAAATCTGAACTACAGACCTCTCAAAACAACTGACTTAACCCTTGTTCATTATGCTATTGTTATTGCACCCCATTTTTTCCAACTGTTGCATGGTGTGTGTGCGTGTGTAATGATTTATGTAAAGTACCTTGGATAAAGGTGATATATATAAATGCTCTGGCTCTGTTTTTAATCAAACAGAGCCAAGTTGATAAGAGAGAATGGGTGGGACATTGAGGAGATCTGTGCTGAGTTCCCCCATCTCACCACTACAGGCATGGTATGTTGGGAAGGAGTATACGTTAACAAATGAGAATGCATCGTTAATAACAACAATCTTTATTAGTATGTCAGCTGCTGCCACATTGTATTTGTTTTTCCTCAATTTTTTTTAGATTGCACAAGACTTCATGGTCTTACATGGGGAGGCTGCACCAAAGCTTTTCGAGACCTGGCTGCCCATTTTCGCAGAAAAGATACTGTACCTGGCAAGACGGGAGGGGAAACTGATCTCTCCGGTGGATGGCTTATACATAATAGTTGTTGTACAGCAAGATGTTGTTCAAGATCATCAACACTATTGTCTCCCCTCCTTCTCCTCCTGTTTCTGTGTTTTCTAAAGAAGACTGTGGCGGCTTTTTAACGTTGTCTGTTGAAAAAGTTGTTGAGTATGAGATCTAACATCATTGCTTCCTCCTTCCTTCATGTCGGGTTCCTCCTCCACAGCTGAGCAGTTTCTCTCCTGTCACTCTTAAGGACCCGAGAGACAGGGTCAGCTCCATGAAAACGTCCTCAAGTCCTTTTGACTTTCTTGCTACTTCAGCATGAATTTTTGTTTGGTTTCACCCAGTCCTAAAGCCCTTCCCACTGCAGCAGGTTCTGGAATGGGCATTGCCAAGGAGGCAGTCTTCAGCACGTGGTTCATCCCCTAACCAATCACAATAGTAGCATTCCACATATTAATATCCAATTGTCTTCCTACAGATTCTTTGGGGGAACTGGCCCTGAGCCAGCTACCATCACTGCTTCCGCCAACAGTGTATAAAGTTGGGCGAAAAGTCTGCCGCCACACAATCGAGGAGTCCAGCCAGGCCTTCATTGACCACAAGCCTGTAAGTCTGCCTTCATATCTAAAGTGAAATATTGATTGTAACCACATGAACCCAGCATCCATAATCATGGGGTGGTGTAGGAAATTATTTTTCCTTTGCATGTTCAAATTACGCCAGCAGTCGTTCTACAAAGTTTCGAGTCTCATTTTCACCATTTATTGAGCAGAAACAAATGACACTGGGAACCTCAGATCTTTGTTACTCTTTGCTTGATTAATTTATCTCATCTTTTTTCCTGTTTCTCAGGTTGGAACAAACTTGGTGGAGTACCTCCAGGAAGTGAGGGCATCAAGGCCATTCCCCCATGTCCTGGTGCCAATGACCCCTGGAACTCATCTCAATCGTTCGTCATTCTGTGTGGGCAGGCGTTGGAACAGAACACTCTGCTTCAGGCAGTCAATGTCTGTTTTAAGACTTTTTATATCTTCGACATCGAATACCCAAAGCAGTGTGCTTCAGTGTGGCAGTTCTTACAGAATGCAGTTTACATGATGGGCGGAGATTAGTCTAAGCCTGTCAAGTTTCTTCGTGCAGCAATACTTGCATGCAAGTAAGTTGGCACTTGTAGACTTTATTACTTAAATTCTTGTGCTGCTCTTTCATTTTTTTCCCTTTTATATATATACATATATGTAACATTTACAGTGTATATATGTTCCCATTTTTATAGTTATGTATAGTTGTTTATGTATAGTTGTTATGCTGCTATAATTCTTTAGATTGTTGGACCAGTTTGACAACATTTTCACTGTAAATTATTGTTGAAGGTTTTGCACAATTTTAGAAATTCAAAATAAATACTTTAAACATTGTTTACAAGTGTATTATTGCATAATATATTATCTGCATGACCAAGTATAGGTTGAATTTTAGAAGGGTTTATAATTTTGCTGTTTACAAGATATGCCTATTGTATTAATTTAATTAATTTTTTGATTGATTTTTTTTTGAAGATTAAACAAATGTGTGTAGTTGAATTAACACAGAATTGTAGTCAATTTGTAGTTAACCAGTTCATATTGTAGAATTGACCCAGGGCTGAAATAAATCTGACCCAACATTGGATTAAATAGGGGTACAACATTTAACCCATTCATTAGTTGAATTGACCCAGGGCTGAAATTAATTTGACCCAACATTTGGGTTATTTACATTTCGACAGTCACGTTAAATCAGTAACAAAATCAGCCTACTATCACCTAAAAAATGTAGCAAGACTTAGAGGGCTCATGTCAGCTCAAGACTTAGACAAACTTGTACATGCCTTTATTACTAGTAGGCTAGACTACTGTAATGGTCTCCTTGCAGGTCTTCCGAAAAAAACTGTCAGGCAGCTACAGCTTGTTCAGAACGCTGCTGCTAGAGTTCTTACAAAGACCAAAAAATGTGAGCACATTACACCAATTCTTAAATCCTTACATTGGCTCCCTGTATGTCAGAGGATTGATTTCAAAATCCTCCTGCTCACATATAAATCACTACATGGTCTAGGACTGAAGTATATCACTGATATGCTCCCACTACATAAGCCTTCTAGACCACTAAGATCTTCTGAGACCAATCTGTTAGTGATTCCCAGAGTAAACAACAATCACGGGAGAGCATCATCTAGTCACTATGCAACAAATGGCTGGAATAAACTTCCTGAAGATGTAAGACTTGCCCCAACTCTGACCACTTTTAAAACTAGACTGAAAACTTTTATGTTCACCATAGCTTTCTGCTAAATCTTTTAATGTCTGCACTGTTTTTAATTATTGCAAATATGTTTTTATTCTCCTTTCTTTCTTTAATGCATTTTTAAATTTGCCTTTATTTTCTTTTAATTCTTCTATTTTTTTTTTTATTTTTTTTTTTTCACTTTGTTGTATGATGTGAAGCACTTTGAGTCTGCCTTGTGTATGAAATGTGCTATACAAATAAAGTTGCCTTGCCTTGCCTTAAATATGAGCACAATATTCAACCCAATCATATGGTAGAATCGACCCAGGGCTGAAATTGATTGGACCCAACAATTGGATTAAATTTCTGAACCCCATCCATTGGGTTAAAAGTGACCAACCCATTTTGTTGGGTAAAAATAACTACTGTTGGGCTGGTCCAATATTGATTAAGGTGTTGGGTTAAAAATAAACCAAATTGGGTTATTTTTAACCCATCATTTTTTAGGGTGTAGATAGATAGATAGATAGATAGATAGATAGATAGATAGATAGATAGATATTGCACATTAATCTTCTGCCAAAAATAGAATAAATATGTTTCTAAGATTCTAACATTGTTTTATTCAAGTGTTTATTGTATAATATAACATGAGCAAATTATAGTATGTATTTTAGAGGGTTTGTAATGTAACTGTTTGAGACATGGGTATTCTGTTACAGTCAAACACAACATCACGATAATCACCATTTTTTAGGTAGAATTATCCCATTGCAGTTTATATGAATCAGCATTTGGGTGGAATATTATATAAAGTAAAATTTAATATTTAACCAATTCATATGCTAGAATTTACCCAGTGTTTAAATTAATTTGACCCATTATTTGAGTATAACAATTAACCAATTCATATGGTAGAATTTACCCAGTGTTTAAATTAATTTGACCCATTATTTGAGTATAACAATTAACCAATTCATATGGTAGAATTTACCCAGTGTTTTAATTAATTTGACCCATTATTTGAGTATATCAATTAACCAATTCATATGGTAGAATTTACCCAGTGTTTTAATTAATTTGACCCATTATTTGAGTATATCAATTAACCAATTCATATGGTAGAATTTACCCAGGGTTGAAATTAATTTGACCCAGCATTTGAATTAAATGTGTAACCCATCTTGTTGGGTTAAAATGCACAACCCATTTTGCTGGGTCAAATTAACTACTGCTGGGTTGGTCCAATAGTTACCCAGGCGTTGGGGTAACCCAGGATTTTTTAGGGTGTACAGAAAAAAAAATCTTGGGGGAGGTTGCTTGACTGAGGTGGGAAGGTTTGTACGTCTATAAAAGCAAAATTGACAACAATAAGCAACAAATTTAATTGAAACCGATTTAGCAAATTAATGATGATGTACACTATAAAAAGGGATTTTGGAGGGTGGTAGACAATCCATGCAAATTCTTTAAAATGTACTTTTGTATATTAGTCAGCAAGTGAAATATATAATAATGGATATATTCTACCTGCACTAACTTTTTGTTATTAGTAACAATTGCAACCTAAAAACGTATCATAAAATGTACCGAAGACGATCAGCCCTGCACTGCGATGTGCGCATGCATCAGGTCATACTTTGGCGCTTGTTTGCTTTCTGCTATCTGTTGTGGAGCTGCCTACTGTGGGATTGAAGGTAAGCAAATATTCCTGTTTAACATGTTGCTGTGTATCATATCCGGAACGCAAATGTCAACTTATTAAATGGTAAAATCTTCTGCAAGAGTTGTGCTCGGCGTGCTTCCCTGTTATGTGCCATGCATGCTTGAACCCGGAAGTTTGAATCGGCGACAGGCGCCCCCTTAGCTGTTTTAATGTCTAATAACTGAGAGAAATAACATAACTGTGATGGCCACAGTCGTGGCCACACAGCCATGATACAAGGGTAGTAGCCCTTTGCACCTACACTCACACTATACACCATGTTTCTATATTTGTTACTATATTTTGTTTATGGGCATTATACATTCAATAGGTAACATTTAAATATTGAAATAACTCACACAGGTTTTGGTTGTATACAATATACTTTATTATTTGACAGTACATTAGTTTCTATTTGAGCACACATGTTTAGTTAGCTTTTGTTCAGTATTGTTTCTAATTTCTCTTTTGTTCTTTTGAGTTACCGGTGCTGCTGGTGCTGTTGGTGCGGCTGCTGGGATCCTCCAGATAAAAGCATCCGCCCCCACAAGCTCGACCCTTTTATAACAGGCAGCACTAATTGGGCCAACCCAAGGACCGGTGCACCGTGGGGGGAAGTTTAGTGGTTTAGTTATATTTATTATTTTCCTTAGATCATTAGTAATTTCAGTTTTGTTTGGTTATGTATAGACTGTGTTTATTCTATAAGTTACCTTTCCTAAGTTGTTTTGTTTGGGAAATAGCTGTGGTCTTTTGTGTTTAGGGTTAAGTTAACCCCTCTTTTCGTAGTATGGGCTGACCACCCAGTATATAAGTTCGCCCTTGTGTTCATTAGCCAGGTCTGTTTAATTCTGTTCTGTTTTGTCTTCTGTTAGTTTATTCAGTTGACTTTTGTACAGTTCTGTTAATTTGACCTCTTTTATGGGCCCAGACCTTATGTTCATTTGAGTAATTTTGTTTCTGTATATTTTGGGTAAATAAAACCCCCTTTTTTTGAAGTTACTATCTGTTGTCCTCATTGCAACCGACTCGGTCCCTCACATATGGTGGCAGTGGTGGGATCAGCCAGTTGAGGACACAGGTATTTTTTTTTTTCTCTCTCTTTTTTCCTTTTTTTCCCCTTTTGTCTTCTCCTCCATTTGGGAAGACATGCCGGTCCGTGGAGGAAGAGTGGCAAGAGGTGGTCGAGCAGATCTCAGGACACAAATAGGGTTGGAAGCCCAGGCTGAGAGTGAGGAAGAGATGCAGGAGGGAGCTTTAAAAGAAGATGGCACTGGGGGTGAAGAGAGTAGAGAGCCAACATTGAGAGACTTAACAGGCATTCTGCAGGCCTTCATGGGGCAACAGGAGGCCCGGGAGGCGAAAAGGAAAGCGGAAGCTATAAGGCAGGAGCAACGGTTCCAAGCATTACAGAACCAGTTCAGGCTTCTGCAGGAGGATGTACAGGCAGCACAGGCACACACATCTCCAGCACTAGAGCCCACTTCTACTGTGGAGGCTCTGGACCCAGATGGTGGTCGGCTGCAGGCCCAAGCTGCAGCCTCAGTCGAGCCCATCCAGCCTCTGAGTAATCCGTCAGGTCAGTCTCGATTCTCTCACGAACCCAGACTGGAGAAGTTAACAGAAAATGATGATGTTGAGCACTTTCTCATTACGTTTGAGAGGATAGCAGCTGCATGTCGGTGGCCGAGATCAGATTGGGTTTTCCGACTCATTCCACTTCTGACTGGTAAAGCTCGAGGAGCATATGTAAATATGGATGTTGATGATTCCCTGGAATATGATGCTGTAAAAACTGCTATACTGAGAAAATATGATGTTAACCCTGAGACCTACAGGCAGAGGTTCCGCTCACTGGATGTTGGACCTGATGAGAGCCCCAAGGAGCTGTATGTGAGGCTCAAAGAGCTGTATGGGAAGTGGATCCAACCTCAAGGTAAAACAGTTCATGATGTTGGAGAAATGATTATTCTGGAACAATACTTGAGAATGTTGTGTCCTGAGCTTCAGGTTTGGGTAAAGGAGCATGATCCAAAGTCAGCTGCAGAAGCTGCTACTCTGGCTGATGTGTTTGTGGCTGCACGGAAAAACAATCAGCCGTGGAGCAACCCCACCTGGAAGGACACCTGCAGACCTGGCCCTCTTCAACACTACCAGAGGTCACCAGCAGGTGGGGGTAAGCCTCCTGTAAGGGAGAGCCAGCAAACACAATCAAGAGCTCCCAATAAAACACCCACTTGTTACCTGTGTGGACAGGAAGGGCATATTAAACCAATGTGCCCACAGAATCCAGCTAAGCTCACTCAAATGTGTTTTGTTCCACGCCAAGCTCACATTAAGCCTCACACTAACCAGTCCATGAAAACAACCAATGTCAAAATAAATGGAGAACATCTCAGAGCCCTGATTGACACTGGCAGTACTCAGACTCTTGTGCACAGGAAATATGTGCCAGCTAATAATGTTTGCACGCTGGAGACTATTCCCATTTGCTGTGTACATGGTGATGAGAGGTTTTATCCCACTGCAGACATCTATATCGAAGTACATGGACAGGCCTATCTGTTAAATGTTGGAGTTGCAGATAACCTACCTTTTCCAGTGGTTTTAGGTGATGACCTGCCTGTACTTTTTGATCTGTTAAATCCAGTGCAAAATTGCAATGTTGCAGTCACCAGAGCACAAGCTAAACAGGGGGATGTAGATTCCCCAACCCTCAGTGCCTTGCCATTCTATGGTGCCAAGCTTGAAACACAGCCCGGGAAGTGTCGGAAGCCCCGTAGTCAAAAGAGGCAAGAGAAATTCCAACACACTGCTTTACATCCATCAGCTGAGGCTGCTCCAGATGTGCCTTTAGGTTTTCAAGTACCTGACAACATAATGCAACTGCAACAAGAAGACCCAACACTGTCTGTCTTTTTTCAAAGAGCAAAGGAGATGGAACCTGATGGCATGACAGAAGAGTACGTCCTTCAGAATGGGGTTCTTTACCGTCAGCATGGCCAGATTAAACAGCTAGTAGTCCCGCAGGTGGCCCGAGACATGGTACTTACCTTGGGCCACTCGATTCCCTGGGCTGGCCACCTGGGGAAACATAAGACCACAGCTCGTATTAAACACCATTTTTTCTGGCCAGGCTTGAGTTTTGATGTTTCCCAGTTCTGCAGGAGTTGCCCTCAGTGCCAAAAGACCTCAATGAGAGGCCCCACCAGAGCTCCTCTCCAGCCACTCCCCATCATTACTACTCCCTTTGAACGCCTGGGGATGGACGTTGTTGGCCCTGTGGAAAAGAGTAAATCAGGCAACCGTTACATGTTGGTCATTACAGATTATGGTACCAAATATCCTGAAGTGTTCCCGTTGAAATCTGTTAAAGCAAAAACTGTGGCTTTTTCTCTGGTTCAGTTTTTTTCAAGGGTAGGATTCCCCTGTGAAATTTTAACAGACCAGGGCACTAACTTTATGTCCAACCTTCTGAAACAGGTTTACCAGCTGCTGGGCATAAAGAGTGTACGTACCACCCCGTACCATCCACAGACAGATGGTTTGACAGAACGGTTCAACCAGACCCTCAAACAAATGCTCCGTAAGTTTGTTAATGAAACTGGATCTGACTGGGATCAATGGCTCCCCTACCTCCTCTTCGCCTACAGGGAGGTACCCCAAGCCTCTACAGGTTTCTCTCCTTTCGAACTGCTTTATGGTCATGAGGTGAGGGGTCCTCTGGCCTTGTTGCGGGAGACCTGGGAGGGGGATCACAGGAGGGAGGAGCCTGTTAATGTTGTTTCTTATGTGGTACAGATGAGAGAGAAACTCCAGAGGATGAGTCAACTGGCAGAGGCACACATGGCGGAGGCCCAGCGACATCAGAAGACCTGGTATGACCAGTCAGCCAGACAGAGAAGCTTCGAACCAGGTCAAAAGGTCCTGGTTATGCTGCCAACCAGTGATAGCAAGCTGTTGGCAAAGTGGCAGGGGCCTTTTGAGGTTCAGAGGAAGCTTGGGCCCACCACCTATCAGGTCTCTAACCCAGGACGTTATCACGCCAGCCGTGTCCTCCATGTGAATCTCCTCAAAGAATGGTTCCCAAGAACTGGAGAGGGGGCAAGGGTGCTGCTGATCCAGGCTGTGAAGGAGGAAGAGGAGGCGGATAATGAGTACTTACCGGCTCCAGTATCCTCTTACCTGGATTTGGGCCACCTCTCTGAGGACCAGCGGACTCAGGTGAAGACTTTGATTAACTCAGAAATTTTTCAAGAGTACCCTGGGCGTACAGATATTGTGGAACATGATATTATTTTGAAACCTGATGTGTCTGTGAGACGGATGAGCTACAGGATACCGGAGCGCCTCCTGGTGGCCCTGAAGAAGGAAGTGGATCTCATGTTGTCCTTGGGTATAATCCGACCTTCGAAAAGTGAGTGGTGTAATCCGGTGGTTCTGGTCCCGAAGAAGGATGGATCCATCCGTTTTTGTATCGACTTCAGGGACCTGAACTCTGTTTCAAAATTTGATTCATACCCCACTCCACGGATTGACGACCTCATCGAGCGCCTAGGGAAGGCAAAATACCTGACCACGATCGACCTTTGCAAAGGTTACTGGCAGGTGCCCCTGACCCAGAAGTCTCAGGAGCTGACGGCCTTTCGGACTCCCTGGGGGCTGTTCCAGTTCACAGTCTTGCCATTTGGGTTGCATGGGGCCCCTGCAACCTTTCAACGATTAATGGACCAGGTACTCTGTGAACTGTCTGATTTTTCTTGTGCATATCTCGATGATATTGTCATCTACAGCGCCACCTGGGAGGACCATCTGAGGCACCTGAAGGAAGTCCTGGATCGCCTGAGGTCAGCAGGCCTGACAGTCAATCCCACAAAGTGTGCAATCGCCAGGGAGGAAACGGAGTACCTTGGCTTCGCCATCGGAGGTGGGTTAATCAAACCGCAAGTCCATAAAGTGCATGCAGTCGAGTCGTGTCCTCTTCCACAGAGTAGGAAGCAGCTGAGATCCTTCCTGGGAATGGCTGGCTTTTACCATCGGTTCATCCCAAACTTCTCAGCCAGGGCTGCCCTCCTGACCGACCGAACTGGCTCAAGGTGCCCCAACCACATCCAGTGGACAGCTGAGGCAGTGGCTGCTTTTAAGGACATCCAGGAATCCCTGAGTAAGAGCCCTGTTCTCCACAGTCCAGATTTCAATGAACATTTCACACTGCAAACTGATGCATCTGAGAGGGGTGTTGGAGCTGTGCTTTTGCAGGGAGTGAAGGGGGACCAGCATCCTGTGGCTTACATCAGCCGGAAGTTATTCCCCAGAGAGGTCCGCTACTCTACAGTGGAAAAGGAAGCCTTGGCGGTGAAGTGGGCCCTGGACTCATTCAAGTATTATCTACTGGGGAGAGAGTTCACTTTGGAGACTGACCATAAGGCACTGCAATGGTTGGAGAGGATGAAAGACACTAATGGGCGAATCACCCGGTGGTATCTGGCCATGCAACCATATCGGTTCACAGTGCAGTACATCCCTGGCAGGGATAACAAAACTGCAGATTACCTCTCCCGCTGTTCCAGCGAAGACTCCGAAGGGGGGGAGTGTTCTCCCGCTGTTCCAGCGAAGACTCCGAAGGGGGGGAGTGTGTGATGGCCACAGTCGTGGCCACACAGCCATGATACAAGGGTAGTAGCCCTTTGCACCTACACTCACACTATACACCATGTTTCTATATTTGTTACTATATTTTGTTTATGGGCATTATACATTCAATAGGTAACATTTAAATATTGAAATAACTCACACAGGTTTTGGTTGTATACAATATACTTTATTATTTGACAGTACATTAGTTTCTATTTGAGCACACATGTTTAGTTAGCTTTTGTTCAGTATTGTTTCTAATTTCTCTTTTGTTCTTTTGAGTTACCGGTGCTGCTGGTGCTGTTGGTGCGGCTGCTGGGATCCTCCAGATAAAAGGATCCGCCCCCACAAGCTCGACCCTTTTATAACAGGCAGCACTAATTGGGCCAACCCAAGGACCGGTGCACCGTGGGGGGAAGTTTAGTGGTTTAGTTATATTTATTATTTTCCTTAGATCATTAGTAATTTCAGTTTTGTTTGGTTATGTATAGACTGTGTTTATTCTATAAGTTACCTTTCCTAAGTTGTTTTGTTTGGGAAATAGCTGTGGTCTTTTGTGTTTAGGGTTAAGTTAACCCCTCTTTTCGTAGTATGGGCTGACCACCCAGTATATAAGTTCGCCCTTGTGTTCATTAGCCAGGTCTGTTTAATTCTGTTCTGTTTTGTCTTCTGTTAGTTTATTCAGTTGACTTTTGTACAGTTCTGTTAATTTGACCTCTTTTATGGGCCCAGACCTTATGTTCATTTGAGTAATTTTGTTTCTGTATATTTTGGGTAAATAAAACCCCCTTTTTTTGAAGTTACTATCTGTTGTCCTCATTGCAACCGACTCGGTCCCTCACAATAACGTTAATCATTTTATTCTAAAAGGGTGAACTGTCAGTAAGTAAGATTTGCGGGGGAATTATGTGCCCGTTTTGTATTCTATGAAGTGAGCATGTACATTTGTGTTTATTTGCTGCGCAGAGCTTTCACAGTAACAAACATGCCGTTGTGTTGCTCGGAGAAAACAGTGTTTTTTCACGGGTACCTTGTGTCTGTTAGCTAACGTTACTTTCTCTTGTCATGGCCAAATTGTATTTCTGTCCACCATTTTAGAGAATGTATAATTTTGCTTTAAAATAGCATTAATTTGGCGGCTAATTCGGTTCATCGCACTTGATGGTGAACTATTCACTGGTTTTTAGCTTATGGCGCCATCATGTCTGTTTTAATGAGGAAGAAGTCACTGGGGGAAAAATGTTATCATTGGGATTTCAGTGTAAAAGAGGGAAACTTACGGTAAGTGGGGTTTGCAGGGGAATTGTGTGCGCGCTGTTTCGTGTGTTTTACAAGACGAAGTGGACATAGACCGTTTGTGATTATTAGGTGTATTTACTGGCGTCTACCGTAGTTCATTGCAGCCTATCTGAGCAACACACGCAATGGACTCTAGTTGTTTTCTGTTGTTTCCCTCTAGTCTATTTTCCTTTTCCCCCTCTCCTCTCTGTATGTTGACAAATTAAAGTACATTGGATCGGAACAGTATCCGCTGTGACCCGCTGTGTTTATGCGTCAAGAAGCTCCGCGCTGCACCGGGATCTCTGCCTGAGAGCTCACCGGAAATGAGCAGCTGTCTGCGTTATAGCTTTGGCGCGTCCCCCCGCTGTACACTGGGGAAAGCTAAACACGTGAACTAAGTTTCATACTTTCTACTGGCGCTTGCCTGTGACACAGTATTAAGCACAAGTTCTTTGGATGTTTCCTTTTCGTGCTTTTTAACGTGTAACAGCACAGGGCTACTAGCACTATATGTAGTGCCTAATAGTGAACATTATACCCAGGAATAAAAAAAAGAAAATGTGATGTCTTGCTGGAGTTATGTTTTAGTGTAGGGCTGTGTCATGGTCTGCACTCTATATTTTCCAGCATTTTTTGTCCTTTGCCAGTCACATGCTTAATTATTTGCTCATGCAATTTGGTATTTTATTTGCAGCAGATTCACTCTAAGTAGGTTTACTAGGGATGGGTAAAAATATCGATTCAGCAATGCATTGCGATTCTTTTCCCCGCAATTAAATATCGATTCAGCCATCTTCTGAATCGATTCAAGTCCCTGGCCAGTGGGGGCGCTGTGACCGACACCCTCGTGTGATTCGCGCTGTACGGACGGGGGCCGCACTAGACCAAACCATTACAGTATGGCGACCGGAGTGAGTACAGCGTTCCTTGTTAAGCGATAGTGTAGTTCACACCAGAATAGGCGCGGCCGTCCCGCGCCGTGAAGCGATCGTTTCGGCGTCTGCTCTATTTTTTGCGCGTGCCGCGAGCGAACGCATCAATTCTGGCAGGAAATCACACAAAGAAACACGAGACAATCCGGTCAATTTTCAAAATAAAAGCAATTTTTAAAATAAAATTGACAAATACGATCATATTTGTGTATCTCAACTCGCACTGGGAAACAGTAAGAGAAAATACATTTAATAAATGTGAAGAGTAGATAAACAAATATGTGCATTTCAACGGTATATCTGCACTACTACTGTCTACTACCATAAATTGTGAATATATATGGTAACAAAATGACCAGCCAGATTTGGGCCAAAATGATGCCAAAAGGTTTTTGCTATCTGTGTAGCTTCCGCGGCCGGTGTGAACCCGTTACATGCACTGTAGTTCAGTGTTTAAGCAGTGTCCTGTTTTATCATGCTATGAGTTATATCACGGCTGTTCATAAGGCATGAAACTAAATAAATTATTTGAAAAAATGATCTGGTACTCTTACTTGTGTATTTCTACTTGGTACTGAATCGATATCGAAGCATTTCAATCAATATCGAATCGAAATTGAATCGAATCGTGACCCAACGAATCGAAATCGAATCGAATCGTGAGATGCTAAACAATACCCAGCCCTAAGGTTTACCCTCTCTATTTATCTCCCCCTCCACTCAGACCCCCTCTAATGCAAATGAACTGGCTGTGCAAAGTATGTAACTTCACCACAGCAAAAAGGTTGGATCTATTGAAACACAATAGATTACAACATAGGCATTGTGGTCGAAACAAGTCCATACTCTGTCTCCGTTTTGACTGCCCTTGCACCTTTAGGACATGGGGTGCATTAAGGACACATTTGTCCAGGTATCACCCACTGACAACCAAGTCAGGCCAGCTCCTTTCCTTCACGTGCCTAGTGTGTAATTCATGCTGTTGACACCAAAAAACAATATTTTGAGCACCTTGGTTGCCATCTTAAAATATTTTAAACTGTGCCTTGTGTTTTTCAAGGTTGTGATTACAAGACTATATATACACAACATTCCAAAGTCATAAGAGCAGGAGCATAATCCACATTCAGTGGAAGACTTTAAGACTTCTGTTTTTCATGAATACCAAAGCCAAACGGATGAATAAAGTGACTTTGTTGAAGGTGAAAACTATTGTGACTCTGTCCTTGAGGAGGATGAGGACTTGAACAAAACTATTATCAAGAGACTGGGGTTGGTACTCCTTAAATTGGAATGCATTTTCAATGTGTCCAATACATGCATAGATGAACTAGTAGAAGAACTTCATTTCTTTACAGCAACTGCATCTGGCCCAGCTATTAAAGAAATTATACTGAGCACTTTGAGGAAGCATAGCTGTACTTTTGAAGATTCACTGATTTCAGAACTGGTCAAAGATCTTTTCCAGCTAAATCCTTTCTGTACTGCTTTAGGGGAGGATGGGCCTTTAAGCACTCACTACAGGAGAGAGCAATTATAAAAGGAGCATCTCTCATTGACTGAGCCAGATGAGTACATACTTGATAGTAGCGAGAGAAAAAAACGTTCCAGTATGTACCAATTCTCCCATTATTGTCTCAACTTGTGAACAACAGACACATTCAAGACACAATATTACAGAACAAAAGGCCATCTGATGTTTCTTCTGTATACAAATCATTGCATGATGGATCGTTCCTAAGAAAAAACAGATTTTTATGTGCCAGATGAACTTAAACTCTCACTCATTCTTTACATAGACGACTTTGCAGTATGCAACCCTCTGGAAACGTCCCGCAAGAAGCATAAAGCCACGGCTGTGTACTGGGTGTTTGCAGACATCCCTGCTACCTTGCGTTCTACTCTAACTTCCATTTACCTAGCTATTCTTTGTAAGGCAGGTGATGTCAACCAACATGAATACCCAAAAGTGTTGGAGCCATTGCTTAGAGACTTAAAATCATTGGACATAATGGTATTTTCTGTACCAAGTCTGGGCAAAGTGGTCAAGGGTACTGTATTTGCTGTAGTTGCTGACAATCTTGGCGCTCACTCTATAGGTGGTTTTGTTGAAAGCTTTTCTGCTTCACACTTCTGTCGCTTTTGCCTTGGAGAGCGTTCACAGATCCAGGAGCACGAAGTAGGAGGACTGTTTCCTCTACAGACTAAGTCCAACCATAACTTGCATGTCGAAGCAGCATTCTCTGCTTCCTTGCTGAAGCTCATCATTGTGGAATAAAAAAGACAGTGTCCCATCTCTGACAGACTGAGTTACTTTCATGCCACGTCAGGTTATCCCCCTGACGCTTTGCATGATTTGCCTGAAGGGATTATACCTGCAGAAATAGCACTCTGTCTTGATGTGTTTTGTGTCAAGAAGAAATACTTCTCTCTTCAGGAGCTCAATGATTCCATTCGTCAATTTCCTTACAAGTGGTATGACAAAACAAACAGTCCACAAGCTATTCACCTGACTTTCGCATCACGTAAAAGTGAGGCAATGCACATGAAAACTGGTCCTTGTTGAGGACCCTACCTTTTTTGATTGGTGACAAAGTACCAGAAGATGACATGGGAGGTTTTGATGACCCTGAAAGATGTTGAGCTTGTCATATCTCCTGTCCAGAATGAGACAGATGAGACAATAGGATACATGGAAAGCGAGATCAGTCAACACCGTTACAGGTATTTAAAATTGAAACCGAAACACCACTTCCTTGAACATTATCCATGGCTTACAACTGCTTTTGGACCACTTGTGGGTCTCTGGACAATGCGTTTCAAAGCCAAACACAGATTCTTTAAAAAGGATTGTGAGGCAGACTGGGTCTTTCAGAAACATTCTCATGACAATGGCAACAAAAACACCAATCAATGATTGCATATCGCATCTATGATGCTAACGATCAAAGGCCAACACTGTCAGTGTCCAGAATGACTCAAGTGCCAGTCGACATTCTAAAAGACAGTATCAAGGAGTCATTGGCAAGGAAGTTCCCAGGGGCAGTGGTTGTGAACATGACAAACAAGGTCACCATTTTAGGCACAGACTATGTTGATATGTTGTTGCCCTTTGGAACGACAGGAGGATTGCCTGACTTTGGAGAAATACTTAAAATAATCATTGTGCATGAAAGCCCTGTCTTTGTTGTGAAGGTACCATGAGCACCTGAGGAGCTTCAAAGTAGAGCCAACAGGAATGATTGAAATACTTCAGCATTCGGAAATGAAAGATGCATACCCCTTGGCTGCATATATTACAGCAGATGGTCGAATGGTGAAGTATTTCGAATGGTGATGTCCCCTAAACACTTCAGTGTTTAGGGGACATCACCATTCCTACTGTGATGTGCAAATGAATTTGCACATCACAGTAGGTATACTTCAGTTGAATTATTCTGTTATCATGCCAAATTTATCATGTGCGCGTATTGCAAGTAACAGTTTTTCACTTCTTCATTGCTTAACAACAAGGCAGAGTCTAAAGGACTGTCCACACCGAGGACTATAATTATAAAAAAATATATATATAGTACAATAGTTGTAACTTGGGTGGATGGAATAGTCCAGAGTGCAGCTTTATAGTTGCTGTGTGGCCTCCTCCAACCACTTGAGTTAGAATAATTTTAAAACCATATGTTTTATAGTTACAGACCTTTTCAATGGAATTCCATTGCTAGGCAACAGCCTTGGTCCTTAACTCATTCACATGAACTGCAACAGGAAATAAAATAGGGCACATTTAGAATGTTTGTTTACATCTTTGAAAAGGTCTAAAGATCTTGGTGTGGATGGCCCTCGATAACGCTGTGGCCTCCTCTACACTTCCCTGTGTGGGCAGTGTGATTTGTCTACTTGTTGGGGACAGACTCACAGACAGACCCTGTAAAAGACAGCTCGGCCTTCCAGCCACGCCGTAAAAATAACAATAATCTCAATCCTCTCTTCACCTCAGGATTCCTAAACAGGTCTGGGCCCGGTTTCCCGAAGCCTTCTTAAAGCCTTCTTAACGCTACGTCATTCGTAACCCCTACTTAGAGTTCCTACTTAACATTTTGCGTGTTTCCCGAAACGTTCTTTGCTACGAATCTCTTTCCTACGTCATACTTTGGTAAGCGTGGTCTGCCCTAGTGATGTTTCTGCTCCTGACAGTAGTTACCGCCACTGTACAGTAATCCAGAAATCCCCGTCATTCATGAAGAAAATAAAAATAAAATGTGCATGCATTAGGGCTGAACGATATGGACAAAATTTCATATCTCGATATTCATGCCAGATATCTCGATATCGATATGATACGATATGACTACGGGTTCGGTGAAAACCAAATATTTTTCAGAAAAATAAAAACATCATAATACAAAAGAATGTGGAAACTGCAGTTTTATTGATGATAACTCACTGCCAGTCATCAACATTAACATAAAGTCACCAATCAAATAAAAAATCAAACATTTTAGACTGTCTACACGGGTACCATGACTTTTGCAATGTGGTATGTTATAGCGTCTGTAATGTCTTTATGTCTGGTGGACGCCGACTCATACGGTGTAACGCTACTGAATGCATTGCAATACACGCCGAACACCACCTGCACAACACCTCGCTCTGGTTGACATCATCGTTATTGAATCCAAAATACCTCCAAATAATGGAGGATGATTTATGTTTTGGCACCAAATCAGATTCGGCACCGCCACCGGCCGCATTATCTTCCGCACTCGTCTCACTTTTCTTTCTTTCTTTTTGATTTCCCCGCTGCGTATGTTGCGTCTGCGTCTCCGTCTCCGTCTCCCTCGCTCCCGCGGCGGGAGTCCCGCCCTCGTATGTTCGTCATTGGTTGGCTTTAGTTGTCGATCCACAGCAAGCATGAAGTAAGGTTTGTGGTTGGCTGGCCATAGCGGTGCATTCAAGGGCAATCGTAAAAATGAAGTTTATTGTGACCGCCAGAGCTTTACATGCAGGGCGAGCGCGGGGGAAATCTATATCGTTTATATCGTTGCTTTTTCGATATTAATATCTCGAATGTTTATATCTGGATAACGATACGATAACGATATATCGTTCAGCCCTAGCATGCATTTCATCACAAGGCTAAGCTTTACCTCAACCTCAGAAGTAGCTGAACCAAAGACGTTGCCGTCTCAGAGCTGTTGGTATACATAATTTCATAAGGATCAACTTCAATCCCATGGATATATTGACCGACGCGGCTATATTGCATAAGTTACAACGGCAACAAATACGCATGTAATTAAGGATGTAATTGGCTCAATCACCTCCGCTGTTTCTATATTTATTATATCTTTTTTTAAATCAGTATAGGCTATGGTAGTATTTTCGACCTAAATAAATTATTTTCGACCTAAATAAATGTTTAGACCTAGAAGGATTTCTAGCAATGTTTTATTCGCAAACACTGCAATAGCCTACATTTTATAATATAGTGCTGTCATGCACCTGCGCATGAAATGGAAAATCGAACTCTGAGCAATCGATCTCAGCACTTTCTTTCTGGACAGCGCCGTGTACGTACGACGTAAGGAGGGTTTCTTAAGAAGACTCCTAAGAGACCGTTCGGGAACCACGACTATAGAGGTAAACAACTTTGGTAAGTCATAACGTAGGAGTCTTTGTAGCGCGCTAAGCGTGGACGTTATCGGGAAACCGGGCCCTGGAATGTCTGGAAAAGTATTAATTATGAAAATGTTGTGGTTCCGGCCCAATACACACATAATTATAGATTTTATGTTGTAAACCCACTTTGAGTCCACAGTTTTTACTGATGAGAATAATGTTCAGATAGAGTGATGCTTTTATTACCCAGCCATTGTCAATATGCATTATATCAAATACCCACCAAAATTAAACCCAGTCAAGAACATTAGATCTGGGAAGAATAGGGAATTTTAAAATGGAAGACGTGTAGGAACGCTGCCAATAATCTCACATAATCTGATATTTGTGGCTGTGAAAAACAATTTTCATCTATACAGTGATATGAACTAGATATCAGGGTCAAGATGTCTGACAAATCATATTAAACACCAGACAAAATCTTCATAACAAATCAAAGTCTGGAAAAAGTGTGGAATTTTTAAATTGAAAATGTGTAGGACCCCGTCATCCCCTCTCCCCTTTCCTCCTTAAATAAGTAATGACCAGCAAAGGGGCTTGTTATTTATGCAAATGTTTTCACTAAATCAAAACAACTCCTACAGAATCTTCATTTATTTCTTCTGTTGATGAAATTCAAGTAAACCTATGCATGTAAACTTATTGTTTAACAAACTCTCTCAATTTCTTCTCTCTCTACAGCTGAACACAACATACTGAAAATGTCAATGGCAGTCCAGTTACGAGTCATCTTACATAATATACGAAAATTGATTCGTCCATCAGGAATTACTAATACAGTGGAAGATCTTGTTTCAATATTCATTGAAACATTCAAATTAAACGGGGAATTTGGACTGTTATATGAAGACAAAGATTTTGGGAACCAATTTTTCAGTGTCACCTCAACAGCCGACCTGCACAACAAGGCCACTGTGGAGCAAGTCGAAGAGTGCCACAGAAAAGTAAATTCAGTTGAAGAATTTCTGTATAAACCATGTTACAGTTGAGGACCCTTTTAATTAGTTAAAATTTTTCAAATGAAAAATTTATCCTGTGAAATCTGTGACCTATTGACCTGCACAACTCAAACAATCAGAATCGAGAATCGTTTAGAACAGGAATCGAAATTAATAATCGGAATCGTTTAAATCCAAACAATGCCCAACCCTAATCACAGCCCAGTTACCGCCCTATATCGCTAATTAACACATATCAAACTTTACTCCAAAATTATTGCTATGCGTCTGGACAAAGTTGTAGGGAAGTTGATCGACCCGGATCAAACTGGTTTCCTTAAAAGGACGGTTAGCATCAGACAATGTCCGCCGGCTTTTACATGTCATCACTGATGCCAAAAAGACAGTCATGCCAGGTGGACTCCCATTTCTTGATGCGGAAAAAGCAGTTGATCGCTTGGAATGGGGATATCTGTGGAAAGTCTTGGAAAAATTTTAATTCGGTCCAAATTTTATTAAAATGATACAAGTTTTAATATTCTAATCCTTCTGGGTTGTCACAGCTGGGCAACTTTCTGATCTTGTTAGTATAGGTTGCGGTTCTAGACAGAGCTGCCCAGCATCTCCTGCCATTTTCAATTTATCAAACCGCCCAATACATATGACAAAGCACATTAGTCGCTCCAATTCAAATTGGCTCCACATCACACTCCATTTCAATGTATGCGGACAACACACTTGTTTACCTCTTCAACCTACAACAGTCTCTCCCAAGTGTGCTGAAAATCATAGAACACTTTGGTACACTTTCTGGTTATAAGATTAACTACTCGAAATCGATCCTATTATTGTTGAAATCAGATTTGAAGAAATCAAAAATCCAATCCTGCATACCGGTGTCGCAAAAAGCAGCATATTTAAGTATAGAAATCAGTCCCTGTATCCAGGCAATAGCGAAAAATAATTATTCTTCCATTTTGATAAAAAATTGAGGATGACCTTGAGAGAAGGGCAGCACTCCCTTCATCAATGCCTGCCCGTGTAGCTACCATCAAAATGAATGTGTTCCCACGCATAAACTTTGTAAGTTCTATGCTCCCTTTATCAATGCAAGTGGGGTTTTGGCAGAAACTTGACTGGTAGCTTAAAAAGTTCATTTGGAAGGGGAAAAACCTTGCATTAAATGGTCAACATTACAACGAAATAAATCCCAGGGTGGATGGGCTTGCCCAGACTTTAAGTTATATCATTGGGCGTTTGTGCTGCGTTCCTTGAAACACTGGTTTGATGGAGATGGTTCATCCTCTAAGACTATGGGATGTAGCTTTCTCTAGACTCAAACTAAAGAAATGTTATTCTCAATGTGGCCCGATAATATCATATGTAATACAAACTATGGTGAATGTAGAGAAATATATGAGTTTTAAGTCAAAATGGCATAAACACTCCCCTATTTGGCATTATACCAATATATTATTATTTTATTATTTTTTATTTTATTATTATTATTTATTTAAATGAGGACCATTTATTGACGGGTGGTGTATCATTTATTTCACAACTATGGGCTCAATAGGGCATTTGGACATTGGGGGATATCTCGGGCCAAAAACGCAATATTGGATTTTCCTGATCTAATGTCCTATTTCGGTATCTCAAGAAAATCACAGTTCCTCTATTTTAGAGTAAGGTCAGCGCTTAATTCGCTCAAGGTTCCTTGGGGGGTTGATTTGGGGATTTACCCTTTAATATCATTGATGGAGAAAGCTCCCCATAAGAAAACCGTATCTTATATTTATAATAATCTCCTATCATGCAACCTTGCAGAAACCCCCGAACGCAGATCTTGGGAAGTGGATTTAGGAACAGAGACCGTTGATTGGGATACTGTGTGGGGAAATGTTTTTCGGTCATTTAAAAACCCAAATCACCAATTAAACCACTACAAAATTTGTCACAGGACTTACTTAACACCACGTAAAAGACTTATAATGGACTTAGCTCCCAATCCTGACTGTACATTCTGTAATCAGGGCGTTATGAGTACATTGATGCATGTCCTGTGGGTGTGTCCTGATGTACAAAAGGTTCTGGGTTAGTTGAACCTTGTGTGTTCAACTAACCCAGAGTTGTGGAGAAGGTGTCTGATCTGAAAGGGAGGAATTAACTCCCACTGGAACCGGCACTACTTCTTTTAAATGATGACTCCAGGTTCAAGATTGCTGAGGTAGAACGAAAACTCTTGTTGGCTGGCATGACTGCAGTAAAAAAATTATAGTTTTAAGGTGGCTTCCACCACATCAGTTATCAATAAAACATTGGTTACAAGCTCTCCTCGAGGTGATCTACCTGGAGTGGTCATCATGGCATTAATAATTCCAAGCCACAAACGTTGCAGATGTGGAAAAAAGCTGCAGAGGATGTTAAAACATTATTCAATTCAATTTTATTTATTTATATGGCACCATTCATGCAGGTAAATGCAACACAAAGTGCCGTACAGAAAATACAAACTTAGAAAATAAGAACAAAACAACAACAACAATAAAAACAACAACAACAGAAAGAAAGACCCGACCCCCCACCCGGAACACACTCGCACACTCACACTAACATGCACGCAACTCGGCACACCACACACACACACACACACACCCCCACGCACTGCATTGGCTAAAACTGTAGAGACATGGCTCGGCACTGAGACATCGGTGAGTGAAAGGCCATCCACACCATGAGGGACTCTGGTTCCCGTCAGTCGACGGTAAAAGAGATAAAATAATGTAAAATAGAACAAGATAGCAGTAATAAAATAAATAGCAAAAACTAGATAAAAAAGCTAAATAGCTAAATAGGATAGAATAAAATCAGTATAAACTACTAAAATAAGCAAACTTAAAATAATAGATTAAAACTTGGGGAATAAAATAGCAGACTTAAAATAATAGAAAGTTAATTAATTAAAAGCCAGACTATTATTGTCATGACCATCGAAGTGCTATGCTGTATGTTTGTAATCTTGTACATCACATGGCCCTATTCGATTGCTTTGATTGTTTTGATTCTGTAAAAATGTATGACTGTGTGTCCCGTGGGGAGGGGAAGGTGGCGAGGAAGGGGGGAGGGATGTGGGGGTGATCTGTGTGTGGGGAGGGGGAGGGGGAGGAGAGGAGGAAGGGGGGAGTGATAGGGGTTGTGTGTTCTGGGGGGAGGGATGGGTAGTGGTGTTATGTGTATTCAATGTTTAGGTTTAGTCCCCGTGTTCTTAATGTTTAAAATCAATAGAAAGATGATTACAAAAAAAGAAAGTTTGTCATTGAAAGTTATGTTGTCCCTTTACTCATTTACTAGATCAAAGAAGAGTTCCATCATGTAACGTCAATTTCCCAGGAAGAGACGTTCATGTTGAAACTTGATGGGTGCACAACACGTCTCCTGCAGCTGATGTGTGCCCAAGGAGGAACTGCTGGTTCCAGGATGCGTCCTCTCCTGGACACTATAAATTATATTTTTGTTTCACTTTTCCGCAAAAGTGCAAATACTAATTTGCAGAAAAACAGTTGAAGTTGGAGGTTCGCATACCTAAATTGAAGTCATTAAAACACAATTTTTAACCACTCAACCGATTTCATGTTAAACTATGGTTTGGCAAGTCGGTGCAGACCCTCTGCTTTATGCATGACAAAATAAAAATTACCAACAATTGTTTACAGACATTATTTAACTTTTAATTCTCTTTATGCCAATTTCTGTTGGTCAGAAGTTTTCATACACTTGCAGTAAGCAGTGTTGGGAGTAGGCCTAACGCGTTACAAAAGTAATGCATTACTGTAATGCATTACGTTTTGCTGTAACGCGGTAATGTAAGGCATTACAAAAAAAAAACTGGTAATATTTTACTCGGTACAAATCTCAGTAACGCGCGTTACAATGCATTTTAAACCCGAAATCAATTGACTCTACATTCGCGATCGCTAGATGGGCATACGCTCCACTTTTGGAAAAGTGTGAAAGCCGGTCCGTGTAACTCTACACTATGTTAATTAAGCGCTGTTGTTAGCAGGCTCCATGAGCTGGACACCGACTCACGGAGCGGCTCCTGGTCGGTCAGAGCGCAGCCGACCCGGGACACCGAGGATCAACAGCTGAGGGGCCGCCGCGGCGAGGAGGCGGAGGCTCCGATTCTCCCCGTCGGTTTTGGACCGCTTTTATGTCCGCGTCGTAACGCTTTTGGTGCGAGTTTAAAACAGTAGGTTTACTTCAAAACGCGAGCGTCAGACGCTGTCAGAGCGTTAATGAACAGTGTTTTAGAGCTCCCCTAAATGTCTCAGGTAGGCTTTCAGGTAATTTCGCAGCATAACACAGCGCCTTCAGGGTCATTAAAAAAGACGTACGGCAAATCTGGAATGAAAAATGTCACTGTTATTTCATCCCCGAATCCCATTCATAAACACAATATCTAATATCAGTTAACGAGTCGTTTTCTGTTCCTCGTTTTCCGTTTTTATGAATAACGGGATAAGAGTCATTTTCCGTTTTTCGTTCTTTTATTTTGAAGCGAAAAACATCACATCCTGCTGTGTAATTAGCTGCATTGAACACAAGAAGATCTATTGAGAACAAAAAATCCAATATTTCCTTTTATTTTGGCGAAAAGTAATGCAAAAGTAATGTAAAAGTAGTGTAATGCCTTACAATTCAAAGACAGTAATATTGTAATGTAACTAATTACTTTGAAATGACAGTAACAAGTAATAAATAATGCATTACACTTTTGAAGTAACTTGGAAAATTCCAGAGAATGATGTCATGGCTTTCGAATCTTCTGACATCATTTGAGTCAATTGGAGTTGTATCTGTTGGGCGTAAGGTTAGGCTTAATTAGGGTTCAGAGTTAGTGTTTAGAATTGGTTTTGGCGTGAAAAGTGATGCCATATCCTACAATCCATTTTGTGAAGTGCACAAGTCCCTCCTGCAGGAAATCACCCCACGACACGATGCCTGACACGGTGTTTCACGGTTGGGACAGTTTTCTTCGGCTTGCAAGCCTCCTCCTCATAACCTGAAAAGGCGCTCAGCAAGGAAGAAGCCACTGCTCCAAAACTGCCAGAAAAAGCCAGACTACAGTTCTCACCTGTATGGGGACAAAGATATGACTTTTTGGAGAGATGTCCTTTGGTCTGATGAATCTAAAATTTAACTGTTGATGATGACCGTTTAGATGAAAAAGGGGGAGGCTTGCAAGCCAGAGGACACCTTCCCAACCGTGAAGCACAGGGGTGTCAAGCGGCATCTTGCTTTGCTGCAGGAGGGACTGGTGCACATAGGGTTGGGCATCGTTTGGATTTTACCGATTCCGGTCCCGATCCCGATCCTCTGTTTCGATTCCTGTTCTAAACGATTCTCGATTCTGATTCTTTGAGGTGCAGGTCAACAGGTCACAACTTATTTCACAAGATCATTTTTTATTAGACAACTCTTCATACAGGCCATTTTTGCATATGTTACAAGCTGTGTAAGATGTATGTTTGAAGTCTGTGTACGTACGTAAGACCTCCAAAAGAACTCCAAAAATAGATTTAGCCAACTATGGCATGCAATGGCTAACGTTAGCCTGACTGAGCGAGCGTTCGACAACAACTGTGAACAGATTTGACACAGTTTTAGCAATAGCAACAGTTAGCCTACAACTTCAGCTAGTCTGTTAAAAATACAAGACAACAACCATAATTGTCACACACCTAATTCCGTTTGAAACGAGGCTGGAGGTTGACTGTCCGAAGTGGAGGAACTTGAGGAAGCGACTGGAGCAGGAGATCGACGCAACGAGTCAAACACAGTACACTCCTCCTTCATTATGATACCATGCAGGCGAAGGTGTTTTGCCATGTTTGTCGTGCACCCTCCTTTGGTAGTGAGTAGTTTTCCACATATGTTGCACTGTGCTAATCCATCTTTGTTCAAATTAAAATGAAGCCAGACTTTCGAGCGGCGTCTTCTGCCATCCATGTTGAGTGAGTGACGTTCTTCGTTCTATCGCGGAGTCTCCGCACGCCGGGCGGAGTAATACAAACAAACTAGTGCGAGCGGAGTAAAACAAACAAACTAGTGCGGACGTTTAAGAACCGAAAAAAAAGGATCGCAATTCCAACAGCTTCTTAACGGTTCCGGAACCGGAGGTTAGGAACCGGTTCCTATTTGGAACCAGATCTCGATGCCCAACCCTAGTGCAGGAGATGGCATCACTTTTCACACGTTTCATGGACATTTCTGACCCAATGCAATTGTGATGAAGTGAATTAAAAGTGAAATAATCTGTCTGTAAAAACAATTGTTGGAAACATTTCTTGTGTCATACAAAAAGTAGAGGTCCTATCTGACTTACTGAATTATAGTTTTACATGAAATCTGTGGAGTGATTAAAAAATGGGTTTTAATGACTTCAATGTAAGTGTATCTAAACTTCTGCTCTATGTTACACAGCAAGAACAACAATTCTTTCTACCCGATTTGTGCATCCTGCCCAATCAGTACTGCACATGTGACAACTAGTACAACACACATATGTACCCCGATAATGCTACATTGTAAACAACCAATCCATGCTGACATCAACAGCAGGAGAGCAAGTTAACGTTAGCCGTTAGCAGCTAGTGAGAAGCACTGTTCTGATTGGCTAAATAACTGAGCTAACAGCTAATGCACAGTGGTTGCATTGAGTTAAATTATGATGCTTTCAAGCTCCATTCAGTAAAAATGTGTATGACATGGAGGCAAACTCTAATGTTGCAATGATGTGTTCAAATATAATATTGTTTTTAGCGAAAAACCGAAGAAGTGATATGGAATAATTTTTAAAGAGGGAATATTGAGCTATTTACCTTTTTGTTTTTAACCCAATGACAGCAGACTCTGTATCAGCCGATGCACAAGTTCAGGTACACTCTCTATCACAACCTCTATCAAAATAATAAATAATTATATATTCTGTATATCATTCCAATTCACCCGACAGGAGCCTATGCTTCTTTTGACGTACACCTGTGCATGTGTATGTGATGTTATTCCACCCGTGGTAGTGTGTGTGCTGGAGGAGAGAGGCGATGAGAGGACCACCACCAGTGAGTGTCTGACTTAACAGAGATAAGAGGTAGGGTCAGCGAGAAGACCTGCACTAGTAGGGAGGGGAAATGGCTGCTGGGCAGTCCCTGACCCTGGATCAGAGTCGGGGAGCTGGGAAGAAATGAGACGTGACTAATGGAGACACTGCATGCTGACCCCTGATCAGTCTCGAGCAGGGAGAAAAGAGGAGGCAGGAAGGACAGAGGGGAGAGGGGGGCGGAGGAAAGAACGTGTGCTGAATAAGGTGAAGCAGATTGAGGCTTAGAAGTGGTGCGGAAGATTTGTTTGTGTCGAACACATTAACATCAAGACAGAGCTGAGACAATATGTGTTTCTAAATGGTTTTAAGAGAGTACAGGGATGCCAGGTGTGTCAGAGCCCCTGCAGGCACAAATCGAGCTGGACACAGAAGATCACACAAAAAGAGAGAAAGGCAGCACACAGTAAAACCAAGTGGGAGTAACATGTCAGCAAGGTACAGACCTTGCATCCTACTTCCACCATTGGGACTTGTAAGGTTCCATGAGTAAAAAAAAACAAACATTACTTTGTAGGTAACTGGATCTGCGTATAATGCAATCTGCAATCCACATTTGATTTTCTTCAATAAAATGTATAAAGTTGACCACTCTTCAAAGTGTGCTGGTTAGTTTGGCTTCCAGCTGTTAAGGCTCACATATATAGGGATGATTTCTAAAAGTTGATTCACCCTCTCCACTTTTCTTAGAACTAATGATTCTGTTGATTAACTCTTTTTATTTCTTTTTCTAGGGTTGTACCAGAATGAGCAGTATTTATTCAAAAGTTTCTTATCTGGAACTGAGCGGATGATGGAGGCAGACTGGTAGTTGCATAAGATCATGCGACTATAAACTAGGGATGTCAATGGTTAACAAGGATGTTTTTGACAAGTTAATTCAGTCCTTAACTAATTGATTCAGTTCTTCCGATCAGAATTAGAGCAACCACCAAACTATTTAGAATAAATACCAGCTGATTGGAGGCTGCACCCACACCCGTAACCTGAAAATGAAATAAAATACATTTACAACAGATAACGTTTAAACTGGATGGATCCTTGTAAATGCGTCGACAAAGCTCATTGGGCCAACGGTCCGATGGAGTAAACGGAAAGTGCCTCTTGTATGGCACGACATGGATTCTCAAAGCAAAATTAACCAAAACTGACATTACGTGTATAAACAATTAACTTTTTGAGGCAAAAAAAAAAAAAAAAAAAAAAACTGAAACACTGAGTCGCCATCTTTCTGAGCTCAGCTTACACCATAGACCTGACCTCTGGTGGCATCTGCTGTTCATTGCATACACATCTATATAGCATCATAGAAAGTAGAGTATTTGTAATTATGATGGTATTGAAAATAATACAGTCAGGATTTGTAAATACCCTGGTATATCCTAATACCATAATATCGCCCAAGCCCAATGATGCGAAAACCTCAGTGATGCCGACCATCTCAGATAAAATAAATGCCTTTGGTTTTGTAATAAAATCCTAATGTACTACGGAGTGTCTTTACTTAGTGTCTGTAACACTGGATGGCGGAAGAATAAGTGGTGCCTTTTACTGGGTCACAAGCAGTTTGGTCAACTTTGCTAGCATTCATCACATGAACTGAGAGTAAAGGAGCAGAATAGGGAAATGAGGAAGAACATGGGTACTTAGCCCATCACCTTACTTATTACCGATTTGATCGTAATGTACAGCTCTGTCGCATGGTTATTTGGGATTCATGCCCCTGCTCTGCCTTCCATTGTTCTGATGACCTACTGCCCACTATTTGACGCATGCTTGCCTGCCTTTGCACATTAAGATTTGTTACAGAACCGGACTGCCTTCACGTGTTCTCCTGCTTTCTCACCAAAGATTGTACTACCCTTTTTTTAAATAACGTGTCACCGAGAGGACTAGATAAATAATAATTTAGCAGCATTGTGAATATAGTAACAACAGTCATAATTCATTTATATAAAGGGATTAGAAATAATTATGTGCCAGATATTTTTCCTTTATGCATGGACAAGCTCATTTTGCCTGTCCAGCTCACACAGAAGTTCCAGCAAACATGTCCAACATCAAAAAGTTCAAAAGGTTAGCAAAAAAGTTTCCCTTGAACTCGGAGTTGACAGTTACAGAGTTGGGACATACCGTGTATAAAACTTTATCACACAAAGTTCCTAAAGTTACTTTTTCTTTCCACCTAACCTCTCTCTATTTTTCCATCTACTTTCCACAGATTCAACTCAGCGGAGAATTCCACCATCCTCGCCAGAGCCACGCTGTCTGACAGAGAGGTACATGAATTAATTAGCAAAAGTTGCACTCACAGGCGCCACTTTGGTTCAATTTTGCTCTGTGTTGGTGCAGGTGTATTGTAAAACATACTTCATTCAAACTCGACAGCAAAAAAATAAAACTCAACAAAACCAAAACCTTACTTCTCAGTGATTATCGAATGGTATTGTTGTCTGAAATGTCACTTTCCATCTCGGTTTCAAAGATTAGACCTATAATGTGAGCTGTCATTTCACATCATTGTTATGTGGTGTGTAGATCATCTCTAATAGTTATACAATGGGTGAAAAGATTCTGTACAATTTGGTCGAATACATTTGGGGCAACACAGGTACAATGAAAAAAACAACATTAAATTGAAACAACATGAGGGCAGCAGGTCTCGCTGAGCCGTTTTAAATGTTTTTTTGTTTTTGAAAAACAAGTGTATCCTTGCAGAGCATGGCACACCTCCAATAACACAGTAGGGGCTCCTGGGTTTGCCAACTATCAGTGTGTCTCAGAATTTCATTGGCAATAATAGAAAGCTATAATAACATCAGAAACATTAACCTTGATATCCCCACAAACACTTGCAGCTCTATTATAGACTGAGAGGAGCTGCTGCTCACTTTGCAGCACATCTCAAGTTCAGTCTGCTGTTGTGTGGGATGCATCTTGGTTCAAAGCATTTTAGTTTGTTCTGTAGTTTTTAAACACTAATGTCTTTCATATTGCCAACTGCTGCTCGGCTGTAGTAGCAATGCAATACTTATTTTTTTCTGTAAGATATTGAGGACATTTCTCTTTAACAGCAACCAGAAACACATAGTTTGCCTGGTTTTTCCGACATGCAAACAACAGAAACAAAATAAGTACAAGCATTCACAACATTCATATTTATTCAATTTAACAAACAAAAAGAAAGCACAATTAATTTTGCTAAGACATTAGTATAAAGTACATTCCTGCATTTTTACTTATTTAGTATTTGGACTAGGGATGCAAATTATCGAGTAATTCATTAATCGATAGTTGTTTCATCTTATCGATCGATGATCGATTAATTGATAAGCAGCAATTCTTCTAAGAAGCTGAATTTCCCTCTGAATAGGTTCTATCTACTGTATACGCAACATAAAATGCTATATTCCTTGTGGTATAAAGAAAAAATGCAAATCATATTTTGAATAATTTCATTGTAATGCATCAATTTGGTGAATTTTGAGAACCAAAATATGACATATCAATTACTGACCAATTTCTTCCAAACTGCTGGTACTGATACAAATGTTGACATACTAAATGGGGTTGAGGAGTTTAAGCATTCAAGAAAAGGTGAAAACAAAAATGACTAAAACACAGTGCTGAGCCTTTATACTATTAGTTTATTATGACTATTATTATTATTATTATTATTATTATTAATAATATAAGTGGGTGAATATTCCTCAGCCTTCCTGGGTGTTGTGGTTTTGACCCCGTTCACATACGTCGCCACTCGCCCGTCTCTGAGCGACAGCTGTCAATGAATGTGAATGTGTTCTAGCGGAATGTGGTCAGGACAGGCGATGTGATGTGGGCGGGTACGGAGAGAAATAACTTTAACTTTCTGCGATGCGAGTGAAGTGAGTACCAAGCGCGTACCAATCAGAATGTAGAATAGAGATGATTGACAGTTGACGTCAACAGAGAGTTCCACAGAGAGTTGCCGCTTGAACTCTCCGCCGGCGGCAGTGAATTTTTTTTGCCAGCGAGTAGAATTCAGCGAGAAAGCGAGTGACGGGCGAGTAGCGTCGTATGTGAACGGGACTATACGCGCCATCAAACTCGCCAGCTGAGGGGGGGTCAGCGCGGGGGACGCCTTGCCATGGCGACGGGGGAAAACAGAACGTTGATGAACCAAACCAGTCGCGAGGATTTCCCCTTATAATAAGCGCTGCTGCCCTCCTGTTTAGGCCTATCATTAGAGCCGCTAGTTAAGTCCATTTGCCTTGAAGAAATAATTTTGTGCGAACATCGAGACTATGGCGGCCTAAATTAGACTGGCGGTGCGCCATAGTCTCGTCAATGTGTGGGAAACACCACTTCTCGTTTGTCTTGTTGTTGTCGTCAGAGCCCTGCTTTGCTTGTGTTCGCGCTTGTGCGTCAAGTACGCCTCACGTGGACTGGCGGAGAATTACGGGTTCAAAAGTAATTTCTTATCAACAATTAATCGATGATCGATTAATTGTTTGCATCCCTAATTTGGACACATTCATACTAACCAGAAAAAAGAAATTATTGTTTTACTTTGTTCTGGAGGGAGTTAGAATGTTTTGTTCTGACAACTTGACTGACTTTGACAAAAAGGATAGTATCAGATCAACAGTTTAGTCATCCCATTTAAAAAGCATAAAAGCTTCAAAATACAAAAAATGGTATTTACTTATGTCATTAAATCATTAAATAGAATGTTTCAATATCTTTAGCTTGTGTTATTCACAGACCTTCAGGTATCTAACCAAAACCTGATAAAAAAATGATTGGCTTTGAGACGAGGGAACCGTAATTCCAAAAATGCTGATTTTTTCCAGGTTTCATTACTGCAGGTCTCTATTCAGATGGCCACACAGGCACTTGACTAACTGGGGCAGGGCTGATGTAAGCTGTTGTATAGCCATACAGGTGAGTGTTGCTCACCTGTTACGTCTTTTCCTAACCACTTTTCCTTGACCTCGGACGAAAACTTCAAGGAGGTGAAGGAAAGGTGGGAGGAGAACTCTTTAGGATGTAGGAAAGCACAAATGCGGTGCTCAGAGAATCTGACTGCACTTTCACTAAGCCACGTCTTTAAAATGTGACAACTGATTATTGACAGGTGATGATTGACAGCTGATGATCGACAATGATGGACTACAAAATGTGCCTCATCCACTTCTCCCCATGTTGTTGGTTCTATAAACAGCTCGTTCATGGACCGGCTTACGGTCCAGCAGCTCCTCCTTCCTGTTGCTGTTACAATCAACTCTTCTCTGTAAACCAACACTGCAATAATATGAATTAACTGTTTTTTTTGCTATTTTTACCTGCCAATTATTCATTATAGGCCTATATTGCTTTTTTAATTGATGCTTCTCTTTGTTGAATTAATCACATTTATCAACACAATTCAAATGTATATACATCAAAGTAATAGTTAAATATGCAAATAGGCATTTCGTTCCTTTTCATGACCAGCCAAGTTCCTTTCCTTTCATTAAAGGAAGGTCAGTTCCATCCGATGCTATAGGAGATATGAAAGGAAGCATTAAAGCTCCTTTCCTGAGCATTTCGAAAATTTGAACAGCTCTCATCATGGCAGCAAAGTCAAGCATCCTTCTATGTGGAGTTTGCATGTTCTCCCCCTGTTAGAGTAGGTGTGAATGTGAGCGTGAATGGTTGTTTGTCACCGTGTTGCTATGTGTCAGCCCTGTGATAGAGTGGTGACCTGTCCCAGGTGTACCCTGCCTTTGCCCAATGTCGGGATCGGCTCCAGGCCCCCTGCGACCCTTAAAAAGATAAGCTGTTACAGATGATTGATACATTGGTTGGTTGGTCGGTTGGCAACTTCCTGGAGAGGCTGAGTAATAGAGACAGTGCAAGAAGAAGGATTTTAACACGGTAGGATTTTTAGTTGGGAAACTCAGTGAAATGCAGTCACTGCCAGAAAGAGCAGGACCACGAGCCAGCAGGGAGAAAACCTAATAATACTTCAGTGTCACTGAAGCTGTATGTATGAGGATGACAGGTCATCGGTATCATCATTCGTCCATTAGCTATACACGACATCCTTAAGAGGGTCGGGGAAGCGATCCTGGCTGACATTGGGCGAGAGGCGGGGTTCAACCTGGTCAGGTCGCCAGTCAATCACAGGACTGACACAGAGACAGACGAGCATCCCTCACGCCTACAGCCACTCAAGAGTGCCCATTTAACTTCACCTGCATGTCTTTGGACATTGAGAAGGAGCACACAGGAAACGAACCAAATATAGTTTGACTGACAGTCACTCCAAAATTCTCCTGTTTGTGTCTATCTGACATGTTTTATAGAAATATTACCTCAACACAGTGGTGCCAAAGCTAACATACCGTGTGATCAATCACGTATCGGGGTCCCGAATATTGTGATATTGGCTCCTCTTAAAAGGAGCCATCATCATATCGCTGCTTCCAACTTAAACATTTTAACAAGTCACAATATTGTAAATATAATATAAGGGCTCTCTTGATCCTCCTACAGGTGCAGCCCTGTGTTTGACATCTCTGGGGAAAGCAATGCAGTCACAACGACTCATTTTATAATAATCCATCGACCATTTTACCGATTACTCAATTCATATAAATGATTAATTTTTCTCCAAAAGAAATCTAATTGAACATTTAATTTAAGTTAATTTTATTTTGACAAACTGAAGACCATGTCATCTAAATGCTCCTGATATTTGTATGGCGTGCTCACACCAAACACAAGCCTTGTATTACTCACTTATGTTTGTTGCAGGATCATTTGTGTTTATTCACATCACTCGCACTAGAGGACCCGAGGAGGAGGGGGGAAATACCTCCATGTGGACACCGACTATTTCTGCGTTGTACATGTTGTAGAAGTCCAGGATACACCGGGTAAATAAAAGGAGTCCTGTCTGAGTTCATAACAGCACCCAGAGGTGCTTGGTGAATTTCACTGAGGTTTATTCACTCTAAATAGCAAGACACATGGCTGACTTACTACAGCGGAATTAAGTCTTCTCTTGTGTCTCCCAAGTCCTGACCACAGACTGGAAGCTGCAGACGGAATAGTGTTTCCACATTGCATATTAACTTTTGAAAATAAAATCATGTATCCTCCTAATTAACGGTCTTCAACTGTTGAAAGTATCGTTTGTTCTAGTTTTAGTGGGGGTTATCTTTATTAAGGAGTCTACAATTTTGCTAACATATGAGACCACCCATCACAGTTCTTTCAAAATAAAAAAACACCCTCACAAATTAATAGTTACAAATCTACTCCCCTCTAGGAAGTTATTTAGTAAATTGTTGACATGGGAAACAAAGTGGTAACACTCCAACGTCCAGTGGAGAAGACAACAAAATAATAGCACTATGCACATAAATCAAACCAGGCTCAACAGGCAACTTATCCTAAAAAGTAAACAATAATGTCTGTGGTAATGTGGGTGCAGCAGTGCATTGAGAAGCAGACGGTAAACACGATCCTCATAACAAACTAATTACACTGGAACTGAATTAGACCTTAATATACTGCTGGACATTTGTTAACAGATTAATTGAATGGATTCAGTTTGTCCTCGGTGTGTCGCCATGACCAATGCTGTGGATGACAATAACGAGCCAGCATCAGGCATTTGGGATGGGCTTTCAAATGCAGGCTAATCCAATTAACATGACTGATTACCTGCATGCAGCTACAATCAGTAATTCAGTAGATCACCACTCACTAATGAAAGCTGATTTCTTTTTTTGTTTCACACTTACTTTGCCACAGAAATCTATCGAGTGCAGAGTTGGAGAGATAATTTATTTCAATTTAAGGAATGTAATTTCAACAGTTCATCAATAAACCATTATGAACTCTTTTCCCCTTCCAGCATGTTTAATGTTTAATTTAAGCCAATACCCAATCACAAAGACAGATAACAGATACTTTTAAATAAAAGATGGTTTTCAATAATACCTTATTTGATTCTTTTGAATTCAGATGACTGTATCCGATTCAATGTGCCATGTTACTCTCTTAAACCCAATGGTAGAGCTATTATTGATAAGTCAAAGGCAGAATGTCATGCTCTGAGGAGATTCACTTTATAGTCATTCACCCTCATTTTCTACTTTCTTTCAAGCACCTCGGTGTCTTTCTGAATGAAATGCCATTCTGCATTAGGGAGTGAATTGGTGAGACTGATGGTTTTGGAGGGTTTCTGGAGAGAGCTCAGATGAGAGTGAAAGAATGTGTGATGGTGCATGTTCGATTCTGTTTGTGTGTGTGTGTGTGTGTGTGTGTGAGTGTGAGTGTGTTCCTGCAAAGGTGAGAGGCGAAGAGAAGAGAAAGTGAGAAAGAGAACTTGTCAGCCAACACAGGTCATGAAAAATGCATGGAGGTTGTGGTGTCAGTTTGCTGGAGCGAAAGCTGCAGAGGAAGATCGCAGACAGGGTTTCCTGAACTCTGCAACTCTCGCTGTCTCACTCGCCCAGTCAGCCTCTGCCTTTCATATGCTCGCTCCTTTCATTAGCCCTGCCCGACGTTCATTAGCTATACTATACATATACTTTCTGCACCGATTACAAATATACCTCCCACATTAGATCTTAATGTTAGGGCTCCATACATACATCCTCTTCAACAAAGAGAAAACATGATCTGGTCAGTGATGTAACATGCAGTTGTTCATTAAAACTAATAACTGCCAGTTAAAACAGGGTAAAATTATTGAATTATTGAACATATACACACACACACACACACACACACACACACACACACACACACACACATTTTCTCGTAAATGAGGAAATAAGCTTTTTTTTTTTTTTTTTTTTTTAATTAGTGATTTTCGTTTATTTGCAGAATATGTGAGTTGAGATCATGAAGAAGGCACTCCATGTTTCAGATAACAGTATTGGTTGCCTTAAAAGTATACATTTTGTATTTGTAGTTTCGGAAAAAAAAAAATCTGCCCTTGTCTGTGTCTTTGCTGGGGCGAGTACAGCGATGCAGTTCATTTTTACATACTGATCACCGTTGGACATTCACGCACTGTTGTCCCTGTCCCTCGCAGCGGAGGAGTTGGAGATATCAGACGCTATATCTACGGTTACATTTAAACGGGATAAAGACAGCGAAATGGAGGAAATCCGCAACTTTGACTGCAAATGCTACGGAAGAAGAAAGGAGAACTCTCTGCTTGGAAGACATTCATGTAGCGACAAACTTACAAACTTTCTCAAGAGCTTATGTACAGCATACGGATGGATTCTTTAGCTGCCGAAAGAGAGAAAGTGGACATACAGTAGTTACGTTGGAGATGACTGCATCCACCAAAAAGCCGCAGAAGAAAAGAAAGTGCACCCAGACCTCTTATTTAGACGGAGCCAACAAAGTCTGCAGGAATACTTTTCAGGAATACTTTTCAGTTTCTTATGGGGTGAGTTTCCTTTAACATCCAAGTTATCAACTTTGCTCAGCTAGCTAAGCTAGCTCAGTACTGTCATTTTAAAAGTATATGCACGAAACTAAGCTGTAATGGGAGGTTTTGGCTCGTAATGTGGGCATCCGATTTAACAGTAAGGTGACAATGGGCCTGTTGGCATTCCTTGAATTGACTGTGATGCTAATAGTTTAGCAACTAGCCTACCTGAGGACAATAGGCTAGTTGCTAAATCATTAGCACTAGCTACTTAGACGGTGCCTGTTAGCATGACACATGATGTGATACTTCTTTGTTTTCCTTTTCAGAATTCAGGCAAAGACACCCTGACGGATATAATCAAACACTTTGAGGAGAATGGGCCTCGACTAAATTCACTTAATTCTAGTACTGACTGTACTGTAGGATTTGTTTCCTCCAATGGTTAACACTAAGCATTTCCAATTCAATAAAGTACCTTCTAATTCTGATCAGTCCAGTAAAGTGCTTAACGAAAATAACACTACATCAACATTAACTACATGATAACTGCTTGTGATAACCATTGTTCAAACCACTACAATACTTTCTGCCCTGCAGGCTAAAGGCGGGCTCACACCGGACCGAAAATCGGCGTCTTTGAGAGAGTCGGCGTCCGTGACATGAGTCTCCTTGGTGTGGTCGCTCGAATCGGCCCACGTCGGCGTTCATTTCAGCCGATTCAAATGTGTAATCCGCCATTCGAGTCGGTCATTCTTTTACCATTCTGATTGGTGGAGGCTAGCAGCTTGACTAGCGAATCAGTGAAGCCCGGAAGTGACGATGGTAAACATACCAGATAACCAGTGGAATCGAAGAAGGTGGTCTAGAGAGGACCGCCTACTTCCGGTTTTCGTGTTTATTGGCCCACAATACAGATTAGCGCCGCCTGTTGTTTTGGAGACATTACATCTCGCGCAAGCGCGGAACGTATGGCGTCGGCTGTAATTCCGTCGGTGTGAACCGCCCATGTCGTTGTTCGAGTCGGCCATATTAAGTAGCCGACGCCGAATTTACCGACGCGAGTCGGGCAGTTCTTCCGGTGTGTACACAGCTTAACAGATACCAGATATCACTGAGTGGCATCTGTAGGGGGGAGGGCTTATCTGAATGAGATGCAAATGAGCACCATTGTGTTTCCTTTCTGGCCAGGTGCAGGGAGGTGAGGTGAGATTTGCAAATATTTCAGTTTTCTCAGTGAACGGTTTTCAGAGAAGCATATATATATATGCAAAGCAGTTGCTGATAATTAAAGTTTTAGTGTTTTGTGTGTATAAAGAATAGCCCAATTTAAGCTGGCTAGCTAGCTTTGGCGGTGGCTAGCTAGCATTTACCAGTAACGTTATGACCTAAATTAAATGAAAATGTCATCAGACCATCATTGTTATCCTATTAGTCATTTGTGTAAACTTTTCATAGTTAGCATATGATTGTTTGGGAGTTTAGAGCGACTTTGAAAAGTATTTGGTTCATATAATTCTGGAACTGGTTGCAATTCAAAACCGGTTCCAAATCCCCGACCCTTAAGGTCTCAGAATACCTTGCCAGATAGTCTCTGCTGATAACAATAACAAAATGAAAACAAAAATGAAATGAAAATGCTTTCTCTTCATTTGCCATGTCACTACAATCTATTAGACATCTAACCTTGTTTTGCTGCAAATTACACTCTTCAGGAGTTTTCCTTTCTACTCGAATCTTATTCATTTTCAAGTTCCAAAACACTGGAACATATCGTCAACCAATAAATACAAGGTTGCAGTCACCTCCAGCTCCCGCCTTTAGAGGATGGGCAGAAGAAGAAGAAAAACAACAAGCAGTTCCTGTATTTGTCGACTTACACATGAAGATGGCTTGACACGCTTGTTGAGACAGCATATCTTAATGGACTTTGTGTGTAAAACATCATCATTGAATGGTGCTGCACAATGAATAATTAAGTGTAGTGCAGTTGAATATGCTGCATGGGTTCATTTATTCAACATTGTTCTCATACGATAAGTCTGTGCATCCTGAAAGCCACAGATACAATCACAATATTTCCATGGAGCTGTGGTAAAAGGAACTGTTGTAAGTGTACTTTGCATCAACAGAGAACCATTAAACTGTAAAAACTGGAGTGCGTATCCCACCTGTGGCTAAATCACGCTGTCTTTCCTGGCTTCCACCCTCATCTGTCTGACCTTTGGCAGCAGACAAGTATGGCAGAGATGCAACACATCATGACATCCAGCAGTGCTGGGTCTGTTTGATTACCAAACTGCTCAGTTTGTATACCGTGTCTTGCCAGCATACAATATTTGGCTCCAGGCAAGAGAGGAGCGCAGCAATGAGTGAGTGCCTCTCCACACGCACTGCATATGTCACAGTAAAAGCTTTATGCTTCATACATATGCATAACCTGTGTGATTGCTGCTCAAACATCTTATTTTTAGATATTACTTCAAACTGCAGCATAGGTTTTGCTTTTCCTATGCAGATACTCAGAAGACTGATACATGCATAATAGAGTGCAGTTGGCTGAATAGTTTCTGTCCTACGTCTAAAAAATGTTTTTACTTATTTTGTCACTTTAATCTATATCAGTGTGAAGCAGGTCATAACTATGCTTTGAAAGACCATCATTGAAATGCTGCTGGCTAGACGTGTCACGTATGTGAACCCTAGAGAGACCCATTGATCTACTCATAGAAATATGGCTTCCAAAAGGGTTTTACCTGAAGCACTGAGGTTCTACCCAATAGAAATCTTTTTTGAAAAAAATGTTTTTCCAAGGGTTCTTTGTAATGCTGTGTTCGCACCCAATGCAAAGCACATTTTTGAATGACATGAATGAGGCGAATATGTGAAATTTGCCATCACAAGTTGAAACAATTAGAAGATTAACTAATAAACGAAAGGGGCGCTGGATTGCTCAGTGGTAGAGTCGGTGCCCCACGTACTGAGGCTCAGTCCTCACTGCAGCAGCCCTGGGTTCAAATATGACTGGCCCTTTCTGCATGTCATCCACCTCTTTCTCCCACCCGTTCACTCTCACGCTGTCCTATCTCAATGAAGGCAAATAGGCCCCAGAAATACATTAAAAACAAAATAATTGTGTGTAAAGCTGTGTCTTTTAAATATATCAGCTTTTGGGATTCCCTGATGTTGCTGAATCAGAAATCCAATTATTTTCGTCAAATCTTTTTCCATGACTGAAGACGAGACAGCACCAATGTCCTTACACAGTGACTGTGTCTACATCAATATGCAATATTGTTGATGAAAAAAAGACTAGAATGTGCTTCAACAAATAAAAAACCTGTGTGACAGAAGGCAGCATGCTGGGCAGGAAGACGGATGGACATTTGGGCCCATTTTAAATACAATGAAAAAAGGTGAAAAAAAAGGTGAATGCCTAATCAAGGAATGTGGCCTCAAAATATCTGGAAAAAATACCACTAACCTGAAGCGATATATTAAGTCCAACCACACTGAAGTTGAGATAAGTTATGTTTTGGTCATGAGATCAGGTTGTTTGGGGCCTTTTTTTTTTTTTTTTTTCAATCTAAGAGCCAAATAAGCTGTGGTGATAAGCCCACATTATGAAGGCTATGTTGACTCATTGCGCCAACGCTAGCAAGTTGAGAAGGAGATGATAATGTGTGGCAAAGCTAATACGCAGGATTGAGCCAAGAAGTTAGATTGGCTAGTATCTCTCGAAAACGAGACATTGCTAGATGGATATCATCAGCTATCATATATGACATCATCATGTTATTTACTGAGGACCCAGCAGTTTAGCTGCTTTTACAGGTAGATCTCATTGGATTATTCGTATATCAAATTAGTAACAAATATCACTATATAGGGAGTTCGCCATTTTGTAGGGGTGTCCGAATGTGTAGTGAGCATTACTATTCCCTATATAGTCCACTCAAAGTTTCCCACAATGCATCGTGAAAAGTAGTGTGCAGCCGATGGTCACTAGCCGAGCAAATTTAACCATCATGCATTGCGCTGAAAGACAAATCGCGAAGGGACGAGAGGAGAGAGAGCAGGAAAAAGCGGAAGAAATATGAATAATCGTACAATAATAAATGTTAATATTTAATATATGTATTGCAGAGCAGAACAAGACGACACAAACGGCCAAAGTGTGATGTTTTCCTTTATTTACTTAAAAAAAAACGCGATATATATTAATTATTTATATGAGACTTTGGGCGAGCAGCGACCGGCCGGCCGGCGACAGGCGGCAGTAGCCGGCGACAGTTGGCTGGTGGCCGGCGGCGGTGGTGGCCAGCGATAGGCGGCGATGGGCGGCGACAGTTGGCGGTGGCCGTGGCGGCCGTCCGGCCTGCGATAAGTTGCAGTGGCCGGCGACAGGCGGCGGTGGCCGGCCGGCCGACAAGAGGCGGCGGCGGGGTCTTCGTCCGTCAAAAACCGTCACTCAAACCAAAGCGCTGTATGACAGTCTGAAAACTATAAAGATGCGGAGATGAGGGACAGATTGTGGCAAGCGATCGCCGAGGAGTTTGGGATCGGGGATGGACTGCAGCCTGTTCAGGTCTGGTGGATCGCGGAGATGTGGGGTGCCGGTAGTGCTGCAACCTAGTCCTGAAGTCCACCTGGATCCGATCGGGATCCTTGAAAATAAAAATAGCAGTGAGGACGATGTAGTGATCGTCTCATTATTGAAAATTATTTTTTTCCTCAAGAAATGAGACGGCCACGGAATCCCCCTCTTGCTGGAGGACTCGTTCTTTTGGTTTTGTAAATTTTCGCAACGAATATGTATTAAAAAAATAATTATCCTGGTAATTTCTCTGCGTGACACTTAAAAGCCGTTGGCGGAATCTGACACATTAATTATGCGTCAGGACAACGTCATCAACGGCGCCGAAAGAAATCCCCCGAGTAGTGTCCGAAAGTGTTTTTTCATTTTGCCTTTGAGTCCACTATATAGTGCCCTCCATAGAACTACCCTATATAGGGAGTAGGGAGTAGGGAGTAGGGAATTATTTCGGACACAGCCAATATATTTTGGTTAAACCTAATTGGCTAAAATGATTGGTTTGAAAACATTAAAATATGTATGAGAAAAAAACTAGACTAAAATACTTGCTTAAATAAATGCTTAAAATGCCAAGACTTTTAGTCAACTAAAGCTCGACTAAAAATAATAGGACACAGCTGACTTAAAATGATGAAAAAAAACAACCAACAAGGACTTCATACACAGGACAAAAACTGAGACTACATTTTAAAAAGAGCCGACAATTAAAACTAGATACAATTTATTAAAATACTGTTTTTTTTGCTTCCATCCGAAGCGTTGTTTCACAGCACCCAGGACTAATGAAGAGAAAAAAATGCCACTATGTTTTGGTTTCATTTATGGGCATGCTGCTTCTCTCCTCTGCCCTCCATGTTGGTGTTTCAATAAAAGTGAGGCTCAGCTGCTCCACACTCATGTCATTAGGCCCTCTGGTATGGCTAGTGTAATTCACACTAAATGCCAACATGCATACATGTTGATTTGCGTTAAGAGGTTATATTCATGGCCTTAACAGATCAATTACAAGGTTGCTTCACATCACAAAGCGGTCTTGGTTCGGATGTTGGTCTGCACCAGGGTTGGATTCACAGCTGACTATTGAACGAAACGCTTCATAGTTCAGTTAAATGGACTAAACAGGTTAGGTGTGAAAGGGACATTGATCTTAATGAGATGGAATTGGGACACAATCAATATGCCTATCGGATGCAGGGGTGCTTGACCTATGACCTCCCTGCTGAGGACGACAGTGGAGGGGAGACTGGTGTGTCACAATGTGTTACCTTAAGTCTCAATATCGTTTTGTTTAAAGTGAATATATCGCTTAATATATTCAATTTGCAAGAACAATAGCTTCTGTGTGCAAAAGTCCTTCAATCCACATCGCTCTCTACCTGGCTAGCCCATCTTATTATCTCCAACCCACCAAGGCAATTTCCAAACAATGTTTCATTTCTCCCTCCTCTAGATGTCTGGACTCTGCAGTCTGCCTGTCAGCCTGACTGTCAGTAGTGTTTTCATCCTGTCTCTCTTCTCCTCTGTCTGCACTTTCTTTTTTGGGAGGGGGAATTGTCCACCTGTCCTATGTTTAGTTTGCCTGGCTTGCATTGCATCTGCCAGACTCGCTGTCTTAGTATATCACTGTCATGCTATTTGACAGCCACACCTGTCTGCTAAGCACTAAGCAGTGTTTCTCCTGTCTGTCTCCATTTGTGTAGTTTGCGGTCTATGAGTCTGTTAAGCTGGCCGGCTGTGTCGTTGCACCGCGTGTCTGATAATCAATGCGACACATACAGACCCTCAGTGCCTTGACCTTGTCTGGTGCAGTGAAGTCATCTCCAACAACATTCTCCTCGGCCCTGCCTCGTCTCATACTGCTCTGATGGCTGTTATTTGCGTACGCACACACCGTCTGAAGATAAGGGACCTAAGAGAAAGATTCAAGGTTTCTGAAGCACATATATGGACTAGCTTATTATAACCGTGAAGCCTAAATATGCACATCCTGATCCTTCTCCTGTGGGTGTGTGTAAGTACACATTATGTGTGACAGATACTGATGCGATGAACAGGATGGTACCACCTCCGCTTCCTTTTGAGCTAGGAAAGACCCCGCATGCGCTACTTGTACAGTCAGTTTGCAAATGATTAGGCTACATGAACTAATGATAACTAAAAAATATCAATGCTGCATTTTATTCCACATTGACTTAGAATGATTAAATTCTGCTTATACATACACTTGTAGCTTTGCATTTTCATAGTTAAAGAAAAAGACTTTTTGGAAAATGTGTCTTATACGCTTTTTTTTTTTTCCTATATCGAGAGTTCATGAGAACCTTGCTCCCACTTTTCTGGCTGCTCAACATTAAGTTAGTGCCAGCAAGTGGTTAGCTTAGCTTAGCATAAAGACCAGATACAAGTGAGCCTGAATCCAAAAGCAAATTATTTAACATATATTGTGTTAAATTCTGTATTATTTTCTGCGAGAGATTGAGAGAAAATAACGTAATTTACAAGTAAAAAGTATGCATAATTTCTACTCCACTCCTGCTGAATTTCTGCTGGAAATGTGTGTATTCACTTTTCAGATGCCAGAAGCTGCAAATAATGCAGCAAGGCAATGGCTGCAAGTTGTAGGAAAGACAACATGATTCATGTCTGTCCTCCCAACTTCAAGAAAGAAAAGGATGTGACAGCTACTGTGGCATTCTTCAGGCAGCCCTTTCAATAGTGCTGATGGCCTGCACTGAAGGTTTCATCGCCCTGCTTTCAGACAGGATCCTTTTAACATACTAAAAAGGATGCTGCTCAAGTATTCCTGTCTGCCTTTGGGCTCGTAGTGAACAGAGAACTCACAGATGTAATTTGGTGCTAGTCCAAAACATGCCTCCAAGCTATTCTGCAAAAGTGTTTCTAACTACAGACAGGCTAAAAAAGAGCAAACAAGGACATGCTTCTTAGAATGAATTCACAAGCATGTGATTTAATATCACTATCTGGGGGCAGGTTTGACATTTGACACTACAAACATAAGGCTGAGGATGAGTAATTAAAAAAAGGCCTTCCTGGCACCATCAAATCTCAAATATATTTGAAATATAATAAGGAACAGAGGTCTTTCTCCAGAGCAAGTATTCTGACATGGAAACATCAAGCCTCATATGATAGAGGCCTACAATACCAATCTAGGAACCATAGACTGTATTTAACAAGTGGAGGTAGTCCCTGTGACTTTACCTATCGTTGCATGTACTATTTCTGCATTTTGAAAACTTTATGGATGGATGGACCTTTGTTCACGACATTTTAGGTTGTTATAGTACGAAAAGAACAGTCCCAGCCTAAACCGGATACATAACAGAGACACACAGCTATGTCCAGTGCAAAACACACATACTGTCTGCCTTAATGCAATGCAACCATGTTAACACATGCACGTGTCAATATGGCATCCCAGTAACAATAACAACAGCAGACCAGCTGCAAAGACTCCCTCGCCATATGCACCTGTTGGTCAACTTCTCTGAGACAGAACATATCTCTATGTCTGACTTACACTAGCTGTCACCAACAAGTCACATACACAGCTCTTCAGCATTAGTTTAGCAATGAGCGAAGCATGAAGCACTGCTGCACACCAAACCAGCAACACAACGCGCTACAACACAGGGGGCAGGCTTACCTGTAACCGGAGTCCGTCTGTCCCTCCTCCTCTGTGCAGCAGCATCCACCGCCAGACTCCGTCCCAGGTCACTGAGTAGCTCTGTGTATCTGCCATAGACGTGGCTCTTCTTCATATTCGTTCATGCTTCAGGTGAACACGGTAAACTAGCGCCAAGTGGGGCGGCAGTTAAGCTACCTGGCGCAGGTGAATTAATCAATGAGCACCTGTCAGCAGCAGCAATGTTTGCTAGTTTAACTATCGCCCACCGTCACTGTGTAACTTCTACTCCCACCAACTCGCTGCTTTTTATCCCACAACTTGTCCACGAAGCTTTCGCCAAATGTGGTGTTATTGAGTTTTCTGGATATTCGTCAATACTAAAAACGCGTCACTTGCCGCTGGGTAGTACTGCTTTGCGTCACTTCTAAAACGTGCGCACAGCAACGCCACCTGGCAGGAACTTTATCACAATATGACGTTAAAGTGGAGCGGAAACGGAGTTTCTGGCTCCCGAATGACTTTTAGCCAAAGAATCTTCATTTTAACACCTTCCCCCAAAAGGACATTATCTATGAACTTCATGACTTTGTGGTTAATGATATTCTGATTCTTGGGGAATGTTTCATTCACAAATCCAAGTATATAAATGTGAAACCTAGGTTTAGGGTGTATCATAATGAGTTTCTCTCTAATATAAAAGCCCCGAAACTAATTTTCATTATGGAATGATTTATTAAAAAAATTAGCCCAAGCCCTTTTAATTATTATGTTGTTTAACTTTCCTTTTATTTAACAATGTTTCATTTCCATATCTATTTTTGTAGCTTTCCTTTCCTGTACATATCTATTTTTGTTTCTCAGGTGTTGTTTCTGTCTGTTTGAATGCATCTGTTCTTTTGTTGGAATGAAATGATCTTGATGTCATGTTGTCTGCACAAATTAAAATGGAACAGAATGAAAAATAAATACATCAATCAAGCTTCCCTACTGTGAGATATTTCCGAGTTAAACCTGATAAACAGACGGGACATAACGTTGGGAGGAGTTTGACTTGATCGTTGAGAAGATAGCTCACAACCTTCTCGAACTCTGTGTGGATACGTTGCAGATTGTTTGATGGATTGATGCCATGATGTTGAAATTTGTTGATACTCACTGATGTAAGCATGCTTCTTTTTATGTTTTCCATGAGGAACAATTATAAAAATACAAAGAAATAGTTGTAGTACTAATTTTATCAATTTTTTTATATATGCACAAATGGCTGAGGATCTGACAAAAAAAAAGTTAAAATTGCATTTTTCATTTTAGCTCTACTTTAAAGCTGCAATTAAAGCACATTTTATATTAAATAATTTATATAACTTGTCGTAACAAGAAATAGTAGAACACATATTGCCAAATATATTGCCAAAAGTATTCACTCACCTGCCTTGACTCGCATATGAACTTAAGTGACATCCCATTCTTAATCCATAGGGTTTAATATGACGTTGGTCCACCCTTTGCAGCTATAAAAGCTTCAACTCTTCTGGAAGGCTTTCCACAAGGTTTAGGAGTGTGTTTATGGGACTTTTTGACCATTCTCCCAGAAGTGTATTTGTGAGGTCACAAACTGATGTTGGACGTGTTCTATCGGATTGAGGTTGGGGCCAGTCAAGTTCATCCACACCAAACTCTCTCATCCATGTCTTTATGGACCTTGCCTTGTGCACAGTCATGTTGGAACAGGAAGGGTTCATCCCCAAACTGTTCCACAAAGTTGGGAGCATGGAATTGTCCAACATCTCTTGGTTTGCTGAAGCATTCAGAGTTCCTTTCACTGGAACTAAGGGGTCAAGCCCAGCTCCTGAAAAACAACCCCACACCATAATCCCCCTCCACCAAACTTTACACGTGGCACAATGCAGCCAGACAAGTACCATTGTCCTGGCAACCACCAAACCCAGACTAGTCCATCAGATTGCCAGATGGAGAAGTGTGATTCGTCACTCCAGAGAACATCTCCACTGCTCTACAGTCCAGTGGCGGCGTGATGTACACCACTCCATCCAACGCTTTGCATTGCACTTGCTGATATATGGCTTGGATGCAGCTCACCTATCCAAATAATTGAAATTATTTGGATGGGTGAGTGGCAATATAGTGTATATGGAACTTTATTTTGTCATCTGCCAGTAATATTTCTTTTTATGAATAAAGCATTGCTGATAAAATGACAATACCTGTTAACATTCATACTCTAATGAAAGCCACTTTTTATTGAAATGAATGGAAGTGGCCCAGCCTGTTCATAGCTACCACCTAATAGATATCCATGCAGCCACGTGTCCTTTGGAAAGATTTGTGCATGAATTCAATACATGTACAAGGTTGATACACGGCTTTGAGCATCTGACCTCATCTCTACTTACAATTATATACCTGTTTGGGTATGTTAATGAACACTGTGGCTTATGGTCTATGGGTGCTGGTAGATCATGTGCCGATAATGTAGTCAACAAGTATATTATTGATATTTAGATGCAAACATATTCTGTGAAAATCATTCAAATATAAAGTTTAATATTGTACTTTTGTTAAACAAAAACTATTTCCTGTTTTTAGTTGACATCTCGTCTTTCTGACAAGTCTGGGTAGATGTGGTGTGTTGAAGTTGCATTGTAGTCACAGTGACCCAGACAGTCTGAGTGGCTTGACCTTATCAGAGGAAACCAATGCAGCTCTGTATGCAGAGGAAGTTCCTCTTGCCAGATGTCTGCTGCCCTCAACTCCATCTGGCTTTTAAAATTGTATTTACCAGTGAAAACGTCCTACAAATTTATTCTAAATAGCAGAGAACAACAGTTAAATTAACCCAAAGTCTTGATGATATTGGAACTTTTCGGGGTCCTTAACCTGAAAACATAATACTGTTAATTATAGTGACACATAGTGGCATGCAGTTCCTTGACCTTGCACTCTCATCGACCTGTGTCTGTGGGCAGAGATGATGCAAACCTCAGCACGCATTACACTTTCTTGGTGAAATGCCTTTCAAGTGAAAGACCATGCTGGTGTGACCTTATGTATCAGAGGAGATAGCCTACCATCCTCAGGCAAGTGGGGAAGAAAGGGAAGGAAATCAGAAACTTTTTTAAAGCTTTTTTATATGAATGCAAGCATTTGGGACTCTGGTAAAAGATAGCTCAGGAGAGCATGATACTTCAGCTTTCTGTTTCTTTGCTTATCCACCTTGTTTTCTTGTCTGCATGCTTAAGTTTAGAGTTAGTTGCACAGAATGTGCCATGAATCTTTTGCTAGAAGGGAAGATAGATCTCACTACTCAGCAGTCAAACCAGTTCAATATGTCTGTCTAGCTGAATTAATGCAGTCTAATACAACAGCCATGCAGTGAATAACATATTTTCTAACCCATTTATAGCAGTGAGGACAGATACAACTTCTTTCAGTATAATGCAGTGCAGTCCAACAATGCTCAGCCTCCAAAATGGCCAAAAAGTGTATTCAACACAAAATGTATTTAACAAGAACTGCATATTGTAACCATTATAAAAAATATCATTCATTGTGGGGCTGTTATATTCACTTTCATTTTAGCTAGGTGACCTTTAAAACTTAAAGCTTAACTGACAACTCAATGCCATGTACAGAAAATGGAATACATAGCTAAATAAACAGCGAACATTCTCTGTGCGTATGTCTCTTGTCAATTCAAAAATGAAACAATGAAAAGCACTTAACTCATTAGTGGGAGGCACATCTTCAGAGAAGAAGTACTCCTTATTATAAGGACAACATTTGCTTATTGTAATTATCCTAAAACAGATAATTATTTTGTTTTCTGATATGACCATGGACTGTATATAAAACGTGGATCGCGACACCTGGTTTCAAGACTGCGGTTTTGAGGCCTCGAGTTCTACATTTTGGCAGTCCGGAAGTTACCATATTTGTCCATAAGTGACCATATTTGGGCTGCGGAGGAGCGACTAATTCAAAGTAAACTTTACAGCTAAGTGTTAAAGTCATGTTAGTAGCTAATTAATTTGGTAGCGATGGTACTGAGACTGTGGTAGTGACCTGTCTATCACAATGTTGCCACGCCCTAAAGCATAGCCTGCTTTATGGTCTATTTACAAAAGTTCTAATACTAAAGTACTAAATGAACATCATGCTGAATTGAAGAAGAATTGAAAATAGCAAATGAGACCATAAACGTTACAATGTTTACTAAGATAATAAATCAAGTAAGAAGTCTTTTCTCATTGACTTCCATGCAATTGGATTTGTTTTTGCAACCAGATACCCCTGATGGCCAGCAGAGAGAACGCAAGTTTAAGGCACAGAACGGGAGGTTGCTGCCCAGATCTGACATCCCCATCGACAGGCTGTTTGTCCTCACTTTGTCTGAGCCGTCTATGTTCTATGATGCTTATGGTTTGGACAGGTTTATGCAAAGAAATAACATGACATGGTTTGGTTCAGGTAAACATTGTGGTTTGGGTTAAATGACTACTTCCTCAAGGTTAGAGAACCTTCACTTTGTCACAGTTACAATGATAAACACATGGTTAACAGGATGCTCATTTTCAATGTTCAAAAACGCATTATTTTTCACATACCGTCTATCTGAATGTAAATGTATTTTGTCTGTCTTAAACACTCCATTTCAGGATCTGTCTCTTCATACCCTGGAGAAACTCAGATTTAAGTCAGTATATTGTAATGAGCCTGCATGTGAAATAAAGTCTAATCTGAATGGCTTGTTTTCTGATCCAGATGGCCCACATAAAGTCTGACTGGGTTGTCCCATTTCGTTTGTAGGCACGCCAGATACCCAAATGCATGTGCACAAGCATTGGAAGGTGAGTTTTTCATGATATCCCAGTTGTAGCGGTCACATAATAGTTTACATGAACAGCATTGTGGCAGATCTGACCAAATTTTAGTTAGCTCAGTTATCTCATCCCAGTCTAGAGGTTTCTGATGCCAAGTGCTCAGCTTTACTGCTCTATCGTCATATATTCTTTGTAAACTTTTCTAAACCAAAGGACTAAGATGCTTTTCGGAAGCTGGGCTTAGCTCTGCTTAGCACGAGATGACTCCTCAAGCCCCATGCGGCTTCCAATACCACAGCACTGCCTGCAGCCAAGCCAAGCAATACAGAGAGAGAAAGTGGGAGCGCGGGTGAGAGGAGAGACGGCATGAGAGGAAGGGGGTAGATGAGAGGTCGGGAGAGATAAAAGGATGACAGGGGAAGTGGAAGAGTGACAGAGGAGGATGGAGAGGCAAGAGTGGGGAGGTGGTGGTCTAAGATGACTAGTTTGTTTGAGCACTCGTCCATCCTGCTAAGATAGAGAGAGATGAAAGTGCGAGGATAGCTCCGCGGCTAGCGAGAGGAAAGGTGAAGTGAGCTCCTGCAGGGACAGCATGGAGCAAAGCAGGCAGGGGGTTAGAGTTGGTGAAAATAGCCTGAGCTGAACGTCAAGCTGAATCACTAATGCCACATTTGCTTTTCATTGTCTCCAGTGGTCTGTCATTCACTGGTTGCCAGCAGAGCACTTACAATCAGACCTCAACTCCCTTATGGGTGCTATTCTGGAATTCATTGATCCAGCACAGTGCAATGAAAGTCAGTTGTAACAGGACTCAGACAGTAACTGGGATTGCTGGAGTCGTTTGGTCAACTGCATTTGAGGAACATACAGAGAGAGCAGGATTTGAGCTGAGGTCTAAAGTCTGCAATATGCAATGAGACTAATTAATGAGGAAGCTATATGAAGCTGACAGTGATAAAACCACAATGCATGTTGGGTGTACTAGCGGGATGCAAAGTGGCCAGGCACAATGTCACAGAAACACTCTGCTAAGGAACAAACCCTACATTCCAGAGCCACGGCCCCTTCATTGGTTCGTTGGGTAGCACTTCCGAACGCATCAAGATTCTACAAAAATTGTAACAATTTTGATCAGCTTGGTCTAGTAATGATCCACAGAAAAGTTGGTTGGAATCGGATCTATGGTGTAGGAGGAGTTCACAAAAATACGTGTTTAAACAAATGCAAAATGGCAGGAAATTCAGCGGGCTGACATTCGTGGTCCAAGAGGCTTTTTTGTAGATATATGTATCAAATGTAATGTCAATCGGAGTTACAGTGGGAGGGGAGTGGCCTTAAAGGCTGTAGGTGGCGCTATTGTGCAATTTTTTTTTGCCTGAATAGAAGATCAATAAAATGTCCCTTTTTTTTTCCAACAGGCTGAATGCGCGTGCCAATTTTGGTGAGTTTTTGTGATTAAAGTGATTCATTTTGTATATAATAACAAGAAGAAACACTAAAGTTCCAATAGGGCCTGAGCACACGACAACATAATAATAAGCCATGCATATTTTCCAATACTGTGTTTAGCCTCATGTCCAGCCGACAGTAGTCTATAAATGATCTTGCAAACATTTACTAACTGCAACAGTAACACGTCTAAGACTACAGCCATGGTATTTCTATGAAGCTCATAGCTCTCTATGGCATCTCTATGAAGCTGTACTTTGCATTTAGCATTTAGCATACATTGAGCTAAATGCTAAATACAGCATGATAACATGCTCACAGTAACAATACTAACATTTGTGCAGGTGTAATTATAATAATCACCACGTTCACATTTTAGTTGAGCATGTTAGCATGCTCACAAGTATTTGGTACAAACCAAAAGCATTGGAAAAGTTAAAGTTTTGACCTGATGAGAAGGTCTGGGGATCAGCAAACTTATTACAATTCATCCTGAGGGGAATATAAATGTCTGCACCGAATTTTATGGCAATTCAATAGGTGAGGCATTTCACTCAACGTGTGTTAACCTTAGCACAACATGAAAAGTCATACAATCACCAAAGTCATTAGAATGTATCCTCTGGGCACCATGGACATCTGTGCAAAATTTCATGGCAAACTGACGTTGAAATATTTCTGTGTGGACTAAAAAAGTGGCCCGCCTGACAGACTGACAGGTTTTGCTATTCCTAGAGCTACGGCACCAGCATGGCTAAAAATGAAGAATCATACCTCTGTTCTGCTTCTCATGGGACGACCATTTTTTTTTTTAGTAATTCAGCACAGATGATTTAGGAGCACAGTGTGAAATTGGGTAAATTTAGAATAGGTCCAAGCCAGCACATTATTGAGGAATTCTGTTGATATGGGAAGATTCCAGCAGGCTCAGAGGCATCAACTGATCTGTCCTTTGTTTAACAAGGCAGACAGTAAGAATGAGGAAGTGCTGAAGAGATTGTGGTGCAGTCACAGGACTTGTGTTGGCTTTTTCAGGTTTAGTTGTCTAACCATCAACATTAACAATACTCCAATTGGAACAGATATAGCCTATATAGAAATCAATCATTTTCTCAATATTGTTGTTAAAGTTTAAAGTTTGTAAGTAAGTTTGGGCTGTCAATCAAGCAATGTTTCCCAAAACACACTCCAAAACACACAAATTGGGAGCATTTTTATTCCCTCTCAATATGGTGGTTTGCAGCTAAGCTCACAGCGCTAATAGCACAAACTACGGCTAGTGCTGACAGAGCTAACAGTGTTAACCTGAGGGGGAACTGCAGGGTGGCTGCTACAGCTCTGTGACGGCTCTGTAGGTCAGGATGGAATTAGCCAGAGGGACACACTCACATGCAAGATCACTTCTTGCAAACAAACGGAAAGCTCAACAACAGCAACACACACAGAGGGAGAGCAATGTCATTCTCTGTTCAGGTAAACGTTACTCCACAGCATCTTTAGATAGCAAATTGTTTTTTTTAATGTTGCTACATCAGTATTGTGAATATCAAATTGAGCCCATTGAATGAAGCAATATTTACAAAATTCTACCAGTGACAAGTGAAATGTGTTATTGAGACCTTGAGTTATTGTGGGAAAAAATCTTTGGTTTTCAGTTGGAGCCTAACAAAGTCCACAGGCTTCCACACTAGCAGCTTGATGGAAATTGCTGCACTCTCCTGAAGTCAATCAAATGTGTTGAAGTCTGGAGTCTTCCCTTTCTTCTAAACACACCAGGAATGTAAAAACCATGTCTTTCCTTTCACATCAGCAAATATTACATGAACTGTCTGCAGGCTGAGAAACTATTATCCATAGGGGCCAGTGATTAGTTCAAATCATGCAAGCTCACATACTTTTTGTCAGCAGACATGCACCCACACAGTCACAGTTTAGAACTATATTTAATTCTGCTTTGACAAAGTGGAAACTGAGACTGTCTGGTGTCCTGATTTTGCGCTATCATCTTATTTCCCCTGCTGGTCGTCATTTATTGGGGCTTTATAATGACAGAATGAGCAAGGCAGTATTAACCTTCCGCCTCCTCCTGGACGACCAGTCAACTCTTTCTCCAAAGTCTACACTTCTCAACCTCCTCTTGTTGATTTCTCTCTTCTCTCTCTTACCCTCCCAGTTTAATCTCCAGCTGAGAGTCGGCGGTGTGAGGTCCAAGCCAATGTGACTTTGTCGTTCATTCTGCGCCTGGGAATCTTAGAGGAAGGTTGAGTGTTTGTGTTGAGAGCAGTCGGGATGATTGAATTGCTAGAAAAGCCTCTGGGTGCAAAAACAGAGAAGAGGAAAAATAAAAAAGAGGAGGAGATTGATTTTTCACAACAAGTACAATTCAAACACGGGAATCTGATGCCCTGAGTTACTTGAAGACATAGCCAGACATATGGGCTGCAGGCGATGGGTGGTGGTGTCTGCTGTCTGCAAGTCAGTGTGCAACCCAGACCTTTATCTAAGCACTGCTGTGTTCTACCTACTGTGACAAGTGCTATAGCAGGGAACCCAAAAATATGCAAGAGGCAAATAAAAGGAGAGGATGGAGAGAAGACAGCAAGTTGGAGAGAAATTGTTGTGGAGACTCAGTCAGTCTTCCTCTCTGAAGGACCACAGTAGGTAGAGAGATAGAGGGGAAAATATCAGAGACAGGAGAGAGGAAAAAATAAACTGGGTAGAAAAAATAAAAATAATAATTACAAATGCTACAATCTGCCTTCAGTCCATCCTCAGCTTGAAACCTCACCACGCAGAGGAAGAAATTGGAGGCAGAGTATGAAATGGCCTCACAGGTGGAAGGAAGAATTAAAAAAAAAAAAAGCACTCAGGATAATAAAGAGAGGTCAATCCCATTCAGAACAAAGACGGGGTGTCTGATATCCAGGTCAGATTCTCTCCGGAGGTCTGAATCTCTCCTCTTTATGTTTTCGTAATGGGCTTTTTAATTTGATTGATGGGTTGCCTGTCAAACCGTCTGGTTCCCGAGAGGAGGGCACGACACATTTTAAACGTTACATTTTCCGACCGGTAATGGACAATCTGAGAGTCGTGATGAGAGAACGAGACTTAAGACTGTTTTGATATCATTTGTTGGGTAGGAAGGATGAAGAATGGGCAGGACAGAGGCATTGCTTAGAGGTGTAGAGTCACACAACAGTAATTTTGGAGTATTTTTTTCTTTCCATTGTCAGAATTTTTGACGGCACTATATAGTGCATGAATTTCACACACAAAACCTGTACACTGAAATAAAATGGCGGAAGCTAATGCCGCATTCACGTTATCTGACAAGAAGGTTGTACAGTAACTGAGTTGGTTATGTGAGGGCTTAGAATGCTGTGCACTGAAAAAAATACATATATTAATTAAACCTGGTTTTAATTACAGTGTATTGAACAAAGGACTGATGTGAGGCATCCCAATTTGCTTAGTATTCAGTCACTTCCATATTATTAAGCACCAAGTTGCCCCAATTCATCCTGAGGGGAACATGAATGTCTGTATCAAATTCCATAGCAATCCTTTCAGGAGTTGTTGAGATATTTCACTAAAACACCACCAGAGTGATTGGGATTCATCCTTTCGGCACCATGAATTAAACTATTACCTGCTGGTGCAAGATAAAATCACTGAGGTTATTGGGATTTATCCTCTGGGGTTTATGGATATCTGTACCAAAGTTCAAGCCAATCTACTTTATGTAATGTTAACATTTCATAAATGTAAGGGTAACATTTCATTAAATAAACAAAAAGTCAATCTCATGGTGGGGCTAGATAAAAAGTCAGGGAAAGTGAAAGTCATTGGGATTTTTCCTCTTGGAACAACGACTGCCTGTGCAAAACTTTGTAGCAATACATGAAGCAGTTGTCAAGCTATTTCAGTCTGGAGCAAAGTGGTGGACTGATAGACCGGGTCACCTGCATGAGAGCTGTTTAACCAGCATGATTCAAAAACACAAAAATAGAACAATGACAGTGAAGTACAGTCATAGTATACATAGTATCTTACTGTATATTATATCCCATTGGCGGCCCAGACATCTTATTTATGAACTGTTTTGAAACATATTTGTTTATACAGTACATCCAAGATCAATGGAACACCTTGAGATCCTGAAGCACATCATCCATCACATCATTACTGCGACATAACACTCATAAATAACAGCGTCATTTAAGGATTCACTGCTATGGCACTCACTTTTTACACGGGTGGGAATGTGAGTAGGTATGGATGGGTGATTGTAGACTTGAAACTGAGCTTTGTATCTTCCTGGCTCACTTCAGAGATTTCTGACTGTCTAGTATGCAAAGGCTTTTATCATTTTCTGTCTTATCTTTGTCAATGTCCTCATCAACATCCTGTGGTAAAAGAGGGGGAATCAAACAGAAGTAGCAGCTTTTGCTTTACCAGAATGCATAGAGTACAATAAAATTTGAGTCTCCTATGCAGCCTTGGATCTTTCAAGTTCTCTTGTGGTGACATGCACTTCAGATAGACCTAAAACTTCTTACAACTTTCAAATCCACAACTTTGAGCGTATATAGGCTATGTGAGGAGGGGGAAGGGGAATGAAAACATCAGACGAGACAGATTTAGCAAAAAAACATGTTTAATCTCTCCTTGATGCGTGTCTATTTACACGTAATAAATCTGCAAAATAGGAAAGAGCAGGGTATTTACACGGGCGTGAAACAGCCAAAACCTGTCACAGCAGCTTCAAGTCTGAAACTCTTAAAAAGGTATCAGAATTCATAAAGTATTAAAACTCTTTAAGATATTTTTTTCTTTCTATCTCTCTCCTTTTTAATCTGTGTGAAGGTTGTTTTTTGTTGTTGTTTTTTTCCTTTTTTGCGTCCTATGCTCCTTCTCTGAAATGTAGGTACTTTAATCAAAGTGAACTCAGCAGGTGAGAAAGCTGGAGAGAACTGGAGAGATGAGAGACTTGCTGTTCTGGGGGTTTTAAGAAATGGCACCAAGTAGGCTATTAAGGTTACAGTATATGGGTCTGAGGAGATGCCATGTTACAGGGTGCAGCCCATACTGAAAAGAAGTACATATCACTTTCACGTTAGAATAGATTCATTTATGGCTTGTAGATGACAATGGTGTGGACTCCTGAATTTGTTTTTTGTTGAAAAATAGGAATAGTTTGCCATTTTGTAAAATGCCCCTTTCCACTTTTTTGTTTTTGCTGAAAGTTACATGAAAGAAATGATACCATTCTCAGATCTGTAGCCTATGCAAAATATCAAGCTCAAGCTAGGATACAGTTAGCTTAGCTTAGCATAGCATGGTGACAAGTTGCAGGGAGTAACGTCTAGCTTGGCTCTGTTCAAGAGTTTAAACAAACCAGACATAATGCGCAATAAGCTAGTTTAGCGGTATTTCTTACTTTCGCCAAGAAAGTGAATATAACAATGATAACAATATGAATATTTTATCTACATGATAAATGCAGAGCTGAAGTCAGGACATAGTTAGATCAGCTTAGCATAAAGACTAAAAGCAGGGGTTAAGCAAAGCGAAAAAACAACAACATACCAACAACCAGAAAGCAGTTTGTTTTTCTGTGCGCAGCCTATAATCTCCCTAAAAGCACAACTGTTTTTTTACATTCTGCTGTACACATAGCCAGCTTTAGAGGTGTTGATAGCCACTTTTAGAGGTGGACTGAGGAAGGCTAGCTCTTTCATTCTCCATGCTAAGCTAGGCTGATCACATCCTGACTTTTGACTGGTATCAAACCTCTTATCTCAGTCTTGGAAAGAAAGCAAATGAGCATATTTCACAAAATACTGCACTCTAAAATTCATCCTGTATGATTGTTGTTGAATGTATATTTGAATATATTTCCCGTTTAGTTATATTGGAGGAATGTACCATTTCCAGTATGGGAAGAGCCAGACAAGGCACAGTGAACAGTTCTGCGTCGGTCAATTGTCAAGAGAATCCCCCACCATCCTCCTCCTCTTTTCATCACTGTATTTTCCTATGTGGAAGTCGAACGGCAGATGCAACGGAATGAAAAATGAAGCAGTTCCATGACCTTCAAAGCACTTCCTCTGCCTTTTCATCTTTTTCCACAACAAGTGGTGAAGCAGAATACAAGAAGCAAAAGTAAGAAGCAAAAGCACCTGAGACCAAGTGTGCCTACTTCTGCCATCTTGCTGTTTTTCATTTTTTCTTTTACTTAACTAACTAAGCCTCATTTCTAGTTCCACATCACTAAAATCATCTTCATCAAAAGAACAACTGAGCCAGTGAACAGCAGTCAAACATCAATACAGTGGCCCACGTCCTCAGGCTGAGTCGGTCATTCAATCCAATTTAACGGAATGTGTTAATGAGTGCCGGCACGTGGAAGTAACATCCTCACCATTCATCAAGCATAAATATAAACACTAAATACCTTCAATGAGGGGTATTTAAATGGCTATAACTACGTAATAATTCATTTTATGGAAGAACTGAAAAGCAGATGGCATTCTCTTGTTACAGAGTTGTCCTCCTGGTGTGGATGAATAAAGCTTTGGTCAGCTGCCCTGTATGTAGTTTTACCCTGTGTAGATCAGTGGTTCAAGTATCGAAGCACATAAAGTACGTTCCATTCTGTCCAGACACATATTTGCTGTCAGATAAAGACACAGCATCTTAATGACTACAGGCTACAGGCTAATATCTACAGATCAGGATTTAAAGGGTTTCATAATCATCCTAAATTTATCGTCTTTCTCTTTTTCTTAAGAGTTTTCACTTGACAGCAGCAATATGTGTTTGGTTAGGTGGCAATAAGGTTGGTCCAGTTATGTTAAGTAGATTTAAAAAACAGCTAACACCCAGATAAAATAAGGATACTGGAAAATAGATGGCTGTAAAATTGGCTAAAGAATTGGTTCATGCAAGTCTAAGTTGTGACATGTTCTTTGTTGGCCATGATGATCAACTCTTGAGCAACCAGGAATGACGGCCTCCTGACATTAAGGGATATTGTTCACTTCTATGTCAATTTAGCCGGGAAATAACAATTGCTTAATTCACCACCCCGATTCCTTTTTAGACTAGCATGTTCGCTAGCACAAAGCAATGCCATTCCTATCAAAATGTCATTATTATTGGCCAATGTTTTAAAGCTGGGGGGTTTGCTGCTCAAAGACACAATCTAAAAGTGGTTAAGGCGTGAATTTACCGCAAAATGAGTTACTGAAAGTCACTGTAACTGTGACTTAAGGCATGTTGGAGACACATGGGAAAATGTAGCTTATTGAACTCGTAATTAAAATGTAAAGAAAATGTACGTATATGAATATTTTTTCGGTTAAGCGTTTTTAAAGTCAATCCTCAAGAGTGTGAATCAGACATTTTCTTTGTGCCAGCTACCTTAAAAGAAGCATCTACTCCAATATGGTCACGTTTGAGGCCATGGCTCAAAACAGCATGGGCACGTTCTATTGCAGATGGTTTCGTAATGTACTTGAAAGTGTTTTGGGAGCTGGAACATCCCTAAAAGGCAGGACTGAGGTTGGAAGCAGTTGGCATTTTTCAGTTTCCTATTCACAAACTGTAACTCAGACTTTTTACTATAGGTGTTGGAAAACTCAAGTAGTTACAGCAACGTTTCATTTGAGGGAAACCCAGCACACATTTCATAGCAGCCCTGGCCCTCAATGTTCCTGATGGATCTGCAAAGCTCTGATCTATCTGATCTGGACTTAAACAGAGGACTTCCCACTCTGTCGCAGAGGGAAAACCTGAGGGAAGTACTGTTGCAGGAAGAAAAAGCAAATGGTTTTGATGCATCTGTATGCATCTGAGTTTCTTTATATTCAAATGTTTTTAAAGTTGCATTTGATGCATTTTAACCTACTTTTTGTTGTCTTTTTTTAATCTATTTGCTCTCAAACCAAACAAACATGGATAACAGGAGTTATGACTTCATCCATGCATGGTCATTGTGCTCTACATTTCATAAAAAGCTCTTACAGGACAGATGATGACACAGTATATATTAACCTTTTTTTACCTGTGTTTTCTAGCCTTTGTTATTTACCTTGTACATCTGTATGCTCATAAGAGAAAGAATGTCTTGTTTATGAATGCATGTTTTTTGAAGCGCTGCAAGTTAATGTGGAGCGGCATGTACTGGAAAGGAAACATTTGAAGTGTTTTTTTTACCCTATAAAACCACAAAACAAAAAAGAGAGAAAGGCCTTCAACTGGTACAAAAACACTTACATAAATCAAGCTACATTTCATCATCTTTTCATAAAGCCCATTCACGTTTCAAAAGTGGAGCCTTTTGCTTGACCGACTTTACAGTAGACTAGAAAACAAGCCAACCATATGACACAATACTGTTTCACCGTCTTCTGCACACCAAATCTAGCCTTCATTTTGGAGCGCACACTCCATAAATTTTTTTTTTTTTTTTTGCAGACTAAAGGAGTCTAGAAAACTAGATCAAGAAGTTGTAGTGCCCCTATAGTTGTCTGCTACCAGCAGGAGGCCGGCTTCTTCCACAGGAATGACTTTTGTGTCGGTATATATATATATATATATATATATATATATATATATATATATATATATATACCTATTATTACACTCTCACTAGGCATGACAACATTTTCTTCATAGCACATTTCATCTAACAAAAAGAAGTCTCTTTTCACTAAACAACATTCAAAGTAAAACATGGCACAGGACGTATTTTTCCTTGTGTTTTCATAATTTTTCATCTTGGAAATATCAAATCCTCTAATCACTTTTTTTGTACATTACAATGGAAAACATTTTTTCAGCTTTTCATTTGTTTTAAAAACAAAATGGTTTGTATTTATATATCTATATATCTATATATATATATTCATATATCCTCTTCTCTTTTGATTTAGCTTTGTTGTGCAAATTCAGCAGTAACACAAGTGGCACAGCACTGGGGAGAGTAGGCAGCTGGGGGAGAAAATGCAATAACAAATCAAATGCAGAGTTATGAAACTGAAAATGTCCTTTTTAAGACTACAGTGGAGTTCTTGTCAGATAGAGAGTTGGAACGTCGGCACTGGAGGAAGAGTATCCCTGCAAAGTCGTTCCTCCTGGTTGCTCTGCAGTGGCTGCAGTCAATGTGTTGCCAGGAATCCACCCTGCTGTAGTGTATTTGAGCAACATGCTGAATCCCCACCAGCTCCTTGGCTGCTGCTCTGTATCTGTCCCTGACCTCTGACCTCCATGTGGAGGACGCCAACATAAATTCCTTACAGGGATCAAATATCGCAATGATAGATTTTGATGGACTTTTATTGGCTCACAGTCTGAACTGTAGCCTTGGCTGTGGAGAGCTAGTAGCTGGAGGTTAAAACCTCTCCAGGAGCATTTCAGCACTGATTCCAGCTAGATGAGTTTTTGGTCACAAATGTGCATGTGCCGGTCCTGATCGTGGCCAAAGTACCCAACTGCTGCACCCGTAGAACTAGATGTGATGAGGGCCTTGATTAAAAATAAACTCTCCCCTGAGCCAAGGTCCATATCAGCTGAGGTTGCGCTTGATTTAGTTGTTAGGAGTTGGATTGGCGGCTCGGAGGGAAAAAGAAGCCCGGCCGGCGGGGCCTTAGGTCCAAACTCTGCTGTCTCTCCAGTGTGCTGCTGCTGGGTGCTTGTGTCCTTGCAGTCTTTTCCACTGCTGTTCTTTGTTCTTCATGAGGGTGATAACGACAGACTTCAAACGTCGAGGGTCAAACTGGCACGGGCGTCAAAGGTTGTTAGGGAAGGCGTGTTGGTTGGCCAGTTCTCCCCTAGCCGAGGCGTGCGATTGGCCGGTCCTCAGCTAGCCAGCGCCATGGTGTCGATAACCTGCTCCAGCTTGCCACGTAGCCGCTGTCTGCGTGACTGCTCATCTTTCTGTAACGCCGACAGGATCTGGGCACAAACATGGAGGAAGATTACACTAGGTCATCATACCATTTCAATTCTATGGATGCAGCAAAGCACCTCGGGGCCTATATTAAAGTGGTTACACTTGTCTTTTCAATGTGGTTCTGTGATCAGATTCACCAGATCAGAAATCAGCTGTGTCCACATAAGTGTGTCCACACTTCAATGTGACCTGAGCAGTAGACTAGTAGACTTGTGTTATTAAGAATAGCAGATTCAGTGATTTCACATTTTCTTATACATTCTTCTTCCTATCTATAAGATCTTCTTCCCTGCAATATTTGTAGTTTTGTTTTGATGAATAGTAGAAGCAATATCTATTATTTTGTCCTTCAAAATCTGTTATTTTGAAAAATCAAAGAAATGTTGGGTTTTCATCAGCCCCGGTTTTCCTCCTCTCTTCCCTTTGCTCTCCTCGGGAGAGTAAGCCCCATATGAGCATCTTCTCCTTCATCTTGACCGCCTCCTCCACAGCGATCTCACAGAAGGGATTCATAAATACCAGCGTTTCATAAATACTCTGGATTGTGCCCACATGCTGTCGGCACCTGACTGAGACCCCAACTCAGTGCGAGTCAGGCCACCTCTGAATGGGCTCTGGCTGATCAGAACCTAATGCCAGCAGGATGCAATCTGGAAGCAGACAGTCTTGACAGTTAGTGTGTCTCTTGGCCTGCTTGGATGACAAAAGCTGCACGGAAAAGAGAAGCGTAACCATGGCCTATTACGCTCCTTAACCCCAAATATGTTGGTGTTCAGACACGCCAACTCTTAAGCAGAAAAAAACGTCCACAACATGGACGGGGTCGGCAGGGAAGGTGTGAGTGCAAACGGCTGCACGGAGCGCGTACGGGAGGGTGTGTGTGTGTGTGTGTGTGTGTTGGCATCTCATTAAGTGTGCCATGAACACGGGAGGGATGTGTATGTGTGCACTTGTCTTTGTGGTGCATCATTCTGGTTATTTTGTGAATGTGTGTGTGTGTGTGTGTGTGTGTATTTATTTGTGCCTGTGAGTGTGTGTGCTTTTCTGCGTGTCAGGTCAGGGCATGTGTTAGAGGCGATTGGGACCCTGCAGCTGCATACATCTGGATAATAGGCTGTAATGAAGGGGAGCAGTTAGTTTGAATGGAGCCAGCTGCAACCAGCCAGCATAACTACTGTAATACTGTTACTATTGAGGGATAGGGAGGAGGAAGGAGGGGAGGGGAAGAGGCTGAGGCTGCTTATCTTTCACCACATAAAAGCAGGATAAAGTTGGGGAAAGCAGACGTTGATGGGGACATATGGTCGTCTATAAGGAACCGGAGGAGGAGGAGGAGGATATGAACCACGGTGATTTATGATTGCAGAATGTAATAGGAGAAGAAGGATAATAACCGGCACTTCTAAAGCTCACTAATTGACACGTTATATCTTGTCTGTTTAATCCTTACAAAAAACAACATACTTAGCATATCTATGAACTTATTTGCCACTCTATTTCTTGTCACAGGCACGGACGTAATTTAGGGGGGGGGCACAGGGGACATGTCCCCTGCACTTTTTCAAAAGGCCGATTTAGTCCCCTGCACTTTTTACCGTCCAAAAACAATGTTACGCTATAGTAAACAGAGACGCGTCAAGCACTAGGACCAAGCGGAAAACGGCCGCTCAAACTGAAGCCTGTTTCCCTTAGTTTATACCGCCCACAAGCTCCTCGATTGGCTCTGCCGTTTCTTGTGTGATTGGCCGTCCCCACTGTCACTCCATCTTGCTTGCACACTGACGGTCTGCTAGTCTGCGGTCAGGAGTCCTACAGGAGTCCGCTACTGGAAGTTCGGAGTTTGTTCTGCTTTTTGTTCTATTGTTGTTATTATTACTATTGGATTAGAATTCGGTGATAATGTTTTGCTACATGATTTACAACCAGTCAAACCAAAAAAGGGAACAGTAAACTTACAATTAGCAATAGAAAACTAGAAGAACTACTAGAAAACACAGTGAACTGAAAGAGTTAGAGTTTTATTAAAGATACTTGTGTCCCCCCCACTTCTGAAATCAAAATTTCGTCCTTGGTCACAGGGAAGTTGCCAGGCAACCAGTTGAGGCTCAGAGGAAGTCGATGCCAAGGCCAAGCACATTTTAACGACAAGTTGTTTTCACTTTAATAGGGCAGATAGAATCTCATCTAACTCTTAAACCTCTTTCACACACAGATTCTAGTAAACTACTGGGATAACCATTCAAGGACGGCTCGTGGAAGACGTCTCATAGTTTTATCAGGAACATGGCGGCAGAGTAGCTGCTTTTGTCAATGTTCTTGTAATGTATTTAATATTCAACAAAGTTTGTGAGACAGTTCAACTCAACTGTGAATGATTCAACATGAATGTGTTTCAAATGTAGAAGGGATCTGATCAAGTTGAGAACAGCTTCCTTTACAGTACACACAGTGCCTCATATTTACTTCCTCTGAGGCTAGGCTACACTCTCTCTCTCTCTCTCTCTCTCTCTCTCTCTCTCTCTCTCTCTCTCTCTCTCTCTCTCTCTCTCTCTCTCTCTCTCTCTCTCTCTCTCTCGGCTTGCAATGTGGAGTTTTAATCCACCAGCAGCAGCTGTAGGACACTCTGCATGCAGCTCTCTTCTAATGAAGCTCCATTAGCTCCATAATGTGTGAAGCTCATGCCTTAATGTGCATCCTAATGGTGATAATACCTTCCAGCCTGTACCAGTGTGGACTGCTTATCAGTGTAGTCGCAATATAATGACCTCACAGTATTAGTCAAAAGAAGGAAAGTGACACAGGACACCCTGCTCCCAAGTCATTACAAACACTGTTCCCTATCCAGCGTTGAGCTCACCTCATCTTTGTATTTGATGATGTAGGAGTAGATCTCGTGCAGCGCCGACATGCTGTTGAACTGGCTGAGGTGCAGGCGGGACTGCTCCGCTAGGTAGGCACTCATGTCCTGATCACTGATGGCTGGCATGCGGGAGATATCAGAGTAATACCTGGAGGAGAGGTCGGACAGAGATAATTTTTATTTATTTGAGTATTTATTAATTTATTAATTAAAGAAAAGAAAAGGAAACAATCAAATTTGAGTCTGCAACACACCTACTCACTTACCGCCAACCTTGTAATTAAGGGATGAACTGCTCCACCCACTGAGCCACAGCTGATTCCATACATGATGCTATATCATCAAATATAATTAGTATAAATGTTTAAATATTTGGAATTTAAGGTATTTATATTGTGCTCAAGTCCCTCAGTAGCAACAGAGCTTGTGCATGTGTCCACTCCATCCATTCCCCCTCCCAAGCCTACTTATTTCCCTTATCATTAAGACTGAGAAATAACAACGACCTTCACATTATCGACTCAGTGCCGTTGACTATATCCTAGGAGCAAAAAGTCCATTGAAAGTAAGACTTACAGAAAACAATACAGCATGTTAACCATACATCCCAATATTGAGCTGTACCCAGATCTGTTTACATAATCCATATCTACACTATCTCAAGGTTTACTGCAGCAGGGCAGGCTGGCGTTAATAAAGCATAATAGAAACACGGTTTAACTGCTCTGAATTAACCATCATCTATAAATTATCATCTCATACCGCCTATAAATGCTCTGTGAAAGCCTTAGGACTTATGCTGTAGCACATTCAAGTTATGTTACTCGAAATAAAGAAATGGACCTTGTAGTAGGATAGTTGTCTGCTCTTCTGCTGAAGCCGAAGAGAAGGATAGTGGATATGTCATTTATTTATTTAATTAAACTTTATTTAATGAGGATAATCCCACTGAGGTTTTGGGGATAATCCCACTGCATCTTTTTCACAACAGGGCCCTGGCCGAGATGTCGGTGTTAGAATAGTCATTCAGTGTTAGGCCAAGTACAGTGGAGGCCCAAATCAGAGAGAAATAGAACACAGATTATTAACACTTTCAAAGAAGATGACTGCATGCTATCACCATAATCAATTACTGATAGAAAATGAAAAAGAAAAACAAGATTTGTTTCTATAGTAGAAACTTGATTTTGTAGGAAGAAGAAGAAGAAGAAGAAGTTGAGACTCATTCAATCACTGTATTATTTACAGTAATAATCTGGTACATCAGCTGGCTTCAGAAACACACCCACTTTTTAACCAACGTAGTTGGATCCAATTATTTCATTTGTACATTTTATTTATCCTTGGCAGTTCTCTCTTCTTGGCAATATGTGTATCAGAAAAATCCCATCTCTTTCATCATCTCTTACAACATGGATGCATGCTGTGGGAGGAGCGATTCTCATTGCCAAACCTATTTACAGACTGTTGGACTCTTCCCCAAAAGCATTAAAAAAAATACTGTGGCAGGCATTGGTGGTGCAACGTATCCTGAGTATAGTTAAACATTCTGGAGCTGAATAAAGGATGAAGGGTGAACCAGGGATGTTTTTTTCACTGAGAATCCACTTGGAGAGAGACGGCAAACAGTTGCTGCAAGTCAGTCTTTCACTCGCTTCTTTACAGGTGAAGTGGATTCGAAAATCAGAGGGACTGTTTTTGTCTTGGAACTGATTTCATACAGCAGGTTTAAAATGTCACAGACAAAACTGGTATTACATTTTCTAAACTCGAACTGTATTCGTGGGCATGCAGCCAGCTCTAATTACAGTACATGATTCCTTTGTGCTGATTTAATCGAACTGTGTAGTGAAATGCTTCAAATGCTAGTAGCAGATACATGTCAACCTGTCGTGCTGTCATAATCTTACTGTTGCTTTCGCTGAGTAGTTGTAGGAGTTGTAAGTGTAATTTATCTCACTGAAGACGAGGTTCCAGGTAAGTCAATCTTTCCAGCTTCCAACAAATCATGTGCATTTATAACAGTGGATGTGCTGTCTTTCTAGTTTAAAGGAATACTTCACCCCCAAAATAACGTGCCTCCACATAAACCCCCCCCCCCCCCCCCAAATATATTGTGGAGAGTAGCAGTGTGTAATACCATAAATCATATATTGGGTGCACACTAGAAGCAAGGATAAATAGAAATAGAAAGGTAATATGAATATATATATAATTGATTACTTTTAACCCAGCGACAAAAGTCTTTATTGTTATCTAACTATTGTTCTTTTCTTATTATAGCAGTCACACCTCCTTCATTATTATGTGCTTATGGTTTATGAAATTCATTTCCACTGTCTTTGATTACACTGATGGCGGCTTCTAATAAATAAGAAGCCCTGGGTTTTTGTTTCTCATGATGAATTGAAGTAAAAGGAGGTAACACCAAAAGCTCTTAGTATTTAAAACCTTCCGCATAAACAGTCTCATGCAGACTTAAGGTTTTTCCTGAACTAAAACCTTCCTTCACAAATTCCAGGTTACACGGGCTGACTAATTGATACACACCAACTTCAACTTTGACTTACCTCTCTACCCAGTTCTTGTAGTTGGGGATGTCTTTAGCGTAGAGAAGCTTATTTGAAGGCGAGTCTTTTCCTAGTTTGTGTTCTGACGTTGAACAGGAGTCCATGAAGGTCTGGGCCACAACGGACAGACAGGCGTCCGTGATGCTGTTCTTATGGATGTCAAATACGAACTGGGGGTTCTTGATGACGTTCACCCAGAACCGCAGAGGAAGACTGGGGAGGGAATACGGAAGAGACATTTATTTTAAAGAAGCATTTAACAAGACATAATTAAATGCAACCTGGAAATTCAAATTGACTCAGTGCTTTGTTTTGGTTGTTTAATCAAATCATTTTCATATTACTCTATTTTGTGTTCATTAAAGTTTGTTTTCTTCTCGTGGTTTATATTGTCTTTGTAATAATCTTGCACAGTTGGTGTCAAAGCCCTCAGGCAGTGTAGCTTCTTACTGGAAGAAAATGTAATTTGTCATAACTTAATAAAAAGAAGTTCACTTCTATTTCTGAGCAAACATAGCAAAACCTGTTAATGAAATAAGTGTAATAAAATATTGCAATGCCAGTCAATATATTGTTATTAAATCACCCAGTCAATCATGAAGAAGCCTCTGACATGGCAACTTTTTTAATTGGTTATGCATTTTTGCTGAATTGTATAAATTTGATATAATACTTTGTTACGCAGTGTTGCTCATATCTAGACATGTGCAGAAGGGGTTTATTACAATAGCGTTAACACTACACCCGCTACATAACATTAACAAGGCCATATGAACACATCATTCCATCATTACTCTGCCCCCAGGAACATGATGTCATCTGGCTCAGAATCATATTTTGCCAAATACATACAAGTAAAACCATCAAAACATGTACTATTTGAATGTTCACATTCAAACAACAATCGTGTTTCTTCAACAAAATGTCAGAAGGTAGTAAACAATGGCCATCAGAAAGTCCAAGGCCCAAGGTCAACAGTGATGTTCAGGTCCTTTCACGAGTGATCCGACCTCGCACGATGCCGTCATTCAACCCAACCTCGAGTGGAACTGCGATAATAATTACTACTTAAATATTGATATGAACCTTTAGGGTGACTGATATGCATACGTTCTATTTTAACTGAACTCCTAACTGACTCCTAATTGAATCCTAACTGGGGGTGACGGCTGGTGACACCTGCTTATTTTTGGATCAGCTTATTTTTGGACCTCACTGATCACTGACATTGATCAAAGAAAAAGTTTGAGAAGCTGGAATCAGGCAATATTTGACATCTTTGCCTGACTTAAACATGTAATTAAAAAACAGAAATGACCCACCAACATACTATTGTTGCATTATTAATATGTGTGTGGAGTATGGCCGGCTAAGCCAGGGAGAGACTCTCATGAAAATGTCAGGAGGGCCAAAGGTACAATTTGGATTGGACTTAATGGGATGCCGGCTGGGATGGGATCCAGCTCCCCCCCGACCCTGAACAGGATAAGCGGTGCTCGATAATGGATTTATGGATGAATTAAAAGGTTAGCCATCTTGGAACAGTACCTAGTTCCCATAATACTGCAGTTCCGTGGTCATTCATTAACCCTCCCACTTACCAGTTGCTCTTCCAGGTATGCCGTACGTCGTAGTCTGTGATGGAGTGTTTGTCGGCCTGCTCATCCAGGAAGTCGAACATGTACTTGATGGCGAGCGGCAGCGCGCTGCCTCTGTGGGCCGTGCTGAAGATGGTCTCAAACAGGTCATCCACAAACTTCTGCAGCGTACCCTGAATGGAAGGATGGGAACAGAGAGCAGACAAGAGACATTTAAACTGTAACTTTCATTCAGTTTCATTCCTAGTTTGTTTCCATGATGTTGCTTAAATGGTTCTCTTAACTGCTTTGTTATGGAATTGAGTTTAGTGTTGACCACCAATTAGCTTATTTTATGGACATTTAATTGCCATATTTAGGCTATGCTATGCTTTGCTATTCTACGTTGCAACGTATTCTACGTTGCAATGTACTGTATGTAACAAGAAAATGTGTTGTAGGGCTCGAAAGTATGGCCACAATCTTCTATTCTATTCCGATAAAGGTAATTTATATAGAATACAATATAGAACGTTTTCTGGTAATTCAATAAATATGTCTTATGAAAGAGACAAATGGTTCCGTATACTCCTTTGTGAGTTAAATACTTGACAAATGAATCATAATGAGTATTTTCTCATCTAATTAAGAACTTTAGAGAGGAATAGACAGATATTCTGAGAAAAGTATGTGCTTGTGATTATTATATCAATATATTAATAAATAATCATATTGAATGCACACATGACAAATGGCTGAGTGGTTTAACACATTAAGGTTTTTAAATTATTGGATCTCATGTCTGACAAGCTCGTAGTTTGTGTCTGATTTAATACAGGTATTATTAGCTTATTATGGCAACTTACTTTGAACATGTTTTTACAAGGTTCCTTGTTTTATTGTATTACTTATATTGATTTTCTTCATTCATGTGTTGAGAGCATTTTTGTGCTCTTTCTCATGAGCCAGACAGCGGCAAAAACACCTCCCGAATATAAACCTTGTATCAACTTGTATAAATCTGTTAATCAGAAGAGAATAAGAACATGGGGGGAGAATGGGGTTGATGAACATAATTTCACTGTGTTGTGTGACAGAATATAGTGTACAATTTCCAGCCACTTGCCCCACAGCACCTGAACGGGCCATAAGCGTGTGCATTTTTAATATGAATGGCCCCAGTGGGAATTACAGTGATAACCTGGACTCTGTGACTGCCTCGCTTTGCTCACTGAGCTCTGCCGAATCACAAACAGGAACCCCAGCTCTTGGATTTGGATGGTGCGCTCCTCCAATGAAAATGCCTGAACGTAATTACATCAAATGTAGCTAAATGAATTTCCCTAACAACTAATTTGTTTACAAATCTCCCCATCTGGCAGAATCTATTACTGAGGAAATGTTCGAGGATGGTATTTAGTCAGCCATTGCAAAATGGAACAGGAATGAATTGCGTCCCAGTCGCAGATCAAAGTACTGAGATCTGCATAGACGAAATGCCCGGGCAGACTCAGAAAGACAGCCATGAAGAGACAAGGACAAGATAAGCTTCTAAATTGCATTTACCTCTCTGTTTTGTCATCATGCATGGCCAAATCTTCAATCCCTCGACAAATTACCTGCCTCCTGACACCTCCTGTATCTGCCTGCCTGCACTCTGCACCACAAGTCCACCTTTTATGAATCTGTTTTTTTCTTATTACCAGTGGAAATTGAAAAGCTGCCTCACTTGTAAATGCTGCCCATTGCTATATTTGCCTCCCCCTCCTACAATTAGGAAAGAGACAATGAACAGAGACGCTGAAGGAGGAAAGACAGCTAGATACCGCAAGGGTCCAAGCTAGAGGGAAATTGTTATGGGCTTATTTATTCCTGTGTGTGTATTTGTGTGTATACAATGGGTCCGTTCTTTCTTTGGTAACCAATTTGACTAGGTAAGTCTTAAAAATGCTGAAGATTCATTATCAATCAATAATATACTTCAATATGATACGTCTCAAGCCATCTCACCCACACTACTCCAGAAAAGTTACCCCATTGCTGAAAAAGCTTGCTAATCATTTTCCTTCCCTAAAGTCAGAGGTTTTGCTCAGACCTCAGATTGCTTCTTCCAAAACAAACCAGAACATGTTCCACTCAGGCTGCACTGCAATTGTTCATTGAGGAGAAGTCACTTGGAGTCAAAGTGTGACTTTCTTTCCACTGGAGCACCACAGGGATCAGTGCTTGGTCCTCAAACCTTCTCAATATTCTCACATTTTCCCCCCACCACTGATCTGCTACTGATACCTAGCTCTATTCATCCTTGCTGTCAGACAACCTCACATTCTGGCTCACTAATACCTTAATATAGATGGTCTCCTTCAACTCAATCTTTCCAAGACTGAACTCTTGGTGATCCCAGTTGGTCCTTATGTCCAGCATGAAATCTGTGTCTGTGTCACCTCGCTCTCCCCAACAAAGTCTGCAAAGGTCTTATCTGACTGAATATTCTCTTTGTACAGACACTGGTGATATCACACCTTAACAACTGTAAAGGCCTAGCAGGGCTGCCAGCATGCAAAACCTATGCAAATGGTCTGAAATGCGGCAGCATATCTGGTCTTCAGCCACCCAAAAACATTGTGTGTCACTCCACTTTATATCACTTGTTGCCTTAAAAAGTAACATTTGTAAATGTCAACTTGGACCCTATTTTCCCATGTTTTAGGGAGTAATTTAAATGACTAATGAGGACAACATTTTTTAAAAAATAGGTCCAGAAGTGAAGGAGTACCACTGACAGGTTCAGATTCTTATAATTAGTTTATAATTACAATTAACCAGCTGTTCATTTTGTAGACCAATCGATTGATTGTTTTATCAATCAGTTATTGGAAAACAGTGAACAGCTTTCTGTACTCCAACACTATAAACTGACAGCACCGGCACTCCTCTCTCCAACATTCACTCAGTACTGTCACATGACAAAATAACAAACAAAAAGTGAAAGTTAAAGACAGAGGTTTGTATTACTAGGGTCCTTTCCATAATGTTGTCATATACTTATAATAACTAATGTACACTGGTGGTCAGGAGTATCTCCACAGCGAATGATTAGCAGCTACTTTCTGCAGCATTCTCACTAAATACTAGACCAGTTTAAAAAAAAGTTATTGCCCCAAAAGGAAGAAGAAACCCTTCAAGTTCAAGCCACTAATGCTCCCCTAAAGATTGGCCACTAGCACGGCACCTACTGACCTGAACTCCCTCATTCACTATAATGTGCAAATTAACCCTCATTTCATTTTAGGAACTCTTCATCCAAACTCTCTCTCTCTGTCTGTCAGTCTGTCTGTCTGTCTGTCTGTCTGTCTCTCTGTCTCTCTGTCTCTCTCTCTCTCTCTCTCTCTCTCTCTCTCTCTCTCTCTCTCCAGTTTGCTCCCGCTGGTGATGGAACGAGTTACTGAACTCAACTGGAGGGTACTTTTCAGAGAGTACCAACTCACTTAACATGCTCTCTAGCTCCCTCTCCCTCAAGAAAAAAGCCCTCTCATTTCTGCTATGCACTTACTGTATGTGTCACTTCATACACCTGCAAACTTGTACCACTCAGGACTGATTGGCTCCTCCTTGACTTACTCTGCCTTGGGCTGTATCTAAGTCAAATAAATATATGTACATGTAAATATAAGATGTGTATATATCTTCACATGGCAGAGGAAAGCCTTGAATTTTGATGATGTGATACAAGACTCCTCTGTACACTCTGTACCAGTTGTTTCCTCGACCATCAAATAGGTGAGGTGCATCCCTTTCCCTTAAAGAGCTGATAATGCTGAAAAGACCCCATTAATCTGAGTACCAGTGGTAAGTTTTACTGTTCCCCAATGGTTCAGTGCAGAGGAATAAACTTGAAAAATGCCTGGTGTGTAGTTTCCTCCTCTTTGTCTTACCTTTGTAGCCAGCAGCCTGGTCAGGTAGATCTCAGAGACCATCTTGCTGCCTCGGTCGCCCTCCCTTTGGTCCGAGTGGTCGTGGTTCTTCACCAGATGCCACAGTTTAGTTCCACTCTCCAAGTCCGGGGTTATCATGGGTGTTCGTGACCGTAGGCTGTCTGGACTACTGGCCGTCCTCAGCATGCTTTCTAAAGCCAGAAACACAGAAGGGAATTGTTTGAAAGTATGTCAGCTAGTGGTTTAAAACGTTTGATGAAGTGAACAAAAAAAGGACACATTTTCCTTATTAGAAAGAGTATTGCAGCTTATAATATTAATGCTAATAGCACTTTCAAGTAGGTCACAAAAAAAAACATTACATCATAGAAACGATTTAGGTATCAGGACTATACATTGAGATTAACATTATCAGTCAAACTTGATAAAAAGAAAACAAAATACAGAAATTGTGCATTTTAATTTAAATATTGAGAGGAAAATATTCTGATGAGAAAATGTATTTCGATGTCTTTTGAAAATATTTTCACACAATAATACAATTATTAAAATATTAAGAATTTCTGATGAGAAAATGTATTTGGATGTCCTTTGAAAATATATTCACACAATAATACAAAAATAAATTTGAATCATATTTCATGGTGTTAAAATGGTCATCTGGTTTTCTAGGTAGTTTGACGTTTTACATTATGTATCTTCAAATTATAATTAGGACAAATTGCAGGACACTTTGCTTGGTAATATAATGATTATACAGATACTTTCATGCAGATTCATGCATGTAATGGGGATGGAAAAGTCAAAGATTAGGTGGAATGGCCCATGAACATAAAGATTCTCATTACCTGACAGGTAAATTAATTAATAAACCAATAATCCACCAAAGCTCATCGTATTTCTCTAATTCTTCTCTCTCGTTTACAGACTCTGACTCACGCTTTCACTCCCTCTTTCCTCTATCATCCATGTCTGTTCCATTATTCATAACGTGAGTGTCAAAGTTGATTAGAGCGGAGCAAGGGGATGCATATCTACTACCATACCATTTAGGATGGAGAGGGGAGAAGCAACCAGGGAGGTAGGGGAGCGGAGTAGCTCCTGATTAGCTGTTGCTCCTGGGGAAGACAGCATACGAAATGGATAGAAGGTGGAGAGATAGAAGAGAGAGTTGCTGGGGCGTGCTGCAATCCCTTTATGTCTGGTGAAAGGAGGGAGAGGAGATGACAGGAAAAACGGGATGGGTGGGCTAAATGGACAGAGACGCAAATATGGTGAGGAGAGAGAGGGGTGAAATGGAGAGTAATGGGAGAGCGCAGGACAGAAAAGTGAGAGAGGCTGAGTGGGGTGGTGTCTAGTGCTGTTGTTGCTCTTGCCGGCGGGGTGCTGAGTGGCTTTGATTCCAAACCCATCATGGCCACTGGTGGCCAACATTAACCCGTGATCATAATCGCACCCTCCGACCCACACACATCCATGCACGAGTACACACACACACACACACACACACACACACACACCGATATGGCAAATATGAAAATGCATGTATTTGCTTTGAAGCTAAATAGCTGCAGCTGTGTAATTTTGCCGGGTGAGATGATTCATAAAAAGCAAACCTTTGATTTGAGAAATCACATTTTCTACGACAACATTTCCACCCCAAGTATTTAGAACTCAAACAGTGAGGGTACTTAGTTATGGGTACTTTGAGAGAAAATCCAGGTTGGGTGTGAGTCTAGATCAGTCCCGATGAGAACAGCTGTGCATGCCTGAGGGTCACCATCCATTTTGTATCAGACAAGGGTCCATTCTTTTTACTACAGAGTCATTTATCTCCTAAATAGTTTAATTTTCCAGTGAAGTATACCATATTGATGCCAGGCATCTGTCTGTCGCTGACTGCCAGGTGCTCTCTCTCTCTCTTTCACTTAGCTGGGGATCGAGGTGTCTACTTTAATGCCTGTCATTTACGGGTCGCTTGGAAATAGCTGTGGAATAGCCTTGGCCTGGGCTGATAGCAATGGATAAAAAGGATTGCCATTCACAAAGAACGCAGCCCAATCATGGCCATGAAAGACGAAGACAAAGAGCGTTTGGAAGAGTGGGACAGGGATGGGAATCACAGGGCCATTTCAATAGGGTCAAGTCGGGAGGAGAATGGGCATCGTACCGTATCTACTGAGGCTCTTGGTGAAGGTGGAAGAGTTGGAGATGTTGTAGGCGGAGTTCTGCTTCGGCACCAGGGCGATCACTGAGCCGTCAGTTACCTGCAAACCAAAACACACACAGGGCCTTCACTGTATCAATCCAAGCAAGCCTGTGTGTGTGTGTGTGCGTGTGTGTGTGTTTTGCATGTGTGTTGGTTGCGTACCTGATAGTGAGCCAGTGTGTTGAGCCGTTTCCAGTCGTTGTCGATCTTAGTTGTGACGTCTTCATCTTGCAGAATGATTCGAGCCATCCGACCTTGACGCCATTCTTTAGAAACAGAGAATAGACGTTTAGAGCAAAGAATATAATGTGTGTGTTCCATTTGGTCTTGCAGTGTGGTCAGATGGCATTTCAGTCGTTTCTAAATGCTAACCATCTTCAATATTTCATGAATTAAGTGACATCATCTTGATACAGAGCTGCACCTTGATCTACAGAATGTTTAGTATCTCTCAGCTGCCATTTCTACAGCTAGTTCTGTTATCTCAATGGAGCACCCCAAAAATGATTCATGCATGTTTATTCAAACTATAAATTGATCCAAAACTATTTATTGCAGCTTCAATTGTTTGCCCTTTTCCAAATAAGTCAACTGATTGACTGCAGTTAACAAGCTCTGATTATTGTCGTAGTGTACAAAGTTAGTATGGAGACATGGACAGCATGTAGCAGGACATATAATAAGCCAGCATTTACAACTGTGCACATGATATACAGTTGAATCCTACTGTGTGTCATACCCAGGTCCATATCAGAAGCCTTGGGCCTTTGTGAATAGGGGCTGCCCTTGTACACAGCATCGAGCAGCTTCTCTTTGACCTGCGTGATGGTGTCACAGTTCAGACACTTGACCGTCACCTCTTGGGCGTTCTCGTTCTCGGGGTTCACACAGTGCAGCGTCTAGTGGAAAAACAAAACAGATGGAAACAAAGGGAAATGGAAACCGACACAAGTAAGTAAGGCTGAAGCAGAAACGCTGCAAGAACACGGCCAACTACTGGGATGTTTGGATGATCGTTTGGGTGCATTTGAACGTACATGACATGCATTTTCACACCTGGTTTGTTTGCAGCAGTTATTTTAAAAACCTGGACGTTTTCCTAGCCTGTTCAGTTTGTGTGGGGCTCTAATAACTCAGCATTCGCACATGGGTGCAGAGCCAAACCTCTGTAGCCGATCCTGCTGACAAGTAGGTTTCCCTGTATGTTTCCAATCCAAACCTGAAGTGCTTTGTTTGGAGAGAGAACATGTTTAATGCTGGGCAGCAGTTGGCAGGTTCATGGCCAGATCATGTTCTCCCTCCTAACTCAACTGATGCTGCAGCGTCATGTTTGCCCTGGAAGGAACCCTCCCCCGCAGCAGACGTCTGACTGATTAACAAAACGCTGGCCGCCACGTTTCCGCTGCTGATTAGTATGAGATTGCTTTAAAAGTGTCAACGTCAACTGTGACTGAAGCTTAACAAGACATCAAGTGATTTCAGACCAAAGCCGACAAGCCTCCATACACGATAGGTTTACTGACCAGTGTTTTGTAGTCAATCTGCTGCCTGATGAGCTTGTCCTCACTGAGGGAGTAGCGGGCTTCTCCTGTGATGGCGTCTATGGGCCCCTTCTCCATCTGCTGCTTGATGGCACAGTAAAGCATGAAGAGAGGCTCCCCGGCACACTCCTGTTGAGGGAGGAGGCAGAAAGTGTTGCCAGCAGTTCAAGCACTGTGATTTCATTTTCTCAGATTTTTGCATTTGAATAACTGTTAAAGGCATGACATTCACAGCAAAAAGCTGAGAAACAGCAATTCTGTATGTTGATTCTACCCCCTGTTCTTTCCCATCTAATGAATCATCGCACAATCCCTAAGAGAGGTTAAAATAGAGTGCATCTATCCACTTAATAACAAAGTGATTCAACTCAAAGCCAGTTCATGAAAGCATTTATATCTGCTATTCTGACAGCTCTGGGGGGATATCTAAGGCTGTTGCAAATTAGTGTCAGGGGCGCGAGATTTTTCAATTTAGCATTGAATTTCCTGAGACTACATATACAAACACTGTAATAACCAGTCGTGGTTCATGTGATTTGCAATGGGAGTTGTCAAATAAGGGTTCAGGCTGTATTGACGTGTGTTGAGCACTTCTGGGAAGTCACAAAGAGCAGAGAAGAAAAGTGTTTTCTGATGCTGAATTTGGAATATTAATTAAGTGTACAGTTAACCAACAAGATGAAGTTTGTATGTAGGAAATATTAGTTAAAATGCTGCCGACACTGGTTTCTGTAAACAGATAGAAATACACTGCTTTAGGTAAACTACAGTTTTGGTGGTGCAGTTATTTGTATTCATCCCCATTACTGTCTGAATAGGAAGACCTTAAAATGCACGTTGCATGAGACCAAACCTGCAGACTTTATCTGTGCTCTTCCCTTTTACCGGCACAACACCTCAGTGTGGTTCTTAAGAACATAAAGACAAATGCTATTTGGACATGATTCCTCACCAAATCCTCCCTCTGTGTCTCAGGGCGGAAATGTTCCACTTTAGTTCAACTAGCTGTCAGTAATGGAATTTGTGACATGTTTTATGTGTGAAGTGTAAAATCTGGGTTGGCATGCATGTTGCAAGGATATTCAAACATTACAAACCCAGAGAAGTAGTTCACTTATATGGAGTTTAGGTCCAAACAGATGCCTGTTGCATGTTGCATCTTGACGTTATTTAAATATCACTAATGCAGCAATTTAAAAAATATACATACATTTTATAATTTAATATATGAATATGTTTTCTGTTACTGTCCTTATTCTTTACAAGCCACCAATATCTTAAAAATGTTAGTTTTTCAGGCCCAGGAAACCTTTTCTGGTTTACACTGGGGAGGACATGGCGTTGCCCACGGCTCCTTAAACTGTTTAAGCCGTTCTTTACACCGCCCCTCCTACTGTGCAATGGGACAATCATAACCAGATAGACTTACACACCTACTCCACCATCCCTTTGCATTTGTTTAGTTCTGTTTGTATTATTGTTGCTGAAATATTCAAAACGTGTCTTTTTTAATTGCACACTAAAGCAGTATTTGCATGAAACTGTTGCAACATTAATGCAGTAGGTCAGGTGGCGACAGGTCAAACTAATCAGAAGTTGCTGATAATATTTTCAGATCTTAAAAGCTGGAGTCCATCCTGTAAGATGTAGATGGAAATTGGTACAAAGTATGGATACAGATTAAATACAGATTTGAATACATACAGCCAAAATGTCATGTTTCACCACGTTAGGGTTTTAGCATAGGCATCTTGTGAATCAACCATAAGTGACTCCTTTCTGTTTCTGCGCTGACAACGGCATCATATATAAATCCTTTCCTTTCCCTCCAATCATCTCCATCTCAGAGCTTCAGTCAATCAGAAGCAGATGTTATGAATATGTTTCCCACTCTCCGCTCCATCAAAGACACTTGCCAATCAATAGTGTCATTAGTCATCACTTGGGCCCAAGGAAAACACTTGTGACTGAAGTAGCAGCAGTTTAGAGGAGAGAGAGAGGGCACATCACGGCTAATACTCATCCTGACGAGAGCTAAATGATCGACCGTGCAGTGCTCAGGGAGATACGTCAGAGTATCAGGGTGTGTGTGTGTGTGTGTGTGTGTGTGTGTGTGTCCAGATGAGAACAGGGTAAAGTACTAATTCATTCGTCTCACCTTCAGGCATATTTTAATTTCTCTCTCTCTCTCTCTCTCTGTGTCATTCACCAATCCTCAAACCCTTACCTCCGTTCTCTATCTCATCATCTTTCTCTTTTAAATTAGCACCTACAATATGTTGTGTAGCTGCTTTTGATTCAGTATTTGATGCAAACGCATAGCATGCTTATCAATCCGTTGTTATGGTCTGGAATGGGTTATGCCCAACATGCTCACAATCACAAAAACTAATGCTCTTTAAACTAAATGACCTGTGATTAGGAAACAAGACACTTTATGATATTCAATGAATGTTAATGCCAGATGAGTGTAGTTGCCATCATTTTATTTTCCTCCTGAAGTCCTCTTCTGGAGCTTTAAAATACATGTTCCCATTTTTAATCTGTTGTCCCTGTGTTAATTATTCATTTAGCTCTTTTTATATGCCAAATATGTGCCAAAAATCAGTATTTTTACATCAAATCCTCATCTTTTCTCTTCTGAAAAAACGGTTTCAGATGTTTCATGACTCATCCTGCACTCAATGGTGTTTGCAAAAGAATCAGCTCATAAAGGAGCATTTAGCAGCTCAAGATACAGATAGTTTCCTCTGGATTGACTGCATAACCAAATGTTTGCTGTCAAGCTCACTGGACCAACTTGCTGGATTTGTTTTTACATCTAAACGTCCTTACAATTATTGATATTAAACCACTGGAGAAGAAAGAATCACAACATCTGATAAAGCCATTAGGTATCTTTGGAAACTTTGGGTTCTCAAACTCTCCCATTCAAAATAATGATGATTGAAGAATGCTGTTGTAACATGCTATTACTTGTATCCCCCCCCCCCCATCTCACAGCAGCACTGAGCAACAACATGTCTGGTTACTTACAAACTGATGTTCCCAATGTTCTGGACATGGCAACAAAAACAACATCTTACAGATTTGTGCCTAAAAAGCACACAGCTGAACTGATGCTGGGATTTCTCTACTTTCTGAAACTAATAACATCCCTCTTTATCTCCTCCTCCTTCTTAACTCCTAATTGTCCTGCTCTAACCCTTTCCTCTCCTTCCCACCCCTCCCACCAACCATCCACCCCTCTCTTTCCCCTTCCTCGTTCCACAGCCTAACGAGAACCTCGTTAGCATCTGGGCCTATTAGGTGGGCAGCTGCTAACGAGACAGCGCGAGCATACATCACGTTGTTATGCTTCCGCTTCGGTTTACGCCTTCTGCGCTCGGGCTGCTGCACGCTTGTCTATGAAATTTGCCTTTACTCCATACAGTGGCTTCATTAAGGCGCTCTAATTGTATGCTGACATTTACACTTCAGGGATATAATGGTGTCTCTTGCTGTACAGAACGAGGCAGAGGCTCAGATTCCTGCATCGCTAACAATCACCGGGAATCCGCAATGCACAGGGGCTTTAAATTACAAACACGATTTTAATGGCATCCACCCTAAAAGCACCCAACTCCCTAAATGATTTGCATTCTATATGACTTTAATATCATATTGCACTCATAATGTGATTAGGAGCATATAATGACAACTTCACAATTTGTAATTAGAGTTTGGAGAGGAGAAGGGATCCACTGAGGAGAGAGAGAGAGAGAAGCAGAGACAGGAAGAAGGGAAGGGGGAGGACGAGGGTGAGGGGAAGAGGGGGCGTCTGAGGACAGCGTGAGCGACATCGCACCCCCTGCTGGGACAAATGACCTAAAGGCAGAGGGGAGACTGACAGCGGAATAATGACAACAGAAAAACGACACAGATGAAAGAGAGATCAGAGGGAGAGAAGATGTGAGCTAAAAGAACGACACGAGAGATCAGTGAGGAGGATGGCTCGGCTACAAGGGTGAAATTATGAGTGGAGAGGCTCTGTGGAGAAAAAAACACATTAAAACAGCGGAGAGGAGAAGAAGCGCATGCTGCCGGGAGGCTTTGATGATCTACTGTTTGTATACTACGCTGGTACGGCTAGAACATATACAGCTGGAAAAAAGTAAAACCCTTTTAATAACCACAGTGAGATAATTGCAACGTGGTATTAAAGCAAGGTTTTAATAAAACCACCAAAACACACAGGCAGCATGCATGCATTTAACAACACTGCACAAATCCACTTTAGATGATGACTATTAATCGTGTTTAAAAGACGCAGCAAACAGATTGAATAAGGACGTAATGGCAGCGTGCCTTGTCGTTGGGCTTACCTTGAGGAACTTGTACAAGAGGAATGTAAACCAGTTGGTCAGCATCTTCTCAGCGACAGACTCCGTTCTGACACACAGAGGAAAATCATGACGTTAGAACGAAAAACGTTAGAGTCCGTCATTTACCTAGTGGAGTTAGGAACTTTTTTGAGGGAAAATGTACATACGTTTGTACTTATAATAGGGAAATCGATGGAAAAGCTTGGTTCGAGTTTAGCTGTGTTGAGTCCAGAAGCAGCTGATTGCAAGATTTGAACAGAATTTTTAATGATAATCAGTGTGAAGAGGTTACAGTGTGACTGAGATATCATGTGAAATAACCGACTATCCTCAGCCCGTCCTGTCTTGTATTACAACGTGTACCTCAGGAGGTGATAGTGAGGCAGAAGTGGAGCTGCCCCGAGGGCTCGTCACATTCAACATACCCGGTCTGTGCGTGTTTTCTTAGTTTGTTTATTGGATTCAATCCAATATTGGATTCGGTCCAATAAACAAATGTACACAGACTGTACAGCCTCCGGTCTCAGCAGCAGTTTGGTCGAATCAGCATATTCCTGCCCTGCAGTAAGTGTGTAGACTTTGATTGTACGGACCTTATTTGCACCGAGCATGTGGCTAAGCATTACACATCGCACCTTTAAAGAGGACCTATCATGCTCCGTTTCTGGTGTATACTTGTATTTCAGCTTACTACTAGAACATGTTAACATGCTTTAATACTCAAAAACATTTTTTTCTCTCTGAAAAGACCTCCTGCCCCTCCTTCCCAAAAAGCCCAGTCTGCTGTGATTGGTCCGCTGGCCCACTAGTTTATCTGAGCTGTCACACCCCTTAACATGACCGGATAACAGTTGTAGTACTGCTGAGGACTAGTAATACAAATTAATGTTTGGCTCTTGTTCTTCAACCCTTCTTCCTTTAGAAGTTCATAGAAAGGACATTTCCGTCTTCTCAACATGGAGGCTCCATGCTCAGCTTAGCTCAGCTCTTACTAGCTTCGTTTGAGGACGTGCCAAACTAGCAGCTGGGCAGATATTATGCAAATGTTTCCACTTTTATCAGGGGAAACAAGTAGAACTTAAAGGTTCTCCATAAGGCATTCAGAGCATTAACACAGCAGCAAACAACCACTAGCTATGCAAAGATAGAGTGGAGTAATATCCTTCATTGTATGACCACTGCAAACATTACATTTAATTTGAACTTAAATTTTTAATACTAATGTTAAGGCAAGTGCCCTGGAGAAAGACAATATTTCTCACTTCTGTGGCATCAGTGTTTAATTGCTGCTTTTCTTTTTTTAGTCCATTCTTTTTTACATTTTCTTTTAACTTCTAAAAATATTTGGCCCTTTGTGTTATAACATAAAATAAACCAGCAGCCTGATGACAGTCAACCATTTAGGGAATATCATCAATTTAGTTCCAACTCTTCACACGGTCTTTAAACTGACTAAATGACAAAATCATCTTCTGCAGAAGCAGCATTGCTTGTTGCAGATCTGTACTTCCCAAATGCCACAAATCTGCAAGTGGAAAGGACTATAAAGTCATCCTGACAAATCATGTGAAATTGCTCGGAATTATCACAGAAATGTTGTAATGAAATAATTGTGCTAACACATAATGAATAACTAATGTAAATAGAGAGAATACCAACCATAATCAATGTTTTAGTAAGTAATGGAAAAGGAAATGCTATTCTAACCAGTGCAGCAGCTCAAAGGATGGACTATTTAAACTAGAATAGTCATTTTGATTTTAAGAGATGATGAGATGGAAGGTGATATAATTTTAATGGACTGATTAGTCCATTATTTTATTATATTAATTCATTTGAGCTGCCCTTGCTTAAACGCTTTTTGCAAATAAAGTACTAAAATTGAAGTCAAGGCATTCCTGGTGGACATTGAGTTATTAGGTTCTTACAAGGTAGTAAAACTATAAACTACAAGGTGATTAACATCTTGTGAAAAGGTTCTGAACAGATATTCTAAGCAACCAAATGATATACCTTTGGGAGCATTCCAGTCACTTAAACTCATCCTTGCACCATAACAAGTGCCCTGATCTATAAGAGGAGAGCTGACTGTTAACAGGTAGTAGATGCAGGGGCTTTTTCAGTCGGCTGCCAGATCCAGCAGAAGCAGGGTAGCACTCGGAAGAAGACAGTTAGAAGCTAGGCGAGTCTCCTCAGCACCAGCACAAACAGTTCACAGGGTACTGAGAACCGGACCTATGAGACGGAGAGCTGGTCCACTACCTCCCTTACCCCGGTATTATGGCTGGGATCCAACAGTTACAAGAGGAAGTTACCCATGACAGTCAATCCACAGCCACACATACAGGAAGCAGCAAGGGTTGATTTGGTTTGCAATTAAATGAGTGACATTTTATGATTATTAGATTCCCCCCATCGTTGTCATAAGTAAATGGGGCTAGTTGAAACACATTTCCTGCTAGAGCCCTGGAAGCCTGACACTGACGAGGCCACTGGTAAGCGTGCCCCACCTGCTAGTTCACAGCAGCCGCTCTGCACTGGCTCATACAGCGGTTACAGCTGATAACACGTCGTAGTGGTGGAGTAGCACCTACCCTCTGTTCCCCCTCAGGTAAAGTTAAACTGAAACAGCATTTCAACAGTATCTAGTAGGTGACATATTGAGTGAGACAGGATGTCAAAAAAGGACAAAATGTTGGGGGCAATTTGATCGTTGATTCTCCAGCTCTGCAATGCAAAAGTTGATTGTTGATTGATGCATGACATGATATTGGTTGAAATTGGTTAGTACTAGCTTTGCATGATTTGTTTTTTGAAGAAAAATACGGTAATTATTAGATTATGAGCTAAAAATGGGAAGAATTTGATATTTTTTAAATGTTTTTGGTATATTGTTTAATGTTAAACAGAAGCACCAAATGACCGTGATGTGAGGTTAAAAGGTTAAAAATGCAATTTTAATTTCCGCTTGACACTGTTGCTGTTGTTTGCACTGTTAGGGCCGTTAGCTGCAAGCTGCCAGCTCAACCGTCGACTTTGGCACATATGACCACATATGACAAGTATTGTAGATGCAGTTTTCACTTTGTGTGTTTTCTCCAAACCACAAATCAAAAGTCTCACAACATTAAAGAAACAGATTTTCACGCATGAAAATACATTGACTACAAGTCAATCAAAGTTAATATCTGTTAAGATTAAGTTGATTCTCCTAAAATCCCTGTGTGGTGTTTGACAGTTTGAGTAGTCTATATTTGTCTCTCCACATCGTCCTCACCTCCTGAGCAGCAGCTTGGGGTGGTTTTTGCTCTCCAGGTTTCTGTCTATCAGGTCAGACAGCAGCTGTTTCAGGACTCCGGTGGCGTACTCCATCTCCCCCTGCAGGGCGGTCATGATCAGAGATGCCACATTGCCTCGGTCCCGCATTGAAAATGACCTGGAAAAACATAAAAAAATGCAATGTTTTACAAGTGCGATGCCCTGCTTTTGTTGAGACACGAATTAAGCTGTTGCTCAAAATACACGTGTGTCCCCATAACAGCTCATCTAAATATTAATGCACATTAAATCTTAATCAAATGATTCTGGGCTCTATTTTGCCATAAACCATTTGGCTAAGTGCTTTAGGGTAATTTTAGAGATGCTAAAATGTTTTTACTCTGTTTATCAATTTGCCTTTCCTGTCCTAATCGAGTTAGCAGCCAGCACAGCCTTTCTTTTCATATTTGTCAAATTAAACAGGTGATAAAAGCCCACTTTCCAAAGACAAATAATCCCCATTTCTCCCAAAAAGAACATTTTGTTTGTATAAAAATGTACCGCAATGTTAATTCCTTAGAAAGATGATTTTTACTTTAATTAAAATTAAGAATATAGCACAGGGTATACTGCATTTATATGATCCTATTCCCATAGCTGGAAATATCATGTGGGTTATTGCTAGCTCCTGAATGATATTGCAAGCTCTGATATATATATATATAACATAAGCCCTCCTTCACTAAAAACAAACATTGTATCCTATATATCTGAACAATGCATGAAGAAATAAAGAAAGGCAGACACCTCTGTGCCTCCAGGGTTCGTATGAAGGTCAACAGGAAGTGCTTCTTCGTCAGCAGCTGGCCAAACAGCGTCAAAGCCTTCTCAACATTTGCCTGGACCTGAAGAAAGACACAGAGACAGACGAGTTACAACAATCAGACTAATGGTGGTGCAGAACTACGTTTCCCTTCTTCAGTGAGGAGCGTGGGTTTTTTTTTTTTTTTTTGTATAAAACAACTCAACAATCCTCTGTTTCCCCAAAGAACTCCCCCTACATCTGAGTTTGAGACGTTTATGCAGTTTGGAATCACAAATATGAGAAGACAACAGTGAAGTAGGAGACATCTTCGATCCAGTAGTTCAACTTTTGAAGTTAAAAATACTTATTCACATATCACACATGACTTATCATTCAAAGTGTGAGGTACTAACATAGTATTTGAGGTACTAGCATCATATATAAGTATTAGCATTGGAGCAAAGCAACGTGCTGTCTAGTGGCAAAGTAAAGCAATATAAATAGTCAAAATATAATTCGTTTACGTGAGCCTTTCTTACAAATACATTTTGCTGCTGCTCCTGTCCACAGCATCATATCACTTTGATCCAGTGCATAAAGACGGATTAATACTACACATGCACTGCGATTTTCTGCAATGTAAGTTTGAAATTTTAATAAGGCATGCCAACATTATGATCTCAAAAATGAGTAAATTGCGACAAAAATCTTCGACTTTCAGTTTGAACAGTTGCAGACAACCTTTAGGAACTTGTGTGTGCACAATCAATTACCAAATATGAAAACAGCCTCCAGGACAAAAAGACATGATAATTCTTCGTCTCACTCTGAGCGAAGAAAGATTGTGAACACATCTGCGGGCAGACTTTAGTTTTTTTCCACCGTGTGATGAGCTGAGATTGGCTTGTAAACAGCGAGGTAAGATTGATTGGCTACTCTCTCCCGCTGCACTGCTGTGCGCTGCTTTCAAAGTGTTCCCCTGTCGTCGCTCTCCTAATGATTTTAGCAGACATTTGACATAATTGTCTTCTTGACATCAGGGGGTGGATGGGTCAAAGCATCCAGTTGAATATTGATAAGACAAAAGTTTTAATCAAAATAAGCAGTCTGGTGCTTAAACTGTGTCTCGGTTTACGACTCTGATATTTCATTCTTCAGTTATTAAACTTAGCAATAATATCTGGATGTCCTACATTGCTGGCTCAGGTCTCAAAGAAAGTCGAGACTTCGCCAGTCACATTCACCACGTTGCTGAATGAGTTATACTACATGAAAGCCCCTATGTGAATCTTTTAATAACTGTTCCGACTGGCCAGAAGCAACCCGGCACGAGTGAGATTCCTCTGTCAAACAGAGAAGTAAGGAAGAGATGGAGAGGATTGTGTGCGTGTCAGGCGTGGTGACAGAGGTGCACCCTGCTTGTTCCACTGGATGGCACCTGTCACTACTCATCATCAACACACTAAACCCCCGAAGACGCCTCGCTGTCACTCACTGGCGCTGTCGTCCTCACCGCTCTGATTCTCTCCCTCGCGCTTACTGTTGACTGTTTCGCATCATTGGTCCTCCTCCCGTTTTAATTTATCCTCCTTTTCCAGCTCTCTCTCTCTCTCTCGTCATCCTTTTCCACCACTGGAACAGCCACCCTTTCTCCCTCTGATGCGCCGTAATAAAGTGTCTAGGCCTCTCTCTAAAGTGCTAAATGAGATTCTCGGGCCTCCGGGGTGGATACTGAGTTCTATGTGATGTGTGTGTGTGCGTGTTTAAAAAGAGAGAGAGTGAGCAAGAGAGACAGACGGAGATGCATGTATGCACTTTACCAAATTTCAAAGAGAGGGTTAGGAAGAGAACATCCAGCTCTCTGCATGGTGTGTGTGTGTGTGTGTGTGTGTGTGTGTGTAGCGTTGCTGTCTAGCTAAGGGAAGAGAGCAGTCACACAGAGCAATAAAGCTAGGAGTGTTAGTTTACACAGGCCATTGGATTACACCGGGAACCCCTGGGGGAAATACACAGGGAAGCGGAAGGAAGTCTAGACATAGCTATAAAATACGTAAGGTCCCTTTACCTCTCTGGCTGCCTGACACCTCAAATTAAAGGTGGACTGTATTTGTATCGCGGGACTTCTTTCACACAGTGTCATGTTTCTACTCTTTATTTTGATTTGCCAAAAAAAAAAGAAAGAAGCCAGAAAGCGATAAAACCTGCAGAGCATATTCATGCCAGACAATCAGTCTGACTTACTTTCACAAAGAATGGAGCAAAATCATGAGCAGGATCAAGCTGTAAAGCTTCATAGGATAAGTTCAGGTTAGGGCCTTGTTCAGATAGGGACTTCCATTTTGGATCTGGTTCTTGTTAGTCAAAAAACCTGGATTTGTTAAGCCTCGTTGCTTGCCAATCTCCTCTCCCACCTCTCCTCCTTTTGTTAATCAGTGTACAAAGTACAGACATAAGATTGAGCTCCATATTTTCCTCCAGCGCTGACCGCCTCTTTGATGGTTTAATGAAAAATGTCGCTGATGCTAGATTATAATGGCTGACACAAATTAACGTTATTCACGTAACGGCTGCAATTAAACTTTTGGCTGATGTCACCTCACACAATCACCCCAGTGTGCGCTGCAGCTCACGTTCTGAAGGAGCCAACGAACTACATCATCTGCAAAAAGCAGGGACGCCATTCTGAGGTCCCTGAAACAGACACACTCCTCCCTCCAGCTGCGCCTTGAAATCCTGTCCATGAAAATCACCAACAGGATTGGTGACGAGGGACAACCCTGGCAGAACACCCACTGGGAACGTGTTTGACTTTGTGTGAGAATGCGGACACAGCATTCACTTAGTTTATATAGGGAACGGATGGCTTGTTGCAACTACCCCAGTACTCCATATCCATCATTCAAGACATCCCAACAAAGTCCAGATCCCTCAGCAGAGTGAGTCTCATCCACCACAATGTCTTGTCACAGAGGAGCTGCCCTCCCAGGTCTGGCTCTAGAAGAGTCCCGGTCTGCCTGATCGTGGTATTGAGGTAACGCAGCCTTCGTTGATCAACACCTGCCCCACACATTTAATCAATATTTCATATTCTATGCTGCTTACTACCTAATGTTTAGGTTGTATCTACAGTTTGTGAACTTTCTTTAGGTGTTCCAGGTAAAAAGGTAAGTAGGTTATGAAAGGTGAGTGAAGAACTCAATCAAATGCCAAAATGTATTGACTCCAAGTGATTTAGATTTGATAAGCATATACTAGATTGAATGATGTCACAAAACATGATGTCTGCAGACTGCAGATTTTGCATTATCAGTAGTTTTCTATATCAGTTATAGCTCTACAGGGCCTGCTAGACACAACAACGTGCTTTTTTCTATAAACAAGAAAAACACTGTATTTAAGAAATCAGTACCCTTCCTCCCAGCCAAAAATTAGATAGGATGAAGGTGAATGAATCAAAATATAAAGACATGGCAGCTGTGAGACCGCCCAGGGAGCTTTTTCTTTCTTCCACTTCTTCTTTTCAGAGTATAAATCCACTTTCTGGATTAGAACGATTAAATGAAGCTGTAAAAGGTCAACCAAATTATTCCTTGACTCCAAAAAGTCAGTGCTCTAATCAAAGTCAATGGAGCAGCAGCACATTCTACATCTTAATGATACTGCTGATTACAAACTTGGCTCTCTGGTTTCTAGCTTTGGAGGAGAGTAGTTTATGTTGACACACTATTAATTTTACTTCCCTGCGTCTCAGCGGTAAAATGTCTTTATAAATCGCATGCAATATCTCCATTCAGCTGTGCTGGCAAGGTAGTTGCATGTGCTGGCTTAATTAATAACTTAACAGTGATGTATAATGCAAGTAAGAATCCTAGTAACCCTGAATGTTATTTATCTCTCTCTGTGCTCTAATGGTCTTCCCTTCACTTTTGCCATGCACTCTTTATCTTCTTGTATTCTTTACATAATATTCATTTGCACTCAATTTAATCAATCATCACTTCAAAACTCCACTTCTCTCCATCAGAAGAATATGGTGTCTGCTCCATGACATCACCCTGATGATGACACTAAAGCTCTTGAAAAGTCATGTGCATTCCTTGAGATTGAAAACAGCACCAACCGAATACCTTCTTCTTTTCCTCGGGTACAGTACATTGCCACCAAGTGCATCACTGTGGTCACAGTGTGGTATCTTACAGGACCTTCGCCCTGCCTACTTCAGGAGGAGCAGGTTCAGATGGCGGCTGGTGATACCAGGGTGTTTGCGCTATGCGACTTCAAGTACCGTAAAAACATGAAAAGCCTTCTCAAGAGCCAGTGTCTGGTTTGTCCATTCTGGGCTACTGGGCTCAATCAAAGTCAATGAAGACTCCAGGACACAGGTGATTACATATTACAGTCTGGGGTTTCTGACCTTTGGAGAGGTCTGTCTCTATACGAAAATAGCTTCAAGGGTTTTAAGCAGCAAAGCCAGAAGGATATTACATGCAAAATGTATTATTGTGATGCTAGTTTATTAGTGCAAAGGCTTAGTTTTTGGTTTTAGTGGAATTGATTTGTGGTGAGTTAGTTAAGTTTCAAGCTCAGCTAGTTGTGTACTGACCCGTACCTCCATCTCCTTTAACACAGGATGGTCCTCAATGCCCGGGAACAGGACCCTCATTGCGTAAGTCCGATAGTCCAGGAAGGGAATCCCAGCTCCATCCAGCTCCTGAGTCAGCTCGTGGATGTCTGTCTGAAGCTCAGCAAAAGCTATACGGGACACAAATAAGAGTACGTGTTTAGCGCTAGCATTCCAGCTTGCTATCGTGTTAGCCATCATCAGCTACAGTGGTGGGCAGGAAGGTTGGAGGGTAAACCAGTAATTATAAGACAGTCAGCTATGATGAGGCGAGAAGCCCACAGAGGCAATCAATAAGACATTAAATGCAGACAAGCCTGAATGAAGCATTAGGGAATACAAAGATACATAGACATTAAACTATAATAACAGATCCAGTGTTAATCCAGTTAGTGAAGGACATGTAATTATCTGTGGTTGAAAGAGCACAAATTTAATTTCTCTACAATTTTGTCAAACTAATATTTGTTTTGGTTCACATAAATCCTGAGATAACACTTAAGAGAAAAATGACTTCTAAATGAATTGAATTTCTTCCTTGGTGTCTGAGCCCCGACAAATTCAATCTTAGCCTGTCCAAAAAAAAAGAGACCCAAACATAATGAAATAAAAAGGGAAATCTAGCTCCGGGAGAGAGAGAGAGCGAGAGAGAGAGAAAGAGCGAGAGCGAGAGGAGAACCAGGAGACAGAAAACAAAGTTCCTGGAAAGGAAAGTCAATTAATTGCATGAGTGGATAATTATTAAGAGAGCGACGGATGAGTTTTCATGCATAATTTCTCCCAGCTGTTATTGGACTGTTTGGTCCACAAGAGAGAGAAAGAGAAAGGGAAGAAAGGGGGTGGGGGAGTGAGGGGGCGGAAGGGGAAAGGAAATTCAGAGGACAGAGGATGGAAGTGATAGGGATGAAAAGAAATAAGAGCAGGTAATACCTGGGATGAAGTAGCAAGTAGAACAGAGAAGTGGCAATGAGAATAATAATGTAAATAGGATAAGAGAGGGTGGGAAAAGGTTAACATCCATGTTCCATTCCCTCCTCTTCATCATCTACACAACTCCTCTTCAATCATAAATCATTCATCAAGTATGGCTTTAGATTGACCAGAATGTGTGTTCAAATAATACATTAAACAAACTGTAGTTATGGCTCTTGTATAGTACGTTGCAAAGAACAAACAGAATGCAAGTAAAAACAAGAGATGACAAATGTGTTGGTTACAGCGATATCAATGTAGAGAAAACATTAGCCACTGTAAACTGGTCATAGCAGAGCAAGGAAGGCTGTTGAAGCAAACTTGTGTATTATATCAAGCGGGGGTGCATGTTATCTCTTATGAATTCAACTTTTCATTGATAGAGGGAGATTGTTTATTTCTTCTCTTAAAAGTGCCATAGTCCCACTTTAAGTTCCACCAAAGTTTAAAACAGTTATATTCAGCTACACACTATTACCGAACATCACATATATGTGATTGATTATGCTTTTGTCTAAAGCGCTCAGAATTACAAAGGTGTGGGGAGCCAAGAACCCAGGAAACACACCACCATTCTATAACCTCTAATGATACCATGGGTACTATTTAAGCAATCATAAGTGCATGGTTCAAGTGCATTTAGGGCACGTTCAACTCCTATTTTGCCAGTTAAACTGTGCATAATCGGGACGCAAGGGGCACATTTAGTCTGTTAATTGATCATAGGTGGGTTTTGGGAGTAACGTGAATTACATCAATCACAACGTCATCTCCCATTACCTTCAAAAGCCAGGTGCACCTGCACCTGGCTAGTTAAGTGGCGGATTCAGCAAATTGGAGAAGCGAGCGGCTCCTGCTGAGGACACGGAGCTGCTCGTGTGCTGAGTGAAAGCATGCGAGCAGATGTACGTGGTCTTTGGATGGTGAACCCTCTCAACTGTCTCACATTCATCTGGCTACAACACCTTTGACTGCATGTGACCAAATGCACGGTAGCCTATTTAACCTGGTGATTGATTAGTAAGTATGCTAAACATTTATTGATGAATAAATTTGAATTTGGACAGAAATGACTCAGCAGAAGCGGCATTGTGTACTCGCTTGTAGTCAGGCACTGCTGGAGAGGCATCAGCCTCACAACACAGCCGTTCAGATGGAGAGGGCCGGCAAACGTTGGTGTGGCCTACGTCTCCACTCCACTCACACAGGGGGATGAGGAGCACTACTATTTGTTTATAAGAAGCAGAATGTGAGCGCTTGTGTCGTGAACCCACCTCTATTGGTGGTCATCTTCCTTTCTGAATAATGTGCACTTTAAAACAGCTGGGAAATACTGCACCGTGGACTGATGGTCAAGGGTCCATCTGTTAGTAGTAGTAGATAGTATTGTGCCAACAATGGGTGCTGGGCCAGGTGCACGATATACATGCTTATTATTGCCATTGCTGTTACACTGTTTTGGAGGGTTTTTTAGCGGACACAAAGAAAATGCCTCAATCTACACAAAATCTGGGAAGTGGAGTGTAAGTCTGACTCCATTAATGTGTAAACAATGCTTTGCCCATTAATTGGTTTAGAAACTCATTTGCATTTTGTTTGCTTTCGTGGAGCGTCTCACAAACATCTCCATTACCGCCCCTGAACCAAAAAGTGCCACTTGCCAGTCAGCAGTTGTCATTTCTAATGTGTAACTAATCACCCATGACTGCTAATACGCTACTTTGGATGATAGTGTACAGTGTGTTGTCTGCTTCTCATGGATGACTGAACCAAATGTCCCCTGTCTCTTTCCCTCAAGACTCGGAGCGAAGCCAACCTCACACATATACACGTTTTTTTTATAATCACACACACACACACTCACACACCCGGCGGACCGCCCACTTCATCTGTTCCTCCGCCCACACACACTGTCTCGTCTCTATAGGCCAGCTGGGAGTACAGCAGGCGGGGCGGGGTGGGAACAAGGCCATGCTTCATTTCCTGGAGAACTGAGTGCTTTTATTTGACTTGAATACTGTCTGGTTTCTGTCGGAGGAGAGAACAGGGCTTTTCTTGAATAGCATTAATGTTATAAAAACGATACGAGGTGAGAAAACATTTTCTCAAAATGGCAGAAAACATGCACCTTGAAACTGTGGCACTTTAAATCAAAATCCTTCGTAGTTTTATGTCCGACAACTGATCCTTGGCTGCTGAGCGCGCCCCGACTGTGGCGCGGCTGTAGTTTAATCACATTATAACCTTGTGCCGTGGCTTTGTGTGCCTGTGTCATTATATGAAGTGTAAACACCTGGGCTGTCCTTACATAACTCACTCCCGCTCGTATAACCTCCTCCCACCTCCCTGTTGGCCCAGTCAGTCTCTTGTCCATGTTTACCTCTCACTCATTTTGCCTCTAATTTCCCTGCAAACAAGCCCCTTTGTTAATCTGACTTCATATGATCCATCTCCCTCCCAGTGCTTTGTCGTCTCCCAACGCTGTTCTGCTGCTGTGGTGTGTTTTCACACGGAGGTACGGACAGATAACAAACAGCAAATGAGAGGAAAATCTCATATTTACATACTTCATATATACTACTACCACATATTCTTGTATGTAAATATTCTTCAGTTATCTTATTCTTCAGTTATCCTACACAATGCAATTTGTTGATGTGACTTAGCCTCTGTATTTGGGCTGTTATAAGTAAAATAATAAAATAGGGAGCCTGGGGGAGGGGTTACTAGTCTGGGATAAAACTTGAATATTAATTCACAAATTCAGGAGGGAAGAATGCTTCATTTTGTGAAGTGAGCAGCCAATATTCAAATCTATTTATGTTCGCTTGAAAGAAAAGTGCATAATCCTTCAGGAACAGGAGGATGACATCGGAAACAGATTTATCTGAGAACCCATTTGTTAGCCTCCGACTGCAAATGTCTCTGTCTGCACTTTTCTACTATTTTCTACTATTGCTTCCTCTCTACATGTTTATTTTGGCTATAACATTCCACTTCACCAAAATTCACATCATGAACCGGCAGATTCATGAACCCTCAACTGGCTTTCTCATCTTGTATAGTTGCACACTCACACAGCCTGTATCTGTTATATGAAGAGAGAAGAGTGTTTGGGTTCGTGTGGGGGTTCATACACACGGTTTCCTACCTTCTTTACACTCCAGGGCCACTCGGGACTCCAGGTTGTCCATCTGGAGCTGCAGACGTTTCAAGGTGCGGTCAGCGTCCCTTGACTTCCTCTTATAGGCAATCAGCACAGCGATGATGACCAACAGAAGCAGGCCGCCTCCCCCTCCGATGCCGATAATGGCAGGAAGCGTCAGCAGGCTGTCCGAGTAGATGTGAAGAGTCCCGGGGGAGTATTCAAACCCACCAGCACGGATCTGAACACACGCACACACACACACACACACACACACACACACACACACACACACAGCTGATTGTTAATGATCAAAGGAGGGAAATACATATTTGTTATCTTGGGAAAGTTTTTCTTTTTAAAGCAATTTTAATCTGAACCCTAAAACCAGCCGGTGGGTTTGAAAAATGTGTTTTCTTTAAAAATCTAATCGCCAAAAATACACCATTCATCATAGCCCGAAGCTGGACATAAGTCTTTCGTGTTGGATTTTCAACTTTTCAACAGTCCTTCATTATGTGCTGAACGCTTCTGTACCCAAATATAAGCTTAAAAGTTTGATATCTCATCAAAAAACCCTTTTATCGCATGTCCTATTTAAGATTTTGCTAAAAATGAATCAGCTCCTTTAAGATGTGACAAATACTTCCAATTTTTTTGAAAATAAATGATTATTTTTCAACTGTGTACTGCACAAAAACCATCCTCTTCCTTTCTTCTTTCGACGTCTAGCCAGGATTGTACTGTGCAGGACTTATATATTGCAGTTTTAGGCCACGGTGAGCAAAATGTGACAGGAGCAAAAAATAAAAACCCAAAACGGCGTGGCGTTCAAAGGGTTAAAGAGGTTGTAGGTTCAGCGCCACACAGGCAGCTCCACCACAGCCAATATGGGAGAGGAAATTGCTACTTATTTCTATTCCTGCACCAGATTCTCTTCAGCCGGTCTGAGGATCGCCTTGCAGAGACACATAAAAAACAGGCAGCGGTAAGTTCCCCAGCAGCAGGTGGTTGGAGAACAGATGAGGTGGTCGGGAGAGATCAAAAGTTGGTGGTCTGATGAAAGAAGTCTGTTGACCCGATTTCTACTGCAAGGATCATTAAATTTTCATCTGTTCTGTACTCTCACTAAACAGGGCTGATCTCTGACAGACTTGTGCCGGGGAGGCTTACATCAGCTCGACTGCTGTGAACATTCCTTGTAGGAAAGGTTTTCAAGTCTTGCCTTTAGGGGAGCGGCTTCAGAGGGCTTTGGTAATGAAGAGCTCACAAGTTAACTTGCACAGCCCCAGCATTCTCTGCAGAATTTTGGGCCCCAAATGATTATTATTTTTTAGATAAATATTTTATCGTTAGCGTCCTCATTTATCACTGTCAGTGTTAATAAACTGGGCCAGGGAGTGAATTCTGTATACACGAACAAGGTGAAAGTACCAGATACTCATACAAAACCCTGAAGACACCCAGAATGCACACGCACACCATGCACATACTCACAAACAGATTAAGTAATCAAACAAAGAAATCAAAGGCATTTAAATCCCTCCCCAAGGAGTCTTGGTAATTACGGGAAGTCAAACACATGTAATGCTTTTTTTCTGAATAACTACATTTACATAAGCGCAGTGCGTCTCACAGCGCTGGAATCCATCAAATCAAGATATCCGCAAGGGGGGTTGATAACCGACGAGAATGAGGTGTGATTATGCACTCTTAAGTTCTTCTAAGTGCACTTGCATGTTAACATTATCAAAGTCTGATTCAAAGAAATAAAATAAGCTGTTATATCAATATCAATGTAGGCAATACCTACAAATTGAATTTGCAATAGTAGAGACAATTATATTGTCTTGTTTAAGATTAAGCAGCCAATTAGCTGCGTGGACATGATCAGGCTGCAAAGGAGATTAAAATGATTTAACTTGTACAGAAAATGTTGGCCAGCTGCAGTGTGACTTCAGGTTAGTTAGCAGAGCAAGTTTTTTACCCTAACTGATCATTTCGAAGACATCCGTGGAAGCTGATGTTCTTCACACTGCATTCATGTTCAGATGGCTGTCAACACACTGGACGGGCTGAAAGTAGTGACCGTTGACCCTTCATACATTTGAACCTGACTTAAAGCTCATAGTAATGAACCCGTCTGCTTGCAGCGTCTTTCGGCTCATTATTTTGGGTTCAAAGGCTGCCGTTTTAATATTTGGGTTCAATCTCACGACTGCCATCTGACATCCACGGTTGCTGCCAACCATATCCGGCTGGGGCGGCTAAAGCAGAACCGGATATCAAAGCTGAAATAGCTTCCTTACGTCAAACGATGTCACGACAAATAGCAGCGCTGGCTGCAAGACAAAACAACCGATTTTGCATCTTACTGTGATTATAGCTCCGATGCGTCAATTGACTGCACTTACCATCAACACTGATTTGACATCCACATAAAAAGATGGAGAACTTTTAAATTCTGTGACACCCAAACAACAAGCAACTGGAAAAAATACTTGTGACTGGAGTCGAGTGCTAAAATATTGATAGGACAATTGAGCAGCAGGTCAAACAGGCCCCTTTTAACAAAAGTCATTTAGTCATTAAACAGTTGCACAATTGTAAATAATCAAATAAACATTGGCTTAAACTCCATTTAGGTGCTTCAGTTTCAGGTGCTGACTCACTGTTAGTAATGTAATTAATGTCTGATGTTATTGCTAGCACACCTGTCTGCAGGGAAATGGGACTATTGGCACAATAAGAGAGCAAGGAAAAAAACATTTGTAGTTCCCAGAGAATGGCTTTTTCTATCACTGTCTATCACCAAATGCAAAAAAATTGCAAAAAATAACTTTATTTATTTAAATGTAAAACTCTTCTGTATGTTGCCATTCCAATGAGTTATAATAAGGACGTATAAGCATTTATTATGATATATAAATATTATATATTCACATACTGGATGTCACAGTCGCCCTTGAATGCAAAACGTATCAATAAAGGATGCTGCCTTTATACCCCTCATGTTGTCATTTAGTATTTATCATCTTATTAGGCCACTGCTATATCTGGTACAATTATCCCGGGGAAAATGTATCCTTGGATGACTTGAATGCAGCAGAAGTATAAGCAATATTAAGTTGGTGACACATTTTCGAGGCATTTTTCTATTTTTATTCTCTTGATAGACTGAAAGACTGACGGAGGAACTTAAAAAGCTGAAGGCCAAAACAACAAACAAGTTTCTTCGAAAACTCAAGGGAGGCACACAGCTGCCAACACACAGCTGAGCATCTGAAGGGACACGCAAAGACACACTGACACACACATACAGCGGACACCCACACACACACACACACAGTATGTCTGGACACCCATTGGGGTCCCCTGTATGTAGGTCATTCTACACGGGGAATTTTATTGTGCTACAGCTGTGCCCTTCTCTGCAGCATTCCGCACACGCAAAGACAAAGATGTGCACTTAAACACAAATACACGAAAGCTCACACACTCACACACACACACACACACACACACGTACACACACACACAAAATAGAAGCCACAAACACGTACATGTAGTTATACACGCAGCAGAAGAGATTGGAACAGACAGCTCCATTTTTTCTTCGGCTATTGTCAGACGAAGGACTAACTCCACCACCCCCGCCAACACATCGCATCGCTCCGATATTCAACATGACATTTAGTTAAAAAAAAAACCCAGAAAAGAAAAGCGGGGTAAAAAAAAATTCAGTTCCTCCTTGGAACTGGTGTTGAGAGCTATCATATTGAATTACATGGATGCGCTGTCAGTGGCTTTCTAGGTATATTGGCTGTAGCTAGCGGGGAGTAAATGCCATAAAGATACAGTGAAATGACTGTGAAAGGACGTTGGTGATAAGTTTAAAAGGGGCAGGAGGTTTCGGGGGGATGAGTGGGCGGACTGGCGGGATATTCAGACACATATATTCAGAGTGAGTGCTGCGTCGCCTGGTTGAGGTTTGACCTTCCTCGATACAGATGCTCCAGGAGCTGCCGCGATGATTTTGAAAGTCTGCTCCAGTCAGAGTGAATCAGGGATTTGAGTTTGCAGTCGGTTGACAGCTCTGGACAAGTAAAGCTGAATGCGTGCCCCGGGACGCACTTGCTAGCTTGTTCTTTGACTTTTTCTAGCGCTTTTTCCTGCTGTGTTGTAATTTCAGAAAAAAAACGAGACCCCAGAAACGACATTGACATCAACAGCATTCAAACTGTGGGTGGTAGGAAAAAAAAAAGTTTGTGACACTTCCCATAGAAAACAGGAAGTGTAACTTCATGATGATGTGGCAAGGACTTTCAACAAATGCAACTTTAGCTCGGATTTGCTGAGAGTTGGACAAAATTTGCACATCAGAAAGGTTTATACAGCGAACGAGGCTCCTGGATTAGAGCTTAGAGACAAGCTTAGCGTCTGCATATCAGCGGCATCCTGGAGAAACAATTCTATTCTTAATACCACCTTTTATGTTTCTGCATAACTCTAGGACAGAGTCACGGACATAAACTGTGGCGACAGCCGAAGCGTATTATTATAATTTAACTCTCTGTTTGCCCACATCCAGCGATGTTTTTGTAGTCCTATGAACTTAATTATTTCATGGATCCGGTACGATAGCGTTAACTTGTTAATTAGTCTTGAGAAGTAGGAATCTATGCAACTGAATACTGTATCACAAAGAACCATTCAAAAAAAGGAATGCTATATTTGCCTTTAATTGACGCAGTTTGCAGCCATCATCGCTCCTTAATCAGGCCGGCAAACTCAAGTGAGATGAAAAAGGTGACAGAGCTCCTGTGGGAGGTTTTAACGAGTAACAGAAGCACTCTGAGATGAATAATTAGAGGAAAATAAATATGTATTCTGCTGTGGGTATATTGTAAAGGGATCCACAAAATCCAGTGGCACAGTCTCTGTCACAGACAGAGTGATGTTTAAGTGCATCATCAGTGCTGAGATGATTCATCGACTAGTCAATCAACACCGAGTCTGATGATCAATCTATCCCAGAAGAAATGTCTTTGCATTTGAGGACATTTTATAGACTAAACAATCACCAAAATGATGACAGGTGAAAGATGAATTGTGCATAAATAAAATGTCGTTAACTCAATCAGTGATTCAGACTTTTGGCTTGTGATAAGATGTCAAGAGCTTGTTGTTGCATAACCATGGGCTCCTTTCGTTCCCGCCCACTTTGCTAAGCTCAAGTGATGCTGGCAGTGAAACTCCCCGGACATGCGGCAGTGACTCTCAGGACATGCTACATATGATGTGTCCATGAGGGAGCGATGTACAGAGCCGTGGTGATTAGAGAAGTGTTAGCACTGGATCGGCTAGTAGATTTACCAAGGGTGAAGTATTTTATATATTAAGCACTATTAAACATCTACACCACAAAGTAAAGCCAAGTTATTCAAAATGAATGAAAAATGGAGACGGACGACTTAACCCCCCCTCTCTCAAATCCAAAACCAGCTGCACCTGCAGCGAAGAACTGCTGACTTGCACAGCTGCTAATGTGGATACGCTTCAGCGGATGGAAAGAGCCGCGGTCTTGGATCTGCAGACATGTCTGGAGGTTCGCTGTGGTCATGGTGAACCCGTTGTGTGAATGAGTGAATGATTTCCCCGTGAGTTGCGACATTTTAAACCCTTAATGGGTTTAACTTGACATTTACAGGAGTGAAGTTGTCTGCGAAGTCTGCAGATCTGCTCTTTGTACTTTGGACGTACGGCCACAAATGTATCAATGGTCTGCTTCCCGAAACTTCCACCGTCCTATTTTCAGCAGGCTAGCTGAAGGCCGGTGTTGATCAACATGTTAATTAAGCGTTAAATATTTAACAGCAGCCTTGGCGTGTGAGCTCAATGGAGTGTATCGTGGATCTGTCAGGAGGAAATCGTTTAGAAAAGACGTGAGGGGTTATTCACATAACTCAGCAACAAGGTTAGAGTGACATTATGGGCTGAGATTGTCGGGCTAGAATGTTTTCATATTCATAAACATGAATTATTGGGTCAGTGTGGGTGTACCAAGTAGAACAGGTGGTCTTTTTTTGTCCTTTCCAGAAACTACTTTTTAAAAATATATCTGAAACTGACCCAGCTATTTAATGAATAAGAAAGATAAGAAATTAAAGAAAACTGATTAAGAAAGAAGTCAACCATGAAGGTCTCAAACCAAAAATATGCAGCGCGTTTTTTTTCGGGTTTTCCATTAAATGCATCCAAAATGGGACAGAAAAGTGCATGATTATATGTGAGTGATGGAAACAGAGGATGCTGAGTCGTGATCTGACCGTGACTTTGTGTTGTCCGGTGAGGTTGGGCCATTCGCACAGCAGCTGGCTCTCCGACAGCGTGAGCACGCAGGGAGTCTCTCCGATCAGCACCGTGTAGTTGAGGCGGCTGTTGCCCGGAGCTGCTGGGATCAGGTTGCGACCCTAAACACAGATAGAGAGAAACGTGATGAGGAGAGGCACACTACGCTCTCATGCTAAATACAGTGTGTGTGTGTGTGTGTGTGTCCATCATTATAAAGGAACACATCAATTCATTGTTGTTTGGGTCTTTTCATCGAGTTCTTCATGACAAAGGAAAAAGAAACATGGAACAAAATTTTTGTTTATTCCTTTGCAAGAATCAGATATTTGCTTCCATCTGATGAATTTCTGAAAGACTTTTCCTGATCATGCGATTGCTGAGTGAGGATTGAATATTCCCATTTTGTACGCTATTTTCAAAAATTCAAGACAACTGGAGAAGAAAAATAAGACATGAAAATGACGTGCACTAAATGCTTAATATATATATATATATATATATATATATATATACATACATACACACACTACATACACACAAACTCTCTCACAGTTTTGTCTTCTGCCCACTGAATTGAATTCCAGCCACAAAGTGTGTACCTGAGGTGTAAATTCTAACATTAGTCGACTTCCGTTGCAGTGTTTCATTTCAATACGGAGTCCGCTGGTTCCAATTTGACACACACTTTGTCTGCGACGGAGGGGAGGCAGTTAGCGGTGTGATAAGAGGAAACTCAAGCAACAGCGAGGAAACAAAAAAGCAACAGGGGGAGAGATGAATACAAAGAAAACAAGACGGATAGGAAACGGGGCAAGAAAGCATCACGAGATTTAAAGAGTGGGTAGAGCGGAAGAAAGATTATGAGAGAGGTAGAAAAAGATGAAAGGACTGTACTCCGAAAGTGAGAACGAAAACGGGATTGAGCGGAGAGCAGAGCTGGCGAGCGAGCGAGGTAGACGGAGAAAGGGAGAGAGAGAGGAGATAGCTGCCGTGCCTCCCGCTGGCTTAGCAGTGGGACGCAGAGACAGACTCCGTTTTCCAATCCCATCGTCTCTGCAGGCCGCCACCCAGCACTGCTCTGCAACCCTGTAAACATGCATCCCATTCCACCTCGCCAACACACACACACACACACGTTCAGGCACTCAAGTCAAAGCCACACACGGAGCTGTTGCCACACATACACACAACAGGCAAGAAGCATCATGTGGGGACATGCTCTCAAAAACACACAAACACACACAGGACAGCACTCACCAAACACCAAGACCAGATAAATGTTTTTCTCTGCCTCTCTCTCGCTAACACACCTCAGTAAAAACACAGCCGACACTTCAGATGAGAAATTAATTGCGTGGCGAGCGCAGCGCACGCATCTCTGAGAAATGCAACCCCCACATCCCACCACAGCAAATTGCATTTTGGTCCATCTCATCATCGTTTCCAATGGGTAGGCGGTTCCACCGACGAGCCAAGCAGGAGATTTGGCAATTACAGAGAGGCTCTTTGCTAATAAATTATCATTTAAGAAATAAATTAGGACGGTTATGCTGCGTTCAATCTCTTCATGGAAATGAACAGCTTAACACACTCTCTGTGATAACATAAGAGATAGTCAAGGCAAATTCTAGCCCAAGATAAAAGCACTGAACGCTGTATTCACAGCAAATGTAACACATCAATGTGACGCTGGTCTAAAAAAAGGGATAATATATTGTCCCTTTATTGAGCAAAATGTAGAATCTGAAAGATGGTTTTACAGAGTGTCAGCAGTTAAGACATTGTATTTTTACCCCCTTATGTTACTTGTAGATGCTGATCAGCGCTGGATATTTCAGTGAATTTCACATCAGTAATATTTCACTGTAATTCCTCTTAAATAACTGAATATTTCAGGTTGAGCTCTGCCAGATAACACAATGACACATACACACGACTCACGAATTGCCAATTCATTTCACATACTTATGTCCAATCACTGTTAATGAAAATGAAAACCAATATAATCCAAACGTTGTGACTGTGGGCCCGTGTGCTTCCACACCAACCCTTCCAGCACTCGAAATTAATTACACAAATTGAAAAGACTGTTATTTAAGAGGGCTCGAGGCTGCAGAGGAGGACGTCAGTCACAGAAGTTTCTGTTAGTTACTGAAGGAAAAAAATTGGCCTTGGAAGGTGTGGACATTTGCTTTCAGCTTTCAATTATATATTTGTGAGATCCCCCCTCTCCAGGAGACCTTGTAAAAACATTTGAGAGCTTTTTTCTCTTCTTGTGAGAATAAAAATGCCAGTGTGTGTCTGTGTGCGTAGGTTTTGCCATTATTAATACAAGATGAGTTCAATATGTTTGAGACTTTTGTAGTCAAGCTGAAAGTAGAAAAACCTTGGGAGAAAAACATCTACCACTACCTGAAACCTAGGTGTAGATAAAATATTTAGGATGTGTGTGTACAAGTCAACACACATTCTTTACGGAAACACACTTTTTCTTGCTGATGTGGTCAGCCTGTTCTCATACACTCTCCAGCTAGACCTACAACAAATATATAATTTGTATATAACCTACAATTGTGAGACAGGGCAGACGACGTGGTATTAAGAAAAAAAGGCAGTCTGTGTGGTGGATGGCTGGGTCTAAAAACTCAGGACATTCACCCAGGTGACAAATGGCTGTGTCCAACGTGACACCAGACTCAGTTACTCAAATTCTGTACTTAAGTAACACCGCTTCCATAGTTATTTGAGGAAGCGTTTTCTAGAATTTATTGTAGGACATTAAGGTGCTCCATTCATCCAAACTCCACACTGAAGGTTCCCGCACCTGAACCGGGAATCAAACCCAGGACCCTCACGCTGTAAGGTGACAGTGCTCCCCACTACACCACCAGGTGCTCAGGATTGAAAATCAATGGCACAACATTTAGTATTGATATTATTGTTATCCTAATGCTTTGCGTAGAGAGGTTGAGTCACAAATATGTATGTCAGTCAATAGCAAAAGACAAATATTTTTTGGATCTCATATGAATTGTCCCCTGAATTAGACAATTCCACAAAAAAAGTCATAGTTTGTAGTAGTATAACTGTTGAAGTAGGGGTGTAGCAATTCATCTAATATATCGATGTATCGATTTTTATTCCTCCGATCCAACAACATCGATAGGTGCTCGGTAAGTTGTCCTTAACTGGGGACAAATATTGATATAAAATCGATTTGCAACATAAAAATAGATTGTATTGATATTAACCAGGTCTCCAGAGTGCGACCATTTTGGGCGCACATGCGACCAAAAATCAATGAAGTGCAACTTAATATGTTCCTTACTTGCACTGGTGCTCCTAACATTATCTGGTCTGTTTATGTGTGTAGCAAAATGTTTTTTCCCCCCACAGCATACAGAGATGAACCACCACAGTCTAAGCCAATCAGAGGCCGAGTAGGGGCGGGCCTAGGTCTCTGATTGGCTCTGACCCCGGTCTCTTCATCGCTGAATGTTTGTGAGGAAAAGTAATCAGGCGGAGTGACTTGAGTGTCAAAAATGAAGACAACTGCTTTTTCATACAGAAAGTTGCTGTGTCCGTAACACCTGTCTCCCCTCGCACCGTAAGATACCGGTCCTGTCTCACTGTCTCCCCTCGGTATCGGGAACCGGGTGGTCTGGTCGGGCGTAGTTTTAAGAAGTGGTCGTTTTATTTGGTCTCTGGTTCGCCGCGGGCTGGCCCACATTATACATTTACTGCAAAGAGTACGAGCACAGCCAGGCTGGGAACGCTGCCTTTTTCTGTCGGAGCGCCGTCGTTCAGAATCGTTAAAAAAGCATCAGAAACACAACCGGTACGGGACAGGTGCGCGGTGTTCTGTTCTCCTTTTTCAATATAAAAAAGAGCATTTTATTTTTAAATAAAAGGTGAATTTATTTGGCATTAATCGTTGTTTACTTGTTACCATTATTATTTCCACCCTGCTGATTCCCTTACAAGAAATACTTCTGGGAATCTTCACCTGTACTGTCCAGTATCCATTCAGGTATTTTTTCACAGTAAACTGGTTGATTTTTTGTAAAAAAAAAGAAAAGGAAAAAAGTTAATGTATTGATTTCAATTAATTGAATCGTATCATTCTAGAAAGCCAATTATCGTTGTTAAATCGTATCGGAACCATCAAACATGATATCTATCGTTCGGATCGTTACACCCCTTTGTTGAATTGTAAGACGTAATTCGAAAAACTATAGTACAAAAAGTTGACGTGTCCTGCTGAAGGTACGATGTTTGTTTTGCACCGTGATGTACTCACACTAACAACAGGTCTCTTTTCTGTTTGCTTCCTGGTTGATATGCTGGATGAGACCCATCAGGTTAGATAACGTTTGACGGAACATCGCTAAGTTACTTAGCCAGCTAGCATGCCTTGGTTAGGGCGGTGTTGGTGATGTGTACTCCACAATACGAGTAACGTAGTTCACTTAGCAATTTCCCACAAAGCAAACTATCAAACCCTAACCGTGACTTGCAAAATTATCTTTCAAATTAAAAATAAATCATATATGTAATTCACGGTACAATTATTATCTCACCCGAAGGGGCCTGGTTTAGCCTCTCTATAATTAAATTGCTTCGTTAAGCCCCTCCCCAAAACAGCACATTGCCAAGCAAATGTAACTAGGTGCCACCACTCTGTCAAGCTTTGGATTTCCCCCTACATGCTGATTTGCATGAAATAATAATAAGAGTGCTTCGTAAGAGTGATACAGGCAGTTGAGGAGTTTAGAGGATGGTGTAAGGAATGGATTTACCACTATGTTCATCTGTTCTAAATATTTGATATGTATTTCTGTAGAGGAGATTTGTCTGCTGTTTGCTACTTCAGCACCATGGACAGCGACATGTATTTAATATCACACAGCACTGTTCTGGTCTTCCTGCAAAGATGGCCACATGGACATTAACGGACGTGGAATTGTGATGATGGGACATTGGGATATTTTATCCTCCTTGTTGTATGTACAAAGACAGGTAAAATCACTAATGAATCTCATGGATGCAGCAAGAATAAATCATGCATCAGCCATGGATTCTAACTTGCACAAACCTCAGTCAGATGGAAGATCAATAAATCAGGCAGACTAGACTAACATATTCAACTAAACAACCCTTGCACCTCTTCTACTTGGGGGTGACAGGTTAACTAGGGTTCATGCATTTGGTCATTTGCCTAACAGGGGGGATGGCATCCCCATCAAGTTACCTACTGTGTGTAGAGGATCGCATCGATTTGACCTCAACCTAAAAGCTTTTCCTCCTCTAATGTTAAAAGTGAAAGTGACTGAAACTATGAACAATCATGTAAACTAAGCAGTCCAGAAAGGTTATGTGAGAACAAAATGAAAGATTTTCACCATTCTACTTAGAATACTGAGATTGACTAGCTCTGCACTGCGGTAGGAATTGTGTTTCTTTAGTTACATGACTCACGGTCATTAAGCATGATATCATACAGTCTTCAACACATTGTGTGTGCATCAGTGTCTTCATTGTATTCTTAAGTAGAGCCTAGTCTACCTGTGTTTACCGCCATTTACGCCATTCATGTTGAAACAGTGTGTAAAAATACTCTACGAGACTGTTAAGTTGATGGGTTTAGGTAATTCAACCAATCTCTGCATTGTTTATTTTATTCAAAATTGCTGTATTACTTTAATATAAGCCATTAAAATGTGAGCACTGATATGAAATCGCCTCTGTGTCTGAAGCTAGAAGAGGGTTCTGGGTGCACTTGTTGTTAATGTCCGGCTGCTTCCAGTTTACATAAATGGCCGGGTGGAGGGAGCTGGTAATATCAAGTTAAAGAGAGTCTTATTTCGGCGTACGCCGACCTCAATAACAAGCACATTCTCTCGGCACAAGCACATGTTCCCTTGGCTGCATCCCATTGGCCAAAATACTCTGGCTGGCTCTGATTGGACATTATAACCAGGAAGCAGGAGATTAACAAGCTTGGTTTACAATAAGCAATTAAATGTAGAGAAGAAGATACTGGTCAGAAACCAGTTCAAGTTCCAGTACCAACTTCCCAACACGTCCCAGTAGGAACATGAGGAAAACGTACTAGGAGAAGTTGAAAATCATTCATTTATGGCCACTATTGAGCCATAGCAGTACAAGACTGAAATTTACACAAGCCTGAGGTAAATTTCAGCCAATCGTTGACCTCCTTAATACTTTGGTTCCGCCCTCTGAACTGTCAATCCCAATAGAGCCAAGGCAACTGTTGGGCTGAACGTTTTTACGCCTTACAAGAACTGAATTTCAAACTGGAATTTGAGCTAAAAGGAGGATTTTAACAACGAGGTTAGGTTTAACTAACCTTGAACATTTTCAGATACATTCTGTAACTTTTATTGAAAATGGCCAAAAGTTTTCAAGTTATTTTTTAAAACATGGTTTATGTAAGCTAGGTGGCCAATGTAATCGATGGACAATGATTTTTACGAACACTGGTATGGTCCTTTAAATCTGGATTATTTTGTAACACAAATAAAATGTGACCATTGTGTTGAAGTGTCAATAGCCTTATTCTTACTGGATGAGCTCTCTGAAAAAGTGTACCTTTCAGCTGCACGGCTACATTGTCAAACATGTCCCTGACAAATTGTGTATTCAGAGCTCTCTAGCCAATACAAGCTAAAAACTTCGGAGCAGAACACTGATGGAAAGTAATTGAGATGTACCAGGCAAGCAAGTAAATATAAAAAATAACACTTTCTGACCTTGAGAATGAGCGGTGATGTGGGCTTCAGCTCCAGTATCCCAGAGGGACTTAGTGGTTCAAAGACGGGGTCGGGGTAGTAGCTGAACGTCTCGTTGACCACCACCAAAGCATTCACATTGTCCATGTAGAACCCAATCTCATCCGGGCCTGTGCCGGTCTCTGAAAAACCCAGTTCTGAATCCGCCACCGATGGAGCCAGGCACACCATGACTGAGTTATTATACACTGTGCAGTTCTGGAAATGAGAAGAGACAAAGACTGTCAAATCTACTAGAAATGAGTAGAAAAAGACACAAACCTGAACATACTTAATAATCTACTTATAGTTCTATTTACAAGAGAACACCTTGTACAAATCATGCAGCAAGGCCTCTTCTGAAAAAGTGTGTATAACCTCCAGCATGCTCAAATTCTACTTTTAAATACATCTGTCGGGTAAAATAGCCCATCCATTTTGTAAGTGAATGCCCTGTGAAAGTGTGATGCTATTATACCTATTGGAAATGCAAATTGGTTGCAAATTTATGATCAACTGTTAATAAAGGGCAATGTGCTGTGTGCCTTTGCTTTGTACCTGAGAATGTTTTACATCATTGCATGGGAGAATATATGAATACATGATGTCATGGCCGCAATTTACACGACTATTCTTTTGCATGTTTTAGACCATCCACTACAAATGTATTTTATATTCCCACCACACGTTTGGATACAGAAGTTCATGAATAATTGCCTTAATGATTGTTACATAGAAAAGGTGCAACATAAGAGATTCAGAGAATCAATATAAGAGCAAACAACTATTTGCTATGTCAAGACACAGTGGAGTAATATCCACCTGAGCAGAGAAAGAAATGGCTAACTTTGTTAAAATAGTCGGTACGCATGATTTTCGTGAAATATTGTGCATTTAACGCATGCAGATATAAGATTTAAATGTATCCAACTAACTAACTAAGATGCTTTAATGTTTTATTTTCCTACAACATAAATTGTGAATGGCATGCTATTTCGTCAAGTCTTGCTCTGAACTCTTTATAGAGATTTCAAATCAATCCATGCATTCTACTGCATTGCAATACAATAATAATAACACCACTTTGACAGAAAAAGCAGACATGCTGGTCATTGTGATGGATTGCCTATCTCAAGCAAGTCTCATGCATTAATGAAATGAATAAGAAAGGCTGTCTGGGAGGACTGAAAAAATTATTGAAACATGCAAAACACCATAGTAAGCTTTTGAAAATGGCTGTCATTTCAGTATTCCTGATTTGTAGTAAATGGGGCGACAAAATTAAAAAACATCAGCCCGGTCCTTTAAGTGCAAAGTAGCACTTTGATTAAGGGCTGTGTGGGATGCATTATGCAGTCTGTTTGCCTCAATAAGTGACAGCTTTATCTGCAGGTTGAATTGCCTCAGTATTGTTTGTCAGTTCAGCTCTTAACCTTGACAATTAAAGAGCTTCAACTCCTCACTGTGACAATCCCCAAAGTGCTTTGTGAATCTATAGAATTGATGAAACTCTTCAACTTTTCAAATGGGTCCTCAGGTTTTGCTTACTTTTTCAGCCCCAATGACATACTATTGGTTTCTGATTCCAGTGTGTAATGCATAAGAGACGAGGATCATTCTTGTGTAAGGTAATGTCAGGCATGCCATAAATATTGCCTCCCTTTGTAAAAGAAAATATAACAAATATATACATAGATTAATGAATTATTACTCATAATAAAAATAATAAATTGGTCAAATTGAAAAAAAAAATATTCATGCTATTCAGGAATACGATCCAGCTGAGTCAGTATCAGCCCGATATCAGATATCGGTGCATGGATTTTTCTCTCTCGTCTTCACACTTCAAACCAGTCTCGATCTCTCTCTCTCTCTCTCTCTCTCTCTCTCTCTCTCTCTCTCTCTCTCTCTCTCTCTCTCTCTCTCTCTCTCTCTTCACCAACACACACAGTCTCTCTCATGTTTTCTGTTCGTGACACAAACACTCATGTGGTGCAGTGACATTTGAAAAGCTATGTGGCCTGAGGTAGCGTTAGATGTCTGAAGCAGCAGCCGTACAGAGAGCAGACGTGAGCAACACACAGAGACAGACTGTCTGCCACCTTCAGAGGCGATGTAGAAGTAGCTGTCTGCAGATATCCTTGTGTGTGCAGCGGGGTCCGTCTGAATACATTTGTCAGTTAATATATGTACTCCATGTGTAAAGGTGAATACTACTGTATACACTGCCTGGGTGTGTTTGTGAATTTAGATTTGCCGGTGTGCGTTCCTGGCCCGGCTGCCTGTGAGCATGTTGGCTCGTCTGTGTGTGTTTCTTTGGCTCCGTTGTTCACATCGATACTCACATGAAAGGATTCTGCCTGCCCATACTTGGCCCTGATCTTTGGTTCTCGGATGGTTGCAAGGTTGGTCCCGCTCACTGTCAGCAGAGTCCCACCACTGTAGGGACGAAGACAGAGGGAAAGAAGACAGTACGATTAGAGCAGACTATGTGTGGTTGGTAGCAAATACCTGCAAAATGGACATCACTGTTGTGTGAATCTGCAAGAAGTGATCTGACAAATGTTCCCCAAAGAAAAGCTGCTGAAAACTTTCTAATAATGCTTCGCCAAAGCAGCACTGTTGCAGAAAGACACGCCCCATTACAACACTGGAATTAGAGACCACTGCGCTGCACACACTATGGTACCATATTGCAAGAAACATAGTGTGACGAGTCCCAACTTTCAGCCAGCATACCATTTTATTAGCTTACCTTGTCTCCTAGAAGTTACGTATTCACTAGCGATTCATTTTTTCAATTGACCCTTCACTAAGCTCCGCCCCCTGCTATTACTCCATCAAGCTGACTCACACTGTCACTAACTACTCTCCCTGAAGGAATAGTTTGTCGTTCTTTGGAAAAACGAAAGGCCATTTAACACAGAAGCAGACAGAAGGGTCTAGAATAATGGTTTGAAGGATATATCCAGAATGTCAAACTGACCCAGAAGCTAAAGCGTACAGATCACAGCGTAAATGTGAGCCACCATGACTCGGGGATCAAGACAGAAGTCAATGACATAAAGGCGGTTACTAAGAACTGGCTAAATGAGAATATTTAACATCATCATGTTTAACACTAGGCTGCCTTTAACTTAGTTCTTAGTGGTGACATGAAGTCATGTTGTTGTTTGTCCATAGCCTAACGTCAGCCAACGACCTGCACCACTCGATGTTTGTGAGTCCCTCATCAGAGCTGACCGGTGCTACACTATGATTGGCCAATGTGAGTAAGGGGCTGGTCAATTATGTAGTGGGGTCAAACATCATTTCTGACAGGGTTATGGTATAAGGCAAATATAATTTCGAGTGATTAACTCGAGATTTATGTGACACATCGGCAGGGCTAAAGGATGAACCTTTTATAACGGAGTTTACAGAGAACAAAATGAGAGAATGAGGACATGAGGGAGCATGGGTGTGAGTGAAAGAGAAAAAGAGAGAGGAAGAGGTGTGAGTGATGAACTGTGTGAAGGAGAAAGATCCACAGAGACGCTGTACATACTTTAATCACAACTCTATCCACAGTAAAGATGTGTTTGCATTGAGCCGCTGAAGGTTACTGGACTGGATCCAGCATATAACAACGCTAGAATTTGGCTGAAGCCCAAAGCTTCATTTTGTTGATGAGGAGTGTGTGGAGGCGGACTCACACTCTCCTGTTGGGAAAAAGTGGTTGGATTGATCCTAGGAAGAAGTCATTTTCTCTCCATGATCGAGAATGTAAACACGTGTTGATTTGAAACAACAGCTGATTAGTTCTCAAATTTCACCAGCCCAATTGGAAAGTGTCTTGTTTATGTACCCTTCATAGTATCCCATGCTTTTCTGACATAAAATGATTGGTCAACCTGTTTCTTTTGATGACCCGCCCTCACAATGCAAGAGTACTAGTGCTAAGAAAGGATCACGGGGAAAAATACAATCTTTATTATAGGAGGACTCTTGCCACTTGTAAAGACAATGGAGTTAGTCTTTGCTTTTTTACTGCAACACTTAAACTGGATTTATGAGGTTTTCATGAAAGATGTCTACCTTGTTTTACAGTGGCAGTTGCAACCTCTGAGTACTCCACTCTGTTTTCTGCTCAGAGACGTTCACTGCTGCCTCAGCGATCTGCGCCCTCTGAGAAATGTAGTTTGTAAGATCCCGTATTCCCTCAGGCTGTGGAGTCAGAGTACTGCGGTTCGAGAGCAACAGGAGTAAAAACCCTTTCCCTGTGCAACAACACTGTTTTATATGCACATGTAAATTAGAATGTGTGTTGTAGTATTGTATCCTGTATATTGTATCTAAAGGAAACATGTTTGTACCTTTTCTTTTTTTATTATTTGTTTTTGTCTTTGTTCTTCTGATTTTTAAAAAAATATCTATTTTACACTTGACTTTGATTCAAGTTTAAAGTGACTGAAGTGGATTATTGTGTGCCTTTCTGCGGGTTTCTCACTGCCTCAAGGGGGATACAGTGTCTCTTACTCTGCTGTCTGAAATAAGAGGCTGAGATAAAACCCTTGTATCTTTAAAGTCATAAACAATATGCAGCTCCCTGAAGGCACATCGGACCAGAAAAGCATTTTTGGAAAACAGGCAGTGGACAATGGATGGATATTTTTGTGCATTAGTGAAGTTTGAAGTTCAAACACTCATGGCCAACACCCACGGTTACGATATCTCAGTAGGCATCGTGCAGGCTGGCTGTGGAGTGTAATGCATTTAACTCTCTGCTTAGAGATCCCTGTGCCTGCCTGCTGCCTTACCTATCTGAACCTTGAAGACAAGTGTTTTTAAGATGTACTTCCTCTGTTGTCTGGGTATCATCAGCTGTGTCTGTTCTGTGCAGGGGTGCTGTGCCTACAGTCACTGCTGTCTCTTTTCTGTAGACTGACTCACCACTGTGTTGTCTTTTTGCCGTTTCTGAATATTATGGAATTATCTGGGTGTATCTTGACCAATCCTCTTTACAGACCTGTAAACGGCGGCGACGCCTAAAAGATGCGTATCCTGTTCTTTATGCCCATTCTTTCAGGAGTCATAATAACTTGGATGTAATCCTGTAAATGTGTCTGTATACTGCCTCCGTGTGAAAGCAATGGACCTGCCTCATGAAGTGTCTCTTGGGCTTTCTTCCATTTGACACAAACAACTTGAGGATTTTCACCTCCTTTAGTTTACGGCTTCAAAATGGAAGGATTACGATGTGATGGCTGGAGCTGACAACCATTTCTGTCTCTACACCAGCCAAGATATAGAAGTCCTTCCTCCCTGAAAAGGATGGTAGGACTTACCTGTGGTAGTAAGGGCCATTGCTAAATCAGTTCTGGTTCTCCAGGCAGGACCAGGTAGCTGATCCATGCAACACATCTGCAGGCCATTACAGAGGCCATACAGGCAGACACAATGACTAACACGTCACGCGATAGCGTCATGCCACCCACTGAGGTATCGGTCGAGCCTTGGCTTGGCTTTGAGAGTCCGCTCTCCAACCCGCCACCGCAGGAGGATAACAAAGCACATTCATTATGGTGGGTTACCATGTGTTACCATTGATTTCTGCAAAATGCTTTTCATTGCAGACATTAATATGACACTTATCCTGAATTACTTTGCTTCATATCATCGTATCAATTACTCTGCTGTTGGTGCTTTTATACAGAGACAAGGGGAGAGTCTGGCTGGCTCACACTAGATATCCATCTCTCACTCTAATCCAAGAAGACTTACAGTAACAGCAAAACGTAATGATAGGGAGGAACAGGGAGTAAATGATGAAGCTAGATGTGACATTGTTGGTAGACAAAAGGATTCATGTCTGGCTATTCTTCTTTTGACAGGTTGCCCATTACTGGCTGACACGATCCGGTCCCATTCATCCTTGATTTCTTTGGATAACAGCGTCATGTGTACGATGTGATTGTAGCCTTTATTGGAGATCTCAAGTCTTCGGTGGGTATTTTGACAGCTGAAGGTGAAACACTATCCCTCTTCTTCTACTTTTACACACTATTCAAATTCCCTTTTTGTGATACTGTATTCTTGTCATTTCTATTTTTGTACTGTAATCTTCAAGAGCCAAATTCAGATTAAGCAACTGAGACAATCCTGAGAGCCATGCAACTGTAATATTATGTATGTATGACGTATTACAGCAAGTGCATGTACTGCTGGGTTCTTCATTTGCATCAATATGGCGCATATTGTTGCATAAGCAGCGCTTCAAATTCAGTCTGTGTAATACAGTAAACTGGGTTGGCTCACATACTAGCATTATATTACTGTGCTCTTTAAAAGAGAGATGAAGGCAGATGATTAACAAAAGGAGCAATGGAGCTGAGGCCACATTCAAATGAACTGATTTTTAATAATGTTTGTGCCACAAATGCATCATGGGACTTGGCAGACTGCACTTTTAGTATAATACTGCCTGTCCTCTGCCTCCTTTCTCCTCCTCCCCTCTCCTCCACAGCTTGATGTATATTTGTGCTGAGTCCCTCTGTCCCTGTTGCTGCTCTCTTTGTCTAAGTGAGTCTCTTTAGCTCAGGTACATGCTTCAGGGAACAGACAACAAGACAATCAGGATGAACTCTCAGGGATAGCTGGGGAAATCCAACCACTGTTGTCGTCAGTTTTTCTCCCTGTCTGCTCCCCTTCCTGTCTGCTCCTCCTGCAGCACTAAATGGCTAAATGTCGTGGCAAAATCAGTTGCTTCAAGCAGGGCTGCCTATTTTTCCATTTGGTTTGGATTGAGATTAAGTATCGGTGAAAGTCATTTTTGAGGAGGCCTTCTGTGACGTTCTCTAGTGCAGGTGGGTCATCACTCATCAACCCAGAGGAATTGTGTTTTAAAAGTGAATAGTTGTGGTCAATTGTGAATAGTTACTGCTACAACACGTGTAAAAGCATCCTTAAAATCTAGCATCCTGCTAAATGGGCATCTGGAGAAAACGGTGAATCAGCAACTCCATTTCATGAGATGGATTCCTGGGATGACACATGCTGTTAGCTGCATAAACAGAACCATGATTTAGTTTGGCAATAAAGTCTGTCCATCCTGGGAGTTAGTACACTGAATGTCTTTCATTCACACTGGTGACTCTCTTTAAAGTCACCTGTTCCATTTGCAGTCTCTAACTAGAGTGATGCTGTCAAGCCACATTTACGCTCTACAGATGCGCTGGTTACATTTCATGCATCAGACTGGTGTAAAGTAAACACAGAGCTCCCTATGCTTATGTGCATTTTGATTAATTATTTGACAGAATTTGTTCTGCACATAAACAGGCTTGACGGAGACAAAAAGCCACTGTTAAATTGTTTTAGTCCTTATTATTCTCCCCTACCATTCACTTAAGTTACTAAGCAACCGCGGACCCATCCGGTTGAAAGTCACCAGTTAACACGGCCCCTGAAACACCTGCTGCTCTGGAACAACCGTGGTCCTGTCGGGGTTTCATGTAGGACTCGAGTCACTGTTGACATATCGATTCTGACAACCAGACATTTTGATGCTGTTAACAGTTTTATTTCAAAGTTCAAAGATCACTAACTCGTCTGGATGGTTCTGACTAAACACTACTTCCGTTGCCAACATGCGCATGCATATTTTTGATTTGGTCGACTGTTAAGGGTTTATTTAGACAACCTAGTGCAGTCTCTTGGTAACTGGAGAGGTGCCAGTGCTCTTGAGCATGGCACCAAACCCCCACTGGAGAGTAGCTGCCCACTGCTTCTAATATTAGAATGGGTTAAAGGCAGAGGATACATTTCACTGTGTGTGCTGTGCTCTGTACATCTGAGAAAAGACAAGTTGATTTACATATGCTGTGCCTTGCTTAGGGGTACCTCGGCAGCACTTGGTGAAGAAGTGGCAGGCCAGTACTAATCTGCTTTATTCATCCAGTCGCTTTGGGAGGAGATTTGAAAATTTAAGTCTAAAATTGCTTCTCTAACCTCTGCTGCTGCCCAAATATCTTTCCTCGGTGTCCCAGATGAACAGTCCTCAGTGATTTATTTTCTGAAGTGCTCTGTCTTTTGTACCTAAATGGAATATCAGCAGCCAAGCACAATGATAATGCACTCCCCCCCTCCCCCCACACACCCCTGCTCTTTTCTCTTCTCGCTGTCTTTCATCCACTCTTGCTATCATCAACCAAGCACAATGATAATGCTCAGCAGGTGTGCATGTATTAGCACAAAGGCAGACAATGAGGCAGATATGAACCAACATGATATTGCATCTCACTGGTTCGTTATACTCTCTACCTGAGCCAGCCTGTGACACTGTGACAGAGGGCGCCGGCTGAAACGCATCAGCTAAATTAAAGCTTCCACTAGCTGGAAGCAACACACACAGTTGTGTCGCCGTTTGTGAGGCGAGGGTTTTGTTTCGTGGGTTTCTCAGCCAGATGGAGGAGGGATCAGGGGCCAAACATCAGGGACTCTGGGAATCAGTGGGGTTTGTGTGCGTCTGTGCATGCATGTGTCGTTTTTAATTCTTTTTTTCATGTGGGATCATCATCCCTGGGTGAGCTCCCTGAAGTAGAACCCCATTTCTCAGTCACACACACACACACACACACACACACACACACACACACACACACACACACACACACACACACACACACACACACACACACACACACACACACACACACACACACACACACACACGGTGTTGCAGTGCTGTGATTGGGCTCAGCTGCTTCTCGGGCCAGTCCTACTGGGCAAAAGCAGCAAAGCAGGGTCCATCAACACGCTTCTCTAACAAGCTCTGCATCTATCAGCCCCCGTCTACTGATGAGTCACCAGGGGGAAGAAAGCAACCGAGAGCAGGAAAGAAAGGAACAGGAGGGAAGGAGTTTAAAATGAGGGGAAACAGGGCAAGATAGCTGCCTGTCTGAATATCTTGAACGAAATTAGGAAGACAGGGAATGGAAAAAAAAATGCAGAATATCAGCGAGGATATAAAACGAAAAAGCTTACAGCAGGTGTTGTGACATATGTTAGACGGAATAGGTCTATTTGAACAGGTGGGTAACATAATACTGTGAACTCATTCATCTGGGCAGAATGTAAGGCAATGCCAAATCACAGGAGGTTGTTTGTAGTAGAAAAACACATTCTGCAGGAAAATCTTGACCTTCGTCATCAACTGGCACCTAACTCTTTGAAAATACAGACAGTACCAAGCGGAAACCCTCGGCTCTCAAATGTGAAGCAAAAGCAGATTTGCCTTAAATTTGCAATCTGTCTAATGGCCACCAGGGCAAAATCACTAGTTTCAAGTCTTCTTGTATACTGCATGATGTTCATTTTCATTTTTCAATTATGGTCCATTTAGATTAAAATGAAGATGAAGCAGGGTATGCTTTAGGGCATGACTACTTTGCGATTGACCAAGATGGTGAGGGTCGAAAGGCCAAACTCAATGTTATACACACATGTGCCCCAGAAGAAATAAAATCATTGACTAATCCAGGCAAACATAACACCAAGGCTGAAGGGGCTTCAACAAACTGAAAAGTCAACGTTATGAATAAAACTATGTGATCCAGCTCAGTAAATAAAAACTCAACACAACAGCTTACCTGGCAATGCTCCAGTCTGGTTCAATCCTCAGTACAGTGGGGTCTTCGGTATAGTTAAACTTGACCTCAGGGTTTCGGAGCTCAGCGTCGTCGATGTCCACCAGGACTGATGCCCCGCCTGCTGCTAAACCAGCCGGTGTAACACACACTATCTCACGGGCGTTCCTCCTGTATGGACGGACGAACAGACACGTCAGAGGAAGGCCATCTCATCACCAACATGGATTTGACAAACAGCGGGCACAATCAGTGTCAGGGAAATGTTCAATTTCCACAAAACTGATGTTATAATGTCACAAGAAACTGTTGTGAACTGATATTTCAAAGATATTGAGGTCTTGCTAGCTCCCAGGAAATTTCTAATAAATACAGAGATGCAGGATCCAAATACATATGTAAGATTGCAGAGCAAATGACAGTGGAGTGCATTTATTCTGAAGAAAGAAATAATTGACACATGAACAGAGAAAACAACAGACAGACAGCCTCAACAAAGAGGCAGTCTAGCAGTGTCTGATTACTCTAAAAACAGGATTATAATAATAAAGAGGCAATTATTACTTTCTGGGGCCAGAACGTTGCCTAAATGCTGAGGTCCAAGCTGAAGCGTTGACATATTTAATGACTCGCTGATAGTGCTTGTAATTACTAGTGTCCAGCCTGGGAAGCCAATTAGTCTCATTCTCTTTAAATCATATAGCAACCTGCTAATTTCATTAGATAATCCCACTCGTGACTTAATGCACTTCAGCCCACTAAGCCAGTTAAGTCCTGCAAGATGGCCACACTCTCCTGACCCGCTGGATCAGTGTGAGCCATTAGCTACAATGAATAATGTGCACTGAACTGTCTGTATTTGGATAGATAGGATAACAAGGTAGTCATGAGTGTTAATTTATAGCATCTTGTTAGCCGAGTGGCTACAATGCATGCCATGTAGCCACAATGTCACAGATTTGATCCCACCCTGTGGTACGTTTGTTGTACGTCATAACCCTCTCTCTTTTTCGCCAGTTTAAACACTGAAATAAAGTTGAAACATGCTCCCTTTATCCTGTTTCTGCCCACATTGGGATCAGATCCCCAACATGCACATTAATTAGGCTGTGGCTGACTTAAACCAAGGCCCATCCTGGGTGGAGGCAAGCCATCTAATGGATGGCCATCATTTAGTTTTAGGCTTGCTAGCTGCTCTACTCTGTATAGCTTTTGCTGGGCTTGCTTAAAACAGGGGAAGAGGCAGTTAAGTAATCTTTCAACTTGCTGAGCAGTTTGTTTTCTCAAGGATGTGTTCACTCTGTAAGGATTGCATTTACACCTGGCTGAGATCCAGAACCTCCACATACGGAGGCCGATCTGATCATATCCTGATGGCAATGCATTTACACCTCGCACCTTATCTTATCTGTACCTCGTCTAAATATATACATTACATCAAAAAAATTTTGTGTCTGCGTTTGCAAAGGTTGTGAGATAACATTAACCCTCTATTTTGACTGGTGTAACCCCTCCTCTACAGCATTTACTTCATATAAACATGAATGTGCTTAGTGTAGGGAGGATGTAAAAACAAGTCATGTTAAGTAGGGTTTAATGAATTTCTAACCTGCTATGATTGGTGCACTGACAAAGATAAATGGCACCAGTCACCACCACTGTGTGTGTGTGTGTGTGTGTGTGCGTGTGTGTGTGTCTGTGTGTGTGTGTGTGGGTGTGCATATGAGTGCATGTCCCACAGGCAAAATAACAGTGAATTGCATCCCCAGTAGCTACACTATCTAATATGTATTTAGCACAGTTGAGTGGTGGTTGCTTTTCTGGGCCACGACTTCGCAGCAGTTATGTGTGTGTGTGTGTGTGTGTGTGTGTGTGTGTGTGTGTGTGTGTGTGTGTAAACACTTCAATGTAGTGTTGCACATGCTATTGTGCTTCTTCATGCTATGGCAGCCACATAGAGCAGGAGAGAGAACCTACAATAACCACCCTCCCAAGCCCCTTGGCCTGTAACCATAGCAACCCCATCCAAAAGGACACAGGCCCCCAGCCACCTTCACAAGATGCCACAAACACAGTCCCACAGTTTAGGGTGGGACACATAAAGGCAGACTTGAGTTGAGCGAACAGTTTTGGAGAAGTGGAATCTGCTGGATTACTGTGAGGAGACTGCAGTACAGGAATGAGTGCTGTGACATCAAAGCTGGCATATAGTTGCTTCAATAGAGATTAGCTATGAGAGGCTAATCCATGCATTTGACAAGCTAGCAGCTGTGATGATACTTCTGGTTTTTTTTTTCATTTCCCCCCACTAGATTAGGAAAAGCCTGTGTGTGAGTGCAGACAAAGAGATGCTGTGTGTCTACAAGCGCCAAGCATGCATGGACACTTCAACACAACATTCATGATCCCCCCCCCCCACACACACACACACACACACACACAAAACCTGACACACTGATTACATGCGTATATGCACATGTAATATCCTTAGGATTGTTGTAGCACACACACACAGGCACACACAGCTTTTAACAGAGCATGTTCAAGTATGCACATATTTTCTTTATCTATTAATTTCCTGTATTATCTACAGTACTTTCATAATTATGAATTTGTTTCAGTATCTTAAGTACTTTGTTTTTGTCTTAGTCTTATCTTAATTATATTCCCCTCTGTTGTGATGTTCCAATTTCCCCACAGGGAACATTAATTTAATTTATATTAAAAAATAATAATAACAAAAAAAGGTCCCTTACTTTTTGAAGTAGCAGGGCTGCGGCCCTATGCTGACAGACACGTAGCTGCCCGCGTTGAGGTAGCTTCCCTCGATGGTGACCCGGGTGCCCCCTGATATGGGCCCCTGAGATGGCTGGATGCGGGTGAAGTATGGAGTCTGGAGGGGAGAGGAGGAAATTGTTTTCTCTTTTGAGCAAAATACAAACATACAACATGAATCTCATTACAGCAGCAGCGTTCTCATGAATTTCATAAAGACAAATCAAGAAGATGACACGGGCAACGGCATTTACATGTAAATAGTCTAAAAACCAATTATACCGCAAACGATAGCTTGATTATGATTTAATCAATTATGTCATCTTGTTTTGATCTGTAATTTCAATGCACCCCTTGGACCATTGTAATATTCAACATGACACAAAGCAGTGATGAGATGCCTCTTACAAATAAGAAAAATCCAATTAGTTGGTACGCAACTGAGATTTATGCAAAAAAAAAAGAAAAAATAATTGAGAAAATGAGAAGACATAAAAACAAGTCTAGATATAGCATCTTGTTACTTTAGGTGATATCCACCAAGGAGATACAACGATTGTAAAGGTTTGAAACAAAATACAAAGATTGCATTAAAATCATCATCAACTCCAAGCACTTACTGCTGCCACAGACAGCTCAGCTCTCAAGTCATATTTTGACTTTCTTCTGACTCCTGTCAAATTGAACCCTTGCATGTGAGTCATCATCATCCATATAGAACAACCTATAGACCCCTTGTACGGTGCTTACCACAAAGGTGAATGGCCTGGGCGAGAGGGCTCTGTAGTCGTTGATGCAGTCTCTCACACACACCTCAACCTGAGCTTCTTGGACCCTGTAGCCGGTCGCGTCGTTCAGCAGACACACTATTCTGTGGAGGGAGAATTAAGGGGATTGATGGAGGAAAGGCCAGCGGTCAGGGTCGTGTTGTTTGTGGGCTAGTCTGGTACTTATGTGACAACCAAAAATACTTATTATCCCTTTTACCGGTAGTGTTATCTAGATGGTTTTGGTGTGAGCTTTTGGGATGTCTGCCTTCTCTCCAATATAAAGGAACTAGTGTTGACTTCAAGCTCACATGAGCTAAAATTACAGCTCAGCCGAGGAGGGCGCCATCAATGTTTACATCTTTCCCTGGTTTGGTGAAGCGGTTGGCCGGTGTAGTTCAGCAGAAAGAAAATAGTTATGACGTCTGCACCTTACACCAAAACTATTTACATTGATAAATAGCACTTCAGTTAGTTTGATTTTGGGGTTGAACTGCACCTTCAACAAGGCGACTGTGGCTCAGGTGATAGAGCGGGTTGGCCAATGTTCGGAGGGTCGGCGGTTCGATCCCCGCCCTTGTCACTGTGTCATGGTCGTTGTGTCCTTGGGCAAGACACTTCACCCAGCTTGCCTTGTGTGAATGTGTATGACTGCTGTATGTTTGAGGTGGTGGTTGGAGGGGCCGTAGGTGCAGAATGGCAGCCACGCTTCCATCAGTCTGCCCCAGGGCAACTGTGGCTACTATCGTAGTTTACCACCACCGGTATGCCTGTGTGTGAATGAATGGAACCTGGAACCCTGTCAGAGTGCTTTGAGAAGATCTTGAAAAGCGCCATACAAATCCAATCCATTATTATTATTATTATAATTATTATAATTATTATTATTATAACCTTTTTACATCTGCCACAAAGTCTCTAACATCTTATCAAATGCTGCTTCACATTGCTGCTATTCTTTCAACACACCTGATATTCAGTATGTGTTAATCCCAAGGTTTTGTCAAATAATGGCTAGAACAGTTTAAACCTGCAGCCACTATGTGCTTTGGGCTCAGCAAGATGCAATGAAGGGTCACATCACGTGACCACGTCAGGCTTTGTAAGCCTTTTACACGGCACTTAAATATCTGACACAAAATATTAGAATTCATGTTTCAGGAGGGCTGACAGAAAAGAAGGAGAAAACAGCGAGGAGATGATAAGAAGGAAGGGACATATAAAAAACGAGGTCCTAGATATGTCTGAAGTGGTGCATGGATGACAGGAATGACGTGTACATTAACTGATGTGAGTACTATTTGAATAGAGATGCCCTCTATCTCCGCATGCATCGTTTCCCAACTAACTGCACTACAGAGATATTGTTTGATCTGCGTGAACTCAATTCCTCAACCGTGCAGGACCCTGCAGAGGAGTAAATATCAGGATGAGGAAAATAAAGGAAAGAGCATATGTAGGGAGTAATGGAGGGGAACGACTGATGAAATTTACTGACACACAAACAAACCCTAATATCACTGTCCTTGCAGTTTCAGCATGAGGGAACACAAAAATGTGCCGTGGTTGACATTTTTCCTGTCGCTTGATTGGGCAGGATGAGAGAGGAGCCGGTTGCTGCTGCCTTTGGTGAGTGTGTGTCCTCAGATCAGTGAGTGTGTGAGTTTGTCACGCAGACGATTGCTGCCTGTGTGCTTGCGTCAATTCATCCATCTGTGTTTTCTTGTGCCATTCTCACAGTTTGTGAATGTCTTTATGTGTGTTTGGGTATTGCGTTTTGTCTCAATTCACGTATTCCTGTACTTACTCTTGCTATTTTGACTCAACTGCTTTTTTGGTCAAAACATGTGTTGAGCATTGGACCCTACGCCCTCAATGGTCGCCATTTTGGCTACGTAGGGGAAGGGAAGGTTCCAGCAGCAGTTGCGTTTGCTCCAGTGAACACAGTACTGTACAAAATAGGCTGTGTTCCACGATAATGTACATTTCCACTGATTGCAAAACAGTTGTGTTGGATTTGAGACACAATCCTGTCAAAATGCGCTCACTACGCACGTTAGTATATAGTGTACACTTCCACACTACATTTAAGTGTACTTGTGGAAGTACCTGAACTTGGACAGAGCATTGGCGTACGTGCTTGTGAGACTGTCCTCTCTTCCTTAACGTACCTTTCGGCGCTCACGTACTCCTCCTCAATAGGTACACAGGGCACCTTGCCCAGTCTGACGCCCATTTGGATGTCACTGAACTGCAGCCCCAGGTTCTCCCCCATGATGGTCACTCGGGTTCCCCCTTGGCGAGGCCCCGTCTCGGGAAACAACTGGAACAACAAGAGGATGGAAGACGGAGGTCAGAAAGGATTATGGAGGAGAGACCGAAGAGGAGTGTACAGAAACAAGATTTTAAAAAGGTGTAAAAGAGAAAATGTATCAAATTCACACTTGCTCGAACACACGAAACACACATTAAGGACACAATGTGTTTCCACAGTTTGATATTCTGTCCCCATTCAACCAATTTAATGTCTGAAAATGACATAGCATGGGCATCCGCACACCACCAACACACACACACACAAACAGTCAACACAACCAATACACACAAACACACACGCCTGCAGAATTGCCCATATAAGGTGATTTAAGTTTTAATGAAGAAAAATCACCCTCTTGGCTTTGAAAAACACGGAAAATGAGATAAAGAGAGGGCGAAAAAAAAAAAACCCTAACCTAACAGGCACCAACCAAAAGCATCATCTTGTGGCTTTAATTGAAACTTATTACGCCGGCTTGGCTTCGTCGGCGGGGCAACACTCAGTCACGCCGCCGAACCATAATGTGATTTATCTAGCCAGATTATGGTGCGTAACAGGGACAGGTGTGGTGTGACAAAACAAATATGGTGACTGATGGACGGTGGCTGTCAGAAACACACACACACACACACACACACACACACACACACACACACACACACACACACACACACACACACACACACACACACACACTACAGCACGGGCACGCACACACAAACCTAATCCCTAACAAGCATCAGGCGGTAATTATGTGTAATCTGTCCATTGCCCTGTTCTCCTGCAGTGCTTGGCTGAGCAGACAGAGCAAGGTGGAAATGCAAACTAAGGCGCCGGCAGTATGGAAGCATGACGCTATTATTATACTACAGACAGTACCAAACAACAGACCTTGACAAATGGTGATTTCTACTGCGTGAACTAGTTTGGGGAATGAACGATGTGTCTTGCCAGTCACACAAGATTTAACTATCAACCTTCCTGCAGAGAAAGTGATGTGGGATCCAAACCCCTTTCTCTTCTCTCCTTCACTCCTGTTGGCTAATGAACAGCAGGATTAGAGCAGCTGGAACTTGAATGTCTTGCTCAAGGGCACTTCATCTTTAGTCACTGATAAACACGAGAGCAATACTCATTGACTTCCGTCTCCAAAAGGTAAGCAGATGGTCCGGGGTTTGCATGTGAAACCTTTAGTCTATTACACTGCCAAACATATGGAGTATCATTTCCCTCAGAAATACAATTAAAATTGAGAAAACTAAAGCAGAAAATTGGAATAAAAAGTGGAAAATGGGAAAAATATGATTAAATCTAAAGCTAGACTACAATGAAAATGGGAAAGTTTAGGAAAGGGAAAAGCCAGCTAGTAACACACGTGTATAGCAGAAGATGTAAAAAGATAAAAATGAAGAACATTTCCGACTCCCTAGTGTCAAAAGAGATTTACCCATCTTGTATTTCTACATCAAAAATATATGCTATCACGATAATCTAAAAGATGTATAATCATATAAAAATAGACATGTATACTTAATATTATTGAAAAGATAAAGTACCAAATAATTCATTTAAATAAGCTAAGCCTTAATAATGGTACAATAAACTGCCAGACAAACCACATTTTGGAAGCTGCTGCATGTTAGCAGCAAAAACCCAATATCTCTGGCAGCATGACACGAACAGACAGAACTCTCAATACACAAAGACAGACCAACAGGCAACAGTGTAAACATGATGAAACTAGAATCTGATAATCCTAGTAATGTCTCAGTGCAGGAAGTTCTGGGTATTGAACCAATGCCTTCCAAATAATCCATAAAACAACATGGTAACTGTAGTGGAAGAAGACACCAAGAGGGAGACAGAGCGAGAGCAGTCTGGCTGGGAATAATGCTGCATACTATCTGGAAGCTGACTCACGTAGGAACCTCAGGCGCCAGCAGAGCCTCAGCAGCACTCCGGTTCCACAAACACAATAGCTGGTAAACACTGACCAGAGTGAGTAGCCATCAGGCTCCAGGGTACGATATGGACAACAGATGTCAGGGCGTGGAATGGGCCTTCAGATAGTTTTGGAAGAATGAAGCTATGATACCACAAAATACAATATCAGCTTGCCACCAAGCTCCGGGACATAAACACTGGCAGAGCCACAGACAGGCAGCAGAAAAGAAGAGTGCTGTTAAAAGTGAAAACCGGGGGTGGCTGGGGGGGGGGGGGGGGGTGGGGGGGGGGGGGGGTGAAAACTATCACACCATGAACATACACAAGTCCCCAGTTGGAACATTTTGGAACATTTAATTTAACTGGTGACTTCTTCCCGGTTAGACACACCATAGACAACTATCTGAGTAGCAGTCAACAGACATATTAGAATTATAGACTTACATATTAGAGTTATACACTTACAAACTAGAATTAAAATGCCCAGAATAGCCACGTTCCCCAAATCAGCCAACAAATCTAGTGTTTCTAGTGAACATCTGACACTCCTTACCCGAACACAGGTGAGGTTGGAAAAGCTGACTAATTGCCTCTACATGCACCCAGCAGGATCATGATCTCAATGCATTTTAAAAAGGTGAAGCACTGAGAAGTAAAAGAAAGCCCTGGGTGCAACCTGGCTAACCAACTGTAGGGGGGTCAAACACTTCATTGAACAATGAGACTTAAGTAATAACATTGCCTTCAATAAGCCACATTATGATCTATAGACAGGATTGTTATGGGACAGGACATGGAGCCAGACCACTACACCTCCTAGCTATTGGTTGTGTACCATTATATAATTTCTGTGTTATCTGAGAGTGGACTTCCATTGGAACCTCAGTGTCTCAGTCTTGAACGTCTAAAAGTATGGCGTCAAATAACAAGATAAGCAGCGCTCGCTGAGCCTGTGGCCATGCAGTGTGGAAATGGGACCTCAAAGCAGCTTAAGTGATTTGACACAACACTACCGCATTCAAGCACATAACCACCACTCTCTGGGGAATGTAAAGTGCAGACGTCATAAAAAGCTGGAAACAGACCTCAGGCGATTTCAGGGAGGATAGTGATCTGATACAACGCAACCACATTCAAGTCCTAAATAAAGTCGGGATGGAATTCAAAAGCATAACAGATTAAATTGTTCCTCAAGACTAGCCAACCCCATCTCGGACTCAACTGACACAAGGACCACAAATGCTCGTGGATGAAACACTAGTTTAACAGAGTCTCTGCCAGCCGCAACCGCCACAACCTGGAGCCGCTGAGCTTGGGGGCTGATATTCAGACTGAATACTGTTACAGCTCCGTCTCACGCTGCATTCCTTCTTAGCTGTTCTCTATGGAGGAAGGCTTTGACTAACTGTTCGCATCCGGCTGCACTGACGCCAAATGCACTTCAACACTGAGGCTATATTAGCCAGCAACGTTGGGGTCAGTTCAGCAATTTTGCAGAAAACCGCAGTCCAAATTAAAATTGAGAATGCATGTTATTAATGCAGCTCTACCACCAGTTATGAGACAGAGCTAGAGAGGAGGTTTGGCTTTATATTAATGAAGTCCATGGGGGTCCGATGCTTTGTAGTTAGCAATACATCCAATTCAACATTTTTATCTTTATTCCTGTACCTGGCGACTTCTTTTGGATACCACTGACCAGGAATCCACTGGAGGTAAAGTACTGTGGCGTAGCTCTGTGGTGGTGTGGCCTTTATACTGCAGCCTGAGCCACAGGGAAGCCACATCAAGTCATCAACATCAGTGGTTTCCTAGTAGTCTGTCATCTGGGCTGCATGCATTCATGTGTGTGGTTTAACGTGGTTACCTTGCTGTGGTCTGAGTGGTAACCAATAGCACATGAGCCATGAGAGCCAGCAGCTGTTAAAAACTGGGTGAATTGACAATGTGCTCAGAAAATAGTTTGGGCTTTCTGCTCAGGCAGTCTAAGCCAGAGGGAGTATGGGAAATTCAATTTGCAGTGGGCCCTTTCTCTTCTTCTTGGGAACACTGCCTGATAAACAATAATACATTATATATAAATAATATATAGCTATCATATTAAACTATTTAAACAACCTAACTATACTGAATTGGGAACATAATTCTCACAAAATTGGAGTTACGGTGTTTGGAGACTAGAACGTTATTAAAGTTGTTTGTGATTTGTGTAGGATCCACAGGGTTCAACAGTACTGGTTGCCAAGTTACCATTGTCAACCATACGAGAAACCAATTCTTGGACTTTTTTGGGGGCATTTGTTGCAAACACTGACATCTACAAAATAAGGAGAGGAAACAGTCTAAACATGCATGTTTTTTCATTGTACTGACGTCAAGATATAAAGTCACTCAAAATAGCAACCATATTTCCAGTTTAAAAAAGAGCAAATGTGTGGTTGCCAACCTGTCAACAATTTTTTTTAAATGACCCCTTATCTGTTATTTGAATGTGTTGAGAGACTGAGCTGCTGGGAGTCTCTTGCTTTTCATTTGGAGTCACTGCATTACTTATGTGATGGTAAAACGTGAGGTAAAACGTCATAGTCAGATTTATAAACCTGAAATGACCCAACCCTAAAACACATAAGAACTGATGTTTAAACTTAACTTCTGATGGAGAAATTGGGTGGTTTGAAATAACTGATGTACTTTTTACTTGCTTTAATTTTCCTTTTCGAATGAACAGCACATGTACTGTATTTGTATTAATAATGGCTTCTCTATTATCAGACATGAAATAATTCCAGAAGGCAATATCAAATGAATTAAAATGAATCCATGAATCATGGGACTAGACATCCCCTACTGATATCAAGATGTCTTTCACTTTTTACTCTCATACGTCTAGACATTTATTTCTCCCAGTCTTTCTCTGCTTGTACTGTTATCATGATGTAAACACACATCACTCTTACTCTCCCATCTCCTTATCCCACCCTCGTGTAACACACACATGTGCGCACACACACACACACACACACACACACACACACACGCACTTCTTTGTTCAGAAATGTAGAAACAAAACATCTCTAATGAATGATCAAATTGTGACTGTAAGCAACCACAGTTCCACAAACCCATCCGACATGCAACATGCTCAGTATTAATACAGTTTGAGTAAACACACAAATAGTTTTTCTGGGGTGATATACAGTACGTAAGTTATTCTGCAGTGATATAATTCCAGAGGCTAAGCAGTTCAGCTCAGCCAAACCATCAGCCTACCAGTCTCAGCAGAACCATCAACCTACTATTCTCAGCAAAACCATCAACCTACCAGTCTCAGCAGAATCATCAACCTGCAAGTCTCAACAGAACCATCAGTCTACCAGTCTCAACAGAACTATAAACCTACCAGTCTCAGCGGAACCATCAGCCTACCATTCTCAGTCGAACCATCAGCCTACCAGTCTCAGCCGAACCATCAGCCTACCAGTCTCAGCAGAATCATCAACCTGCAAGTCTCAACAGAACCATCAGCCTACCATTCTCAACAGAACCATGTCCCTACCAGTATCAGCAGAACCATAAGCCTCCCAGTCTCAGCGGAACCATTAGCCTATCAGTCTCAACAGAACCATCAGCCTCAGCCACCACCAGTGTCTGGACTCCAGGCCAAATAATCTGTTAGCACTATCATTAACACATAATCTATTTATTAAAAACATTTATTTGATCTTTTCTTAATAGTCTTGTCTCTCCTGATTGAATTGTGTGTAACATTGACACTTTCAGGAAAGAAGATTGTGTCTTTAATGAGGCTTATTGCTCTTAAAACAAATGAGAATAGATACAACCAAATGGGAAATGCCTTTCAGTGACACATATTACACACCATTACTATCAAAATAATCATTTGATTCATTATTATTATTATTATTCATTATATATAATTTTGTACCTACTATGGGAATTTAATATTTTTTTCTTTTTTTGTTTGTTTCATAGTAAGGCTTTTTTCTAACTTCTTTGACAAATACCCATTGGAGGTTAAGATAGAAAGAACGGAGAGTAGAATGAAGACCAGCAGGACAGAAAGTGCATATAAAAGAAACTAAAATCATTCTGACCATTGCTGGATTTCAAACTCTAGAGGCTTCCAAACACATCAGTGCACACAGACAGTGACAAACACAAATGAACCTACCTAAAAGACAGTTCAAAAGAACATCAAACCAAACAACCCTCTATGTGCCCCTCTCTGTTTGATGTAACAGTGAGTAATAATACCATCTCAGTGCCAAGGGCAAGCACAAGGTCCCAACAAGTGTGTGTCTTAATGGCAACACGTTAAATTGGAGCAGCTTGTATTCTCGGTTCAGGACACGTAGGGCTTTCGTGACCACGGGGGCTTCGGCAGAGAGAGCTGATGCAACGGCCTATCAAGGTTTACCGACTCTGGATCTCCGCAGGTGATTTTACATTCTTCACCAGTTGGCTGGATTGGGACGTGTAGCTCAGAGAAGCTGTGTCGCTTTTCTGTGCAAGTGATTTTAGAACATTGGAGGGGGAGTTTGATTAGAAGAGTTTATTTTGATTGGTGCCTGTAGATCCTACTTTCTTAATGGTGAATTAGATTCACTATCAAGCCACTAAGACCTCAAAATGGAACAGTGAGTAAATACATTTGCTTTCTCACAGGGATCTGAAGTTAAAAAAAAAAAAAAGCATGGACAAGCCTTTGATTAAAATTTTAAACAATGTGATTGGTTTCCCCCTACATTATAAAAGTAAAACCAGTTGACCCACTAAAAAGTCTTAAATACAGGAACCTTGTTCCCAAACTGGTATATTAGGCACTAGACAACAAGGAAAGCAGTTTAAAGAAGTTCATGTTTTTGATGGCATTTTACAGCATGAGTAATAGAGGCTGCAATTCAATTAAATTTGTGGCCGTGCCTTTAGTTTCTATGGTGAAAAAGAGGTCACAGCCCACACTGGATTCCATCAATAGCAGATGTAACATCAAACTCGATGTTTTGAGCACTGGCTGATGAAAAGAGCTCTATCCACATCATGTGATCTCCTCTACAAAGTTGAACTCTTCTGTGATTTGAAAAATGTTCTGTTCAGTCTGAAAAGAAGCCAGTGCTCTGTGTGTGTCGACCTGGCAACCTTTCCTCATCAAGCATTAGAAAAAGTACTAAAACTAACCTGAAAGCACATTAGCATCCTCTCAAATACACTCAATCACAGTCTGAGAGGTAGAGTCTATGTATATAGCCATAGCAACAGACACACACACTGACCTTAGTGATCTTGGGGTGGGTGCAGCGGCTGTTTCCAGAGGTGGCGTGCATCCATCCTCCACCTTCAGACAGCTGCAGCGGGAGGTGGGAATTCCCTCCACTGGTGCACTCCTGCCTGAGGGAGCACTTCCTGTCCTGGACGCACCAGCCACATTCAAACCTGGGGTCAGCCTTCAGGCACATACCACAGCTGTCCCGCAACGCTCTGCATTTGTACAGGTGGGCTGGCAGGGAGACAGAGACAGGGGGACACGTGATGTGACTGGAGTTGTAGTAATTGTAAACTTTCCTTTGTCAATGGAGGAAAAGCAACATTCCATAGCACGTTATCCATGTTATCTCAGTCATACCCACAAGTGGGTTGAAGGAGATTTTATTTGGGTTGCCAGATACATTAGCCGGTTTTCTTCAACAGTCTTATTTAACATGTATCTCTGCAGTACACATTTAAGCCACACGAGGGAGCCTTCATGTTTTCATTTTTCTGATAATTGTAGCCTACGTCTACTATGAAAGGTTAGCATACATTCTTTCTAAATGCATTTATTTGATCTGTCTGTACTTAACTAATATGTTTTCAACAACACATGCATCGAACAAAGTTGTAATTTAACAATTGTATGCCTCTCCGAATAGGCTGGTTTGATGATGCAGTAGTTCCCTTGTTTAGCTTTGCTCTTGAGGTGCTGTAAGACATCTATTCATGTCTTTATTTTTACATTTGCACATAGCCAAGTTAGCTGTTTATCCATATATCCAGTCTCCAGTCAATAAGCTTAGCTATAAGCGGCTGCAGTATATCTATTAAACATATGGATATGGCCTACTTTAACCCTCAGAACAAAGGGGCATAAGAATATCTCCCAAAACAATTTCAAATGTAATTACAAATTATTAATCTAACAGCAGGGAAAACCTGCATCGTGTTTCAACTTCAGGGTTACACATTTTTTTTTTTTTTCCATTTTCTATGCCAGGCTGGAGTACATATTTATTAACTTGTATGATTTAAATGCAGGAAGTAGAGCCTTTCGTATACCGTTTGAGGAGTATTATGTTGATGAACAGAAGGTTTTTAATGTTGTTAATTTGAAGAGCAAAGGAGGCAAAAAAAAAAAGTCCAAAAAGTAATCAGGAGTTTGTGTCGGCAGTTTGGGTGGAGAGGGAGGAAGAACAGCATAAATGAATGTTAAATGCAGGGGAAAGTGACTGTTGGTGATTATTAGCACTACAAGGCTGTGACGGTGGGAAAATAACTGTTTCCACAGATAAATAGAGGGAGAAAAAAAATTATCAAGCAACCTAGAGGGATATTACAGAAATTAATTCAACAGGTAATGTCTTCTAACGCCAATGGGGAACTGATAATTTGTTGTGAAAAAAAAAAAACAACCACAAAAACATTGCCCCAACTCTGCAGAGTGGAAAAAGTCATTAAAAGTAAAAAAAAAAAAAAGAAGAAGAAAAAGAAAACATAAGTAGATAAATTAATATTAAAACCTCAAACACCTGAGAAGAGAGATGGGGGAGAGATGAAAGGCAGCAGGGTGGAGGGGAGGATACGTTTTAGCTGTGCTTGTTAACAAAACAGCAACACAAATTGTAATGAATTTAAAGATGGCGATGCCCCACGAGGCAGAGAGAATCAGAGAAACAGATTAGAGGCAGAGAGAGTGAGAGAGGTTGAGAGAAAAGAGATGGAAAGAAATGACAGAGAGTCTGTTGTAAAGTCAAGAGAGAAAGTCACGTTCAAAAAGGAGTATAGGCGAATGGACATCACTTTCTGTCATTCGCTAATCTCTAAGATAATTATCTGAGGTGATACTGCAATGCCAAAACCTGCAGGCGGGTTAATTTACTGTCACACCAGTTAAACAGATTTGCAATGAACTGAAGTGGTAAAACAGCAGCAGCAACAGCTCCTCCTCCTCCTCGGCAGACAGACGGCGGCCGGACTTCAAAGCCAGCTTCTTACGTATCCATCTGCCCGCCTCGGCCCTCCGCTCAGTCCTAATCTGATTAGCCACAGCTCAGCTTAAAAGTAGCGCGACGCTAATTAATCTGAACCAAATGAATGATTTAATTAACATTAACATCTCCACTTTACACCGGGGCAAAGCCGGGCCAGCGCCGAGCGGCTCTGCCTCAGACGGATAATGCAGCTCCAGCTCAGTAAGAAAAGGACGGGGATGGAGCAGAGAGGGATTAATAGAGGATGGGGAGAAAAAAAGGAGGAGAAGGTCTTTATGAGATTTGTATGAATGAGGACGGTTTTATAATGCATATTTATTAACACTATGCATCACATTGAACTCAATCCTAATAGGTATTCTGTGAGGCTTTACTACAATAACTCTAATATATCTAAGGGGAGTTTATAGGCTTGTTGATTCAAACTGATTACTCATCCATAACCTCGCCAGCTGTTTGAGTTTAAGTCCGTTTTTGGCTTGTTGCGAGGAACGCACCACTGGCTCCGGGTGCTGCCTGCATTCATTCCCAGCCTCCTAGAAAGTAGCGAGTGCTGCTTACTCATAGTCCGAACAACAGGAACAGGCTTGTCAGGTTTACACACACACACACACACACACACACACACACACACACACACACACACACACACACACACACACACACACACACACACACACACACACACACACACACACACACACACACAGCGCCTCTAAAATCATTGGATTTCACGCTTCAAAACTCTCACCACCACTGCTGTCACAAGCAAAGCACCCACATCCCTGGAGTCTGTTGCAGGAGCCAGCTGGACAACTCCACAGCAAAAAAAACCAACAACTAATGAGTTTTTTAAACATATACAAATATAATTCAAATACTACTTTTATGTATGCACTTTAAGGTAGACGCATCCATCTTTGAGATGCAAAAAAGAGAAGTGCCCCAAGAGCCCCTGAATTCCTCCCGGTTTACTCAACAGTGAACTGTGTTTATTTTCAAACTAGTGAGCTGGGAGAAAATGATTTACCTTCATATGAAGTGACTCAAAATTAGATTTGTGCAATAGATTTGGAGTGCAAAGATTATGCAGATATTGATATTAAGCCACTGTTTAATAACATTAGCAGATTTGAAGTCACTAAACCGATCTGCGCCATTATAAGACACTCAAGTCTTATAATGTCAATGAATGATGGTGAAAGATAAATAGTCAGGGGATCACCAAAGAAATAAGGATTCATCTTCTGGGGAGCATGAAAGTAAGTACAAAATGTCATGGCAGCTATAAAATAAGTTTTAGGATTTTAGTTTTTTAAGAATATCTAAGTCTGGACCGAAGAGGCAGGCCAACTAAGTGCTAGTGTGGCCGAACATGATTCTGATTGCTGCCTTTTAATTCTGTAGCTTTAATGTTCACAGGAGCAACGCAGCAATCATGAAGTCATACGGACTGAAAGGTGCCTCCTTCATTGGACAGTTGGGGTGAATGTTGGCATGCATTATCAGTGCAGGAAAACAAGTTAATAACGACGTCAGCAGTTGCTACGGTTACTTGGAAGCGGACTACGACCCTGAGCGATCCCTTTCGAGTTGTTTGAAGTTCCAGCTGGAATATAAATTTTCACACCAGCGTAAAGAAACTATACTAAACAAGGCATATTAAGTATGAAAGCACCCTCAGTCATTTAATCTATGAAGTCCTTACATTGTATTATAATTTACTTCAAAAGACAAAGTGCAACAGAGTTTGGAGGAATGTGACTAACCTTATCTAATTAGAAATAACTAAAGAAAAATTACACTTTCATGTTTTCCTCAGCAATAAACCAAAACATTTTAATATTACCAATTATAGTAATAGTACTATTGACAGTAGTACATAGTACATATGTTTTTGATAAATGTTTCTTCTCCATTTAACACACATGTGCAGAATTACTTGACTCACAACTGATAAATACCAACACAGTGTGCCTGTGTTGCTCTGCTGAGTACTTATCTGATTAGGGAAAGCCATCAAACCTGTAGTTCAAAATGACAGTCCATCTACTTGATTGCACAGAAATGTGATTATTTGTTTTGTTGTGGCGGCTACAATATTTCTCAGCACATTCTAAACCCAGGACGATTAATCCCCAGACAGGATCTGTCAGCACAGACGAGACCGAAAACATTAAAGGAGCACATTTTAAACAAAATAGCACAGGCAGAAGAATTGGGTCATGACCGATAAGCGACTAATTTTCCAAGCAATCTGCAAAAAGAACTGCGGGACTGACATTTATCAAAATGAGGTCAGATAGAACACAAAAGGTGTGAGATTAAAACGTGCACGTGTGTCGTCTGGGCTGAAACGAATGGTGACTAGAAGAGAAAAAAACCCATCAGAGACTACAGTAGGAGGAGTTCCTTAATCTGATTCCAGACATGCAATTTTGGAGCAAAACATTGTGTGACACACTTGAGAGCAAGACTTATAATATCTTGTGTAATGGGACGTCTAAAATCATTAACCTCCACCACCCAATGTATTAGACTTGATAAAGAATTTGGAAATGGTAATTGTTTTCCACTTCATGCACAAATAGCGATTAAAAATAATAAATGCCATCCCTCCATGTCGCTTTGTGTTTTTCTTTATCAATGCCTTTCTTCTCATCCAACCCGCCACCATTACATGCTGGATTTATCAGCCTGTCATACCATTGTTCACCCCCTTCATCCCTTCTTCTGCCAATTCGTTTCACCATTTGTTTATCTTCCTCTCTAACATCCATCCCTATTAATTTCCTTGTTGGGTGTTTGTTTGTTATCATTGCCATCCATCAATCACTCCCTCTGACTCTCTTTTCTCCCGGAGACAAGAACAGTGTTTTTCCAAACGGATGGCACACTTTCACCTTTCCTTTTGATGGCTGTCAAAAATGAAATTACAGATTTCTCGCGAAGGGTAAAAACTGCACACGACGTCGTTGCTTCACAGAAAATCATTACAGGCCGATAAACAAGCGGGCCGATCTACATTTTTTATTTCTTTTTGCAAAGAAAATGAGAGTCGGGAATAGAGAAGGTTACAGAGGAAGAGAGAAAATTCTACCTTGAATGTTGAACGGGTTGTCAATCACAAAGTTTCCATTCCACACCACGGAGAGGTCGACTGGCAGGTCGCTGATGTCGCTGCCCTCGTAGTCGTACTGAGACAGACAGAAACAGACAGAAACAGACATGAGAAATTGCTGATTGATAATGGATGCAATGCAAATTGAGAATTGCGCGAGATATCGTTCCATTTGCATAGTGATTCGCCCCGGCTTGTTCGTTGCAGACGGTGATACAGCCCGAGCACGCATAAATCCATATTCACCAAAACAGACATATTTCATAAATAAACGGGGAGAAATAACAGATGGGTTACGGCTGAATGGCTATGGAAGAATGGAGGCAGGGATGGGAACGGAGGAGAGGAGGTGAGGTAGGATGGAGGAAGGAAAGAAGGGGAGTTGGCGTAAGAGGTGGTCAGAGAGGTGGATGCAGACTGGGATCAGACATGTGAGAGGACCTTATTCATTTAGACGTGAGCTAAGTGGTGGGATGGGAGTAAGGGGAAGATAAGATGCGGAGCAGTGTAAAGTGGAATTGGCATTTACAATTTGGTTCCTGACACAATGGATTTGATAGACTGGACTCGACCATCCCATCTGGGCAATAAGCCGGACACAGGCGCACACACACACACACACACACACACACACACACACACACACACACACACACACACACGCACTTATGATACAGTCAAACTTACTATCATGACTGACATACCAAACTTATCAGTGAATAACACTCATACCGGATGATGTTTTTAAGTGTGAAGATGCAGTCACAAGTTGAGCATGTGCTGTTGGTGTTTTCCCACACAGAAGGTGTGAAATAGAGGATTAAATAGTGGCACTTTTGAAGAGATGGTTGTAAAAAGGTTGCGTACCTTCTCAGACATGACAGAATTCATGTGCACGGTCACAATCGCTCATGTGTCAGCAATATAAACATCAGTCAATCTAGGTGTTTGACAAAGTGTCCACTGCAATGAGACAGTATTCTTTGGGCTACTACAACACTTGTTATAGGTCAGAGAACTATTGTGGTTTTGGTCAAATATTGAGTCTACATGTTCTTTCTCAGGCTTCAAATCCGAGTTGACTTTCTCTATATTTTACCAGGACCAAGTGTTTTTTGAGTTGCCTGAGATTCATAGATATTTTGACAACACCTGAACCAAAGCTGAAGTGCAGGGAGCCCACAGTACTTCACATCACCAAAAGCTTTATGGCAGTAGCATTAACCTTTATTGCTTCTTTTGCAAAGCTGCAACACAGATTTGCAGTCTTGGAAGCTGTGAAGATGCTAATAGACTAAAAGGGTGGGCCTACTTTAAATTAATGAGCCCGCTGGTCGCCTGTGTACCAGTAAAGTAGATAAACTACTGATTAGGACGGCTCCGTCTAAGTCGATTAGTTGACTAAGATCTCTTTAGTTGGTTAGTCATTCTTTATGCTTCTTTCTTGCTGAATGACTTATTTCTATGAGAATTATGAACACATCTCTGGAAAACACAAGATTTTAAGTATTGCTTTTGTGTGCAAAAGTGTTAATCAACTAAGGATTTTGTTGGTTGAATATAATATATTGATACACGTGCAAATCATGCAAAAGTAAAATATTGTGTTAATTGAGATTTGATATATAGGTTCAGTTCAGCCTAAAGCCTCAAGGAGATGAAATGAAGGGACAAACAGAAGAAAGAGAAGAACATAAACATGAGGAAATGGGGAAAAAAGAGGACATTGTACGCAGCCACAGAAGTAGGAATGTGCAAAGTCTGGATCTCTATTGAGAGGAAGACAGACCAGGGAAACCGCAGGATTCTGGGAGGTCAGCAGGAGAAGGATGCAACCAAAACACCCTTTTGCCACAAAGGAAAGGCTGATTGGACTTGTTCCCTTCCCACGAGTTGAGCGTGACCCTGATCCATCACACATTAGGTAGGCTATTGACTGTATTAGCATCGCCATTACATCCCACTGCTTAAAGGTCTGTGATGGCAGCTTCCAGCCTCGGTAAAACCACAGGACCCCCACACACACAAATGCCCACATACTCCTCTCTCTGTGGCCTGACTCCCATTAAACTTTAAGGGGTTTTGACTTGTCTGCCGTCACCAAAACACTGGGTGAGCTTGTTCTCTTGTCAGTCCCTGCCCACCCTGCTGCCCGCCACATCATGCTTTATTCATACTGTCACATGGTTAACAACGCCGACCCAAACCACACTGTGACACTGTGACACCGGCTACCCCCTTCACACAGAGCATCATCCACTCGCCCACCATCTCTCTTCCTGGGGACACTTTGGAGTAAAAGACAAGTTTTATGCCGAATAAATACTGAAAATAAGGAGAGAATGAGGAGAAATACTCAGGAGAGGAGGAGCAGCAAGAACTAGTAGAGGGATTTCAGGAGGGGTGACGAGTCCTCATTCAGAACTTACCTACCGCTTTACTAAGGTGTGGCATGGAAGTTGGGACATGGAAGCAAAGTGAAAAAACATCCAAGAGATCCGAATTTGGGTTCAACTTAAAAGGACAGTGCATCTACTTGTCTACAAAAAAACATCCCATGTAGTTCTTTTCAACAATGTAGTGAAATTTGGTCCAGAGTTCTAATCTATTATCTGATCTTGTCAAGGAATGATGTTTTTGGAAATCTTATTTCGGAATGATGATCTGCATTTCTATCTCAGCCACCTTTTGAAAATGACAGACATCATGATTACAACTGTGGCATGAAAGTACATCTAATATTGGAACACCGTTGCAGTCATTACCTCTGCTTGAACCAGTCTTTATGAAAATGGCACATTTTAAGTGTGTTTGAATATTGAGCGAGGACAAAATCAGACTGAGATACTTTCAAGAGTTAGTATGCTGTAGTTTTTAACTTATTTAACTTATTTAATACAGTGTACTGAAAGCCTCTTAAAAACTGAAATTGCTACAGGAAAACATGCATATTAAGTATGTTTTCAGCTTACTTCAAATTAATTGTCACCCTACAATGATATCCACTGTTGGTGTGGACATATTGACGTGAATGTATCCTTTATTTAACCAAAAAGTAACATTTAGATGGAATAGCCCTGACAGGTACCCACAACATATACCACAATCATTGGCTAAAAATTAGGTACTTGTACAACATTGTTCTGTCAAACTGATTTTAAAGTGTTTAAACAGATTGGAGGTGTGAAACAATTACACTGACATGTAAATAATTACATTTTTTACCTAAAAAGGTACTGCTTTTTCTTTAGGGAACTATGACACCATACCAGGGCCATTTGTAAAAAAAAAAAAAAAGAAAAGAAAGAAAAAAACATTAAGGAGCCGAGTGACGGTATAATATTCAGAGAAAAAAATCAGTGATTAAAATTCTGTTTAATTTTAAGAGAAAAAACACTGAATATTCTCTGAGAACAAATTGAAGAGAAAAAACAAACAACTCACATACTTGCGAGATTAACGTGGATAGTCCTTGAGATTAAATGGTAGATGGTACATTTACAAGAAAATAAATCATGAATTTGCGAGATAATGAAGTCAGAAATTCACAATACATAAACCGGGAAGAATAGTGTAGTCCAAACCGCGTTGAATGGAAAAGTGTGTTTTTTATCCATCCATCCATCCATCCATCCATCCATCCATCCGAGTAGCGGGCTAAGCAGGATATTTTAGACATCCTTCTACCCAGCAAATTTAGGACAATCAGTTGTCCAACACAATCACTTATGTCATGTGCCTTTTCTGCGTTGTTTTCCCTCCCTAAAAAGCATCAGTGTGTAGCTATGGTAACACAGTGTGTTACCAGTAATGTCATCAGTTTTAGTGTGCTGTCTTTGTGTTGTCAAGGAGAAAAAATGTTCATCGCTTCTCTCCTGTAACTTCTACAATATTAGTATTTATTTATGTCCATGAAAGAAGACAGAAAGAACATGAAAGAAAATGTGAGTGCATCTTTCAAGACCTTCGCCTCGCTCAGATGCCATCCCTCATTAAGACGCTGGCATTACCACCCTTTTGCACTTCACTATTTTTTCTTTTTAAAAAACGAGATTTATTTTACGACTTAATATTTCAGTTGAATATTGCCTCCCCTTCCCTGGCTCTGTAGTAAATATGTTTGTAAAAGTGATGGCACGAGTGCTGTTAAAAACTAGTGGTGGAACCCTGCAGTTAAAGTTGCTCTCCCCCTACTGAGCGGCCTCTCTGCTGGCCTGCCGTCATGACTTCCCTCCCCTGAGTGCCCAGAGCTGCTGGAGATGAGTAATCAGACTCATTACTGAAGCCTCTGGCCAGCTCCTCCATGTCACTGCATGTAATTAATCTACCTGAGCCAACTCTTAGTGTAGCCTCCCCTGGGGAAGAGAGAGGAGAACAGGAAGCTAGAAGGAGGGAAGGCTAGGAGAAAAGGAGGAGGAGGATGTGGTGGAGGAAAGTAGAGAGCTTTTCAGCTAGAGTGCAGATGTGGGGAAAGGAGAGGAGTGGAATTAGGAAAGGAGTAGAGGAGTTTAGAAGAGGGTAAAGAAGGGGAAGGGGGGGCTGAGACAGAGAGAAGAGGGATATATACGAGAGTTGAGGAGAGTAGACTGAAGAAGAGTTTAAACAAGGAGGAGCTAAAGGAGGAGAGAGGTACAGAGATGAGGAGGGGAAAAGAGAGAGAGAGGGAGGCGAGGTGACACAAGGAGAAAAAAGGAAGGGGAGGGGAGGAGGTGTAAAAACTACAAGGTGAGCACAAAGCCGTCCCTGGCCTCATTACAGTAACATACCAGGCTGGCTCGGGTTCATTCGTTATCTGCTCCTGCACTCGTTTATTCTCCCGCTACATGAATCGTCTCCATGGATTGCATGTCCCTATGGATTGCATGAATAGATATGGCTCGTGCATGTGTGTGTGTGTGTGTGTGTGTGTGTGTGTGTCCGAGGGGCTGAAAAGTGCCGATGTTAACAAAACAGAGCAGCTGGCTGGTGAGGAGGGGAGAAGGTACAAAAACAGAGAGGTGTGCGCGTTAGAGTGCAGGTCGCTCTCATGTAATTAGTCATGTTGAAGGATGCCCGAGTGTGTGTTAAAAATACACTGCACACGCAGCTCATGCCTGCAGACACACACACACACACACACTTTAGCTCCCTCAAAACTATTTTGCGTATGTAAAATTCTACTTTTAGTTTTTGCACTAAATCAAAAATATACTGGTAAACCAATTAAACTAGAATTACCAACTTCGTTCAAGGCCAAAATAAGACATGGAATGGAGCGGACATGAGTTCACATTGACTTTGACCTTTGACCTCCAACTTGTAATCAGTTCATCCTCTACTCCAGGTTTGCCAGATTTGAGGAAATTCGCTCCAGGCATTCCTGAGAGTCACAAGAAAGGACAGACAGACAAACAGACAGCTAACCTGAAGACATAATGTCTTTGGCCATGACTGTTGCCAGACTGATGAAATAAAAATAATTCTTCTTCCAACTCTCAACTGTCAACCACTATGTGCTTTTGGCTGTTTGTTTGTAGTGAATTCCTGTAACAAGATCACAAAAGAACATGCAAGCAGAGTGTATACTGTGTGCATGTGTGCAGCTCATTAACATTCGCAGATGCATATCTTCTAAGTGTTATCAACAGATTGTATTAAAGCATGATTAAGGTTTTTAATGGTTATGTTTAACTGTCCTGAGCCACTCCTGCAAACGGACAACAGACTTGCTGTTCAAGTCCGCAAGCAATTAATTGGCCGTTTGTAAAATTTAGACTTTTACAGTATGAATATAAAGTATTATGAAACTTGATGATGCAGATTATAAGTATGTTTATAATGCATTATAGACACGGGCGCCATAGAAAGTGTAACCGAGGCCGTTAGCACACAAGATGCAGAAGATAAGATGCATGCGTGCTACACCTGTGTTACACTGTATGTGATCTATATGTATCATGTTTGTGAAGTTTATTCAAAGACGAGATTTGACCAAAGTCTATCCCAATTTCTGGACCTTCAACACACACAAACACACACAGTCTGCCATCCAACTAAAATGTACTATGGTCCTCCAAACAGTGCTAGGAGCGTGGACTTACAGTGGGAAGCTCACACACACACACACACACACACACACTATGAAGGTAAATCGATGTCAAAACACTTAGAAAGACGCGCAGCAGCGTGTGTGTGAACGCATGGTTATTTGTTATGCGTGCGTGCGTGCGTGCGCAGGTTGTATGTCACGCGTAACAAGAAGCTGCGTACATATGAAGCAGCGTGCGCACGTCTGTCTGTCACTGTTTGACAAATGTTGTTACGCGTTCACACGTACGTGCGGTCGCAGATTCTGATGCTGCGCGGCCGGAATTGATCTGCTGTGCGCACCTACTCCGCGTAACTTGAACGCGTAATGTAGTTGGCCTGTTCATTTCAGTCAACCAGGGGAGGCAACTACATTACGCGCTCATGTTACGCGGAGTAGGTGCGCACAGCAGATCAATTCCGGCCGCGCAGCATCAGAATCTGCGACCGCACGTGCGTGTGAACGCGTAACAACATTTGTCAAACAGTGAGAGACAGACGTGCGCACGCTGCTTCATATGTACGCAGCTTCTTGTTACGCGTGACAGAGTCTGCGCACGTCGTTTCCACGTACATGTGAGCGCCTGACAAAAATGTTCAATTATCTTCATGCAAGCGTTAATGCGTGCGTTCGCTAAAAAACGCATGAATGTTACGCGTAGTTACTCCGCGTAATGTGATCACAGGCGTGCAGCAGCCATCACGCGTGAACGTGCGCGTGAACGCGTGACCATTATAAGTCAATGAGGAAACTACATTACACGTCAGGCGCTGTGTGCTGCACAGGCGTCAAAGCACGCGGGTGTGACGCGTTCAGTTGATAGTTGCGCAAGTAATATGAAACGATTCTGACGCCATACACACACACACACACACACACACACACACACACACACACACACACACACACACACACACACACACACACAGCCTATATGTGTCAGTATAATAAATCATGTAAAGCAGGTTGCTGGTTGTTGCTGATGCTACAGTCTCCGTCTGCTCCACATGATTAGGAAGAAGATCATGTGGAGAATCTCCATATGTCTGCTTCACGTTGGGCTTCCAAGCCCCTGGGGAGGATGTGTGTGTGTGTGAGTGTGTGTGTGTGGGACCCAGGCAGCGTGCATGCTCCCTGCATCTGTGTGTGTGATCGCCAGCGTGTGTTTTCCTGTGGACATCCCGGTGTGCATCCATGCGTACTGCGGGTCCCTGGTGTATTCCAGTATGCAAGTTCAATGTTTGAGTGTTTGGCGAGGGAGCTAAATAATGCACCAAGAGACGGTGAGATTGAATGGATGAGTGTACATCTACTGCTGGCTAATTTTCTCTGTGATTTATTACACTGTCCCAGTCAGAGCCAGCTGTGATACGTATACACACATTTCCCTACTGAGAATACTGAACACAATGGTGGCAAGTACACAGGCTCTCAATCATAGATGGATCTTCTGTATGTTACTCCTCTGTGTTTGCTCTTTCATTATCATTTCCATCCGACCACACTTATTATTACTGATAATATTTGTAAATGGAAGGCTGTGAAAACATTTACATCTGCTTAAAAGGTTAAACTTCTTAAGGCCGCACTAATCATTTCAATATTAAAAACAGCTTGAAATGACTGAATGACTTTTGTCTTTGGTTGAAAAGGTTACAATTAAAATTCATCCCCTGGACAAATTCATCAGCTCCAACTTCATACAGCCTTGATGGAAGCTTGACACCCGGGAGCACACGCTAATTTTTTTTTTACCCCTTTTCCCATTGCTTTCTTTTGTAATCTCAGTCACACAAATTCTGTCCACCTCTGTGTAAAGCAGCACTCGAACATCGTTCTGCATTAGGGGGCACAGAGTTTGAAGAGGGACAGAAAAAGTGACAGATTTAAAAAAGAAGTAACCACCGTAACATTGTAACTGGCCTGCATGCTGACTTCTACTCTTCACGAACCCTGTTTTCCGGCATATTTGTAACAGCGAACATGACATAGGGAAGAGACAGAAAGGTCTGTTGACTATTTTAATGGGATTCTTGCGTTTAAAAACATGCATGTATGTGCCAATTATGGTGGAAAAATGATATCACTGCTGTCGACTGTGGGTTTTTTTCCAGATGCATACAGCTGTTCAGCAAAAAGCTCACTATAAACTACCTGTCCATACACGTAGACAGAATTCATAAAAAATAAACAGATTAATACAGCTCTAAAAGCTATTTTAAAAATGTGATGAGATATTGCACTTTAATAATGTTGAGCGACTCAACAGATTTAGAAAACAAATTATCACAATCCAAGATGTATCAACTTTTCGTCCCCAGAATAGTAAAGCTCAAAAAACACACAATCCTACACTTCCCAAAATGCAACTTCATAAAGCCTTACATTAGATCCCCCCTAAATCTCCACGTCTTGGCATTAAATTCACACAGTCGACTTGAAACCTGCTTGACTCGTGTAATCCATCACAGTGAACATCAAGTCAGCAGTCATCTTTTATAGAAGTTGAATAGGTCACGCAATGTCAAATTTTTTATTTGATCTGCACTCAGGCTGCATTACCAGCCGACAATAATGTCACGTTGACAGAATTCAAACTCTTCACGGGGACTGATTACACAAAAAAGTCTAGGAACAGATGTTCATATTCTACGAGAAAAGGTCTGCACCAGTAAGATTAGTAAATTAGCTAAATATTTACTGAAGCTGTGATGTCACACATCTGGTTTGGATCAGCTGGGTGCCTTACTTCTGTACTGGTATTTCTGGAACTGTCCCGACTGCCCTCACTGTCCTTCTGCGCTCTGTGGTTCTAGTGAATCTCAGCACTTTCACTTTTGCACGGCTCATGATTTTCTTTTCTTTCAGCATCACTTTCTCAAACGTGCACATCTTTTGTATTCCACATCCAATTTCACTCCATCTGTTTCTCCCTCATTTGTTTGTTTTCCCCTCGTCTGCCTGCTGAGCTTAGCCTTTCTTTCCTCCCCTCTCTCTGTCTTTATTCTTCCCATTCTCTCTTCCCTCTTTCTACTTCCGCCATCACACCCTTTGTTGCATTGTCTGTTCCTAATTCCCTCACCTCCTCTTTGGCTCTCTCTCTCTTTGTCTCTTCGCTTCCTTCTTTTCCATTTTAGTGGTTTGCCAGGCTTGTGTGTGTGTGTGTGCACGCGTGTGTGTGTCCGTCAGTCTACCACACCATTGCAATTCATCATCATTTTATCTACAGCTCCCTTAATTGGATCCTATCACAGTCCCACCTGACGAGGGGAGAGGCGGGGGGTGGAGAGAAGGAGGCTTACTCATTCACAACACCACATGGATCTGCTCACACACACACACACACACACACACACACACACACACACACACACACACACACACACACACACACACACACACACACACACACACACACTTCCACCCCCGACGTCTAGCTTCATAAAAGGCAAAAAAAGTTGTGTTGATGCCCTAATATTGACTATTTTTCCTTCTTCCTGCAGAGAGAACACTGGGATTTTACAAAACATTGCATTATATTATGAAGTATTGTGTTTGCGTGCTTGTGTGTGCATCCATTCAATTTTTCTTTTTCGAAGCCCTGATGTATTAATGTTGAAAAATCAGGACTTCATTGAAATGATCTCAGCATGCTGAATATACATTAAGCCAGACTTCTGTGTTAAGAACAGAATTGTGTGTTTAACTTTGGACTTGTTAAAGCTGATCGACAGCAATTTTGTATTTTTGCAGCTCACCCTCTATTCAACCCCGTAATAATCCAAAAAGTCCAAATCTAAGACAGCACTCACTTGCATGAAGCAATTATAGAAGCGCAAGCGACTAAATATGCAGATATTACCTATCCAAAGCACAAAAGAACTGTAGGAGCCGTCATCACGAGGCAGAAATCAACTTCAATAGTGTGCCCCAGAACCACTTCATGTGTCTTCATCCAACAATCACAGATAAAAGGATTTAAAGGGGAACAATGCTGCAGCTCATTCTTTTCCTTTGACTGAGTAGCGCTCAAAACACAGCGAGTGGCCACAAATCAGCGATGTGTTGAGAGCCCAGCGGTAATGTGGGGGCCGGCCAAATGATCCGGAGCCCCTGACAAGTTCATGACAGGCTGAAGAAAAGGCGGCCGGGCGAAGCTGCCAAATGCTCACACCGGCTCCTGCTGCCTTTAACTGTAACTGCGAGGACTGGCGCTTGCACCTGTCACTGTGAGGGAGCGCTGCGGCGTGCGGCTCGCATGTTAATCATATGTCTCGTTAAGTAAGTCATAATTGGTGCTGTTAAATTGCCTCCCCTCTGCCTCGTGCCCTGATTGGAGCCGAGGAAATTAACATTGCTGAAATGGTCGCTCCCTATTAGATGTGACAGTTTGACTGAGGGCTAAGAGGCAGGAATGAAGAGAGAGAGCAAGCGTTGCCACGATCATTCCCTGTGGCCGTACGCCTCGGCTTCAATCTTTGCCACACCACTCTATTACTGCAGGTCGGTCCGCCTCACACTGCAGCTGACCTACCGATGGGTGAACCAGCAGTGCTGTTGACTGATTAAACAGCTGCGGTTGGTTGGAGCGGTGAGGCATTTCATTAGAATTAGCTGAGATGGTAATCAGTCAACACATTAACTCACATTTATCAAGTCAACATACGTTGTCGCTTGTGTTTTTTTCTTTGCCTTACCGTTGTCTTCTGACACTGTATGCTGGTGCTGTTGAACCTCAGAGCCGGGACGCTGTGCGTGTTGCCCTGGATGTGGAATATACACTCGTAGTTCCTCTGTCCGGACTGCGGCTGTGGCAGGTTCTGGGCCAGCAGGGTGATGGGCCTCATAACTCCAGCAGGGATATAGATCTGAGTGGACGGCAGGATCTGAGGGCACTCCTGGAGATGAGAAATATATGAATAAAGAAACTGAGATGTGAGACGTGACTGGAAAAGAGAGCAGACAAATGGAAAGTGGGATGCAAATCGGAGTGGGGATAATGTTCTGGACATGCTGAAGAAAACTGACCTTCACCAACGACAGAAAGTAAATACACAACCTATACACAGGCTATTTATTCTAATTGACAAGTCATTTATTGTGTATTTGAAATGGCAGCATGGCATTACAGAACTCCCTTATGTGCATAATCACCCGTGAATTCTTTTTCCTCCCGAGGGCAGTCAACCACATATTTCTAGATGCATCCCAGCATCCTTTTGTTCTCGTGATGGAATATGTTTGAAGATTCAGACAGCCTAAAACCTCCACTTACAGAATTATCAACACTCTTGAGGATCAACTCCTGTCCTATTTATGAATCGCTGAATATTAAATGCAGCAGTTACTTGTCAAAATGCGTACACACCATTTTGGAATCAAGCCCTCCCCAGTATTAATGAGGGTGTTATGGATATTAGGTATGTTTTTTTTTTTTCTTTGGTCTAAATGAATGCACTAAAGGATATTGTAATTCTTTCTGCGTGGACAAAAATGAGAGCCTGAGGCAGCGTCTCTTAAGAACGTGGACAGTGTTAATTCTATCATGCAGCACTGTGAAACAGCTAGAGCCTAACGGATTAGAGAGGGAGATGACTGAAGGGTCAGCGCTTCCATTCAGCGCTTTCCTGCACTCTTCGACCAATAAAATGTGGCTAGAACCGAGGCTGTGCACCGTATTAATTGATTATTTAAATATCAGAGTGTTTTCTCAGCCCTAAAATCAGGTATATCAAGAGGCAGCTGTCAGCTGAAATCCATGTTGCACCTCTACTCATTCTGTATAATTAATATTTTTAATAAACAAGATTTAACGAAAGAGATCAGTATGTTTAATTTGCATCATGCTGGATGCTAAAACGTATCACAAATATCCACCTACATACAGTTATTTTTTTTAAACAAAGCAAGTAAAACTGTGCGAGTAAAACAATATGTCACATCACAAATATTGAGTGACAAATGGTCAGTTATTATTATTTCACATCAATAACATCGTGTGACGAACATCTACTCCAGTCGCAAAAACACGCCAACTGTGTGAATACGTATGTTAATAGACGTATAATATGACTGCTCCATCATAAAGGACTACTAGATCTGATTGATTAAATGACTGCTGTGCTGATAGCTCAGTGGTACAGTCACCTCAGCATGTCTCTGCAGCGGTCCCGGGTTCAAATCCGCCCCCCTTTAAAGCATGTCGTCCCACTCTCGCCCCTTTCACTCTCATGCTGTCCTCTCGCAATAAAAGGCCAAAAATATAACTTTAACAATGTAATGTGTTGCTGAAATGTATTTTTATACAATTTTTTATACTATATTTGAAACAAAGAATATTAACACATAACCCCCCCCCCCCCCCATATTTTCCTCCGGTGGTCCATTCCATAAATACCAAACAGGTCCCTTAGAGAACAAATTATTAATTTCAAGAGATTTATGTGTGTGTAATTTGGATTTAATTAATTGTTCCAAGATACTGTTTGAGAAAGTTCTAATTTATTATGCAGCCTGACTAAAAGGTGACTTAAGACATTTCCTACAGTATAAGTGGATCAAAAGAGCCTTTGCAATATCATCAAGGCTGTAATTACCACTAAACAAGTCATATCCACTAATGTGTGATTGATATTCATCTGAAGAAGCTCTAAACAATCATACAGGCCATACACATACCAAACTAGAATTTATAAATGAAGTAATTTTACACTTTAAGCGCCATTAAGCAAACTATAATTTTCCTATTAGGATAGCAAACGTTTACATCTGCAACTATAAATCAGTGGGAACGGCATTCTATTTAGTCAGGAATGAATACCTAAAGTCAAACCACAGCAGTAGCCTCATGCTCTGCAGAGAAATCTCAACGTGAGTTTGCTCCATGCAGAGGTACTGTCTAATGGAGCATCGGTAAAGACTTGCAGATCAGGCCTGGGAGAGGCAGAAAACATGTGGAGGCGAGAGGAAGGTCGGACATAATGGCACCATCTCTGTTGTACAGTACATAGCACAGAGCCACAGCCGGATAGCATTGATATGCATGTGTTAAAGTCAACGATGGGAATATTCCGAGATTATATGACACATGGAGCATTTCACACAAGGTTTTCCATCCATTATTTAATACATAAGTAGTGCAAAGATGAAGCTAAGATGGCATGTAACATAGGAAAAACCTCATATAGAAAATAGGATAAAGTGGGAAAGTCATTTCATTACGAGTCGATGAAATGCTTCTATCCACAAATATCTGAAAATCATCATGTTTTATGTTAATACGTTCCCTATAAGCTTCTAAATAAAGAATTCAGATATATTGCCTCCATACTGCTTTCAATGGGGAGCCGGCTGAGCCAGCGGCTCGCAGCTAACAGTGCTGACAGAGCTAACAGTGTTTACCTAAGGGGGGAATCGGAGCGGTGCTACACTTCCATTTAGCATTGTCAGTGGTAACAGCCATACGAGTGGAGATTGGCTAGCACCCTGAGAGACTCATGCTGTAAAATATATGCTCAGGTAGACATTACTGCACTATATCGATGCATAGCTTATGGTTGTTAGATGCTATATTGATGCTCTAAATTTCAAATGTAGCACCCTTAAAGCTGCACAACATTTTTCAGACTAACAGTGGGTCAAATTATTACGTGAAATGCAAAGTGTGTGGATACTACAGACACAGCCACATAGTCATGAGAATAGTCAAGCAACACACACACACACATACAGAGATTTTATCTTATTTCAGCCAATTGTTTTGGTTTCCAGCAGAATAATATGTCAGTGTTGTGTTTTGCGATTTATTCTCCTCAAGTGGCCAAAACAAAAGAAATGAAGGAGGAAATACGAAGGCAACTTCGAAACTATCCAGAAACTAAATACAACAAATATTGATTTTTTTTTTTCAAAATACATGTCTGCCAACTGTCTTTCGTCTATCGACTTTAAGAACACGTGGAAAAATGGAGTCTGGGATGAACAGGTTTTTTCCCCAGTAGGCAGCTCTTTTTTCCCCCCCCATTCTTTTTTATTTTTACTGACAATCTAACGTGTTGCAAATGTGGATGTGCAAGAGGAAGAGGAGGACAAGGAAAGAACTGAGGAGAAGAGAGACAGAGAAGAGATCAAATCAATGCCAGGAAGCCTAGCGAAGCAGATTGTCAATTAGTGAGGCTGACAGTTAAAGTTTAAAGTATTCACAGATGGCGACAGGCCGCTAATGAACTGCTTCTAGCCTCTAATAAAATAGAAAACAGGACGAAAGAAGCCCAGAAAGGGAAGTGTGAGTGTGTGTGTGTGTGTGTGTGTGTGTGTGTGGCAGAGAGAAGAGGACTAGATGGTAGAGTAGTCTGAAGTAGCAGTCATTGTGAATGTTGGAGGGACTTGGCTCAAGTATCTGCTCCAATTGTGGCATAAAGATCCTCCCCCCCCCCCCCCCCCACACACACTGAGACCACTTCACATCTGTGCCTCTCTGCTGCACATTCTGGTCCCTGTTGCTTCAACACACACACACACTCTCTCTCTCTCTAAAGTCTGTTGCTCATTACTGATGCATCAGAGTCGGGATAAAAAGCACGGTGTCACAGTCCTCTTAGGAACATGATAATACGCACAACGTGCAGAAACACACTCACACACACACACACACACACACACACACACACACACACAAAGGCATTCCCCACATCGAGCCTACACGTACAGTACAAAGCCTCACAATCACATAAAGGGAAAATAGTGGGACACACACATAAAGAGGAGGGAGGGGAGTGAACAAAAGATCCAGGAGCAGAGGATTGTGGGAGCTGTTTCATTAGGAGTGGTGACAGGTGTCAGAGCTGAGTCTGCATCAGATAGCAGCGGAGCAGTTTGACACAATGAGACAACGGTCTCTTTTACCTGGGGAATTCCTCTAATCCCTCGCTTCCCTCCTCTCCTTTCTTTTCTCCCTCACATTCGTGCTTGATCTTTTTAAAATTCTCTTTTTATTTTCCCTGTCATTGTCGCCTTGTTTTTAACCTTTATTTATATCTTTTATTTATTTATTTTATCAAGAACTAACTGAGCTGAATCCCTTTTTCCAAGAAAAACGACATCAGATTTATACGGCTCCATGTTACAACCCCGCCAGTTACGACCACTGGGAAATTTCTCAGCGCAACTACCAGCATGCAGCATCTACAGAAACGCCTTGTTGATATATAAATTTACTGCAGTGCAAGTCTGGGATGAACAGAGATAAAGCATCGGCTAAAAACGGGTGAGGAGAGGTGAAGCGAGACAGAAGGAAGGGAGAAAATGATGCAAGGTCTTGGGAGCCATACACTCGTTTATTAAAGTAGGGGGTGAGAGTTGAGCAGGTCAAGTTCCCAACAGAGCAAGGCGGGGTGGAGCTCTGCAACATGGGAGTCGTATGCTTCATTGCTTATATATATATATATATATATATATATATATATATATATCCAAACTATTTCCCAGGATAGATATACCCAAAATGCACATAACACATGCGCACAAACCAAACACATTTATGCTCACATACATACTAGCTAAAGCTAAATCTTGCCCTCTGGCTCTGTGCAGGAAGGTAGTGCAGTCTTAGGCCTGTGCAATGTTTTACAGCAGCCTTGGGGCCAAATACACAGACAGCCTGATCAAAGGGAGGAGGGTGAGGTCTGCCTCCCATAATACCATTAGAAAACCTCCAGGTTTGTGTCAGAGTCCCCTAGGCTACATTTTTTGGAACTGATTGACATATTCCCCATCTGTTAATTCATATGTTAGCCTTTTTCTGACACCTATGCATGTTATTATGATTTATGAGCATGAAGTTTGATCATTACAAAAAAGATAACAAATTAAACTTTTATTTTGTAAGCAGCAGCAAGGTCATGAAAACAAGCACACCCAACAACACAGGCTAAGATGAAAAATCCAAAAAATTGTCAATCAAATGCGGTCTTCGATTGATGGACACAGTTTGCAGAAAGAGAGAGAGAGACAGAGAGAGAGAGAGAGAGAGAGAGAGAGAGAGAGAGAGAGAAAGAGAGAGAGAGAGAGAGAGAGAGAGAGAGAGAGAGAGAGAGAGAGAGAGAGAGAGAGAGAGAGAGAGAGAGAGCACAATGAATTAGTATTCATTAAAAGAAAGGAATACGAAAACATATCAAGCAATCGACTGAATATTAGGTTAACAGGTCGTTAAATCTGAAAAAAGCCACGACTGGATCTGGATACACTGATTGGCTGTTGTTAGAGACACTCAATAGCAACCAGAACTATACATTAAGATTTCAGGCACTTATTAAACATCATCACTGACGGGGGTAGCCTCACTTTCATTACGTTGTTAGCCGAATGTGTACATGCATGGGCACAGAGTTACTCAATACGTAATACAGCAATTGAGCTTTTTCACACTCACAGGTGATGTACATGGTAAGTCCATAGACTGCTATATAATGAAAAACAAGTCTTAGGCGGACCAGTTTGTCCTGGTCATGTTAATTTTCCTACAAGTCAACGACAGCACACATCTCTGATGTAGTCGCTTTGCTCAGTTCTTCAGTTTACTCTCCAGCTCTCACTATATCACTTCCTAACCTCTTTCATCTGATCCTCCCTTACACCCCCTGCTGTCTACCTCCTCTGCTGTTTATTTAACTGAGATGATGCCTGCAGCCATGACCTCCCGCTGGCTGGGACTGCATTTTCATATCCACTCTTCCCTCTCCTCCACAGCTTCCTTCTCCCTCACATGATGCTATCGGGAGAGACTTTGAGGCTAGTGAGTTGATATGTGGAGTGTTTACGATGTTTAATTATGCTGATGCTTCTGCAACACTGTTTACGGAAGAAACATCTTTCTCTTTTTACGTTATTAATCAATTTACTTATTTAAACGTAGCTCTGAATGACCTTAAGTCGTCATATTATCTGTTCACTTTCTTCCCCCTCACTTTTAATTACTCTCTATCAGGATGGAGACATCACATCTACGGTGATGTCAGAGACGAGCCGAGAGCCCCGATTGGCTGCCGGCTGTCACCCATGAGGCCACCTCACTGGGGCACTGACAAACTCCGAGTATGATGGATGAGGGCATGTGTGTGTGTGTGTGTGTGTCAGGGGGTCAGAACAGTGTAGAGGGTCCCCACGGATTAGCGTTACAGTCCAATGGAGCATTTCAGAAGGGGGGGGGCGGGCATCGACCGCGCTGTTACACACACACACACACACAGAGAGAGAGAGAAAATGACCTGATCTGATGACCACATCTCCCTGGAGAGAGAGAGGAAGAGTCATCTGTTGAGCAATGTCTCGGTTTAAGACGCTAATATAGTTACAACCTTAGAGAATAAATCTAACAGAGACACACACACACGCACACACCAGAGAATACCACAATAACGTGCAATGGGTCACGCCAGTAATCCCAATAGATCTCTCCATTCAATCAACACACCGACAGGCCATGAGGCTGTATCTGTATAGATCTCCTCCAACATTTTCTCCCATTCAGGCACATATTTCCTTCTCACTGTATTTCTCTTTTATCTCTCAGCGTCTGTCTCGTATAACCCCGTGGAGAATCAAGACGGGTCAGAACGGAGAGAGCGCTTCCTCAGCCGATACATCATGAACTCCTGCTATTTCTGCTGCCCAACAACACACAAACACGCTCAACAATAAGACACCGGCTGCCTATATGTCGATGAATGCTGTGGATGTCTTGAAAAATAAAAACTGAAGGGGTCAAACGAAGGCCAGACATGAACTGATATCCATCAGCCGCGTTGTGCTTTGATATTCTTGTGGGCCTCACTGCTGCAGAATTGTAATGTTTGATATGTGGATTGTGTACAGCTTTAGGGTTTAGTATGGACATGAGAATGCGTAGCGTTATTAGTCCTCTGTCAGCAGTCGGCCATCTCTCTGCCTTTCTCTTTGTGACCAGAGCTAATTGAATAAAATACTCGTTTGTCCAAATATTCATTAGATATTGGGCTACTTACAGCAGGTCTGAATTTTTGTGTTTTTTAAATATGTCATGACGTGACATCACTTGTGAATCAAACCGTTTTGGAAGGTTTGTTTGCATATGGTGGCCAGCACTCAGTTTGACTTGCGTCTTTGTCTTATTATTCCAAACAAATCACTAACAGAAAATGAATCACTGCATGTGCACTGGATCATTCTTCTCAGGAACGTCATACCAGGGACGAGGATCTGGATGAATCACTCCGTGTTTCGTTAAAATGGTTTTAACCCGCTTCACACCACTTAAAGAAAAATAACGTTGCTGAAGATGGACACGTAGATATAAATATCTATGGGCTGGAGACGCATATCTTGAAATGCCTGTAAGTCGTCACAATGTAAGTGAGCACTATTTTACACAACGGGCGTGCTGAGATCAATACATCAGATAAATCAACTGGTAGTTACTGCTCTTGTGCTCTTGTGATGGTCATTTTCCTTTGCCTTTGATCGAGGGTCGATTGCTCACCGTGGTACTGTAGTTCTGGTCCTCCTGCTCTATGTGAATGAAGCTGGTGAAAGGTGACTTTTAAGATGGGAATGTAGATTTGTGGCTTTTACATCTTTATTCCAAATGTATTTATCACACAGCTTATAAAACACTCTGCTCTCTGAGTCTCTATTCTCTGTTTTATATATGTGTTAATGTCAATGTTTTAATTTAACCCTCGACTGGGTCTTTTGGCCACACAGGGGCAATGGAAACAAATTGTGAACCCTAACCCTAACATGTTAAGCTGATATTGTGAATTACTGAGCAAACAGTTCCTTATTACACATCCAGCCTTCACGGAGCAACATTATCGTCCATTTGGAGTGGTCCAGTAGTTAAATACCTATTCTTGTTTGGCTGTTTTTGGGCTCATTGCCATCTCCTCAGGGAGATATTTGGCTTTTTAGCTGCTAAATACACTTTGTTCACCAGTTAATCGCTGTGTGAGTCTGCTGTTTTGTGTTGAGCAGGTAGGGTACAGTGGCTCTTTATAGCTTTCCTGCTGCTAGATGGATCCGAAAACAGCGCCATGGCCCCACAATCAGGGCTTGACACCTGCCATCAAAAACAGGGGGAATGCGAATAAAAATAATAAATCCACAATACCGTTTGAGCCATGTCAGTCTAGTGAGTGATCAACCGTGCCTCCACTCTGCTGACTGTACAGAGCTCTTCATCCCACATGTCTCCATTAGAATAGCATTGCCCTGTGAGCTATCTCTGATGACCAAGCGTGATTGTGACTATCTGGATGCTATCAGGTCTGGATGGTCAAAGAGGAGGATGTAGCCGATAAGCATCAGCTAGTGGATCGATAGGAGCCTCTAAAAATACACAACGTGTTTGGGAGAGTGTGTATGTCTGAGGGTGACACAGAAGATACATGACTGATAAGAGTAAGCTCTTCAGGATGTTCTCAGACCCATATTCTCTTTCCTTTTCCGCCTGCAGAGACAAAAATTTGATGAATTTTGTTTCATCTTGCGAATAGAAAATGACACAGTGCTCCGTGTCATGAGGGAACCAAAAACAGGCTTGCAACCCAGTTTAGACCATGACCCAATGAATAATAAGATTTCTGTGACCCACCTAAGAATCAGCCAACCTTTCAAGGTCAGTATAAGCCCATGATAAATCTACTTAATCCCTATCTGCCATCATGTATTTGAGTTTATTTCTCCATTAGCCTTGGGACAAAATAGTGACAATCTTGGTCCCAAAGGTTCTAGGTCTAGGTTAAAGCAAAACTTTGCAACAAAAGATATCGCAATATCTACTATGTAAATTCACCAGGGCCAAAAACTTATGAAAGTGATGGCTTCTCATTGCGAGACCCGTTTCATGTTTTATTCTATATTCGTGACTCATCCCCTGTGCTTCATTTCAACAGGAAAGCGTTTCATCTATTTTGCACAAATGACCCGAGTTCCTCAGTGGTAGTCTCAGGTGGAAGGAGGGCAGGCACCCCCATCGCATTAGACTAGGAGCTCCTCTGTTCAATAAAAGACACTTTGAACTGTGTTAGAAGCCTTTGTCCACCCACTCCTCTCAGCCGTATAGGGGATACGGAGTGAGGCAGATGATGTGGTAAAGATAAAACACAGAGAGACGTCACGCTGTTATGAACTTGAGATTCTGACACTTAAATAAATGAGTGAACACAAACAGTGTTTGACTTCACTACAACATGATCCGAAGTCACACAACTATCTTTTTTGAAAACTTGAGCAAACTCGGTTGTTTAATCTTCATTTTTAATCAAAGTAACTTCTTACCTTTTTCTTCACATTTAAAGGGGACCCATGCTGTCACAAACTCAAAGGAATCTACATTGCTACTCAACCTGCTGGTACCTTGTACTTTTAGCACCAGAACAAAGGTTCAGGGAAAAAAACAGGCTCACTGTCAAGTTGATTCATATGGCCCAGAATCACAAATCTCCTTCAAAAGGGCTCGACTATCTTTACAGCAGACACCAGCCAAACCCTGTTTGGTGGCTCCGCCAGGTGAAAATATAACCTCGGGGCTAGGTATTGAACCTGAATACATTTTTAATTTGATTGAGTGTGTCCATGTTGTTGCGTAATCAAATGCTTTGTAATTTTACATATTCCTTAATTAGATGTTTCCAGAGATACATAATCACTTTGACAACTCTAACATTTCATTTTGGCAAAGGTCTTGTCAAAATCCTTTATATTAAAAGTCTATTTTAGCAATTTAGAATTGGCCTTTAATAAAGTTAAAGATCTCATAAGAGACGCATTTTAAGAAGATTGGTCCAGCAGAAGCTGATATAGCCTGACTTTTAGTTCCTATATGGGTCAAGCTCTTAAACAATGGAGTTTATAATTATAAAGCAATTCAATAGGTTATTTAATAGACCAGGGTGGGGGTAGGCTGCTCTATGTGACAGGTTAACTGAGCTTCATGTAATATCCGTGGAGAAATACTGCTGCAGTGCCCCTTTAAAAAGATAAATGTGATGTAGCCGACCCCAACAATCTTTTCCATACACATTTGGTATTTAATGAATGCATTTGGAATGAAAGAACTCTAATCTCATCCTTTGCTCTGCATACTGCGGTTGATATAGCCTGTTAGCATAGAACAATGGACTGGAGAGCGCTGATACCCAAGTTAATACCCCTGTCCCTCTGCCTCAGTGCACCATTCAACAGTATGATGACCATTAAATGTATCCACTGAGACAGTGAGCACGATCAAAACTCTTTCAAAACTAATTTTCCACATATGATTCCTCATGTGCCTTCACAGTTATAGTGGAGTGACATTTTTTAAGCCTTTAGAGGGAGGATGAAGTGGAAACAACACGGGGGAAGTGTCATTTGGACTGATAAACCTGTTCTCACTCCCAACACATCAGATACCAACAATTGGTCAGCGCCCGTTGGCAGAAATCTATTCACAGAGGCAACTTTTAGGGGCTGTAAATGACAATCACGCTTTTTTGCCTAAATCTTACTTCCTGGGAAGACAGAAGACTATCTTGAGAGGACAGCATGCATGTAATAAGAGGATATCAACATGCTGTCCCGACTAAAAACCAAGACAGGTACCTATCGGTCCATTTCTGTTACCATTGGACACTGACCAAGCATCCGTTTTTGATGACTTGGCAGAACGTGTTGGAAAAACACTAGATAGATACAAGTCATCGTACACGGTTGTCAATTCATATTTTTCAGACATTCATCAGGAGCTTTATATTAAACAAAAATGATTAAATCTGCCCTGCTGTGCATGTGCAGCAATGACAAACACCAGCAATGTGGCTCAAGCAACGAGGATGTGAATGAAAAGAGGCCTCTTTGACATCATCATCAGTGACATTTGAATATTTCCTATTTATGCTCTGCAGACGAAAGTAAGTTCTGTAATGGCGAGACAAACACACCACACAGTTAAAGAGCTCTCAGCAACCGAGCTTCCAGCAAAGAAGTAAGTAGGGCAGATAGCATGAACTAAATGACATGGAATTATTAAGTAGATGCTGAGGAGACACGAGGCACGGGTGGAGTCATGACCCTCTAGTACCCTTTCATCTCCAGAATGGTTAAACATCTCCTCCTCCCACTCCTCCAACCTTCTCATCCTTTCATCAACTCACTCGCTCTTCTGTGAACGTTGCTCCCACCAGCTCTGAGGTCTTCTTCTTATCCTTGATTTGTCTTATTTACCAGCCTGGTCCTCCCTCCCTTTTCCTTCCACATCTTATTCCTCCAACGATATCTCTGCTGTTCCACAAGTCTTATTTAAGTATGTAAACTAAAACCAGCTCAATCAATCTTAACTTTGTGAAGCTCGTTGACAAAATGGCCTTGAGCAATTTGGACAAATGTGCGGTCCAATCTGTTATCTTTCTAGAATAATGAGACAATTAAAATGAGCTCTCTGACACAAACTTAATGAGAGGCATCGTATCGCGACCCCTGGCCTTCCGCTGGAGCGAGAAAATGGTTAATAACACATCAAGCCGGGGTCTCGTCATATCTCTTCCATTTATATTCTGTTTATTAAACTTAAGCTTGAGGGATATTGGCAGACAAGGCAATATTAGAAGTATCTGATTTATATGCCTTGACATGCCCTGTGTATTGTTATCCGGTGAACTGAAGGGGCTGGATGTTGGTGCTGTGGCAAAGAAAGTGTTGAAGGGCTACCTGCATAATAGAAAGTGGACTGTGTCAGTGTGCAGTGTGCACATGATGTAGTTTCAGAAACGAGGCCCCGAGTTGTTTTAGCAAGCTTGCTCCTTCTCTAACAACTAGGCCACTGCCACACTCCTCCCCTTATGTTTTATTGTGGATGCTCCACCTTTCCCTTCTCATCTCATCTGTCTCTCTCCATTAAACACGCCAACGATCAGAGAGGCATCTGGAGATGCATCTTTAAGCTTTAATACACTTTGAATAATTAACACACACGTGCAGGCACACACACACACACACACACACAGACACACAGCTGAGTCTATCAGTAGCATGCAGCTCCCCCAGCCAGAGACACCCAGAGGGAACAAGGGAAGCTTGCTCTGCGCCAGCCCCGGCCCCAGAGCCTCCAAGCTGGGCAAGTCCAAGCTGTGTACCAGCCTGTGCTCCAGCTACAATAGAAACATGGATGTAACACTGACACTCGGAGCTGAGAGACAACAAAAAGAGAGGGTGTCTGGCTCCCGCTAAATGACTTGTTGAAGGATCGAGGGAGCGGGTGATCAAGAGGAGAGAGTTCATTGGGCTGGCGAGGTGTCTGGCGTGCTTTGAGCAGCGATGCTGTGGGAGTCTGCCCGTAGAACCGCTGGCTCGCTGGGCGCACAATTCTACAGCAGCGAGGCGACTTGACAGAAAGATATGACTGTAAACCAGCTCACTCATCATGGTGATTCATCCGCTAATTAGAAGCAGGAAGGCTAACACTGATCCACATATCTATATTCACCTTCTGTTCATCTGGAGCCTAACACAGCCTGCTAATGATTATCAATGAGGCTAGGCTACGACGCCACTGGTTCAACCCCCCGCGCAGCAGCCATGCATCATGGACCTGCTGCATTTCATTGAGCGTAAGGAGGTCAGGCTTACAGGACTAAAGAGAGTAGATAGGAGGAGGAAGGGGAGAAACAAGAATAAGGGATGCATGGGAGAAAAGGGGGGAGGAAGAAGTAGGGTGAAGGAAGAAAGGAAGGAAATAGGGAGAGAAGGAAATGAAGGATAGAGGAGTGAAAAAGAAAGCAAAGGAAGACAGAAAGAATATCACACAGTCAGAGCTGATGAGTTGCAGTTCCACACGATGAAAAGGTCAGAGCCTTGGTAGTTAAATAACCTGTTTCAGAACGGCCGATGCAGAACAAGCGCCGGCTCGTAATTAACTCTTCTTATGACAGCTTCATGTGAGTTCACTCAGTCTTAATGAATACATCTAAATAAGTAGATGGATAGAAGTAGAAGCTACGCATCCCCAAAACATGAATACATGAATCAAAATAAGCACTGGTCTAAAATGGACACGAACCACAAGGTCCTTGAGGAAACGGCAGAAAGACGTCCTTCACGTTACAAAGTAACCTGCCAGGTGTGCATGAACGGATTCGACAGGGGGGTGGGCAGCAACTCTGTTGTGTGCCGTGTTTTTCAGAGCCGTGAAATGATATGGGATTATTTTATGCGGCCTTGTGACTTGACTGCACCGATCGAAAAACACATCCAACGCTGGACGCATGACTGAGCTCTAGATGAGTGTGTTACCTGCAGGCACCGACTCCAAAAGTTACAATTCAACTTTGAAACATGATTAGAAGTTATCACAAACCAGACCTGCTGTTTTATTTACTTTGCTTTGATGCTCTTATTCATGATGTGTGTGTGTACTCTTTTTTTAATGAGTCACTTCCTGTCAAAGCTCCCATCTGGGGTTGTTACTTGGCAGCCATTTTGTGTCTCTGCTGTCAATCATGTGCTGCATTAATTCATTTGTGGGACGTGAAAAGCGGCCGCATGCACAATGAATGAACTACTTAATTAACAAGCGAGCGAGCTGCAACGAACGAACGAACACGTCGGCATTCGTGTCGACAACAAAACAAATGCAAACAAACCTCTTTTTCTATTCTGTCTAGTGTTGCTTTTTATTACCGTCTCATTTTTCCTTTTTCCTTGAATGTGAATGAAGTCATTTGAGCCAACCCTGCGGGCCCAGCGCCGGCCCAGTCGGCTCCACCAACCCGACGCTGGGATTCATTGGAGCAGAGCAAATTCCTTTGCCTCTGTGTTTGTTTGTCCCGGCATTTGTTTCTCTCATTGTTTGTGTTTATACATTTTTTTCTGTTCATGGCCTTCTCAAGTGTTTCTGCGACTCTGGCAATTTTCTGCCTGGTCGCCCCTAATGTGCCTCTCTGTTTATCCGCTGTCACAACACAACTGATTTATATATTTACATATCCAGGAAGTGACATCAGAGAATGAAGTCCACTTCAAGAGGGCAGAACAACCTATACAATAGCGGTTAGCTGTTTACACACACGACGGAGAAAAAAGTGTGTGTTCTGCGACGTGGCACGGATTCACAAATGCTACGAGTCTTATCAGATATGAAGTGAAGAAATATGACAAATGCCTTTGGGAAGATAACCAGTGTAGTGTGAATTCAATCACTTTGGCAACCTACTGCTAATGACACAGGGGGAAACTTTCAGGCGGCGGAGATGGGCAATGTTGCTTTCAGCGGGCGCTCCGAACTGGCAAATTGGAACAAAACCAAGGCTATGAGGAGATAAATGTGTGATGACAAAACTATCACACATTGCTGGTGACTCAAATGTGCATATGCCTCGAGTCAAACTGTTACCTATCCAACGAGAGAGAGAGAGAGAGAGAGAGAGAGAGAGAGAGAGAGAGAGAGAGAGAGAGAGAGAGAAAAGTTAAGGATGCATCACACAAGCATGCATCCATCACAAGAGCCAATAGCTGTCACGTCCCTCTCTGCTGTGTTAATAACAATAATCCGTGGAAGGACGGGGTGATGATGCTGATGTGTGTGTGTGTGTGTGTATCAAAATTCAGCAGAAACCCCCTGACATTTAAAATGTCTTGGTAACCATGGCAACGCCTGCACCAAAAAAAGACAGAAATTCAGAAGACAAAATACAAAAGAACCAAATAAATAAATAAAACAGCTGAATTGGTGTGATTCTCCAACACACAAAGAGTCTCACACACACACACACACACACACACACAGACACACACACACACACACACACACACACACACACACACACACACACACACACACACACACACACACACACACACACACACACACACACACACACACACACACACACACACAGGCCTGAGATGTCTGCCCCAATCAGGAAACTCATCATAACAAATATACCTCACTCGCCTGTCCTATTTGATTGACAACCGCAGTAAGAAATGTCTTAAAGGGAAAATCTGTTCACTACGTGGGTTTTCTAATCAGTGTTGATAGAAAATGTCGTTAAATGTAGAGCAATTACAGTTCCGTTCCAGCATCCAGCACTGTTATGTGAGGTGGCGGTGACGTATTTCAATCAAGGAAGAACTGCAGGTTTCTACGTCAGCTAGTCTGGACAGGCATCGGCCGTGCTGCCACTCAAACACAGTGTCCTTGTTTAGCGGAGTGGCTGAAGCTGCGGCTGCATTAACGAGTCCACCAGGGTTTGCCTGTGCATCAGGGTATCATGTATTATTAAGATGTTGTTAACTGGTGAGCTCCTTGTAATAATTGAGTAAGATGTATGCTTAATGTTAGCGCGTGTCAGGATGCAGCTGATGGAGAGAGTGCAGTAACATTATAGATGTGCTTTGTGTTTACAGCTAGCCAAGTTCCTGTGTCCAGCATGCACTTCTGTTTACTGGTAGCAAAATTCCAAGATGGAGATGGCCAAAAAGCCTAACTCGAAGCTTCACACGGTAATACCACAAACCAATGAGTGCAACACGATGACTACGTCCACTTCTTATATACAGTCTTTCTGAGGACCCTGAGTTGTAGGTTTCTTTTTGATTATATCCTGTCAACACAACCAGGTTTTGTGCAAATAAAGATGAAGTAGGGGAAAGAACGAGAAAGGGAGACATAAAAACAACCAAAGGCTGAATGAGCGAGGAGAAGGAGGGACAGTGTGAATGTGTGTTCATGCGGCACAGCAAACGTTACTCTGAAAAGATGAAGTAAGATTTCCCATCAGACGTGAGAACAGAGGAGCGAGAGAAAAAGATATATCTCAGATAGCCTTCTTATTGCCTCGCATGAACATTAAGTGACTTGAAACTTCCGGCTGATGGAGAGACAAAGTGAAGTTGAAGTAAAGGTCGTCGGGTGCTTCTTTCTTCTTATAAACTTGTCTTTGGAAATGTGAATTTGTGTATTTGCGTGACAGCGAGAGTTAGGGACTCTGGAAACGAGTCAGCTCATGGATAGATGATCGTTTTCATGCAAATATAACATTTGGGATGGTGGCGCGTGCTTCCATTTGCATATTCATTCACCCCGACTTGTTTATAAGTGAATAAATCCAGCGCTGCTTGGAGTACAACAGCTGCTGCTGGGCCGCTCACAGCAGCACTCATTCACACACGCACAAACACACACTCCAATGGTGTACAGGTCCCAGCTGCACCCTTGAAATGACGATGCCGCTGTACCATACCAGCACGTGCGAGCGTGCACATGCATTCAATACTCGTAAAAAGGTATTCACATTTGCATTGTATGCCTGCGCTTCTTACTCCTTGGTCCTGAGTGTTTGTTGACATGTGCTCGTGGATGTGTGTTTGCACCCTCACCTCCGAGGTGTTGACTCTTCCCTCCTGGAAGGAGCAGTCGCTGGCGTCCTGCGTGCACATGTGGCGATACTTGCACCAGTGGCAGGGGAAGTTTCCATTCACACAGGAGAGGCACCTGGAGCGAGCGAGGAGGTGAGAGAAAGCAAAAGGGTTAGCGTGTGAAACCGCATCACCAAGTTTGTCCACAAGAGAGCTCTGACAAGTTTATTTTTTCCACGTGAAGTGTCTCACTATGAACCCTGGTCCCCATTCATATGATAATTGAATAATAAATAAACAAACAAGGGAATATATATCAAGATCAAGATTGTTTGTCTGTGCAAAAATTATCAGTAGCGGCCTAAAATATCTGTATCGGTCAGGCTATAAAAGCAACACCTGAAATGACACAATAAAAAAAAGTATATATAATGCTTTTACCAGATAATATAATAAAACAATTAAATGTAACGTGAAGCAACATTTAGGGAGCCAAACAGAGACATTATCAAGAACAGTTTTGCTTAAAAAAAGTGATGCAAATCTGAGAATTCCAAAAGACCAATATCTTCATTCATTTCATTCAATTTTATTTTTTAGTGTCATATCACAACAAAAGTTATCTCTGCACACTGCACATCTTGCAGGACTAGAATCACCCAGAAATAGAATATTCAAAGTCCCAACATAACCAGGAGCAAGTGTTGGAGTGCAACAGTGGTGAGAATATACTGCCATAACAGACTTTTAGGCAGAAATCTCGACAACAATAATAACGTCTAATTTGAATAGAATTAGCATAACGACATACTGATTGAATCCTACTCAGTCTGAATTCATCATAGACATGCTCAGTGAGAGCTGTGGTCAAGTGAATGAGTGGAAAACAAAAAAATGAAAAATCAGAGTGGACGCAGCGTATCGCAGCCTCCCAGGCCGAGCGTGCACACGCATCAACGCGTTTCCACGGCATCCAACGGTTCCGGTCAAATCTCCAGAAATCGCGTTGGAATGATGCGTGTAAACTGCGGCCTCGTGCATTAAGACTTTATTCCAGCTGTCAGCGAGGCCAAGCGGACGCTGAGAGCAGCCAGCAGAGCGCAGGAGAGAATCCTTGGAGATCCACTCCTCCCTTCTTATTCTCCATGCTTGGAGGCTTATAGTGAACTAAGCTGGCAGACCAAGATAAGCCTGTTTTTATATAACACTTGCTTTTTTCCCCCCGTCTTTTTCTTCAGAGTTGAGGAAGCGAAATGAATATATGCAACATGGATTACCACACAAAAACAAGGCTATCAAGGTACCAGAAAAGGGAAGTTTGCACAAAAACACAAAGGCTAGTTTACGATTTTACTTTATATTTAATCACGGGAGATACCTCACTCAAGAGCTATTCAATTTAGTAAAGCTTTGTTTTCATGAGGAAAAAGGGAAATTAAATCTTAGCAATGGCTCGTATACGTTCTACTCTATATTCATCCGCCAACATGTTCAGCAGGAAGCGACTTTATTACTCATGTCCAATTCAAGCCGTACACTGATATATTCATATCAGGGCTGTAATAAATCACACTGCTTTCTGTCACCTACAGGAATAACAGGAGGTCTCCACTTCCCAATCTTTATTGTCACATGTTTAATGCAGCAGGTTTTGCAAAGCTGAGAACACATCCCATGTTGGGTTGTAACGTTTGCTGCAAATCGATGAAAACAAGTTAAATATACACAATGTTGAAAGATGATATAAAGTAGCTCTAAAAAAAAAAAACATTATCTTTGAACTCAAACTCCTGGCTTCGTAGTCTTTACATCTCTCCTGCACTAAATATCGCTTAAGAGCTCAGGAAGTGCGAAGTCTAATTACACGTTACATCAGTCCTCTCTATAATGTCACTGTCTGTACTCAAGCACACCTCCTACACACACACACACACACACACACACACACACACACACACACACACACACAGTTATTTGCAAAAAGGTTTTTTTTTCCACTGACTGTATTCCACATAATGCTACATGTTTTATTGGCAAAAAGAAAAAGGTGGTGTCGTCTCAAAGAGCTGCACTTAAAATGGAGCTGAAACTGCATTTCGAGTGTGTTTCTGGGAGAAACAGGATCGGCAGGCTTAACGTTGTGAGGAATTTGATTTGATCGTTCTTAAGATAGCTCACGACCTTCTCTAGCTCTGTGCAGAGCCGGAGTTTGAAGATTGATTGATGGATGGTGCAACCTGATGTAAACATATTTTGTTTTCCAGTAAGACAACATTTTGGAATTCATTTATTTTTTTCAGGACATTGTTTATTAGGTGCACGATAGAGGACGTGACTGTTAAAGTGTTAAAAAGGCAGTTTTGTCACTTTGGCTCAACTTTTAAGAAAAATGCTACAGTATTGACAGAAAAGTCAGAGGAGAAATACATCTCAGAGCCACCTTTACTGACTGACAAGCGATCTCTGATGAGCGTAATCACTAAAAAAAAATCACAAAAGCACCACAGTAATTAGCTGCCATGGGGGGTTTAAAAGCGGGTCCTTCACACTGAAGGACAATTGCTCTGCTCACAATGCCACGCTGCCCCCAGAAAGAGTGACTTTATATGGGATAACGGCCTAATCCATGTTGTGTCTTCATCCCTCTGTTCTGGGTTTATTCAGATTTTACTGGGTTAACTCCTACAGCGCCTGTACTGGAGTGACAGAATGATGGGTGCTTCATATAGCCAGTGATAAGCTGATGAGCCTGAACTGCAGTGTGAGGTGTATAATCAATGCCAGTGGATTTCCCTGGGGAGAAGGGTGGACTGAGGTTATGCTAACAGTCTGCTGTTTGTTAGTAGAGCTGGTGAGCCAGTCCCTCCTCACTATTAACCCCGGGGTTCATCGATTTCTTGTTGCAGGGCCCGAACATTCCCAGCCGTGTGTATGCAGGACGCTCATGACTGCACTAATACACACCCGCAGACTGTGACACACCTACACACACAAGCTGTCGCCCATGTCGACATCGTGGCATTCCTCTGGGTCACCTGGCCAGCGGAGACTTGCCCTACAGAAGAGCTGTCAAGGCCTGGACGCCTGGTCTGGGTAAGTGGCTGCGCTGCTGCAGTGTAGTCAATAAAACCCCCTGCTATTTAACAAGGCCGAGCAACAGAGCCGGGTCAAACGCCTTTTCATTTTCCCAGAGCTTTTGTTCTAGCGAGACTGGATCGATGGAACAAAGCCGTTGATATGCGAGCAATGGCCCCGCACAAACGTATATGAAAGTGCTCGTTTAATTCTGGTCAATGTGGATAAAGTCACGGATAAAGCTGCAGTTCCTTCCTAATTAGGGCACATTTAAATGAAGACGAATGAGGACAACAGATCCAAATGAGTTGAGATGAAATCCACTTTGAGTGCTCACATTGTGATTATTATTATTATCATCCTACTTATTATTACTACAGTGGAAATTCTGAAGGTTTCTCACAGAGCTCCAAAATGGTCCTCAAGTAACCTAAGAACCTGTTCTTGAAGGTTCTTCAAAGCACCTGAAGATGTTCCTTCACAGTTTCAAACTGAGAAATCTCCAACAGGATGAAGGATCTTTTTGTTTTTTACAGTGGACTTTAAGCAAATTACAGGCCTGTTGTGATTCTAATTAAAAGCTCAGATTTGCTTGACTTCGTATCCCCCGTGTAATTATCATGTGGATAATGCTAAGAGTGACACTTCTGTATCAATTTTATCATGTTTAAAACTTATATCACTTTCTTCTTGCCTTTGTCCGTCACAGCACTTTGTAAACTCTGTATTTAAAGGTGCTATATAAGTTAAGTTATTATTATTATGAGGCTGGCTCTGCTGTGTGATCTATAAATAGGCCTCTTTGTGGTTTATCCAATAAAGCTCCAAAGTGAGCGGCCATAAAATGATGAATAGACCATTAAGTTTGTGCAGCACAGAAACCAAAAGAGAAGTTTAGATTCTCAACAGGGGACTGAGACTCATTATACCATATTATTGCATCTTGTCACGGTGAGGTCCAAAAGCAGCAGGTCTCAACCCACAGTTTAATTAAAGCGGGTCACAAAACTGGACCAACAACTAGAGCCACAAACACCAACATCAACTAACGCTGATGTTATCACTCTGAGGTTGAGCTCCAAACCGTCTCTGACAGGTTGAGTCAAAGTTTCCAGGGGGCCAAAACAAACGCTCTGCCTGCAAGTGAGAGCCCTTCCTGGGGGGGCCGGAGCGTTGGCTGGTCTCCTGCCTCGAGTGCCTCTTTTCACTGCATAGATTTCAGCCCCCTTTCATATTGTAATGGTCATGGTGGCCCGAGCCCGCAGTGCTAACCTTTTAGCTCTGTGGGACGCATTATTCCTGACACAATGGACACAATCTCTGTCTTGTTCACTAACACTCTGCTTTATAACTCTCTCCCCCTCTTCATGCCTCCTTCTCCGTTGTCTTCTCCCTCACTAACTCACCGGGAACGGGAGTTTTCATTCCTTGTCCCGCTCTTCCCCCCAGCGCTCCCCCTCACGTTTGTTTTTTTTCCTCTCTTTAAAGATGGATTATGCCTCCTCACACATGCTCAATTAAACTATCCCAAACCTCTTTTTTAATGCAAATGTGTAATATTCTAACAGCGTACAGTATGTAACTAGCTTGCAGCTATGTTGGCTGCGCCCTCCGTTTGCACCCATTTGTGAGTGTTTGTATGTTTAAGGCTGGCGATGCTGCATCAAGCATGTTAAGCGAGGGCTGTATGGAGTTGCACACGGACTGCAGGCAACTCTGCTTGTGCATCTTAGCTGGTACTGTACAGCTGTGCGTCTGCTGTAGCGGCGCCTGTGCTGCACTTTCACCCGCCCGCCACGCCCACGAGGAGAACTCCATTATCTGCCGCTGGCTCCCATGCCCGGCTTCACGCAGGGCCGTGTCAAACATTCAGAGGCGAAAGGTGACAGCGAAGGCGGGGAGCGGTGTGTAATATGTCGGTTTATGCTACGGCTGCTGCGGTGATAACTGCACTGTAGTTTTACAGTCCTGCAGAGTCCTGTGGGGGCCAGTAAAGCCAACATCAAAGGCTTAAACAGCAGCACGCCAGTTTATGCAGCAGACAGAGGAGGGCTAGGTGGGCTGGTTGATCAGGGGAACAGTGCATAAACACACTCACACACACACACACAAACGAGAAGACACTTCCTGCATCCACACAAATCCGCTATATTGCAGTTACTTTGACACATCCTGTATACTCTTTAAATCACAGGGAGCAAACAGAAAACCACACACACACACACACACACACACACACACACACACACACACACACACACACACAAATGAATCAAAGCCATTGAACCAAGCCTGGAGGCTCTGAGAAGTGGCCCAGGTGAGCATTCTCTCCAAGCCCACTCCATTATGACGATCTCCACACAGGCGCCCCAGCTAGAGCTAATTAACGGACTATTACTATGCAGATATATTCAAGGCCAGGAGCAGAGCGCAGGCAATAAATGGGCTTGATGAACAAGAGAGGGGCAAGAAAAGGGAGGTGGGTGGAGGGGGTGGAGCGGACTAAGAGGGGTCGGGGCCGGGGGATGGAGAGAAGGATGGGAGAAGAGAAAGTAATAGGCAGACAAGAGGAAGGTGGAAAGGCAGGGAAGGAAAAGAGGGCCGGGGGGAGAGGGAGAGATGGTGGTATGAAAGAGAACAAAAGCACGACAAGAGCACTTCACAATCCTTATAACTAGCTGCTTGTAACCCCGGCGATCCAGGAAGTGAAATGTATGGTCAAAATGTGCAGTTTGAGTTTTACATTTTTTTCTTTATTTTGGCCCAGAAACTTTATTATTTAATGGCATGCCCATCACTTATTTGATGTATTATAGACATTGAAATATTCATGTTTCCTTAGATGCATTACAAATTATGTCTTTAATTTTTTTCCCCTAATTTCCTGATATTTTCACTCTCCTTTTCCTCAACTAGTACTTTCTTTTAAAGGAAGATATGTATATAAGTATCTTGTACTTATGTATCTTATATATATAAGAAAGAAAGGAAGACTTCAGGATACTTTGAATGATGTAAACATCAGGGTAGGAAGTAATGCTGTCATCAATCTACACTTGGCAAGAGGAAGAGAAATCCACTTTGAGTGTGCCACAGATGCATTTTCATTTCAAGTGTATCGACACAAAGTGCAGATACCTAACTGAGAGACGTGAGTCTGTGCCAGGTGCAGGACACCAGAGAGAGAGAGAGAGAGAGAGATAGAGAGGGAGAGAGAGATAGAGAGAGAGACACAGAGAGAGAGAGAGAGAGAGAGAGAGAGAGAGAGAGAGCGAGAGAGAGAGAGAGAGAGAGTTTACGTAACAGTGAATCCTACTCAGCGACCTCAGAGCAGCAGCCAAGAGTAATTTTGGGAATGACATTTTATTTCTTTTCATTTAACCTTTATTTAACCAGGCAGGTCAATTAAGAACACATTCTTTATTCATTATCAGGTCCATCTCCCTTCTGCTCTGCTTCCCTCTCTGCTCTCTCCCTCCTCTCTTTAAAAGATATACAATGAATATACTGTGTGTGTGTGTGTGTGTGTGTGTGTGTGTGTGTGTGTGTGTGTGTGTGTGTGTATATATATATATATATATATATATATATATATATATATATATATATATATATATATATATGCCCCTACATTTGCTCAAGGTATATATATATAAAACCTTGAGCAAATGTAGGGGCATTCAGATGCATATCAAGATCTTGAAATCACAGCTAATGTTCAAGCCAGTTAGCTAGTCAGTCAGTCTTTTAAAGGTTGAATACCGTATGCAATTAGTTGCATAATGTACTGGATCATGTATGCAAATTAGCAAATGAAAGCATTTGCCAACTTCTAGATGAGCTGAAGCTAATTTTAGCATCACATATAAGCAATGATGCTACAGAGGAAAGACAGATTTATAGCCCTGAAACCTTGAGATGTTATTCCAAGATTTAAAGGTGATTAGCTAAAACACTAATATGATTAAAAGACTGTAAGATTTATGTCTGCTTCCTGCCAGCTGTTGGTCACTTGCAATCCAGAACCGCCAAGCTAGCTGCTAACGTTTCTCTATAGTCTCAATAGCAGTTTATTCTCCAACTCTTCAAAATAATAGAGCAAGGCTTCTAAAGAAAACATCGTTGGAAGGGTAATCATTTTCAATCGGACAAATTACAACCCTGATGCATAAGATTTAAACAAAATCAGCTCTAATGACTACGAACAATAAAGCATCAACCTAAATAACACTGTAGGTTTTTAAAAAAAGACTAGACGATGACAATGATTCATTTCCCCACCACATTGACAAAGTCTCTATAAAAACTGTGAATGTGGTCTCTCCCCTTAAGTAATTAACTCAGCCAAGCATAAACACAAAAAAACATGCAATAACTGCTCTCAAGGCAGTGCTGAAAAGCCGATCAGTATTCCTTTACTGAAATTAGGTATAATTCATTTCTAAGGAACCCAACTGACGTGTTTTAGCCTCCAAAGCTTGGCTGCCCTTCTAGGTCTTGCATGGTTAGGAATCGATTTATTATTTCACTCACCAGTAGCCCCTTTATTGCTTGAGATTTAATTAACTAATTGATTTGTAAAAAGCTTGAATACATTGAAAAATGAATTAGCAAAGGTTGCACGCTGTTCTCGACATTCTCCATTACAGGAGTTATTTGCAGAGCAATATTTTAACATTATTGCTTTTGGAAAAGAAACGCAGTCACCCTTCTATTGATCAATCCTTTCCACCCTTCCGCAGGCTGCTGGCTGGGTGTAGGGCAAATGCAAAGAGAATTAGCATCACTGCTTTTTTCCTCTTCTTATTCCACTTCACACACACTAAGCAACAAACTCATCATTTGGACATTTGAAAGAAAAACAACTTACGATTGGTGGACGCTGCAGTTGTAGAAGACAAAGTCCACGCTGGCAAACTTCTTCCCCGTCTCCTTCGACTTCAGATATAACTTAATAACACGCTGGTCACCTATAAGGAAAACACCATATTAATGGTGCTTTATTGGTTTTTTCTTCCAGTCTGCAGTCTATTTATATAGTGTACAACTGATATTATCATATACAGTAAATATTGAAGATGTTTCATGAACCAGCATCATGTCCAAGTTCAAGCAATTTATTTTGAAATGTTAAATCGGGAAATGAATCGATATAATTTCGTAGAGGAAGCGGTTCAGCAGTCTGTGTACATAAATGGGTTGTGTGCAGTAAGTTTGTGAATCAGCAGTTTCTTATTATGATAATCACAAAGAAATGGATGCGTTTAAACAGCCGAGTGACTCGTGTTTCACAAAGTTGAATGAACAGGCTGAATGAAGCAAACAACCGGTATTTGTGCAGCATCAAACTAAACTGCTCAACCGAGAAGCCCAGAATGAATTACAGTCATCTTCTCTCCAAAACAAAAGTTTGTTAATGTTAAGCCACGAAATGTCAGTTAACTTTTCTTTTTCCAGAACAGTGAATAGACTAGCGCGGAACTTAACAGAGCATGTCCAATTTGACAACTGTGGTAGCTGGACTAATTTACTGCAACAGAAAGATGAAGCCTCAACATCCATCCATCCATCATGTGTAGCTGCTTATCTAATTCAGGGTGGTGGGAGGGGGGGTGACAGAGGCGGGGTACACCCTGGATATGTCGCCATCACAGAGCTGACACTTAGAGACGGAAGACCGATGCTCTCATTCACTCCTACAGGCTATTTAGAGGTAATGAACCTACGGTTTGTGGCAGGAAACCGTGGAAAACCCTCGCTGATACGGGGAGAACATGCAAACTCCACACAGATAACCCTCTTGCTGTGAGCGACAGTGCTAACTTCCGCCATCATTTAATATTCAATGAAAAGATAACTGACCCTTTGTAAAGCCCCGCCCCCCTCAGCATTATTGTTGATTTAACTCACAAAAGCCGAGTGGCTCAATTTACAGCAGTAGCTGTTGAGTGTGCTTAACTTAAGCAACACCACTGTCTCCGGCTTCCTCCCACAGTCCAAAGACAGGCGTGTTTAGGTTCATTGATGATTCTTAATTAACCGCTACACTCTATACATGTGTCAGCCATGTGATAGGCTGGTGACCTGTCCAGGCTGTAACGCTGCCTTCGCCCAATGTCAGTTGGGAACGGCTCCAGCCCCCCAGCTTCCCTGATAGGGATACGCGTTTACAGATAATGGATGGATGAACGAAAGTTGCCAAGATGATTTCAAAACAGATTTTCAAAAAAAAGGCCATTTTGAAATCTGAGACATTTTAAAAATATATTTCATGACAATGAATAAAAGGAATTATATTGGTATTTTAAAAATTCCTGATACATTCATATTTTACATTATTTATTCTGCTGATTATTTATTACATACCATCTTTGTGTAATTTATTTAAATATATCACACCTTAAGGGTCCATACAGGAAGCTGATTCTGAATCACAACAAAACAAACATAATTTCAGAAAGCAACATTGGTAGAGTTTAAAAACAGATGTGGGAACGTCACTTACGGTTATATTATTATGTTCATATTTGGCACACCCTTTACTTATTATGTTGGGATACTTTTCTTTTTACCTTGGTCTCGTGTGATGGGGGCCACCTCTTTTGTAGAGGGGGACAGGCAGAAAATCCGACCTCCATAGATGCGTCCTTCTGTCTCCACGAAGTCCTCGAAGGAGCAGTTGACTCCAGCAGAGAGACTGGGCACATTCAGTGCCTGAAGTGACAGCTAGGAGAAGGAAAGGAACACACAAAGATGGAGGACAACATAAATCTAAAAGCAAAGGACTTTATCAATGATGCAATAAGCACAATTTCTTCTGCCTCACAGCAGAAAATGCTGTTTTTCAGGTCAAACTCAGAATGATGGACAGCTTGCCAGTGACTACAAGCTTCATTTAATCTAATTTCACATTTATCTTGCTCACTTGTGCTGTCCATCTCTTTCTCCTCCACTTCTCCCCGTCACACAAACAATACACTCTGACAGGAAACATATACACCCATACGCCGCCACACCGCACCTGCACTTCCGACATGGTGACGGAGACGGTGTTGGGTTGGATGGAGAGTCGGACGCACTGCTCCGCTCTGGTGGTGAAGCGCTGAGGCTCCTCTGCTCGTTCACAGCGATCCTTCCTCGAACATCTAAAGGTGGACGACAAACGTAGTTATATCTCCATTCAAAAACCTCATATGTAACATTTAATTCAGATTAGATCCACAAAAATCCTTTACATTAATTTCTTTAAATTTAAATTTACATTCAAGGTTATTTCAAGTGTAGTGAATTTGTGATATGAAGCATTTATTGAACAACTCCAGGATGTTGAGTTTCTGTTTATCAGAGATAACTTATAAATAATTCAAAGGCTGTCTATCATCATGCCAGATAAAAACAGTGAAACATGGAGCCCCGGCACAGGAGCAGAGTGGAAAACAAATGGGGCGTAGCGTGAGTTCAGGCAGAGCACTGAAGTCTAACTTGCATTAGCTGATTGGCACCAGCTGCTCATTCATGCTTCGCCATCAGTGGCTGAGTCAGCTGCTTGCCTGTCAGCTGACTGGTAGCAGCCAATCATTCTAACACAGGTGTACATGGTGGTCTAAAACACCTGACACGTCTCACTACTACACTAATGACATATTCATGCTGATCTCATGGTATTATTTACTTTTCTGAGATTCAATGTATGTATGATACGACGGTCTCGATCCCTTTACTGTCTGTATGAGACGTACAGGTAACTCCAATGTAAAAACCTCGGCGTCAGTATTAGATGCTCAGACGCTGAGGGATACCCATAAAACAGTGACGCCAAGGAATCCTGACTCAGCATCCACAGGTGACAAGTTGGGAATGCATGTTCAGCAGAATCCTCATTACAATTCTCAGATCTCCCTCATAGAGCAGCACATTTTCCGCCAAACTGTTTTATATAACTGTCATTTGCAACAAATGGTCAATTGACAGAAGTGTCTCCGACTGAATTAGCAGACCAATTTTATGGACCGCAGTTTACTGACCAGAAAAAAACATCCTCAGGAAATTTCAAATGTCCAACTTAATGCTGATTGGAGTTTAAAGGGATCAGTATGAGTCAAATCATATGCTTATGAAATTATCCAAAAGCATCTGAAGCCCAGTTCCTCCCACAACCTCCCGATGCCAGAATCGGTGCGGCCGTTTCTATGTTGGCAGTTTTGATAAATCCAAATTCTCATCTTTAAGGCTTTTTTTTTTCTTGCTGAACACAGGCATTGAAGAATGTAATGCCAGGTTGGTCTACATGTTCTGTTACATCAGCGTGACCTTTGACCACTAAATTCTAATCAGTTCATCATTGAGTGGAAGTTTGTGTCGAATTTGAAGAAAATTTTGCCGGAAGCGTTGCTGAGATATCACATTCACATGAAGTGAACCGATGGATGCTTATAGTGAACTTGACCTTTGACCTCCCAAATCTAATCAGATCATCCAGGTGGATGTTCAAGATAAATTTGAAGAAGTTCACTCAAGGCATGCCCGAGTTATCTCGAGAATGGGCCTGAGGTGAGTTCACAGTGACCTTGACCTTTGACCTTCAAAGACAAATAAGTATATCCTTGAGTTCAAGTTGATCTTTGTGCCAAATTCGATGAACTTCCCTCCAGATGTTCCTGAGATTTCACGAGAATGGACGGATGGACAACTGGAGAACACAAAGTCTTGGGCGCCGAGGCTAAACCAAAATAGAATTGACAGAATAGACTGTGTTGTGAAGAATAAAGGCACTTACACATTATGGAGTACACACCAGCCACAGTGAGGGTCCCCTGATCCCAGACAGGCTCCACAGGAGCTGTACTGCTCACAGCTCTCCACTGGTATACGGGTCACCTGGAAATAAAACACGCACCTGGTTAATAATGCACAGCGCCTTCAAACAGCTCACACCATACAGGCCCGGTGTGCACCGGATCTACCGGAGGAACACGAGGTTGAAGGAACAAGCCCACTGTGACTATCACAGATAAACAGCTCTAGAGGTGCTGCTGCTTACACGGCCACGCTGCTTTATGCAAAGCTAGCTAGAAGGGGAGCAGCAGAGGTTCAAACACATGTAAACACACACGTGAGTTGAGATTACAGCCTGTGACAAACATCTCTTTTTGATATACTGTGTACTGCCCACAGTTCTCCAGTGGAGCAGGCAACACTGATGCATCCAAGCAGTTTACTTCAAGAGATTGTAAACACCATCTAGGAAGAAGTAAATGGCTCACAGCTGCCCACTGGAAACGATCTTAAGTGTCTGGACAACGCCTTTTTTAAATACAAACTGTACTTTCCATCATCTATTAATTCACATGTCAAAGGTTAACACATTTCGTTTTCCATTGTTGCATGTTGAAGAATTGTAATGACCAAATAACTGCAAAACAAATTACTTTCCTGTCAGCTTCAGTTGTATTTTATGCTAATTTTAGCATGCTAACAGACACTTCTGTCTCCACAGGAAACAACTTTGTTAAGTTTAGGCAACAAAACTTCTTGTTTGGATTCAGCAAAATATTGTTCTTTGCATCTAAATAACTATGGTAGTGGTGTGACTTAAGTACAGAAGCTACTGGACTAATGATGTTTTCTTCACACATTCTGATGTATGACATCCCATTGCACTTCAGCTGTAATTATGAATAAAACAATTAAGTTCTTAATTTAACCTTCCAGCTCTCAATAATTCTTCAGATTGTTTTTTTATAAAATAGAAAATGACTTCCATATTATGAAATTACACTGTACTAGCCTTTATCAGAACATGAAATGACTAAGTTTGCTTAATATCTGTAAATTCCTTGCAAAGAATATGCTCGTGTACATGAAACCATTGAGATAAGTATTGGGGGTTTATACTTTTTGCCCGCTAAATCTCTAACGGCTGCCATCTGTGCGTCTGCGTGACGGAGATAAGATGAAATTTTAATGATCTCTTTTGGGAAATCGGAGAACTTGGCTATTAACAAGGACATCAAACACTGCTGTCCAAATTTACCTGCCTCTTAAACTGCAACCAAAGAAGTACGTGTACATCAGGGGAGAGAGTGAGAGGAATTATCATTTAGGAAATCCATTTCCATCGATGGTTTTCTTTGCACTTGTCATTAGGCAGACCTGTATTCTGCTGCTGCCTGCGTTTTCACCATCCACCATCTGTCTGCAAGATTATCGGGAAGAGTTATTCTGGGTTTCACCCAGGTTGTAGAGTAGAAGTCGAGGAATTATCCATAAAGAAAGAATTTTGAAATGCTTTAATCATACCTGTGCACACTCAGGTCTACTGTGCTCTCTCTTAAATCACAGAAACCACCGGTGTATCTGCACCCATGTGTTTTATCTCAACTTGCTGGAAGCAGTTTGCCCGTGACAGACGGATTGGCAGACATAAAACTGCCTCAAGCGAACACACACGTCCTGTACACACACACACACACACACACACACACACACACACACACACACACACCAGTGAGAGAGTCCCAATTTGGACCAAATTGGGAGTTTGAGAAGTTTTCTGAGGCAGTTGAGGTAAAGACTTAAACACACCCCTGACCACCCGCGACACCTTGGTGAAAGTTGTGTTCATGTGAACATGCATTAAGCCGCGCGCACCTCCAGCTGCCTCCGTCAGCTGAAGTACGACATCAATAACACTGCAGAGGTAGGAGGCACACCAGGTGAGCTGGAAGGTGGTGAGGGTGAATTCTAATGGCAGCTGCAGGCGCAGCAGTGAAGGAACCTTCAAAGAGGAAACTCTTCCTTCATGCAACTTTTTTTTTTTTATTCTCAACCTTCAAACAGTAATTTTGGCTCTTTTCATGTATTTTGCCTGAACAACTGCTGCATGATTAATAAGACACAAATGCATACGTTGGTTTTTATGTCACCGTGTACTTCAAATATGTTCTCCAATCAGATGACTTCTAATGCCTGTCGACCCTGCAGTCCTCCTGCTGGGCCACATATCACTCCTTGGTCTGTGTAGGGCCCTATGAAAGCAGTTTGAATTGTTTCCAGATTCCGTTTTATTTTTTCACAAATTCTGTTTTTTTTTTCTGTTTTATTTTTTTCCATCAAATGGTGTAATCATGTAGTTGATTAATTAAAATTAAGACATTTACTGAAGAAACATTCTATTAGTGTGTGTGTGTGTGTGTGTGTGTGTGTGTGTGTGTGTGTGCGTGTGTGTGTGTGTGTGTGTGTGTGTGTGTGCATGTGTGTGTGTCTGTCTGTCTGTCTGTCTCAGCCCCGCCCCTCGGTGAAATAGACAGAGAGGAGAGACACTGGATGAAGCGGTGGGCCCATTAATTACACTAAAACACAGTAGAGATTCTTGATGTGTTTTTCCACGGAATTTCGTATTTTACAGTTGATTCCATTTTCATTGTCATTCAGCGATTCCATCCACGTTTTCACAGAAATCATAGGGCCCTATCTGTGGAGGCATCAGGATACTTAAGTTAAGTCCCGCCCACACCGCAGTGGAAAACCAATCATTGCTATCCATTGAATGAAGGTGCTTCCATGTTACTGTCATGACTAGCAAAAAACTGAGAAATTCCTAAAAAGCACTGTGTGGTGGGAAACACTAAATACATGGGAAATAGAGTTTATATTCTGTGCCCAAGCCCAGCCCAACCCACGGGCCGGGTCGGGCAGATATTTCCCACCACTACCCTCGGGCGGGATCGGGCCGGGCCTTAGATCAAGTATTTGTTCGTTCGTTCTTTTTTTTTTAATGATTGCTCTATTGGCCTAAATTATCAACTGCATGCTGAAATTTAACATGTTTAGCTACCTGCAGGAAATCAACTGTTTTCCCTCCGCCGGACATCAGAGTATGACACGTTGCAACCATTCAGAATGACATGTTTGACACTATCCAAAAAACCTGTATTCTCTGCTTGATGAACAAGCATCCAGACGATGCATCAGAATGGCTTTCATTACAGGAAAATCACACCGACTCCAATGAGTGTAATTAAAACACATTCATTTTGTTGCCTTTCGTGGTCGGGATGTATAGTGTTCCTGACGTGACATCATTCATAATGTTGCATCCTTACTGCACTCACAACAGCACATCTCACAACTAGATGCCAGTTATCCCTCCATACGATCCTCTTACTGCCTCGCCTCCTTCTGTGTCGCTCCAATGTACAGTTGGGCACAGCAGCTTATGGCAGATTCATAGCATGATAATAGTAACCTGTGTCTGATAACTATTATGGCGCTCCCATTATCAGACCTCTTACAGCACACCAAATAGCAGCAAATTGCAGTCATTACTTGCGCCTGGACAAATACCATGCTAGTAATACAGCATATCTCATAGAGGGAGGTGAAAAGAAAAAAGCGTGTCACGCTCTCGCACAATAGCTGGGGAGAGAAGTTTATTCAATGGGGCTTTGTGGTTGTAGGGCGGATGATGTATCCCAATAGAACAGTTCAATTATTGAGTTTTAGAAAACAGATAATGGGACGGGAAACGGGAAATGTTCTGCCAAAGACTCTTTGTCTTACTGAGGTAGCTATAGAGACTGTGTGTGTGTGACAGTAAGTAATACAGAAACACCTTTTTATATTAAATATGGCATTTTTATTCCTGGCCTATTTGCTGCTGCAGAGGGAAACGCATTCATCTGTGGACAGTGGAGGAAGGAGGGGAGGGAAGGGCCAGAGGAATTAGGAGATGAGGTGGAGGAAGATAGATGAGACCACAGTGGGGAAAAATGTCCATTTTAACCATTCATTTTAGCTTTCAAACTAATGTTTGTAGACAAAGAAGCTTCCAGTAGGATTCAAATTACTTTTCTTTTTGTGTGTGTCGTGTTACCTCAGTGAAGGAGAGAGGGGTGGGATAGGAGATAATGGGGGGTAGTTTATTACAAATAAATAACAGCTCTTTCATTTGGGTCATGATAGAGAAGCTCTTAATTTGGCTAGCGGCAGATGAGGGGGGGGGGGGGGGGGGGGGCAGTGGAAAGAAGAGGGGGGCTGGGGGTGAAGGATGCAGGGAAGGATGGATGAGAAAGACACACAAATGTAATTGCGACTGATGTTTCTTGCCACATATGGGGCCCCTGCGGTGCCAGCGAGTCGCAGCTATAGGCCCAGCTGTAATTGTCCAATCGGTATAATGTGGGGGAGAATATGAGGTGCTATTACTACACAATAGGCTGATGGATGGCTTATGCTGCCAGCCAGCTGGATTTTAAGACATACAAGCCCTGCAAAAGCACACAGAACCGGCAACGCAGTGATGCAATATGTGGTGTGCACATTCTGACGTTATAAAGATGTCCGAGTTAATAAACTAGATGGACTTAAACACGCGGATAAGAATTACAATTTAATGAAAACAAGGGTGCTTGCCACGTGCACAACATATAGGGACACACACTCTGCATGAATAAACATACACACAGGTGTATCATAAAGACACGCAGGGGATAACATACTCTATTTTCCCTTTATGTTATTTATTTGTTTGCTAGTCTGTCCAATTCCCTTCCCTTTTCCTGCTGTGCCTCAGCCTGTCTTTCTGTTATGCTCTCATCTGTCACAAATGTTGTCCGGACACTGAAAAACGTAGCAAATGAGGCCATAGATCACAAGTAGACACCGACAGACACAACCTTGGAGGAAGAGAGGGAGAAGAGAAACAGAAGAAAAACACAGAGATGATCTTTCCATCGTTATTCTTTGAATGTACATTCTTCGTATTCTTCATTTTAATAAGCTCTCCAATCACCAGCAGGTGTTAGCCATATCCCAAAAGGAAATACACAAAGGAAAACGTGCATTTTCATATTCAGATGCAGTGTGGAAACCATTAAAGCAACTTATTTATTACCTTGGTGAACATTGCTAGGCTAAAGTCTTCTTCAATACAGCATGATGCTCATTTAGTAAATTATAGTCCCACTTAGAGTCAAACGGACCATAAAGATGCCGGAGATGATTTAGGGCAGGGCTACCTTGCGATTGACAGGTCGCTGCCACAGTTGTCCGGTCTGGGAGTTGTCTGTGTTTTCATCCTTTCACAGTGTGTTTTCACTTCATGAAAGTTAATTGTAATTTGGGTGCCTAAAATGTCCTATCTCGTGTTTGGTTGTACATAGCTCCTCTTGTCTTCTTTCTATTGCCCAAAACCAAGATGGCCACGGCCAAAATGCCAAATTTGAGACCTCAAAACAATACACACACACACACACACACACACACACACACACACACACACACACACAGTCACTCAGTTATTTCACTCATCAGCATTGCCCGTTTCCTTGTTGAAACCCAGGTCACGCTGGTCCTCCAACCACATTGAGATCTCTCTCTCTCTCTCTCTCTCTCTCTCTCTCTCTCTCTGACTGTCTCTCTCTCTCTCTCTCTCTCTCTCTCTCTCTCTCTCTCTCTCTCTCTCTCTCTCTCTCTCCGACTGTCTCACAAATCACATTCTGATCAGCCGATCACTCATCTCTCTGTCCTGACAGACAGCTGTAGTGTGTGTGTGTGTGTGTGTGTGTGTGTGTGTGTCAGAACAGGACAAGGAATTCAGGAGACATGCCATTCAAAAACATGCAAGTGTAATGCAAAATTTAAAAACTGTCACACCGTTGTCAGAAAGTCCTTTCTGTGAGTTTTCTTTTACAGCACACTGCAAATATGTGATTCGAAATAACAATCAGTTCAAATGGTTTAGAAAGTCCACACTAATTGCCTCGAGTGCAATTTGTGCTGAGGCAGCATGATGTGCACTTCCTCGTTTTTTCAATTGATTACCACGATGAGGAAACAAGACTTCTGTCAGGTTCTCAAACCCTCACAGGAAAAGCCCAGAATCCAATTGGCTTCATACAGACTGTTAATGAGCATGGGAGTGACTTGCATCAAGTTTTTTTGCAGCCAATTCCTCTACTGTTGTCAACTTAAAAAACAAGAAGAAGCTTGGCGTCGCTTTTCTTTTTTCCAGAGAGGCTGTTGACTTCCGCTTTGGAGCCATTACTTATTCTTGATTGTGCAAAAAAGAAATAATGTCGACTGAACCCACTGCTTAAATCCACAGGGGGGTGCGAGGTCAGGAAAAGTCAAGTATTAGTGCTTCAGACAGCAGCAGCCCTGAATAACTAAACTGTCTTGTTAAGAGACACTTCAGAAAAATGATATTCCTTGTTGACAGTGTGTTAAAGCAATAGTCTTAACCACCCCGCCACTAATTTTAACTTGCCCACGCAACAAAAACGCTAAGATATGCTGTTCCAAAACTAAACTTGCCACACAATTAGCTGACAGGGCCCGAGGGCACATCCAGTAGATTTCTGTTTCCTCTTCAAATTATTATCCCTGTCCCTGTCTTCACTGACAGAATTTTTTAAGCAACTTCGGAGTTGGACAAACACCAAAAGAAGCTGCTTAAAAAGGAGTGCACGGCGGTCTTCTCTCCCTGACCTCCAAGTGCAGTAAATGCTGAGTGAATTGAATATGAACCCTCTCTGATGTGGTGCCAGGGATGGGGTTTCTCCAGTGTGCAGTACAGTACGGCTAAGTACATTTCTGTACTGTGGCTAAATCAATACACGGAGGTACATCATCAGACCATTACGCTACTGTCTGAGGGGCCTCGCGGAGGCAGGGGCGAAGGCATTTGCTGCCACCGGGTCACCTTACGAAGCTGTTTTACAAGCGGAGAGGCTCGACCTTGCCCTGCGTCTTCAGTGGTGGTGATGCTACATGAGGAAAAAGATCCGAGACCGGGCTCAGCCTCGCAGGTGCAATGCGCATCAGTATCAGTGCAAGACTTTAAATCCCAAAAACAACAAAAATGTAGAGCAGAAATCCTCAGGCTGTCTGCATTGTAATAAAATAATAACTCATTATAATGGGAAACAGGTGAATAGAAAGCGTCACCTCAGAGATGGATGGTAGCAGTGAGACAGGTAAGTATGTAATAAGTGAGTCATTTGGTACAAAGGTAGAGTAGAAATCAATAGATTATGAGCTGTAATCCACTTAGTCATTTACTTTAAAGCAATTAGGTGATGTCATCGATGGGGACGTACAGGATACAAGAAATATCTGTCTTGGAGACATCAGGAACAGAGGGCGATGACAGGATGAAAAATCTCCCTCGCCCCGCTGTTTTATTAGATCGGCACAATTTGAACATGTAACGAGGAAACAACGGCAGTGATAACATTGATTTAGTGCCGTTGTTCATTTTTATGATCACAAAAATGACGTGATCCCCCCGAACAGGAAGAGACGGACTAAAAGCTAGAGGCGGGCAAAGATACGTGGAGTGAGAGAGCATTGAGAGACTGTGTGTGTGTGTGTGTGTGTGTGTGTGCAGCAGAGACACAAAGAGAGCCATGTATAAATCCATCCCTCGCTAATCGAAAAACTCTCCTCTCGCTGTGAATCGGGCAGTTTTATGTTTTCGCACTGTATGCGCGTGTGTGTGTGTGTGTGTGTGTGTGTGTGTGTGTGTGTGTGTGTGTGTGTGTGTGTGTGTGTGTGTGTGTGTGTGTACGCTTATAGGCTATACAGATACGCAGTCCATGCGCTGCAGTCCAATACACCACTTTTAATTATGTGTGTGAGTGAATATGGGAAAAGGTAAATTGCTCTGTCAAGCTGGGAAATGGGCTTTGTGATGTTTGAGCTCTCATCACTTGGCATTTCTATTATTCAACAAGGAGCGAGGAATGGAGGGATGAAGAGGAGGAGGAGAGGACAAACAGGGGAAGGTACACCACACTTCGGCAAGTGATTATCACAGAGACTATATAGAGAATATGTCTATCTATACACTGATAGATATACACTGGTCTATCTATCTATCTATCTATCTATCTATCTATCTATCTATCTATCTATCTATCTATCTATCTATCTATCTATCTATCTATCTATCTATCTATAGAAAGATATAGATATATTCTGTTGTTTTTTACAGACACAGAACTTAACTGTTTGGTTGAAACAACCCAAAATAGAAGCTCTGATAAACCCACTGCACGCTGTGAAGTATACCCAGCAGCGAGCTGACAGCTGGAATATAGCAGAGCATTTAGCAGCTAAAGAGACAAATGTGTCCCTCAGGAGCTCGTGGATCAAACGCAGTTATAATGAGAATTCATATTAGACGTCATTGCGTCGCCCCCAAAAAGCTCACTTCCAATGAATCCTAATGCTACTCTGTATGTGTCGGATGTGTGACTGTGTAACTAACATGTTCACCACAACAACACAATAAGGTGACAATATAGTTTAGAATCAAGTTGGACTACATACATTTACATTTACATTTAGCAGACCCTTTTGTCCAAAGCGACTTACAATAAGTGCATTTGTCAAAAGGCAGAAACCACAACATATCATTGCCGATAAAGTAAGAGCTAAAAAATCGAAACAAGTGTCCTCGTCTGAGTAAAGTAGTAGCTGTTCAGCAAACATACCCTTAAGTACAACAGTGCTATGAACAAAGTGCTATAGGTAAGAAGAAGTGCTTTTAGTGTTTTTTTAGTGGGTCATGCTATGCAGAGTCGAGGTGAAGTCTGAACAGGTGAGTCTTGAGCCTTTTTTGGAAGATGGCAAGTGACTCTGCTGTCCTGACATTAGTCGGGAGTTTGTTCCACCACTGAGGCGCCAGAACAGAGAAGAGTCTGGATTTTTATTTACAACTTGCCAATTCTAATGCATGTTACAAATTACAAAATTACAAATTTAGTTAAACATAAAAATATCATTGATGAAGGTTGATTGAAGGTCCTAACTATTCCTCATTGAACATTAGAGTGCCATTACCATTAGGACTAGTATTACCACCTCGCCAACTAGTTACCTTTACATCCATGTCCGTCCAAAATGTCATCACTTCATCATTTTATCCTATTAGTCATTTGTGAAATTTGTCATAACTGGCATATGAATTCTTGAGTTATGGCCGTTGTCATGATGACCTTTGACCACCAAATTTGAATCAGTTCATCCATGAGTCCAGGTGGACTTTAAAAAATGTGAAGATGTTGCGTTCCCCAGAATGGACCGGACTGATGTACAGACTCATGTACAGACTGATGGATGGACATCCCAAAACATTGGGACAACTGTCACCTGGGTGGAATGATAAAAAGAGTTGGTCTTACAGTTGGACCCTCTTGGACATGGCACACACTGGCAGATATTGTAGAGAAACTGGGGGAAAGTTCTTACATATCTACACGCCTGCTGTCTCAGGACAACTGGTCATACTGGTTAAACTGGGCTATTTCTGTTACTTGCACATTTCCATTAGACTGGAGCTGTTGATGTAACTTGTAACTTATATCTATATACAGACCATAAAAAAACAGCCAACATATATTTTTTTCTTTTTTCTTGTCTTGAAAAAAAGTGGAAGTTTATAAGCCCCGGGCTTGGCCAGCAACCTTAAACCCCGATACATTATCTCTAGTCCACACAGCCTCTGGCGAGGAAGACACTCCTCATCAGCAGGCCAGTGAGGCACTGCTGGAACACAAGTTCACATTCTGCAGCAGAGGGAAGATCCTTATTCTCCTCTATGCCGTCTGAAGCTGTAACTGGGAGAGCAGTTACTTCACAAACTCACTCCATCTGAGAGACGCAGAAGTGAGGACACCTAAGAATATTGAATAGATGAGGCAGGAAGAGTCGGAGAAAGGGGACAGACCATATCCTGCAAACCAATTATATTTCCCCACCTCCTCAGCTCTCTCCTTTTCTCTGACTGGACTGTGAATTTAGTCTATGCTGGAGAGAAGCCATTACTGTTATACAAAGAGTTGGGCATATCGCCGCTTCTACTCACAGAAACAAAATTACATAGACAGAACCGGGAAGATGGGAAACAAAACCTGCCATCCCAGTACAGGTCTGATGCAAAAATATGCCAATACAAGAGCAGCTATGAAAATGATCTACCAATGTGCAACCATCCCGGTAGCTTTTTAAAGGAATACTTAACGTGCAAATGTATAGACGTTCAGGGAAATGCACGTAATTGCATCTTGGTGAGTTACATGAAAAGTGGGAAAATAGACTCATATCTGCTGAGGAACAAGCAATTAGTTTAGCTTAGCTTATGTTTTCTGGACCATGGTTTCTGGACTATGGTTTCTCACTATGGTTTCTGGACTATGGTTTCAGGACCATGGTTTCTGGACTATGGTTTCTGGACTGGTTTCTGGACTATGGTTTCTGGACCATGGTTTCTGGACTATAGTTTCTGGACTATGGTTTCTGGTCCATGGTTTCTCACTATGGTTTCTTGACTATGGTTTCTGGACTATGGTTTCTGGACCATGGTTTCTGGACTATGGTTTCTGGACTGGTTTCTGGACTATGGTTTCTGGACCATGGTTTCTGGACTATGGTTTCTGGACCATGGTTTCTGGACTATAGTTTCTGGACTATGGTTTCTGGTCCATGGTTTCTCACTATGGTTTCTCACTATGGTTTCTTGACTATGGTTTCTGGACCATGGTTTCTGGACCACGGTTTTAAAGCCTCAAGTTTGGCATTTTGCCTGTCGTCATCTTTTGCAACGATTGAATTGAAGTAATGTTAAAATTCAGCCTAATTCCATCGTCTGAAATAGAATTAGACTGACATATTCTACTGCTTCTAAATTACCAATGCTACAGTTGACCTTGGTTGTAAATGTTAATGCATTTTGAAAATTAAAAAAACAGTCTGAATCCACTTTTTGCATCTTTGCATGATTCTGTAGTTTAGTGTGTGCATTTCAGAAGTCGGTCTGTATTTGTTTGTGTTGGTGGGCTTGAATATGTATTTATGGATCTGCCTGTACTGTACATGTCAGCCTCCTGGACTGCCATCCACAATCCAAGCGCTTTATTCCCCTTGTCACATCAACACCGACACAGCCGTATCAATTCCAGTCCACTTCATCTTTGCGCTTATTCAGACGTGTGGAAGTCAATTATGTCTAATTGCTGGTAAATTACACAGTGCTCACATGGCACTTACTGTCTATGTCTTGTTGAAAGTTATCACACTGCAGTCATTAACCATTGTGAGATAAGAGAGCCATGCAGGTAAAGGACGCGAGGCGGGGAAGTGGACATAGCTGAACTCTGCAAACTGTAGTATCAAACTCTCATGGATCAGCAGCTACATGTCTATGTCTATGTATTCTACATATCGGTCTGCAGATGAGGTCAGCACGGGAAATGACAAGTCAATGAGACAGCGCAGTTTAAAATGTAACACATTATATAACTGAGCATTATTGACCTTGCAATAAGTTATCATGATAGAAGTGACAGCTTGTTATATTGATGTGCATGTCAATAGCAAGAAAAAAACGCCCCTAGAGTGTAAAACCTTTCAGCATAACCCTTTTTCTTCCAACTGCATTATTTAGCGTGATGCTTTACTAACAACATGCAGGTTCGGTTGAGAAGCTGCAGCCAAAGCGCTAACATGATAGCCAGCTGTGAACACGCTGACACTTGTCAGCTGCAATGACTCCCCGTATTGTCCGTCAGTTGACAAGTCAGACAAAAACTTCCATGTTAACTGCAAGTTAGCAAGTTTGTTAGCTGAGTTTTTAACGAGATAATGAGTTCACAGTTTATTCAAAAGATAATTGTCGTGTCTGGTAAATCACAAACCACGCCCCCTAGCTTCTTCCATTTTGGACTCTAAGGTCCTGCCACCTCCAAGGTCAGCACTGCTGAATAGGGCTGCTGCGATATGTTGGCATCATCGGTGACGACAAACATTTTAAATTGCCACATTTTTCAAAAATCTTGTCCTCAGAGCAGCTAAATCTGCTCTTACAGCTGTCTGGCTGCTATCTGAGAAATTCTATTATTAAGTGTTTGAAGGCAAACGTTGGCAGGACGAAGCCTCCATGTAGATGTAGAATGGAGCCCCGCCCCGCTCACCCACTCAGAACGCACTGGAACGTGTTGAGGCCAATATGACGGTAAAGGTGACGCAAGAAAAAGCGTGTGGACTTTGTCGATGTGTTACGAGCAGGGCTTCATTTAGTTTTGTGTTGCATAATGCAATGACAGCCTATACTTAAAAGAGCCAAAATAAAGTGAACTTAAATTAAATGGTTCATTTATTTTCTCAAAATAAATGTCATCGTTAAGATTAATCAATTAATTGGTGTCGATAGATGAATAGTCTTGAGTGAGAGTGAATCTTTATTAAAAAAAGAAAGCTGTCATATGTTTTAATAATAAACCAGCACCTTAATTAAAATGGTGGTATGGGGCTTCATCCTATATATGGGACATTTTAATATTCATGATATTAATTAGCAGTTATGAATCTATGTGCGTTTGCGTGTGCTGCTTAAATTGCAAATGTGCTCAAGCGCTGTATGTGGCACTGTAGGTATGTAATTAGCTTGATTGCTCGTTTTAAAATACATGTTTCCTCATGAAGTCTTTATGGCGCTATTCCACTGTCCCCGTGCTCTTTTGTCTACTGCTCTCCCTTTTTAACCTTGACTGCATATGTGTGTGTGTGTGTCTGTGTGTGTCTGTGTGTGTGTGTGTGTGTGTGTGTGTGTGTGTGTGTGTGTGTGTGTGTGTGTGTGTGTGTGTGTGAGATGCTCCTACCTGTTTGTCGGTGAGGGCGTATAAGTGCTGGTGATCTGGGCTGAAGAGCATGTCTCTGAGGATGGGGCTGCCATCGCTCACCAGCACGTTCTCATACAACAAGGCAGGCTGGATGATGGAGTCCACCAGGATCTGGAGGAGGGAAGAGGAAAACGCCATGATTACAATCCAACATTTATAAAATCATTGCTTAATAATAATATTAATAACAAAAGAAGTCTGGCAAAATATGATACACTCAAGACACAAAAATTGTTTGACTTTTATCTTTGTTACACCACTGATTACGGCATAATAAGTTCATGGTCCCAAAGAAATCATGCCATGAAAAAGATATGAAACAATGTTTCCATCCTCGTCCCTGATGAAGACATGTACTCCAGGATGAAGACAGAAGCTGTGTCTGTCAACGTGCATGATAGCTAGTTATTATTTTTTTTAGCAAGAGCTTGATGACGCTACTGTTACACAGGTTTATACAGTCATGCCACAGCAATAGGCCAGAGATCATATTTCATTCTTTTTATTATGATGGAGGATATGCTTCATGATATATTTCAAGATGAGAGAAGCTAATTTGCCTCATCTCCCGCTGCTGATCAGCTCCTAGACTGCAAGTTGATTTAAATTCAATCGTCACCGGTGCACACTCAATCTAGGGATAAGTTGGGCCGTGAAGTGGGGAAAAGAAGGCCGCATTTGAAGGAGTTTAAAATTGGACAGCCTTGCCGCAGACGCTGTGACGCATTCGGTCTCGAAATGCAGCGCCTGAAGGAGGAATTGGGATACAGCTTTGGTTCCACAAAAACAGTAATTTACGAAGATTTACTTTATTTTTCATTATTTACTGATAGTTTAAAATGTTGGCTAAATATTACCTTTACTACATTTGTCAGTTTGGGGCCTGACTATAGAAACCATTATTTGCTGTAACCTATTTTAATTATTCCCTTGAACATGTCTTTGTTACTGTCTTCAGTCTCCAATCGCTTGGCATTAAACACAACTTATCCTGAAGGACAACAACACATTCTTGGTGAATACTTTTCATTTTTGTTAGACTTATTCCAGTCACATCTAATGCACAGCAGTTATGTTCAGGAAAATGATGCATTCGCTGCATGTGTTTGCCCAAACTCAAAATCACACCAGTTGGTTAACTCGGTACTCAAGTCAGTTATGGATATGTTGTTAGTGCTTGCAGTGTTTAGTCTTCTTGCAGAATTACAGTTATCCCTTCCCCTCTGTTGATCCTTCTATCTGTACTCTGGCTCTTTCTCTTTTTATCTACTCATCTATCACCTGACAGAAGTTCAGTCTGCAGCAACTTTTCAGTCTTCTCTCTTTTCCTCATTCGTCTCCCACCTCTCAATAGTTCATTGTATGTGCTTTTGTTGCTCAAGAGGAGGGAGCAGCTTCGGTTAAAAGTCGAGTGTGTTGGTGAATCAGCTTTGAGGAGTTACTCAGGGGCATATTGACTAACATTTACACTAAAAGGTTGAGGTTGACATCTGTAGCAGAAAGCCACAGGAAAACGTCACACAGGGATGTTCCTGCTTACAGGTGATATGTCTCGTTCTGCAACTAAACAAAACACAACAAAGCATCTAAAATGAAACCTGCAAATGACTGAACGCTCTATGATTTCTACGGTAGGTGTATTCGTGTATGCGGAGGAGGTGCATCCAAGTCGTTGCTGTCCAATGGTCATTTGTTTTAGCTGTCCCTTATGTTGCTCCCACATGAACACAAACACACGGACACTTTTGTTGATGTGGGTGTGACCTTTTGTCCCCCTGTATTTCTGGCTGTGAACAACAATAACAGGCGAGCTCTCTCGCTGGCCGTTCTCAAACTGCTACATGCCCTGGGCCGCCATATCGGTGGTGATGAGGGGGGGCAGGGAGCGTGCTCTGGCCTACAGCTCGGGGCAGAGGGCAGTTGGAGTGGGATTCAGGTCGGCTGGCACAGTGGGGACTGCAGACCAGATCAGGCAACTGTAGATTCCCATCTAGTCTACTAGCCTGCAGGTGTCTACTCTCCTTCTGTGACCTCTAAAAGTTAGTGTGTCTAAACACAGACTTCTCACTGGGGAAGTCTGAGGATTTAAGGGTGAGAAACTTTCATTAACCCTTCAATAATCTACCTTTCTTTTCATGTGCTTTGCTTGAAATGTTGTGGGAAACTTGTCGTGCATCATGTTAGAAGCATTTTTAAATGGATGTCATCTGCTTACTGAGCTGAGCTCCTGCAGGGACCGGCTTCATAAATTCCACTTGCTCTCTTTGTGTAGTTTGTGCTCACTAAATTCAAAGCCATAAAAGTGGGGAAAAAAGGGGCGACACTGGGGCATCTGGAACTTTTTTATGGTCCCATTTGTCCAGTTTTTCACTTTCTGGAACTTATTAGCAGAGAGCCCAGGCTATAAGATGAAAGGGACGCCAAAAGCGGTGTCTACCTGCTTTAAAAGGCGCTTATTAAATATGCTTTTATCACTGCTCCAAGGGTGATTAATAGACCAAAAAACAACTCATAAAGCATCCCACTTTGATGTTACTGACAGCTTATGAGTCATTAAAACAGGCTGTTATTTTTTACTGATTAGTTTACCTCTTTGGAGCTAGACAATCATCAGTATTTTTATCCCGCTCAGCAGGGCCACTCTGCAACGAGCTTAATTGCTGCTATTTGCATTCAAATGATCCACCAATCAATTAGTTTCAAAACACAACATTTATTTGGAATATGTGCCGGCCTTAATGACATATCAATTCCGTCACTTCAACGGAAGACAGCAGGGACGTTCCATTTATATTCCAGGCATTCCGCTAATGCTCTTTTCCGGGGTGATGAACATTGAGGAAGCAGGAGCCGGTTGCGTGTCTTGCTTAAGGACAGTGTAATAAGACATGCATCATGTCTTTGACCTTTCAATTGAAGAACGGTCTCTCTAGGCCACCTTCCGTTACGCAACGGCAGAGAAAGTTGGGATCAGGATGGAAGTTAAAGGTGACTTTTCCTGACGAGTTTATCAGCCTACAGTCCAACTTTGGAGTCTTTACCGTCCCACGCGTCCCCCCTCCTCGGACGTCTCTGTCGCCTCGATCCTCCAGGGGCTCATTATCAAAGCAACGCTGATATTATCAAGGACTCTGTAACCCTCACACACACACATTGAGGTCCACAGGTGTACTCAGCAACACACTACACTCAAACACGTACTAACCCATGTGCCAAGGAGTCCTAAATACATTCCTTGTCATTGCTTTCGAAAATGACACGATGACAATGTCAAGCTTCTTCGACCTTTGCTTCACAGGCAAAAGTTCTAACTCACACTCCCACTACAGATCCTTTTCAGTCATTATTTCAGGGATTGTATTACACTTGATTGTGTTTATTCTATTATAGATGCCAATTGTCTTTCAGGGGAAAAACAGAAAAGAAGAGGGAGACGAAGAGCAGCAAAGTGTGCCTTAACCCTGATATTGATATTTAAAACATTACTCCCAAAAATATCTGTTGTGTATGTGGTTGTAATGATGATTATGTATAAAACAGTCAGTGCCTTCAGTAACAGCTATTTAAAAAAGGATATAAACTGTTTCAATCAGACATTAAAATTATTTATTTATTTATAGCATTTACATTTCAATGCATATCTTCCTAAGTTTGCAATTTTTCAACAAAGAAATGCATGTTTTAAATTGTTGGATAAGTGCTGATAAATTTGGCGCCGATGTCTGTGGTGCTGATCAAAGGCTAGTTTGCAGGATGGGAATTGCATGGTGAGCCTCTCCACGCTGGAATAGCAATTGGCTGCTTTGCAATCGTCTGAAGTGGCTGTGTGCCTACGTGCACGTGTGTGTGTGTGTGTGTGTGTGTGTGTGTGTGTGTGTGCACACACATGAGCGTGTGCTTGGGGCCCAAGACAAAAATGTGTACCAGGGCCAATCCCAGTCATGTGAAGCTGCTGGTAAGTGACCCTCCATGATTACTGAACCCAAACGGTGCGATCGTCTTTAGGAAAGCCACTTTTATCGGATTCTGCGATCATCAGTCCATCGTGTGTTAGCTAATGTTCCCTGAACCAGCAGTGCTAATACCACAATAACCTTCTATTTCTACATGCAACGTCGTTGCCATGGAGGATTTTATCGTGAGTACTGTATCTTGACATTGATACATTTTCAAAGCATTTACTTTTGTAATAAGCTTTGCAAGTTAACATGCAGGGATCTTTTGCGGGAGATGCACAAGTTGGTTTGTGACTCAAGTTGATAATGACGGTGGAGACGATGAGGTGGGATGATGCTTGGAGGTGTAGTGGGACGATGCTGGGAGGTATGGTGGGACGATGCTGGGAGGTGTGGTGGGACGATGCTGGGAGGTGTGGTGGGACGATGCTGGGAGGTGTGGTGGGACGATGCTGGGAGGTGTGGTGGGACGATGCAGGGAGGTGTGGTGGGACGATGCTGGGAGGTGTAGTGGGACGATGCTGGGAGGTATGGTGGGACGATGCTGGGAGGTGTGGTGGGATGATGCTGGAAGGTGTGGTGGGACGATGCTGGGAGGAGTGGTGAACAACAGAGAGGGATGGTCAGCGTGTGTTCACAGAAGTGTGCAGAGGACGAGGTAATAAAAGTGAACAGTAATGAGGTTTGGCTGGAGTGGTGCAGTGATAAATGCCATGCTGGGTTCAACCACTGGTCACACCTCGGGGTCAGGTAGACTGGTTAACAGAAGCACATGCTATCAATTCGTCTTCTTTCAAAAAGTGCCCTTGATTCTTAATTTTGGCCAGTGGCTTTGTTTGACTTCATTTCTCCAATTGCTCCTTCCTTGCCTTTTCTCTTCCTCCTTTCCCTTTGGCACGCGCTTATGCAATTATTTTTTGTTCATTATCCAGTTTTGCACTTTAACGCATTTTAATCCAGCTTTCCTCGTCTACATCGTCCTGGTTATTCGTCCTCTTTCTCACCTTTTTCACTTTTCTTTATTTGCTACTTAAAATTGTCTTTTCCATCCTCATTTGTTCCTCTCTCTACTTCAGGGCCCCCCCTTTTCCTGTTCCCTCCCTCACAGACACAGCCCTCTTTCTCCCACCGTGTGTGTGTGTGTGTGTGTCTACATGTGTATGTGTGTCCAGACACAGCAGTGCCCTGTCCAACCTCAGCTGTTAAGCATCTAGTTAATTACACGGTTGGACAAAGGGAGGGAAGATGAAGAGAAGGAGGGAAGGATGCAGAGAGGGAAAAGTGGGGAAGATATAAAAGCAGCTTGTTAACCTTGTTAACATTTCTCACTAAAAACCGATGCTGCAAATGTCCGGTGAGGACAAGTAATGAACCACTGTCCTAAATGTTCAAGTAGCTCTTTGATGATAGAGGGAACAGAGGGAGGGGGAAAAGGCATTTCCTTAATGAAATCTGCACTGGCGGTGTGTGTGTGTGTGTGTCTGTGTGTGTGTGTGTGTGTGTGTGTGTGTGTGTTAATGGCTCCTTGTTGTATTCATGATCCCTAATGAAATTGATTTTGGTCTCATCTGTTGAGAGGTGGTTCTGTGCACACACACACACACACACGCACGCACGCACGCACGCACACACACACACACACACACACACACACACACACACACACACACACACACACACACACACACACACACAGTATATTAGAAGCAGACATAGCCACAGGGACGTCAACCATTGGTTTGGTGGACTGCCGTTTTGAAGCTCTGAGGATTGGCATCTTATTTTTTTGCAACCAGAAGTGACACAAGAAGGTGGAGCTAAGCACAACTGAATGCTAAATAAGATCATACTTAGGTGACCAAAAAGGTGACAAACACATGGACAACACCTAGACCAGGCAATGCCATGGTAGCGAGCTGTCATTTACAAGGTAGCCGGGCCTAAAGTGCTCTAAATGGACCAAATTTACTAAATGAACATCATGATGTATTGAAGAACGCTTTAAACTGGCAGTCGAGATCATAAACTTATGTTTACAATGTTTACTCAAATAATAACTCAATTGATAAGTAGGGTCATTTTCTTATAGACTGTCATGGAACCAGACTTCATTTTGCAGCCAAAGGAGTCGCCCCCTGATGGCCAGTAGAAAGAATGCAAGTTTAAGGCACATCAGCATCAGCTTCACTTTTCAGAAACAGAGGTTGATGCCTGATACTATTAGTTGGTAAATTTAGAGGGAGAGAGAGAGAGAGAGAGAGAGAGAGAGAGAGAGAGAGAGAGAGAGAGAGAGAGAGATGTCAACGTGAGTTGGAGGGCTGGGATTTATGAGGTGGTAGTCATGTCATTGAATGTGTACGTGAGTGTGTGAGTGTGTGTCTGACCCTGACTGGAGGGCATCCAAAGTATCACAGCACACCTGCTGACTACACAGTCTACAGCTCTCTCTCTCTCTCTCTCTCTCACACACACACACACACACACACACACACACACACACACACACACAGACACACACACACACACACGCACACACACACAGCTTGCTAGAGCCACATCAGCGAGGCAGGTTACTCTGAGTGAAATTAATCATCGTTCTTTTGTCGCACCGCTGCTCTCACAACAGGAGGCCGGCCCCAGGTGACACACACACACACACACACACAACACACACACAGAAAGACACAGACACACACACACACACACACAGCAGAGTGACAGGCAGACAGCTGGCCGGTGACAGCATGCCACTATGAAGCTGTTTTTCTAACAGCTAACAATAGTTGGCTCTGTTTAAAAGAGAACAGCACTGCCAAAGTGTGGTCAAGTAAATGTAGAGTACACACTGTAGAATGTCACTATTTCAGTTATAGACTTATATCGATATAACAAGTGCCCTTATAATAGCAGCAATACAATGCTGATTCAGGTATCATGCTAGACATGTGATGAAGTGGAGCTGCTTTGCTCAGAGATTGCACTGCTAAGATCAAACTGATCACATGTGGCTGTCAGTTTTGCTGAGATAAGGATACTCTGAGGCTGATTAGACTTCCTGGAACAATAGCAAGAATTGGAACATTTGTTGGTGCTGCAACAAAAAAAGATTTTAAAAAAAACTCGTACATAGCTCCATTAATGTTATGGATCTGCCACCGTCCCAGTTCTCAAATATGGTGGGTAAAACGTTGTTTCAAGTGATGGTAACAATGTGCAAAACGTCAGACGAAAGTTAGACCAAAAGTTGAAGAGAAAAATAAAAGATTTTCACTGTGAGCACATCGTGCAACAACCTAGGAAACGAGCGCCGTTTTTGGATGAGCTGACATGTCGCCGTTTTGAGCTGCAGTGTAGCATTTTTTCACTTTCAGCTGTCTCTGCTTGCCAGAATGTGACAACTTGGCTAAAGCAGCAAGAGCAACTAAATACAATAACACTAAAAACATCTCAAAACTATAACTTTGACAACAGCTTGAATTATACTGGTGTTATTTGGCCTGCTTTATTAGCACTATTAGCACTTTTAGGATCCCTCACTGAAACGGCAATGCAAGAGGAACGTCAAGATGACACCCTTTGACTTACACCCCCGTGGGAGGAAATGTGCTATAAAATGTCACTTTGTAACCAGAAGACACTAACAGAAGACGTCTCTTCTATTCAAGTCACGAGTGCACAGATAAGCACACATGCACGCACGTACAAGGCCCTCCACCAGCATCTGCACCCTTCTTGTCAGATAGTCAGACAGGGCACAGTACTTTTTCTGCTGTCATTCTGGCATGGTCTCGTGTGTGTGAGTGTGTGTGTGTGCGTGTGTAAGGCCTCTTTAATCTTTCACAAGCGTGATGGACTTGAGTTTCCCCTCAGCGCTGCTTTCACAAGCCTTCCAGTACACACACACACACACACACACACTCAGCTTGCCTCCCCTGTCTGCTCCTATCATAACCACAAGCTGTAAGCGGTCCCCTTTGCTTCTTTACTCTGCATCTCTTTCATCCCTCTCTCCTCTCTTCTTTTCTGTGCCTCTTGTTAACTTCATTTCTACATCTCTCTATCGTACGTTTCCCTTCTCGTCCTCCCCCTTTCATCCTCTCACATCTAGCTTTCTGCTCACGTCCTTGCACTGCAAAAAGTGCCCGCCCTTCTTAGCCGCCTTCCCGTCGAAAACAAAAAGTGAATAACTCTATGCCGTCTCACGTCTCACTTATTTCAATAACAAGTGTCAAACATTGGCAGAATAAAACCGATCACTCAAGTGGTATCGAAAAATGACAACTTCTTCATTCACAATGAGTTAATTTGCAGTGAAATCGGGCTGAATTGGTTCTGGCCGTTGGCAGTTTGAGATTAGAATAAATGACTTTGGTGAGGTTCCTCTTCCCTCCTCTCCTTCGGTCCCACTGTGCCATACCACCACGAAGAATGCTTCTGACATAACTAGGTCTGGCTGTGTGCTTTCTTCCCCCAGGCACATCCCGCAGGCCGAGGCCAATGTGAAGCTAATGACATCCACACACGTCTGCAGAATGTCTTGTAATGGTGCGGTAGCTGGTTGGAAATCTAGGACCAGCTGGGGGAATTGTGGGTAAAGTGGATTGTAATTATCAGCAGGTCCCTGGGCATATCCATGTATGTGTATGCGTGTTTAGAGTGGGTGTCGTCTGTCATCTTTCCCCGCTAAAATATGTCAATAAATAATTGAAAGGTAACCCCTGAGTCTCTTTGGTAGTCGTTCTTCCTGCTGATCTGTTCATGAGCAAGAAAGGTGGACCGGTCACGTGGAAAGGTCGTGTTGCAGGGCGAGTGTGTGTTTACGGAGTAATGGGTCTTCGGAATAATGAGCTTTTGTTTTCGGAATAACGTCAGACAGATGGGCTTTTGGTGATTTCTTTGATAGCTTCAAACCAGTTAATTGAAACACGCTCAATGCACAGTTCTTTATTGGGAACAGTTTGCTTAAAATTCCCTTGGCAATTGAATGGAAACACGGCTAATGTCTTTTACGTAAATAGTTAAGTTCACTAATGGTTTCAGGAAAGAAAAGGATAGGCCTTTTTTCTAAATACAAGGCCAGTATCTCTGGCAGAGAGTTACTGACACGTCAATGGCTGTCCATCTAGGTGCCTCTAACTGGCTGGTAAGTGGTACTTGAACCGGAATCGTCTTGCTAAACTGCGTTTTCCAAGGTCAATATATAACGTTCATGTTTCTTCTAGAAGAAGACAAGGGAGTTTCAAAAGAGCTATGGCTAAGATCCTAACAGCTATTGGGCTTTCATGTCAACAGATCCATCTCCATGACAACTAAACAAACGCCATCCTCCTCAAGAGACCCCTTGATATGGTTGAAAGCTTCAGGAAAAAGCTAGGAAGTGGAGCTTGAGTTGAAACTGCTTACTGCGACGTTGTACTTGAGAGCAACCAGTGTGGAAGTGGTACTACTGTAGTAAAATTGTGTGGAATAGTGCTCATGGTGAACAGATTCTCTCCAAAATTGTGTAACTTTCCCATATTTCTACAAGTTTGTATACACCCCATGAGTCTGAGTCGTTCAAGGTCAGACTGAGAGCGTAGGTCACCAGAGAGAGAGAGATCGGGGATGCAATTCTGCAGCCAGATAGAACTGCTGGCCCTGAGCTATTGTTTTCACACGGCAACCATAATAGTTTTATCTTGACAGCTCTGAGATGACGACAAGTGAGGACAAATCTTCATCTCCCGAGCTCTATCGATGACGTGTGTGTTTGTGTGTGTGTGTGTGTGTGTGTGTGACAGAGAGAGTATTTGCATCTACACAGCGTTTCACTTCCCTTGCAGTATCTGATTTGGCGCCCCTCTCACCCGCTCCTGAGAGCTTTGGAAAACAATTGCATTTCTCTTTGTTTCTCTCTCCATCCATCTGTCCCTCTCTCATCCCACTCGCTCTTCAACTTGTCACACTCTCACTTTTTTTGCCTCCCCCCCCCCCCCCCCTCCTTGATGTACAGCTCAGCTGACACACATGATCGGCCAAGCAGAACACAGTTGTGTATAGCGCAGCCTAGCATGGTGTGGTAGGTGTGAGTGTACGCTGGTGTATGTGCGTGTGTGTGTGTGTGTGTGTGTTTTGCCCTGCAGTGAGTAGTGAAACTACTGCTAAACTAGCTCAATTTGTCAAGAGCAGAGAGGTGTGGGCCTTGAGGACCGCTGTGCCGCTGTCTTCAAGGTAAACAGGAGCAGGGATTTATAAGAAAGGAAAAGAAAAAAAAAATTTCAAGGATGAAATTCCCATAGATGACCCCCCCCCCCCAACACACACACACACACACACGTTGTATGTACACACAGACGCATAAAACAATTCTTTGTTTCGGATCAGCCTGACTGGAGCAAACACCAGGAGGAAGGATACTTCATCACTGCCACTCCTTCAGTGTGTGTGTGTGTGTTGTGGTGTAGCTTTGACAAAGAGCGGTCAAGACCCCAATGTTGACTGAGCGTTTTATGTGTGTGTGTGCGTAAACATGAGCCTGCCCCACCTCGAGAAGACGACAACTCATTATTAAAGGGGTAGTGCTTATAAATTATCAGCCTGAAAGAACTAAATAAAGAAAACAATGTCACAGTGCGGTCACAGGGTGAACGTCTACTGAACAAATGATAAATCTCCTCCTTTCTCTTTGCTCTGCTTCTCTGGCCTGTTGCCACGGCGATTAATTCTGAGATGCAGAGAGAGAGAGAGAGAGAGAGAGAGAGAGAGAGAGAGAGAGAGAGAGACAGAGAGATAGAGATGAGAGTGAGAGATTTAGACAGCCTTCCTTCAAGAGCCACAAGCTTATCACAATGACACACACACACACACACACACACACACACACACACACACACACACACACACTAATATGAAGGCACAGCTCAACACACCCAAAGTTGGAGGGGAGCGGAAGTCGACAGCGCGTAAGGAGTGACTCTGGTTAGTTTGGGAGGTGATACACTGTGGGAAAGCAATTAAAAAGACAGAAGCGAAGTGATTCATGAATTATTAAACTGTGCAGGTAAGTAATAATAAGATTAGAATAATAAGATAAGATAATAAGAATAATAAGAAATGCAAAAGAAATATTAACTATATGTTGTTGTTTTTTTAAAATTCATTAATCCCTAATATATAACATTTTCAAGCCAAACTCCCTTTCTACTAGGAGTGTCATGCTTCTCCAAATCCACCATTCCATTTTAAGGTCATGATTCAATGTTTGTTTTTATTTCAAACATTTTTTTCAGCACCGACGGCTATAAAACTTTTGCCACGACGGTGACTTCAGGGAAGCAGGAGGATTGTTTCTCGGTCATCCCAGGCTCCGGCAGTGGCCACGGTGCTTTGAAAAGTGTAGTTCACCATACAGGGCTCCAAACTTTTTACATTGTTGCACTGGTGCGCCTAACTTGTTCATTTAGGTGAACCTGCACATAATTTACGTGTTTCTGGTGCTTTTTAAACTCTGACAGTACTCTTTACAGTAAATGCATAATATCGACAAAACAGAGACCGAATCGGTTCTAGTTCTTAAAACTATGACCGACGGGACCGCCTAGTTCATGACATCGGCTCGCAGTTGAGTGAGACGGGACCAACATCTTACGGTGCGAGGGGAGACAGGTGGTGAAGCAGTAAACTCCACCAATGATGTCATGCCTGTGCTGGGTTACGGGCCCAGCAACTGTTTACGGAAAAACGTATACATCTTTTCATTTGTGTCGTTCGATGAGTAATTTTTGAACAACAACCAACCAACAAAAACACAAAAATACTGGGGGAATCACCAACCCTACTTTTGACTTCAAAACTCCAAATTGAAAGCTTTTTTTAATAGATTTCTCATTAAGAATCAAAATTGTGAAAACCTCTACTTACACCCCATTCTCCCTGTGAGTCTATGTCCAGCGTTAGTGAGGACACCGACACAAAGTTACTTCAGCTTGTCTGGCATACTATAAAAGCTATGGAAAACCAGCAGTGACACACAGATCGCCGGTGATCACTTGTGCTGTCATTGGGAGAGTTTAATGAGACGTCCATGAGCAACAGACAGAATCATTAAAGATAAATTCATTGATACTCTGCAGGCTTGTTCCTGTTCATCTCATATTCATTGGACACCTGCTGTAAATGTTTGAACATGACTTTCCACCTGGGAGACCATGAGGTGGAAATAAGTTGTAGACAATTATAATACATGTTATTGATATTTCATTTCTATATTCATGTTGATATGTTGACAAAAAAAAAGGTGGTTATTTGACGGCTGATAAGCGAGTTGCTATCTTTGAGGTAGGTAGTCTGGGACAGTTTCTACATGATTCCACTGTCCTCTGCCTCCCATTCTATGCTGTTCGCTCCTCTCGTCTTCCCTTCTTTCTTGTCTTGGGAACACAGCGAGCAGTGGACAGTCAGATTAATGACCTGGGCCTCTCACACACTCCGTCTTCCTCTCTGTGCGTATCTGCTGCAGCCTCACAGCCGCTCTGGCATGAGACACACAGGGAGAGCTCTGGCAAACAAAAGCAGCACTCATACTTCTGGGCTGTCTCTTCTCCTGCTGTGCTGTCACTCATCACCACGTTTGCATATTTGTCACAGCAGTTGACAAAGAAAATTAAAATTCACTTTCTTAAGCAAGCAGGCAAGAAATTAAAAATGATGGAGGAGCTTTAGCATATTAGCGCAGGTGGTAGATCTGACGATAAAGCAAAAAAACCTCTGTCCATCTGTCTGCCTGAACTGCTCATCTGATCAACTTGCTCTGGGATAAACTGAACTAAACATGGCACAGTAAAAGTCCTTCTTTTCTGAGCAGAGATCTAATATGATGCTGAATAGTTTAATGAATAATTGTGTATTTTGTGTTTTAATTGTTATCTTTTTTGATTTGATGCTGAATCTGCAGTGTAACCAGTAGCGTTTCTCTGTCGGGTAAATGTAGTGGTTTGTTGTTGTTTTTTGTATTTTATTTGATCTTTTACAGTAATTGCTTCAGGCGCAGGGTGCCTGCCTCGCCTGCTCCAGACACTAAAGTCTGGCCAGCATATTTCACCAGTGTCCAACCTTGAATACCTGCGAATTGGGTGCACGACACAACTATGTCACTCTGTCACAGCAGACTTTCTGCCTGTTCTGCACGTTTTCAACAGGCGCTGCACTAGATACAACAAATGTGCATGTAGGAACTGGTACATGCACGCCTTTCCTATGTCTATGCATCTGTCTGCACTCATGTCTGCTTACGTGAGTGTCTGTCGCCCTACTCGGAAGTGTAATTACAAAGGAGAAACGATAAGCCGCTTTTTTTCCTCTCCTTCTCCTGTGGGAGCTCACAGCTAATTATAGAGCCAGCGGAGCTTCAAATTGCCATTTAAAACAGCCATACGGTGGGAGACAATAACACACTCCCCTGGTGGTGTCACCGCTGCGTAGTAAGTGTGTCTGCATGGAGGTATCACAGTAGAAGAGATAGCAATAGAGGCAGTAACAGTGGGGAGAAAGGGGAAAAAGGACCCTGCAGCCCTGTTAGCCAGAAATGATTCCCTGAACAGGAAGCCATATTTTAAGTGGCAGAATTTTACAGTGTGTAGACAGCTGTGGGGGCAGATTAAAAAGAGGGCTTGAGGCTGGTGTGAGAGGTTAACGGGTGGAGTAAGTATTTAAGTCAACATCATTGAACAGGTGTGTTTCTTTCTTATAATCGTATTGTTTTCACATGTTCATGTAATGCCAGCGCATAACTCTAACTCCTCTCTAACCAAACTCAGACTGGTTCCTGCTCTTTAACTGTACAGCACTCTGCCAGAACAAACTCCCAGCCACTCCGCTGAGGAAGAGTCTCAATCCAGAGACAGTGTTCTACCTTTTAGTCAAGGCGAGGAAATGAGGGAGAGAAAAGAAAAAGGAGGAGGGAGGGAGGGGAAAGATGCTGGGAGTTAGAGTAGGATGAGGAGAGAGAGAGAGAGAGAGAGAGAGAGAGAGAGAGAGAGAGAGAGAGATTCAACAGAAAGAAAGAGTGAGGAAGGATACAGAAAGGACAAGGAGGGATTTTGGTCTGCCGTGGAATGT